>NC_136059.1:2051360388-2051957498 GCF_964261635.1 Lissotriton helveticus
CCACAGGAAACAAATGGGTCTTCAGACCTTTCCGAAAAATGGATTCAGATTCCTCCTGCCGGAGACTCTGAAGGAGAGTGTTCCACAACTGGGCCGCCAGGACCCGAATGGGCGGCCGCCCATCGTTGATCTCATAATCTTGGGGATATGAACCAATCCTCTCCCACTTGATCTAAGCAGTCTGGTTGGTACATAGGGAGTGAGAAGGTCGTGCAAATTCACAGGTCCCTTCTTCTGTAAAATCCGGTGGCTCACACACATGGCCTTAAACTTCACTCTCTCCCTGATGGGAAGCCAGTGCAAGGAGGCAAGCGCTTTTACTGTAAAAGCTCTCCTCGGCAGCATAAGAACTAGTCTCACAGCTGCATTCTGGATACACTGCAATCTCTGTATGCACTTATCGGTTGCACCCAAATATAGGAGATTGTATTAATCCGAGTGACAAGTCACCAAGGCATGCAGCATGATCTTCCTAGATGCCATGGGAAGGGTATCCAGGGTCTTCCATAGACCTCGTAGGATACCGGAACAGGCGCCTGCCACCCGCCTAGTGTGGTAATCAAAAGCCAGTTTATTGTCCACCCATTCCCCGAGATTTTTCGCTTGTTCGCACGGCGTAGGGGCAGGGCCCAGCGTCTGGGGCCACCAGGCCGATGACCAAACTGGCGGAGCCTTTCACTATTACCAGTACCTTGGTCTTGGTATCGCTCAGCTTCAGACAATTATTTGCCATCCACCCAGCCAGTTCTTGAAGGCAGGACATAAAGTTAGAGGCAGCGTCAGACCGAGCTTGAGTCAAAGAGACCACAAGCTGGGTGTCGTCAGCATAGGATAGGGCTTTAATCCCAAACTTATCCGAGATTTTGCCAGGGGGGCGACATAAAGATTGAACAAGGTCGGGCTCAGGGTAGAACCCTGAGGCACCCACTGCGTCAACTTTATGTTCCTAGAATAGTGAACTCCTTGCATAAGCTACACTCGGACAGAAAAGATTCCATCCACTTCAAGGCCCCATCGATGACACCACCTCTCTTAAAATCCTGCAGCAGGGTATGGTGGGCAACAGTGTCAAAAGCGGCACTAAGATCTAACAAAATTAGGGCCGCTGTTTGTCCGTCGTCCACATGCTTCCGAATGATCTAGGTGGAATAAAACAGTGCCGACTCGAAGGAGTGAAGGGCACGAAATCCAGACTGAGAGGAATGGAGAAGGTTGTTCTTACAAATGTGCGCTGTAAGCTGTATATTCACAATCTTCTCTGCTACCGTAGCAAAATAAGGGAGCAAGGAGATGGGTTGCGAGTTGTCCAGTTTCTCAGCGCTAATATGTGGCTTCTTTTGTAAAGGAAGCACCACTGCCTCCTACTATCTGTTAGACTGTTCACTCCTGAGCTAAAAGACATCTCAATGAGATACCTGATAAAAGGCTCTAGTGTGTCCAAGATCCCTCTAAGCACCCTGGGGGTAGCTGAATCCCTAGGTGAGCCTGATTTAATGCTAGTGACTATCTGTTTAAGAGTGTCCGGGACGGGTACAACAAATTCATGGAGACATTGTAGTGTTGGAACATCCACATGTTCCTCCTCCACTACCCCGCTTCCACGAGCAGAGTCAGGGAAAGAGGAATAAATCTTCCATACCTTGACCTCAAAATACTCCACAACTCGATTGCAGGATTTCTCAGATCCAACAACAGGTAGCAATAGATGTCAGGGAGGAAATTTCTTTAAAAAGTTCTTTAGTAGAGTTTTCAGCTGTTTGAATTCTCTCCTTGAAATAGGCCGGCTTCCCCTTTCTAATGAGCGAATGGTATGACGTAATACAAATTTTATATTCCTCTTCCACGAGGACGGAGAAATCTTTCCTCCATCGTCTCTCAAGACGCTTACACCCTGATTTGGCAATCCTAAGTTCTTCCCCAAACCAGGGAGCTGGTTTGCGTCTTTTTGTGGACACCTTATCTGACCAGGGTGCTGTGTAGTCAAGGGCGTCAGTAATACGCCTCCCTAGTGCTTACAAGCCAGGTTTGCGTCTAGACCAGAGAGTGGTCCATCTCTTAGAAGGACCTGATTAAAAGCCCCCTGAGAGAAACCAACCCACTTCCTACTTTTAAAACAAATTTTAACTTTCTCCTGTGCTTTAGGAGCCGGAAGCTGTATCGTAAACGATATCCAAAGATGATCCGACCACAGCACCGGAAACAGAGGCTCCACAACCAAAGCATCGCAATTGGCAAAGTTGGGATCAAGTATATGTCCCAACTTATCTGTAGGGCATTCCGACTTTAGCAATAATTAAAGTGTTGCTAATTCCTGGCACAATTCTTGTGCCCCTGAACTGAGTGCATCATCGAAGTGCAAATTCATAGCGCACAGCACCATTAAATTGTCATACCTTAGTGCAGGTTGCATCAGGTAGTGGATTAAGCTAAGAGAGTACCTGGGATGGGGCCCCGGAGGTCTGTAAATCAATAGACCTTTGATAACATAGTTAGTGGCAGTTCTAAGCATGAAGAATCCTGCTTCACTGTCCCCGATATCAACTGGCTCGAGGGAGCACTGGATATGTGTTTATAAATGATAGCTATGCCCTCTCCTCTACCAGACAGTCTGTCCAGTCTCGTAATCCCATACACCCCGGGAAGGGCCTCCAAAATATCAGGTGCGGATTCCATATCTAGCCATGTCTCAGTGACAAACAAGACATCTGTTTGTCCCTCCATAAATTGGTCATATATCTCAATGTTATGCTTCCTCATAGACTTACAGTTGATTAGAGATAGTCCGAGTAGGGGACCTCCCTTCCTGTTCTCCATGGATGCCTTAGCTTTAAACGAACAGTGGTCGCATTCTCAACTGTTCCTCTCTATGTTTATACTATGCTTACACTTCGCCTTTATAGTTGGACAGAGTGTGAGAAGTGTCTGAGCGCTACAGTGGATGGCAGGCTCAAATCCAGTGAGGGTTCTTGCCCCTAGCCCTGGTCGTCCGTGTACGGGCGCAGACGGGCTTGCCTTTGGCGCGCACGCTGCGCACGTTGGCTGCGCGGCCGCAGAGGCATTCTGAATTTCGATGCAAGCTCGTCCAACAACTAGAGCGCTGCCCCAGCCGGAAGTGTCTGGCTCTGTTAACCCCGCCCTCATCACAACGGTAAACATCGCGTTGGACCAAGGCGGGAAGACCAGGAAATCGAGCGCAGGTAAGATGCAGCCAAGCCCCTCACACGTTATTTTAAAAGTAACACATTGCCCCAAATAAAAGATACCAAGTTAAAAAGATGTGACTTCAAGCTGAGCCATACCGCAAGCGGACTCAAGGAACACTGCCACTGTCCCTCTGTCCGCAGCACAGCTGCTGAGGAATGCTCAATTTCAATATATATATATATATATATATATATATATATATATATATATATATATATATATATATATATATTACCTACTGGTGGTCGCCAGTAGGTATATATAGTTAGGATTTTTTCCCTATGGGATTTTTGAAAATTCTATGTCTAATAACTTTGGCATTTGTGGACGGAATTGGCTGAAATTTTCAGGAAAATGGAACATTTTGTTTCTGAGCAGCCCCTGGAAATTTGGGGGGGGTTCGTCAAGGGGTGGCCGAGAAAAAAGGGGGGTCCCAAAACGTGTTTTTCCCATGTTAATTTCCATAGGGCGGTTGGCCTCATTTTTAGGCCGAACGGCTGAATGGATTTGCACGAAACTTGGCAAAATTGTAGGGACTGTTAGCCCGATGTGCCTTTGCTAGGTCTCAATATATGTGCTCCAGTGGATTTTGAGAAATTAACGTTCAAAAAAAGATATATATCTGTAAGCGCGCTCCAGGCAGCGCTCCGGTTCGCGTACATGACGCGTAACGGAACTTCGCGTAGCGAAGCTGATTGGCTCTCCGGTGTCTGTCAACATTCTAAACAGTCCGGAGCGGCCGCCATCTTGTCTCTCGGTAGGATCGAGAGACAAGAGGAGGCCAAAACAAAGGGGGAAATGACCATAAGGGGGCATAGTAGATCCCCCTAGGTTTGATGTGGAGGCTTTAAAAGGGCCCCGCAGTGCAAAAAAAAATAAAAATGTTTTTTTGTTTTTTTGCGTGGGGAGCGCCCGGTCCGCGAACCGGGAAGCGTTCTGGGGAGCGTACTATAAGGAAAAAAGAATGATAGACTTTTAAAATACTGTATGTTAATTGATTGTTGGTTTTGTTGATTATTTTTTAATTTCTTTATTTTTTAAGCAATTATTTATTATTGTGATTGTGTTTCAAAATTTAATAACATTTCAAAAATTTCACTGTCTGAAATGTCGTCATTTTCATTGAACATAGCTTGTAATCTTTGATTGTGTAAAATGTCCTCATTTTGAAGGAGGTCATCTACTGCTTGCACACATTGCAGTAGTTCTTGGTCCCAAGTTTCATCCATAAATTCTATATAATTTGGATCAATTAATTCTTGGCTGCTCTCTTGCAGGACAATTTGAAATGAAACTTTCTGTTCGCCTTCCATGTTGCCTGAAATTTGGATAAAAAAATATATATTAGTAGAGATAGGGCACTGTTGGGATTAATTTTAGATAGGCAGTTTTTATCAGTGAATTTATCTTTGGGCAGTGTATAGTATCAGAGTGGAAGTAGGAATATAAAAAAGTGTATGTGATTTAACGTAAGTAAATTCATAATTATACAAGAGAAACCTAACTCCATCCATAACTATAACAGAGAAGTATATCTAAATCTATAACTACTACAGAGGGATAGTATATAACTATCAGAAAAAGTTTACCATATTAACTGATAGTGCACAATATACTTCAGTTTTTAAAATAACAACTTACCTTTACAAAGAAGTTGAAGTGATTAGTGAACATCCAATTGAAATGTACACCAGGAAGTAGTAGTCAAAATGGCTGTGTTTCCTTCTCTTCCTTTATATATATTCAGGTATATAACCAATCAAATGTCAGGTAAAAAAAGTAGAAAATGAAAGTAACATTTTCATTGGTTGTCAATTCCAACACTTCAGATGTGTTTTGTGAAGTAATTTACCTCACGGTATTTAGAGAGGTCTACAGGCTAAATGGCTAAATGGAATTTCAATCAAATTTGTGAAAATGATAGGGATTGGTATGTAGTATGAGCTAATCTATATTTGGTGAAAGTGTCTCCAGTCGTTTTTCTGTAAATTACTTTCCCACTTTTTTTGATGGAGCGCTTCCCGGGGAGCGCCCCGGTACGCGAACTGGCGAGCGCCCCGGTACGCGAACCTGAAGCGTTACGGGAGTCCTCCATTTTGTGTTTCGGTATAATTGAGATACAAGATGGAGGGCAACTAATGTTCAGAATGGGTAGAAGGGGGCACGGTAGACTTATCTTGACCCCCTAGGTTTTCTGAGGGTGGCTGAGGAGGCCCATATGTGCGAAAAAAAAACATTTTTTTTAAAAAATTCGCGAGCTTAGCTTCCGGTCCGCGTACCGGGTAGCGCCCCGGGGAGCGTACTTTGTTGAAAATTAGTGAAAAAAGTTAGAGTAAAATAATAATTGTGAGTGATCAGATGTAGGGTAGCTCTGAGAAGAGCTTTTGGGTTTATGGTACATTTAGTTACTTATAAGTAGGTACCAATGCACAGTCTTAAATTCAGAATGAAAACTCTGTTGCCCTCATCTGAGAAGTGAACTCCATCTCCTCTGTAGATATCTTGCATGTAGTAACGCAAGTTATTGTTGTACATGGAGCCCATTCCATTGTCTCTCATGTAAGCTGAAACAGATTTGTTTACATGCTTCCTCGACTTCTCAATTTGTGGACAAAATTGGTTCGACCACCTCCATTTCTGTCTTTGGCATATATTTGAATATACCAAGGCAGTTTGAGGAAAAAGTGCCATTAATTGCTCAAAGGTGTCCTTTAAAAGCATTTCCAGACCTACCCCAGTCAAAGTGCCCAAATCATTACCTCCACAGTGCACAATTAACAGGTCAGGTTTTGGCAAATGCATAAAGGTTTTCACCAATGGTATCAATTGGTGACATTTTAATCCTCTGTGGCCAAACCACTTAATTTCCACATCTTGTAAATTGAGGTTAGGTAAATTTCTGTTCTCAGCATGCCTCTGAGCCCAATATATGTAACTATGTCCAACAATCCAGACAGAAAACATGGTGAGAGAAGGTTCTGCTGCAGTCAGATGAAGTGTGGCAATGAAATGGCAGTTGAAAAAATAAGAGTTTAAAATGAAAAAAACTGTGGAGTTTCTGTGTTAATGAAGCAGTAACAGTGATTGGTGGATTTTGATTGCTGAAAACAGAAAGTTAGGGTGCATGGATGAGTTCTTTGAAAGATGTATTTTGAATGGTCAATAAAAAATCATTAAATGAAAGATTGCACTGGATATGCAGGTGCACTGAGAGTTCAGAGTTCAATTGAAACATTGTTGTGTGAACTTGCAAACACCAGAGGTCTTCCAGGAGGTGGTTGCTATGCAAAAAAGGCAGAGAGGGCAGAGGGGGGAAGGGTTTTGATTTGAAAAAAGTGAGGGAAGAGTTTTGATTGGGTGACATGAGAGATATGTGTGAAGAATTACAGCATTTCTGTGCTTTTGATAGCTGCAGACTCTGGAGTGCATACCTTTTGCTCTGCTATAGACAAAGTGGTGTGTTTCTGAGACTGTTTTGAAACTCATAAAGTATTTGCTAAGGTGAGAAAAGATTTATTTAATTTAGATAGAGAATAGTGTGCTTTAAGGAGAAAATTATGAAGAAAGTTGTGTTTTTAAAATGTTGCTTTGCCTCAAGTGTTTTACAAATAGATTTTGTTTCTTTGAGAAATTGTAATTGGAGAAAATGTGAAGTATTAGTACTGACAGGGTGTTTTTGTGCATAGGAGCTGTGCAGTGTTTTCAAATTATGACTTGAAAATCGTTTTTGAGGAAAAGGAATGCTTTTAACATTTATGACAAGGACATAATGGTGTATGCTTCTTTATAAGGCATTTGAGTGTCTCTGATGTTATTTTTCCCATTTTAATGTAAGACCTTTCCCCGTGGTGCAAATTCCTTGTAAATATGCTCGCACCTGTGCTTGGCAAATTTAGATTTTGAATGTTTGAGTTACATAGCCATGTTAAAAGTGACCCTAAAATGCTGCAAAGGCAATCAAAAAACGCTTCCATGTGTCTTAAGGACATTTTCAGTCATTTCCCCATGTGCAGTGTTTTCAAATTATGACTTGAAAATCGTTTTTGAGGTAAAGGAATGCTTTTAACATTTATGACAAGGACATAATGGTGTCTGCTTCTTTATAATGCATTGGAGTGTCTCTGATGTTATTTTTCCCATTTTAATGTAAGACCTTTCACCGTGGTGCAAATTCCTTGTAAATATGCTCCCACCTGTGCTTGGCAAATTTACATTTTGATAGTTTGAGTTACATAGCCATGTTAAAAGTGACCCAAAAATGCTGCAAAGGCAATCAAAAAACGCTTTCATGTGTCTTAAGGACATTTTAAGTCATTTCCCCATGTGCAGTGTTTTCAAATTAAGACTTGAAAATCGTTTTTGAGGAAAAGGAATGCTTTTAACATTTATGACAAGGACGTAATGGTGTATGCTTCTTTATAAGGCATTTGAGTGTCTCTGATGTTGTTTTTCCATTTTAATGTAAGACCTTTCCCTGTGGTGCAAATTCCTTGTAAATATGCTCCCACCTGTGCTTGGCAAATTTACATTTTGATAGTTTGAGTTACATAGCCATGTTAAAAGTGACCCAAAAATGCTGCAAAGGCAATCAAAAAACGCTTTCATGTGTCTTAAGGACATTTTAAGTCATTTCCCCATGTGCAGTGTTTTCAAATTAAGACTTGAAAATCGTTTTTGAGGAAAAGGAATGCTTTTAACATTTATGACAAGGACATAATGGTGTCTGCTTCTTTATAAGGCATTTGAGTGTCTCTGATGTCATTTTCCCATTTTAATGTAAGACCTTTCCCCGTGGTGCAAATTCCTTGTAAATATGCTCCCACCTGTGCTTGGCAAATTTAGATTTTGATTGTTTAAGTTACATAGCCATGTTAAAAGTGACCCAAAAATACTGCAAAGGCTTTAAAAAAACGCTTTCATGTGTCTTAAGGACATTTTAATTCATTTCCCCATGAATGTAGGTAGGCCTCACCTTAAACAAACCTCTGGATAGGCCACACCTTATCGTCATCCTGAATTAATCATTTAAAATGCTAGGGACAGATTTATGATAGGTGTATGCCTCTTTTGCGCCACTGTGCGTCACTTTTGTGACGCAGTGGCGGTGCAAAAGATTTGCTATGTGGCGACAAAATTACAAATTGATGCATCTAGGCAGATGTGTCATGCTGTAAAAAAACCGTGCCACATGAAACCGATGCAGCAGTGATGCAAAAGATGCACCATGTTGCAAGACAGGCCTCACTTCATCTCCAACAAGATAAGAAGCTTAGGGATAGATTTATGATGACTGGTGCATCCCCAGGGATGTGCCAGTCATCCTGCGCCGCTGTTCCGCCACCCATGGTGCGCTGCATTTACAATGCGGCGCACCATGGGGCAAAAACAGCACAGATGCGTGACGCATCTGTGCCGTAAAGGTGGCGCATTGCTGGAGCTGCATCGCAAGTGCCATGCAGCTCCAGCAAGGCTCAGGGGTGCCCCATCTCCATTTAATCTGCAACCCTGAGTAGGCCTCACCTTAAACAAACCTCTGGATAGGCCACACATTATCGTCATCCTGAATCAATCATTTAACATGTTAGGGACAGATTTATGATAGCCGTGTGCCTCTTTTGTGCCGCTGTGCGTCACTTTTGTGACGCAGCGGCGGTGCAAAAGATTTGCTATGTGGCGACATATTTAAAAATTGATGCATCTAGGCAGATGTGTCATGCTGTAAAGTCCTGTGCCACATGAAACCTGCGTCAGTTTTCATATAGGTGTTTTGTTGCAAGGTATGCATTAATTTGCAAGAAAGCCCTGTAAAACTAATACAGTGAAATTTAGAAGATTTCACTGACTCAGCTTTATAGCATTGCTGAATCAAATCATTACGCCTGTTTGAAACAGGCATAAGGAGTGATGCACCATGCAATGTGTGGCTTGCTCCTGTGCATTGCAGTAGACATGTTGCGCTTACGACGTGATTCCTGCAATGTGCTGCTTTTGCGGCACAGATGCGTGACGCATCTGTGCTGTTTTCACTCAATGGTGCTCCACATTGTAAATGCGGCACACCATGGGTGGCAGAGCAGAGGTGCACATTAACTGGTGCATCCCTGGGAATGCGTCAGTTAACATAAATCTGCCACTTTACATTTAAGTATGAGCAGGGGACACAGAGTTGGTGAGGCTTATCCAAGGTTAAGAAGAGATGAGTCCTGTTCACTGAAAACTTGGACATAGGCCTTACCTCCTCAGCATCGCTGGTCATGGCTAAATAATAGCTGCAAAATGTTACTCTTGTTAAACAATTTTACTATTATAGTCTCTGAGATTTGTGCCTTACTCTGCAACATCTCATTGTTGTTCTCTTTCTTTAAAGATAACGACAACATCAACATGAGCGACAATCAGCAATCAGTTGATCTCGACCTCATAATTGAACTCGTAATTGAAACATCAGTGGAAGTAGATCCCTTGGATGATTTAAATCCTGAGGATGAAGAAGAACATGATGAGGATGCAGATTTGTCAGAATTGTATGACATAGGGTGGGAAGCTGACGTGCTTGAGCCTATGGAACTATAAACATTTATTTTTAAAATTTATAATAAATGAAAAGTAAAAATGTAAACCGTTTCATTTAAAAATAAAGACACCTTCAAAAACAGGTTATGTGTAGTGTCTTCAATAAAATATTAAAATATGCTCATAAAATTAGATCAGATTCACATATAAAACAGCACAGGTAAAATGAATATGAATTCCATTTCTTTTCTGCTATTTCTGTATTCTAAATTTGCCAAGCACTAAAAATGTCAAGTAGTGTGTTAAGTTTTTGATGACTGTTATTGATTTACTGTCTGGTAATAGTGGTTAATAACATTTTTTATTATATTTTACCACAGATTCAACTGCAGATCATTTCAAGATTTCAGCATGCCAACTAAAGAAAGACTTAGAAAGGCTGCAAAACGTCAAAGACAGCAGGTACATGATATAATGCAGCAGTCCTCTAACAAAAAAACTTGTCAAGTCACCAAGAAAGCACCGGGTAAGAGCACAAAAACATTTATAAGAAATATTTGTAGTAAAAAAAATATTACTACAGAAAATGTTTCAGTCCAGAAAAAGAGAAGCATTTTAAACGGAAAGGAAAGGCCAATCAAAAATGTTACTGCTAGAGCAAGAGATAACTCTGTGCATGATAGTAGAAGGAAACAACAGTTTAGGGACATTCGTAAACGAATGTTCCGCAACAGGATAATTGGCAATTTGTTAAAAAATATTAAGAAAGGTCAACAGAAAGTGGTTTTTTATAAGAGAAAAAAAAAAGTTGAGAAAGTTATTGATCAGGCATTTGAAATTAAACGTAAGTTATTTATTTTGATAATCAATAGAATTAGGAAGCTAAACAAGGCAATTTATGATTTCAAAAGAAATAGTAGATGGAAGAGAATAGTTAATCGTAGTAATTTTTGTGAAGTTTTTTCCGGAGAATGGATGCATAGTTCAAGTTGTGAGGCATTTTTTAATGAGGAGAGTTATTTCCAGGATAATGATTTGGTGCATGCAGTTGACACCAGTGGTCGAGCTTATGAAGTGAAAGATGGTTGTCCAGTTGAAAAAGAAAAACTTGTGACAACAGAGACAGAAGAGGTGTTAGATAATGAGGTTTTAGGAAGACGTCCTAAGGGTCCTGTGTACACCTGGGAGTGTAGTAGTATTTGCAGTGTGCGACAGGATTCCATCAATTTGCTTTGTGATTTTGTACGGACATTTAATAAGAAAAGTTTGAAGCTGAAAATGACGTTGTTGCAAGAATTAGGGCCCAGATGTAGGTAAAATAGATTTACCGATTTTTAATTACCGAATCCTACCGAATCGGTAATTAAAAATCGGTAAATCTAAGGGGTGGATATGTAGGAACATCCAGATGTTCCTTTTACCGAATCGGTAAATATCTGTATTTACCGATTCGGTAAATACCGACCGGTAATGCCCCATTCATTCCTATGGGCTTTGAAGCCCATAGGAATGAATGGGGCATTACCGGTCGGTATTTACCGAATCGGTAAATACCGATTTTGACAAGGGTGCAGGGGGTGTCACTTTGACACCCTCTAGCACCCCCAAAAAAGATTCGGGGGCCATGTGGCAGGCATACCTGCCCTAAGGGCAGGTCTGCCTGTCATATGGCACAGGTGTGCATGCACACATGTGCATGCACACCGGAATCGGTTTTTTACCATGAAGTTGGATTTCATGGTAAAATACCGATTCTGTAAGGCTTGTGGGACTCAGAAGAGTCCCACCTACATATCAAAAATACCGAATAGGTATAAATACCGATTCGGTCTTTTACAGATTCGGTAAATTTACCGATCGGTAAATTGACCGAATCTGTAAAATTCTGGGCCCTACATACCATTTACTAAATACCGGTCGGTAACGGCCGAAAATACCGATTTTCGGCCGTTACCGACCGACCTACATCGGGCCCAATATCCTTGCAGAGTGAGAGAAGTGACAGGTTTGCATGGTCATTCACTGGCTTGTCTTTCCAGGAGAGTATGCCAGAGTGTTTTTCATCATTTCAGGATGCTAGCAGTGCATCATAATAAAGTGAGGAAATTAGTTAGAATGTTGTATTATGCTAAGAGTCCAGCAATTATGCTTAAACAATTATGCGCTGCTCTTTTGCATGGTTCTGAAATAGATGTGAAGAATATTTGTGCAGAAATTGAGTTTTGTTACTTTGGAAGTAAAGAGGAGAATGTTGAAATTGACCAAGAAGAAGAGGGTAATGTGGAAGATAGTGTACAGGTTTCCAGTACAGATAATTTTCAGAGGGAAATTGCGACGTTTCAGGTGAAATCAAGTGAGAGGCCTAATTTCACTTGTGTGTGTTGTCGACGCACTTATTATAAGAATCAGACTAAGTTAGTGGATTTATATGCAAAAAGTGAAGGGGAAAATAATAGTGAATGGAAGGATTTCACAACATATTTGATGGTAGAAAATTGTTTTGATTTGGGATCGGATCAACGTGTGTGTACTTATTGTTGTAGCAAATTAAATCAAAACCAGATGCCTGCTAGAGCAGTTCATAATAATCTGGAATTGGTTGAGATTCCTTCTGAATTGAAGGATTTAAATACTTATGAATCTATTTTGATTCAAAGTATCCATCCCTTTCAGGCTATTGTAAGAATGGAGCCAAAGACAGGGAAATTGCCTCCATCAGATTTACAGAGAGGATTAAAGGGAAGAGTTGTTTATTTGCCTCTAGATTTGAAAAAAAACATTAACACAATTGGAGTAGAAAAAGTGGAAGAGGACCCTCTGGTTATCTTAGTTAATGGGGTTCCGACAAAGAATAAGAAAATATGGCAAGATTTAGTGAATGTTAGGAAAGTCAAAAAGGCAACATTGTACTTGAAAAAAAATAATAAGTACTATAAGAATATATATGTTGCAGAAGAGGAAGTAAGTGAGGAAGAGGATAGCGATTTGTGTGCTGGTCAAATTGAGAAAGTAGAACCCTCTACTAGTGAAGAAATATATGAACATTATAGTGTTCATCCTTTGCATTCCAAGGAAGTCATGGGGAATGCTATTGAGTTGTTTCAAATGAAACAAGCCAAAGGGAGTCCCATTAGTGTTTGGGAGGAAAGTTTGGAAGCTCGGTGTTTCCCACAGCTTTTTCCAACAGGTCAGGGAGGAAGATATGATGAGCGACCTCATCAAATTCCTGCTTCTGAATACCGGACTTTGCGATTGTATGCAGGAGATGCTAGGTTTCGACAATGTATTCCCTATTTGTTTCATCTCCTGTTTGAAAGCGATCTGTCTGGACTGTCATATGCAGTGAACCACATCTTGAAAAGTGGTATACACATGCAAAACATCTCGGCAAGTGACTTTATGGATAAAGTCAATGTCCAAGACAGTATTTTGGATTCTCACCTGATTAATCTCATGGCGTGTCAGCGTGGTACTAATCAGTACTGGTACCGTCGTCATGGTGATTTAAAATGTATGCTGAGGAACTTAGGAACTCCCACATGGTTCCTCACTCTGAGCTGTGCCGAGTATGGCTGGGAAGACTTACTTGAATTTCTACTAGAGGCAAATGGAAATATCGAAAACATCGAATTCAAGACACCCAGAGAACTGTGCTCTTTGGATCCAGTCAATGTATGCCGGTACTTCAATCATAGATTTGAAGCTATGATGTCTTTCATCATGAATAGGAAGAATCCACCTCTTGGAGAGGTGTTGGATTTCTTCTGGAGAAAGGAGTACCAAGCAAGAGGTGCTCCTCACATACATATGCTGTTGTGGATCAAGGATGCACCTAAATTTGGAACAGATCCAGAAGACTCAGTGATGAGTTTCATACAACAGTATTCTACGTGTGCTGTTCCAAACGCAAAGGAGAAGAAAAGCCTAAGAGAAAAAGTTCTACGTTTCCAAAGCCATCGTTGTGGAAAGTACTGTCGTCGTAAATTCCGAAACAAGGACAAGTTCTACACCAAATGTCGTTTCGGCTTTCCACGACCGGTGATTTCTAAAGGAAGAGTAAACAGTTTGATGTCTTCGCTGCGACATAATGTGATGAAGAAATCACCTAAAAACACATACAATTTGAAGAGGAACGAAGAGTCCAAGTACATCAACGACTACAACCCGGTGATTTTGTCCATGTGGAATGCTAACATGGATATATAGTTTGTGGCTGATAACTGTATGGCTGTGGCTCGGTATGTGACATCTTACATCACCAAAAAAGAGAAGACAGAATTGAAGGATATGTGGGAGGACATTTCCCATGAAAAGAGCCTCAGTAAGAAGTTGTACAGTTTCAGTCTGAAGATGTTGTCGCATCGAGAAATCGGAGCTTACGAATGTTCTGACCGGTTGTCTTCAGCAAGTCTCTATGCCAAATCTAGGAGTATCGTTTGGGCGAGTCTTGGTCTTGCTGCAACGCGTAATCGAGTTCTGAAACCTGTGCGGGAAATTGAGTATTTGGCGGAAAAGGAGCCAAACAGTACCGACATTTTGAAGAGCAACATGTTGGATACATATTATCCAAATCGAAGCAGTCACCTCGAGAATGTTTGTCTGTATGAGGTTCTTCAAAATTACATATTCAAGAGGAACATCACAGAAGATACTGAGAAAGGAGTGTATGCTGTAATTGGAAGTGAGGGATGTCTGGTCAAGCAAAGAAAATGCCACTTGGTAAACCATCGAAAATTGAGTGGTGAATCTCCTGAAAAAAAGGAGTTTTTCTATTTAGCACTTTTGCAACTTTTCAAGCCTTGGCGTGCAGAAGAGGAACTGCTTGGAGATTTCCTCTGTTACGAAGACTCTTTCACTGCCGCCAAGGAGACCATAGAATGTCCTGCTTTTCCCAAATATGTAGAAATGTTGAATGTGGAAATCGAACAGGAAGCAACGATTGCAGCCGAGATTGCCAGAGACAGTTCTCAGGACAGTCAGAGTTCTGCTTCATTGAGTCAGGATCCACTAGGAGGACCTGTTATCGAAAATGAAGCTGCCACTGCTATGAATGAAGTGGAAAGAGCCATGGCACATGCTCAGGAGGATGCAGTTAACTTAGAAGAGTTGGAAAGACAACTCAACGTTGAGCAGAGGAAAATATATGACGAAGTTACCATGCAAATTGATCATGGATTAAGTCATGAGAAGAAAGAGTGCTCATGTACGTTGTTGAAGCCTGTCCGACTCTACGTGAGTGGAGAAGCGGGAACTGGAAAAAGTTTCCTTATTAAAGCAATTTCATGTTATTTGCAGGAAAGGACTGAGTCATCGCTGTCTTGTGTTGTCACCGCTCCAACTGGACTGGCAGCACATAACATTAAAGGGATTACTTTACATCGTTTACTGATGCTGCCAGTGGAGCATGACAACAAATTACAATATCACAAGCTATCTGGAGATGCTTGTTGTGAAGTTTCAAGAATCTTGAGGAAAATGAAACTTCTTATCATTGACGAAGTAAGCATGGTTTCCAATGTCATGCTTGCCTTTGTGCATTTGAGAATGCAAGAAGTTCTCAAAACAGAGTATGATGTGTTATTTGGTGGCAAACACATCATTGTTTTCGGAGATCTTCTGCAGCTGACACCAGTGAAAGGGCAACCTGTGTTCAAAATGCTCACGCATGAAGATACCAGGAAGTGCCTAGGGAGCATTGGCAACGTCAATATATGGTTAAACTTCAATTATGCTGAACTGCATGAAAATATGCGTCAGGCAAAGGATGAAGTTTACAAGAATATTCTACAAGATGTTAGAATAGGAAAAGTGACCGAGCATGGGAAAGAAGCTTTACATGCACGATTACTGTCAAATTTATATCCAGAACAAGATGTTGTGCCTGAGAATATTTTTCAGAAAATTACTGAGAAGAAATCTGGAATATGTTTGATGCCAACTCTTGCAGAATGTGCCATCTTCAACAACAAAATGTTGAATTTAGAAAAGCAAGAGATTGTGAAACTGGAAGCTATTGACAGAGTAGAGCATATGGGATCAACAATTATTTTGTCTGAGAATTTGAAATCAAAATTGGATTCATTAGAGAAGACTATATCTAAAACTGCAGGTTTTGAAAAGAGTCTGAATGTGTGCTTGAACTGCCGTATAATTTTAAGAAGGAATTTACATGTTGAAAGAGGTCTGGTAAATAGATCAATGGGTAATGTTGTTGATTTTGTGAAATACAGAAATAGAGATGGAATTGAATTTTTAAAAATTAAATTTGATGGCATTGAGGAAGTACAGCTAATTGGTTGTTGTTCTGCTAGATTTTTGCTTGTAAAAGACTTATATGTTCGCCGTAAGCAGTTTCCTGTTTGCTTGGCATATGCGGTGACAATCCATAAATCGCAAGGTTTAAGTGTAGACAGTGCATTGGTGAATATTGGCAGTTCTGTGTTCAAGGAGGGTATGGCATATGTGGCATTGTCAAGAGTTAGAACTTTATCGGGATTGTACTTGATTGAGTGTGATGTCACAAACATTTGTGCGGATCTAGATTGTGTTAAGGAATACAATAGGTTGAGAAGAGAGTATGCGCCACATTTGCCTCAATATCCTTTGTTTGAGAAACGTGTGGTAGGCCGGAAACGAAGAAATGTGACCAATACTGGGGAGGTTGTAGCAAAAAGACGAAAAGTTGATGAACCTGAAATTATAAGCAGAAACAAAAAGGATTCTGTTGAAGATGTTGTTGGTTTTCAATTTGAAAACACTTCTGGTGTCAACTGCTATGCTAATGTAGTGGTTAATGTTTTGTTTTCTCTAGAAAATGTAAAAGAAGAGATTGTGGTCAATTCTGATCAAAGATTATGCAGTTTGTTAAATTCTGTGTTAGAGAAATGTAGCACTGATAGAACAAAAATAGAAAGTGTGTCTGAAATTCGAAATCTGTTAGACAGATGTTCAGGCCAAACACAATTCTCTCAAAATATTCAGCAAGATTGTCAGGAGTTTTTAATGTATATGCTTGATGTATTGCATGCTGAAGGTGTAGATGTAGATCTGAAATGATTTCAACATTATTTATACGAACATATGGCCAGTATGTCATTTTAATGTTCCAACGATGTAGGCCTGATGGAACAAAATTAACAACTTTAATTAAAAATTTTGTGGCTTCACAGTTGTCAATATCAGGAAGGACTTTTGTAACTGTAGCAATTATATATCATGACGGTCCTTCAATAACATCAGGACATTACACAGCTTATTTAAAGTCTAGAAATGGCTGGTCATTCTGCAACGATTCTGTTTTAATTTTCAAAAAAAAATTGCCGTATGACCTTAAAAATTCTTACCTGGTGTTTTTAAAACCAACATTTTAGGGAAAGAATCTCGGGATGTGCTCTGAGGAATTTCAAGAAGTTCTAATGGCTCCTACATGATTTGGCCTTGAGGATAAGTGTAGTACAGAGACATAACTTCTTACCATAACACTGGACGTCATGGAAAAATAAGTGCACTTTGAATGAGTTCAGAAAAACTATTTCTTTTTATAAGCTAATTCAAGCAGCCAATCAAAACATGGAGTAGAGGGAATGTAAGTCTGCAATGCTGTCTACTGTTTTATATTGCTTTGTGATTTAAAGTGATGTAGAGAATTAAATAATTGTAGTAGTCATAGAGGTAGTGTAAGTCTGCTTCATAGTAAGCAGTATCAGTGTCATAGGAAATGTAGAACATGAGTGAGCAAGAAGGGTAAGATATTAGTAGTCCATGATTGTGAAAATGATCTTCAACATTTTAATTCTGAAAGTTGCGGAAATACAACATGACGGGATTGGCTTACAAGAATTCCAAGAGTTATAAATGGCTCTGACATGATTTGGCCTTGTGGAAACGTGTGGTAGAGAGCGAGAAGTCATTTATTGTATGTAACATATTTTTCAAAACGATGGAGGTTTTCTTTCAGAAAGTGGCGGGCTGAAAGTAATAACAGCACAACAGAGTGTAAGCTGTTCATAGGACATCCTTCGACGTCATGGAAAGTAAGTTAACTTTAAGGAGTTCTGAATTCTGATTTGTTATGTTGTATGGGTTTTTTAAACACAATCATTTTGATTGTGTTTTTTTTTCCCTGCTGTTATATGATGAATACCTTCAAGTCACTGTTTTTAGTGAAATTTGATACATTCTGAGAACAGCAAAAATAAACCATTTAACATGTATAATTAATTCTGTACTGTTTGCATTTATGATGTACATGTAGAACTGTGTATATGAGGCATGGAGAAGGTGAGGCTTCTGTAAGTGTCAAAGTTGTTGCATACAGTGCTCATATTCTACGTAGTCTTTCATATGATAGACTACATTTCCACAATGAGATACCTAAGCAAAGGAAACACAGGTGATATGATTATGGAATGAGCAAAACAAATTGCACGTTTTTCAATTATATTACCTGTGTTTTCTAACATTACACATCACATTGTGTAGATGAGGTTTAGGCCTGTTCCTGGAGACAGAGGAGGTCTGACATTTGTTCAAGAGTGCAGTGGACATGACTCACTTCGTTGGTAGGCCTGCACATGTATTATCTCCTCTGTATTCTTCAACAAACCTAAATTTCATCTGCAACTCTGAGTAGGACTTACCTGAAACAAATCTGTGGATAGGTTACACCTTATCGGCATCTTGAAACAATCATTTAAAATGTTAGGGTCAGATTTATGATGGCCGTGCGCCTCTTTTGCTCCGCTGTGGGTCACTTTTGTGTAAAAGATGCACCATGTTGCAAGATAGGTTTCAGTTCATCTCCAGCAAGATACCATCAGTTTAAAATGTATATAATTAGCACTGTGTAGGGGGCATGCAGAAGCTGAAGCTTTTGTAAGTGTCAAAGTTGTTGCATGCAGTGCTGCACTTCTGGGTACTGTTTCATATGCTGGACTACATCTGCACTATGAGATACCTAAGCAAAGGCAACACAGGTGATGTGATTGTGAAATGAGGAAAAGAAACTCCACATTTTTCAATTACATCACCTGTGTTTCCTAAGTTTACGAATGACATTGTGCAGATGAAGTTTAGGTCTGTCCACGGACACAGAAGAGGTCTGGCCTTTGTTCAAGAGTGAAGTGGACATGACTTACTTCATTGGTAGGCCTTCACATGTATTATCTCCTCTGTATTCTTCAACAAGCATAAATTTGATATGCAATCCTGAGTAGGCCTCACCTTAAACAAACCTCTGGAGAGGCCACACCTTATCGTCATCCTGAATCAATCATTTCAAATGTTAGGGACAGATTTATGATAGGTGTATGCCTCTTTTGCGCCACTGTGCGTCACTTTTGTGATGCAGCGGCGGTGCAAAAGATTTGCTATGAGGCGACAAAATTACAAATTGATGCATCTAGGCAGATGTGTCATGCTGTAAAAAATCCGTGCCACATGAAACCGATGCAGCAGTGATGCAAAAGATGCACCATGTTGCAAGACAGGCCTGACTTCATCTCCAACAAGATAAGAAGCTAAGTCTTCTGTAAATGTCAAAATTGTTGTATATACTGCTCAACTTCTATGTACTCTTTGATATGCTAGACTCCATCTGCACTATGAGATACCTAACCAAAGGCAACACAGGTGATGTGATTGTGAAATGAGGAAAAGAAACTCCACATTTTTCAATTACATCACCAGTGTTTCCTAAGTTTACGAATGACATTGTGCAGATGAACTTTAGGTCTGTCCACGGACACAGAAGAGGTCTGGCCTTTGTTCAAGAGTGAAGTGGACATGACTTACTTCATTGGTAGGCCTTCACATGTATTATGTCCTCTGTTCTCTTCAACAACTCGAAATTTCATTTGGAACCCTGAGTAGGCCTCACCTCAAACAAACCTCTGGATAGGACACATCTTATTGGAATCCTGAAACAATCATTTAAAATGTTAGTTACTTGCGACACTTTTGTGAGACAACAGCAGTGCAAAAGATGCACCATGTTTTAAGATAGGCCTCACTTCATCTGCATCAAGATACTGTTAGTTTAAAATGTATATCTTTAGGACTGTGTAGGGGGCCTGGAGAAGCAGAAGCTTCTGTAAGTGTCAAAGTTGTTGAAAAACTGTTTTTCCTTCAATCTTTTCCCTTGTCTTTTCTAATTTTTAAATACATGTTTTAATATTTTTCAAATGTTTGTTCTCTCTTTCACAGATTGAAAGTATAAAAATAAAAAGTGAGTAAGTTAACGACAATTATAAGGTAAATGTTTTGTACTCTTTTCGTTACTTTTCTATCACATTCACCTACTATTAGTTCCACAGCTTCATTTCTTTAACCCTCAGTTTCCTGCCTTTGCTACTTCCCTCATTCCTTTCTCTATTACCTACTTACTCAACTCCTTCCACTCTTTTTCTCAGTCCCTCTCTTCTCATAGTTCCTCACTCTTGTTCACTCACTCCGTCTCTATTACTCTTAGTGTCTTTGACTGATCACTCTTTCACTACTTGTTCATAATGCTTTCTCTGTGTAGTTGAAGCACACTAAGGGGCATATTATGAACACAGCCAATAAAATTATTGCTGTTTTTATTGGCAGAAAACTGCTGCAAAAGTGGTTTTAGCGGCAGTTTTCTGCCGCAAAAGCGGCTTTAGCGACACATTTCTGCCGATAAAAGCTGCAAAACTTTTATTGGCTATGTTGATGATATGGCTCTATGTTATTTACATTTCTTTGCTGTTTCAATTAATCTCTGTTATTTTTTCTTTTCTGTTTTCTGTTTTTTCTCTCTGTTATTCCACATGTTTTAATCTTATTTTGAACATTCACTCACATTCTCCAAGAAACTCTTCTTTGTTATTGTTCTACTCTCTTTTTTTTCTTTCACTTCCTTTTTTATTTTGTTTTTCACAATTATACCCTCTTCCATCTTTTCTTCGGTAAATAGATCTATTAAACAGTATCTCTGGTTTACTCCCTATAGCTGTCTTTCTTTTAACATTACTCTCTGTTTACTTCCCTTATACTAACTCTTCTTTTTTTTTTTGTAAAAATTTTTTGGTTCGCTCCCGGTTCGCGAACCGGGAAGCGAACGGGGAAGCGAACCAAAAGAAATAGAGCTTGCCAGAGTGCTAAACATTCTAGCAATTTTTTTTGAAAGGGGAGGTAGTTCTGAAAAGAACTTTTTTTTAATGTTTTTGTTGTTTTATATTTTTTTTTATTTTTCTGAACATTTTTTGTTTTTTTTGTATTTTTTGAACAGTTTTATGTTTTTTTTGGTTTTTGATGGAGGGGAAACAACAAAAAACAGGCATTGGAAAGGGCTCAACAGGAGCAAAAAAAAAAATTACTGTCTGCGGCGTTTAGGGCAATTGTGATTTTCATAAGCTCGGTTGATTAAGGTAATACTCATATTGCCACAAGACAGTAATGCACCACAATACAAGCAGGTAAACTTCATATGGACAAAGTTGTCCTGAATGTTTGGCACGGTTTCCAGTGCCTCTGCTGCTGTCAAAGATATCTGTGATGATGACCTGGCCACAGGAGTTGTTGGGTTGTCCTGCTGGTCACGCATCTCTGCCCGGCTGTAGTTTAATGGATGCCACCTGCTCATATGACGATGCATGGTGTAGTTACCGAAGCTGTATTTTTTTAAGGTGCCTCTAGATAACTTCTCCTTACATATGAGGCAGGTGACATATCTGGCATTTACTTTCTTCTGCCCTTCAGGGATCGGAAAAAACTGCCAAATAAAACTGGGTTTCCGATGAGAAACCCGGGGCTGCTCTTCTAAAAACTGTGGTCCTTCTGTCTCCTCTTCCTCTTGCTCATCCTCTTCCTCCTCTGTGTTGCTGATGAACTGGGGAGGTGGTCCTCTCTTCCCATGAGGAGGTGGTGGTGGTGGTGGGGGTCCACCAGCTGAAGCTACCAATGAAGCCATTGCTGAACTATCAAAAAAGGTCTTCCTCTCACAAAGATAAAAGTCAGAGTGAGGAAAGAAGGAGGGGTTTTCATCATTTGGGAAAAACAACAGTTCTAAACCAATGAAAAGTGTTATTTTTAGGTCACCTGACCTAGCCTTACATCATTATGAAACCAAAAGTGAAATGAACCAATGAAAAGTTTTATTAACAAGTCACATGACCTGTTACACTTATGTTACGCGCTGCGGAACGCGCCCCGGATCGCTTCCGGGTCGCTGCCCTTCGCGCCTCGGTTCACGCTCCGGAGCACTTCCGGGTGCGCTAACGCGGCGCGTCATAAGACGCATTACGCGGCAACGCGATACGTCGCGCTTTCGCGACGCGCCCCTGATCGCTTCCGGGGAGCTGCGCTTCGTGTCTCAGTTCGCGTACCGGAGCACTTCCGGGTGCGCTAACGCGGCGCGTCATAAGACGCATTACGCGACAACGTGATATGTCGCGCTTCCGCGACGCGTCACGATGTTGATTTCTAACGTGGCAGTTGCGCAAACGGAACGTTTACCGGTTCGCGGACCGGGTCGCGGCATCAAATTGAGCTAACGGGAAGCTTCCCGGTTCGCGAACCGGGAGCGAAGAAAAAAAATATTTAAAAAAAAATTATTAATAAACATATAACATATATTTTTGGATTTAAAGAAGAATACATTTTACAGCTACAGATATTAGCTTTTAAAAAACCAATGAAATTCACTGAAAAAACCATAGGTTATAGACCATATATAGTTAGGAATTAGCATTTACAAAACCTTGAAAATTCACTGAAAAAACCATAGGTTATAGACCATATATAGTTAGGAATTAGCATTTAAAAAACCTTATTTTACTCACACAAAACCATTGAAATTCAATATATAGTTAGTTGTACTAACTATATATCGTGCACCCGCAATCCACTGCTGATCATGTCACATATTACATCATTCATGACATGGTCAGTGACATCACTGATGACATCACTGATGACATCTCAAATGACATCACTGATGACATCACTGATGACATCTCAAATGACATCACTGATGACATCACTGATGACAACATCCAGTGACTGTATTTTTCTGTAAAGTTAAAATATGTCTTACATATTGAAGAATGAGTGGATGTATAAGTGTCTTGATGAAGGATTTAGTAGGGGCATGACTGACTGTATGAGTGACTGATTAAATGTGTCTCACTGAGTGCATGGGTTAGTGACTAAACTGTCTTAATTTGTGCATCATTATGTCTGTTGTTCTGTAAACTGCTGCATGTGTTGATCAGTAGCTATATGATTAACTATATGGGTTATTGATTGGTTGCCCAAGCATTTGTATGGGAGACTGAGTGTGTGTGTGGGTGGCTGGGAGGTGTATGACTCTCTGCATAGATGTGTGAGCAGTTGATTCACTAGATGTATGGGTTCAAAAGTGCATGTGGAAACAGCTGTATGGGCGGTTGACTGTGTGCATGAGTGTATTGGTGAGTGAATGGATATCTCAGTGCTACATGTCAAAGTAAGTACATATGTAAAATACAGTACATGTGAGAGTTGATATATATAAATAAATGTGCATAAGAGCCAGTGAATGTGTGAGTGGCTGTATGGATCATTGTGAACTTGTATCAGGGATTGTATAAGTGAGTAAATATGTTTTAGTATATGTTTGAATAAGTAAGGTGTGTATAACTGTATAGTTGAGGAAATGGAGGTGAAATTGTTTCTTTGCATGACTGACTAGGTGTGTGAGTAACTCCATGGATGAGTGACAGTGTGTGAGTGTCTGTATACACTGAGTGTATCTAAGGTTATATTAGAGTCTGAAGAGGTTTATCGTATTAGCACAAGAATGATGTCAAATGAGATGTCATCAGTGATGTCATCAGTGATGTCATTTGAGATGTCATCAGTGATGTCATCAGTGATGTCACTGACCATGTCATGAATGATGTAATATGTGACATCATCAGCAGTGGATTGCGGGTGCGCGATATATAGTTAATGCAACTAACTATATATGGAATTTCAATGGTTTTGTGTGAGTAAAATAAGGTTTTTTAAATGCTAATTCCTAACTATATATGGTCTATAACCTATGGTTTTTTCAGTGAATTTTCAAGGTTTTTTAAATGCTAATTCCTAACTATATATGGTCTCTAACCTATGGTTTTTTCAGTGAATTTCAGTGGTTTTTTAATAGCAAATATCATAAGCTGTCGAATGTCAAGTACATGGTAAGTAAAAACATTTTCGTGTTTATGCACACTGATCTGCTTTGAATGCTGCCCCCCCCTCCCCCTCATTTCTATTAGGAGTACTCTCTCTTTGCAGATAGTGAAGGGTAGTTAACGCAGGCCTTTGCCCCCGTTGTAATCCGTCGTGCCTGCTTCTCTCTCCATTTGATTGATTGTTATCCAAGCATTTACTGTTTTAGAATTGGTTCTCTTTGGTTCATTCTCTCTTTACAAACAAGCACAGAGTCGCAATACTCTGTTTAGTCTTTGCAGATAGTGAAAAATCGTGTAAAAAAACAAAAGGAATCGAGCAAAATCAGTAGGCCACTAATGGGATCTCTTTTTGACCTCGCTAAAATAGAAACATTAGGAACAACCCCTCATGAGAAATACGAAACTAGTGAGATGAACTGAGCTCCACACCATGATGGCTGCAAGACAGCTCGGCTCCGCCACCCACCCCGCCCAAAATAACGATAAACTTTATGCAAATATTACAAATATATACAACACACCAGCAAAGTAACAGGGTAAAACATTTTATTAAATAACTATTTACATAACTATTTTATACTTTTTGTTGCCCGATCTGGCTAGCTCAATCGATCGAGCATGAAACTCATGCACTCTGATAGTTCAAAGTTTTGAGGAGTGCTTGTAACACTGTCTGAAGCTTATTTGCACTTGCTACAGCTTCACTATTCTCAATGTAAGTGGGGGCTGTTTGAGGACGTGACTGCATTTGAAAACAATGTGATGCAGTGCCACCCTGAACCGCTTGACGGAGGCCCCCGAGGGACGGTGTGATGGCGCAGACTCGGAGGGGGCGCTTGGCTCCGGCCCCCTCCCCAAGTCGTGTTGCCCTGGTGTGGCCTGATATCGCCCCCGACATAGGTGGCCGGCTCCCGGGGTCAAGCGGAACTTTTTGCCTTTTGGTGACTCTTCCATTCTTGACCTTGTCCCACAATCCGTTTCACCTAAAGACACGCTGTAGTGGGGCGCCCCTTTACCGTTTCAGTTGCCATTCCGCCCGCTTTTGCTACACTGTGCCTCTTACGCTATTCAGCTGTTTACCGCCCGCTCTTTCGACTACAGCGTCTCGCTCACCATGTAGTTGAGTTGCTCCCGCTCTTGCGGTGCAGCGATAGGCGGCTGCCACAGGACTCTCAAAATGGCGGCCGACTCTTCAGATTTGGGCGTGGTCCACTAAAATGGCCCTGCGACACCTTGGAACTCAGACGCTTGTCTGCTAGAGCTTGGGCTCCATTCTCGAAAGCGTCCCCTCAGCCTTGAAGATTCTACAAAAGTCTTGGGGGCCCCCGACTCCCGCAGGCTTCTGGTGGGGAGCGGCTGCCATGATTGCTCGTGGAATGGCCACGACGGAGCTATGAGATGGTGGTGCTTTCATGCTGACGCCAGCTTCAGTCTGAAACATCCAGAAACACTGTAGACTACCAATTCGATCAGTTCCGGTAGCGCCCCAACGTGACCCGGTAGGGAAGAACTTGCCCTCCCCTCTTTGACTGATGGTTCTTGTTGCCTGTCCCTTCTGTTGTCATTTAACAGAACTATTTAGCCTGCTGAAAGGGGTTGTGTTCCGACCGCTGGTTGGTGGAGACATTTTGACTATATTCTGGACCTGCGTTGTCGCGTAATGCGTCATATGACGCGCCGCGTTAGCGCATCCGGAAGTGCTCCGGTGCGCGAAGCGCAGCTTCCCGGAAGCGATCCGGGGCGCGGCGCGCAGCGCGTAACGTAAGCATAACAGGTCATGTGACTTGTTAATAAAACTTTTCACTGGTTCATTTTACTTTTCTCATTCTAATGATGAAAGGCTTGGTCATATGACCTAAAAATTACGCTTTTTATTACTTTCGAACATTATTTTTTCTTAAACATATGTTATAATGTTCCAGGCTAATGTACTTTCCCGGAAAATTTACAACTGTCCTGCAAGTAAAATATATTCCTTTTTCGAGAAAAAGGGCGTTTCTTCATCCCATGACGGAGCCGTTGAGCAAAAGAGGCTCGGCCTGCTGTCTTAGTCGCCGATACACCTGAATATCAGATTCTTATCGATCACTTTCTGTTGCAGGAGTAGAAAACACAACAGCCCTTGACCATTTATCTTTACTGCGTTCCTGCGTATTATACCTTTTACCCTTCATGTAATTGGACTGCTTTATTTCACTTGCCTTTTACTGATTCTAAAACAGTGACTATTATTAAAAACTTTACCAATGTAAATACTACTACCATGTTTTCTTTTAAAAACCTTTATTGTGAAAATGTCATTATACAAATACGGGCCTATAACCACGTGGGCCGGCCACGGAGCAAACTGTAATCGTATATGATGAGTAGACATTTACACTGTAGAGGAACGTAACGGGCGGGCCATTAGGTTGCAAGAACTAAGGTGTCTAACAGTTGCGGAATCGGTGGACGTACATTTTATAATTAAAATACGACAGGGCCAGTTACAATAAAATTATCTAGATATACATTTGCGGGCAAGTACCATGGGTGACGTTAATTCGAACTTTCAATAGAACAGTAATCAATAACACATCAGAACTTAATATCAATAGGGATGTCGAAATATTCAATCAATTCTCGTCCCCGCCCGCCATGTGCTTCAAAACTGCATACGTATCTCGTGATATCAAGGTTGTGCAACCAGTACACAACAAGGAGTTACGAGTCCCATTTATTCCGGTGCCATTTTGGGCGAGGACGGGCAGGTCCAGGATATAGTCAAAATGTCTCCACCAACCATCGACTATGATGATGTTCATATGCTGTATTTATTAGAGTAACACTCATCTGTCCACATGAAATTAATTTGCCACAATCTAAACATGTCATTTTAATCTTTCCAAAGTTCTTCTAAATATTTGGGACCGTTTCCCTTGCCTCTGATGCTGTCAGTGCCACTTCTTTGGTGAATGTACTGGCAAGTCGGGGGTTCTCCTCCAAATCTCTCTTTTGTGCAGCACTATAATTAATCGGTGCCACCTCTCCATATGACGATGCATGGTATAGTTACCATAACTATATTTTTTTTCGGTTCCTCTGGAGAGTACATCGTGGCAGATGAGGCAGGTAACGTACCGGGTAATTACCTTTTTTGCATGTAGAGGAAAGGAAAAAAAATTCGAGCGTCCGAGTTCTAAGGTGTCCCAGGGCCATTTTAGTGGACCAGGCCCAAATCCAATGAACAGGCCGCCATTTTGAGAGTCCTGTTGCAGCCGCCTGTCGCTGTAGCATCAAGAGTGGCCGAAACTCAGCTGAATGGCAACTGAAACGGTAAAGGGGCGCCCCACTACAGCAGACGAGCCTCCACCTGGGGGGGCCCGTTCACGCCGCCTCCCCCCCCCTTCGGGCACCCCACGCCGTTATTTGGAGCAGCATTGTAGGATGGCCACACCAGTGCGGCAACTTGCTAGACACCACCTCGGTGCCAACCGAATCTCAGCGCCTTGTGGTGTCTTCCATTCCGAAAATATTGTTGTGCTGCCTTCGGCCTATTCGCCGCAAGTGCGCACGCAACTCAGCTGCATAGCGAGTGAAACACCAAGGGGCGCCCCACTGCAGCCGAGGAACCTTCATCTTGGGGGCGACGCACAGCATCACTTTCCTTTCCAATGCAGTCAGATCCTCAAACAACCCCCACTGACTGACGCGAACTCACAGGCCAACGGAGCGCCCCACGACGACTTTCGGCGCAGCATTGGAGGATGGCCGCACCAGTGCGGCAACTTGCTGGACCCCACCTCGGTGCCATCCGGATCTTGGCGCGTTGCGCTGCCTTTGGCCCTATTCGCACATCGGTCCGCTACTGACGCCACCTCACAGGCCAACGGGGCGCCCCACGCCGACTTTCGGTGCAGCATTGTAGGATGGCCACACCAGTGCGGCAACTTGCTGGACACCACCTCGGTGCCATCCGGATCTTGCCGCGTTGTGCTGCCTTCGGCCTATTCGCACATCGGTCCGCTACTGACGCCGCCTCACAGGCCAACGGGGCACCCCACGCCGACTTTCGGCGCAGCATTGTAGGATGGCCACACCAGTGCGGCAACTTGCTGGACCCCACCTCGGTGCCATCCGGATCTTGGCGCGTTGTGCTGCCTTCGGCCTATTCGCACATCGGTCCGCTACTGACGCGAACTCACAGGCCAACGGGGCGCCCCACGCCGACTTTCGGCGCAGCATTGTAGGATGGCCACACCAGTGCGGCAACTTGCTGGACCCCACCTCGGTGCCATCCGGAGCTTGGCGCGTTGTGCTGCCTTCGGCCTATTCGCACATCGGTCCGCTACTGACGCCGCCTCACAGGCCAACGGGGCACCCCACGCCGACTTTCGGAGCAGCATTGTAGGATGGCCACACCAGTGCGGCAACTTGGTGGACACCACCTCGGTGCCATCCGGATCTTGGCGCGTTGTGCTGCCTTCGGCCTATTCGCACATCGGTCCGCTACTGACGCGAACTCACAGGCCAACGGGGCGCCCCACGCCGACTTTCGGCGCAGCATTGTAGGATGGCCACACCAGTGCGGCAACTTGCTGGACCCCACCTCGGTGCCATCCGGATCTTGGCGCGTTGTGCTGCCTTCGGCCTATTCGCACATCGGTCCGCTACTGACGCCGCCTCACGTGCCAACGGATTTTCTACGCTTTTTATACCCTATGCCGCATAACAGGTCATGTGACTTGTTTATAAAACTTTTCATTGGTTCATTTTACTTTTGGTTTCCTAATGATGGAAGGCTTGATCATATGACCTAAAAATAACACTTTTCATTGGATGAAAACTTTTTTTTTTCCCAAACGATGAAAGCCCCACCTTGTTTCTGGATGTTTCAGACTGAAGCTGGCGTCAGCATGAAAGCACCACCATCTCGTGGCTCCGTCGTGGTCATTCCGCGAGCAATCATGGCAGCCGCTCCCCACCGGAAGCCTGCAGGAGTCAGGGGCCCCCAAGACTTTTGTAGAATCTTCAAGGCTGAGGGGACGCTTTTGAGAATGGGGTCCAAGACCTAGCAGACAAGCGTCCGATTTCCAAGGTGTCCCAGGGCCATTTCAGTGGACCAGGCCCAAAAAGGAAAGAGCCTGCCGCCATTTTGAGAGTCCTGTGCAGCCACCTATCGCTGCACCGCAAGAGTGGGCGCAACTCAGCTGAATGGCGGATTTTGGCACAGTGTACCAAAAGCGAGCGGAATGGCAACTGAAACAGTAAAGGGGCGCCCCACTACAGCAGACGAGCCTCCACCTGGGGAGGCCCGTTCACGCCGCCTAACCCCCCCCCCCCCGGCGCCCCACGCCGTTATTCGGAGCAGCATTGTAGGATACCAAAACCAGTGCGGCAACTTACTTGACATCACCTGGGTGCCATCCACATCTCAGCGCGTTCTGCTGCCTTGGGACTATTCGCACAACAGACCGCTACTGACGAGCCACCCCCCGGGACGCCCCACGCCGTTATTCGGAGCAGCATTGTAGGATACCAAAACCAGTGCGGCAACTTACTGGACATCACCTGGGTGCCATCCACATCTCAGCGCGTTCTGCTGCCTTGGGACTATTCGCACAACAGACCGCTACTGACGAGGCCAACCCCCGGGACGCCCCACGCCGTTTTTCAGAGCTGCATTGTAGGATACCCAAAACCAGTGCGGCACCCAGGCAACATCACCTGGGTGCCGTCCAGAACTCAGCACGTTGTGCTGCCTTGGGACTATTCGCACAAAACACAGCTACTGACCATTGTTGCTTCTTTTTTCCTAAAAATGTTTAAATGTTTTTACTGTTTTTGTTGCGTTGTATATATTTATAAGTTATTAAAGTTTTATAATCCTACTACTTTGTTGGAGTGCTATATATTTTTAATGTGACACATAATTGTAAAAACTTTGATGTACAAAGAGGCATCCCTGGAATCTTCCGCTTCAGGCTCGGTCCCCTCCCCAATCACAATACAGGATGGTTTTCAGATAGTAGGAACGCGTGTGGTGTGACGGATCTCATCGGGTGGGGGCCTTGATCTACTGTAACTCCTTTGAAGAGGGGTGATTCTTTACAGCTGGGGCCATAAACTACATCTGCAGGGCTAGCTGATAGCCTGGGACCGGCCTGGACAATCGGACACAGAGGAAGAGGAGTGTCAGAGGGTGCGGTAGTGAATAGGGCGAAAGGGAGGTGTCGGGCGGGCACAGGGTGTGATTCTCAGGGAAGAGCAGCGCAGATGGGGGGAGGTTTATTGCCCATGCATAAGACAGAGAGCGGGGGTGACCAGTGCCTGGGGGAGATGCTTGCGAGGGTGGGGAGCCATGCTAAGGATCGACAGCGTGCAGAGACTGGGTCTGGTCAAGGCATCTAAAATGGCGGCCGTGCACGACAAAAGTGTGGCATTTGAAAAAAAGCAAGATGGCACAGACAATGTTTATCAACACTTCCTGATTTCCATCGAATCGAACGTTAACAGACGTTATCTCTCCCACACTACCGGTCCCCCTGGGCTTAAACGCCGAGATGGTAGGGACTGCATCCCGTGGAGATAGGCCGAGACGTCACTCAGCAGAAAAAAAAGAAAAAAAAAAGTCTATAAACATACAATAAGTTAAAAGTCAATCATTCTTGTTTCCTTGTAGTTCGCTCCCCAGTCCGCTTCCCGTTACGCGAACCGGGCGCACCCCACCAAAAAAAACGTTTTTGTTTTTGTTTTTTTTTGCCCCGCGGAGCCCTTTTAAAGCCTCCACATCAAACCTAGGGGGTCAGGGAGGATCTACTATGCCCCCTTATGGTCATTTGCCCCTTCGCTTTGGCCTCCTTTTGTCTCTCGATCCCACCGAGAGACAAGATGGCGGCCGTTCCGTGCTGTTTGGAATGTTTACAGACACCGGAGAGCCAATCAGCTTCGCTTCGCAAAGCTCCGTAACGCGAAAAGTACGCGAAACGGAGCGCTACCCGGGACGCTGTCACAGATATATATCTTTTTTTGAACGTTAATTTCTCAAAATCCACTGGAGCACATATATTGAGACCCAGCAAAGGCACATCGGGCTACCGGTCCCTACAATTTTGCCAAGTTTCATGCAAATCCATTCAGCCGTTCGATTTGTTATTTTTTTTTGCCCCGCGGGGCCCTTTTAAAACCTCCACATCAAACCTAGGGGGTCAGGGAGGATCTACTATGCCCCCTTATGGTCATTTGCCCCTTCGCTTTGGCCTCCTCTTGTCTCTCGATCCTACCGAGAGACAAGATGGCGGCCGCTACGGACTGTTTGGAATGTTTACAGACGCCGGAGAACCAATCAGCTTCGCTTCGCAAAGCTCCGTAACGCGAAAAGTACGCGAAGCGGAGCGCTGCCCGGAGCGCTGTTACAGATATATATCTTTTTTTGAACGTTAATTTCTCAAAATCCACTGGAGCACATATATTGAGACCTAGCAAAGGCACATCGGGCTACCAGTCCCTACTACTTTGCTCAGTTTCGTGCAAATTCATTCAGCCGTTCGGGCTAAAAGTGAGGCCAACCGCCCTATGGAAATTAACATGGGAAAAACGCGTTTTGGGACCCCCCTTTTTTCTCGGCCCCCCCTTGACGAACGCCCCCCAAATTTTCAGGGGCTGCTCAGAAACAAAATGTTCCATTTTCCTGAAAATTTCAGCCAATTCCGTCCACAAACGCCAAAGTTATTAGACATAGAATTTTCAAAAATCCCATAGAGAAAAAATCCTAACTATATATACCTACTGGCGACCGCCAGTAGGTAATATATATATATATATATATATATATATATATATATTACCTACTGGCAGTCGCCACTAGGTAGTTATAGTTAGGATTGTTTTCCATAGGAAATCCGCAACATTCTATTGGGAATAACTTTGGCGCCGGTGGACGAATCTTCGCGAATTTCTCAAAGAAGAGGGCCCGCTCCATTCTGCTCCTTCCCTGAAAGTTTGGGGGGGATTCGTCAAGCGGGGGCCGAGATATTTGGGGTGTCCCAAAACATGTTTTCCCTATGTTAATTTCCATAGGGCGGTTGGACTCACTTTTAGCCCGAACGGCTGAATAGATTTCTTCCAAACTTGGCAAAATTGTAGGGACTGGTAGCCCGATGTGCCTTTGCTATGTCTGAAGATATGTGCTCCAGTGGATTTTGGGTAATTTAGGTTAAAAAAAAAAATATATCTATAAGCGCGCCCCGGTACGCGCACCGGGGAGCGCACCCGGTGCGTAACGCGAGTACGCGAGCGGAAAGCTGATTGGCTCTCGGGTGTCTGTCAACATTCCAAACAGTCCAGAGCGGCCGCCATCTTGTGTCTCGGTAGGATCGAGACACAAGAGGTGGCAAAAACAAAGGGGGAAATGACCAAAAGGGGGCAGGGTAGACCCCCCCTGACCCCCTAGGTTTGATGTGGGGGCCATAAAAGGGCCCCGCGGGGCAAAAAATAAATAATTTCTTTTTTCGATTTTCGCGGGGGGAGCGCCCGGTACGCGCACCGGGGAGCGTATCGGGGAGCGTACCATGGGGACAACCAAGTGAAACAGTAAAATAATAATTTAAAGTGCTTAGAGGTAGGGTAGCTCTGAATAGAGTTGTTGTGTCATGTGGATGATGTAAGTACCAACATGTAGTTACCAATGCAGAGTCTTAAATTCAATGTACACCGTCTCCTCTGTAGATATCTTGCATATTGTTACAGAAGTCATTGTGGTATATGGAATCCATACCATAGTCTGTCAGGAAAGCAGAAACAGATCCTTTAAGGACTCCCTGAGAAGGCCTAGGGGATCATGGGTAGTCTACCCTGCTCCCTTATGATGTTTTCAAGTATTACATTTTACTCTCTTCTGAATCTACAAAAAATTGGCGGTGATATGGTGCATTAGAGACAGACAGTGACAGAAAGGAGGCAGGAGATGAAAAAGAGATATGAAAAACACATTGGAGATAATATAGTGGGAGAAAGGAAGTAACTATGAGCAAACTTACTATTTAACACAAAAAAGTTGCACAGTATACTGTAAGTCTCAGTTTATATTATAATCATTTTGGTACTATTTCATGAATTACATAAAACAATGAATAATGTCTCGAACAATTTTTAATTATTAAATATAAATTTATTGTTGAGATTGTTCATAATTTAATAACACTTGTAACATTACATCATCCGGAATGTCCTCCAAATTTTCATTACATGATTCAATTGCTTCAAGACAGTCAATTAGTTCTTGATCCTCAGACTCATCCATGAAATCCAAGTCTTCGTTAAGAATGTCCTTATCCATAATTTCAAAAGAAATTGTATTGGTATCCTCTTTACCTTCCATTTTCTTTGCTGTAAATTGCATAAAAAATAACGATATCAGTAGAGTTAGGGCACTGTTGGGTTTAAGTTCAGACAGGTACTTCTGAGTTTTTAACAGTGAAGTTATCTTTGGGCAGTGTATGGTATCAGGCAGGAAGTAGAAATATAAAAAAGTGCATGTGATGAAGCCTAAGTAAATTCATAATTATACCAGAGAAGCCTAACTCAATCCATAACTATAACAGAGAAGCCTATCTCAATCTATAACTATAGCAGAGGGACAGTAAAAAACTATCAGAAAACGTTTTTCCAATTTAAGTTAAAGTGCAGAACATAGTTGCCCTTACACATTAAACTTACCTTTCAGAAAGGAGTAGATGTTTTCAGAGGAAATCTTTTATAAATGTACCTCAGGTAGTACTAGTCAAAATGGCCGTGTTTCCCTCTCATTTTTAATATATATTCATGTCTATAACCAATGAAATGTCAGCACATAAAAATACAAAATGAAAGTAACATTTTCAATGGTTGCAAATTCTAACACTTTCATATGTGTTTTAGTCATGTAATTTACCTCAGGATATTTAGACAGGGCTACAGGCCAAATGGCTCAAGGGAATTCGACAAAATCTGGGAAAATGGTAGGGACTGGTATGTAGTAGGGCCTATTCTATATTTGGTGAAAATCTCTACAGAGGTTTTTATGTAAATTAACCTTTAAACATTTTTTGGAGCACTTACCGGTGAGCGCCCCGGTACGCGTACCGGTAGCGCTACGGAAGTCCTCCATCTTGTGTTTCGGAAGAATTGAGACACAAGATGGAGGACAAACAACGTTGGGAATGGGTAAAAGGGGGCACGGTAGACACCCCCTGAACCCTTAGGTTTTCTGAGGGGGGCTGAGGAGGCCCCTCGCGGGGGGAGCGCCCGGTACGCGTACCGGGGAGCTTACCGGGGAGCGTACTTTGGTGAAAAACAGTGAAAAAAGTTAGAGTAAAATAATCATTTTGAATGATCAGAGGTAGGGTAGCCCTGAAAAGAGCTTTTGGGTTCTGTGGCTGATTTAGGTACCTACAAGTAGGTTCCAATGCACAGTCTTAAATTTAGGAGGAATATTCTATTCCCCTCATCTGAGAAGTGCACACCATCTCCTCTGTAGATATCTTGCATGTTGTAACGCAAGTTGTTGTTGTATATTGAACCCATTCCATAGTCTCTCAAGTAAGCAGAAACAGATTTATTCACATGTTTCCGTGCTTTCTCAAATTGTGGACAAAATTGGTTGGACCACTTCCATTTCTGTCTTTGGCAGTTTGTGGAAAAAGTGTCATCAATTGCCCAAAGGTGTCCTTTAAAACCATTTCCAGACCTACCCCAGTCAAAGTGCCTAGGTCATTTCCACCACAGTGCAAAATTAAGAGGTCAGGGTGTGGCAGATGGTAAAAGGTGTTCACCAATGGTATCAATTGATGACATCTCAATCCTCTTTGGCCAATCCACTTGATGTCCACATTTGGTAAATCAAGGTTGTGAACATTTCTGATAGCTGCATACCTTTGAGCCCAGTGGATGTAGCTATGTCCAATAATCCAGACAGAATACATGGTGAGAGGAGGTTCTGGTGCAGTCAGATGAAGTGTAGGAATGAAATGGCAGTTGGAACAGTAGGAGTTTGCGAGAAAAAAAACTGTGGAGTTTCAGTGCTCTTGAATCACAAGCAACGATTGGTGGATTCAGATAGTTGAAAACTGAAAGTTAGGGTGCATGCTTCTGTTCTGTGAAAGAAGTAATTTGAATGGTTAGGAAAAAGTCATTTAAAGAAACATAGCACCGGATAAGCTGGTGTAATGAGAGGTCAAACATCCTTGCTGAGTTCATTTGCAACATTGTAGAATAAACTTTTAAACCTGAGAGTTCAGTGAGGAGGGAGTTGCTATGGTAACTGGTAGAAAGGGCTGAGGGGGGAAGGGTGTTTAGAGAGGGAAGAGTTTTAATTGGTTAACATGAGGGATATGTGTGTAGAATTAGAGGTTTTCTGTGCCATTCATGGTTGCAGTGCCTGGAGTACATATCTTTTGCTCTGCTAAAGAAATATTGGTGTGTGTGTCTGACACTGTTCTCAATCTCCCAAAGCATTTGTAAAGGTGAGTAATGATTCATTTAATATAGATATAGACTTGTATTCTCTATGGAGAAGATTTGGAAGCAAAATGTGTTTTTTTAATGTGACTTTCTTCATGTTTTTTGAACATGCTTGATAAAAAGATGTTGCTGGAAAGAGGAATTGTATTTTGTAAAAATGTGAAGTTTCAGTAGTGACCTGGAAAGCTTGTACATATGACCTGCGCTTTGTTTCTAAAATGTTATTTAAAAAACGATTTGGGGGCAAATGAATGGCTTTTACATGTTTGAGAAGGAATAAATAGTGTCTGCATGATTAAATAAATATATTTGAACCATTCACAATCTTGTCACCTGTGTTACCTCAGATTAGGAAGCACGTTGAGCTTCTTTGCTGTTGGTTTGTGTCATGTTTTTTGATAATGCTTGGTAGGAATGTTTGCAAGAGAGAGGAAATGTATTTTGTAAAATAGTGAGGTTTTAGTAGTGAAATTGAATGCTTGTATATAGGACCTGCGCTCTTTTTCTAAAATGTTATTCAAAAAACGATTTGGGGCAAATGAATGGCTTTCACATTTTTGAGAAGGAATAAATAGTGTCTGCATGATTAAATAAATATATTTGAACCTTTCACAATCATGTCACCTGTGTTACCTCAGATTAGAAAGCACATTGAGCTTCTTTGCTGTTGTTTTGTGACATGTTTTTTGATAATGCTTGGTAGGAATGTTTGCAAGAGAGAGGAAATTTATTTTGTAAAATAGTGAGGTTTCAGTAGTGACCTGGAAAGCTTGTACATAGGACCTGCGCTCTGTTTTTTAAATCTTATTAAAAAAACAATTTTGGGGCAAATGAATGACTTTTACATTTTTGAGAAGGAATAATTAGTGTCTGCATGATTAAATAAATATATTTAAACCTTTCACAGTCATGTCACCTGTGTTACCTCAGATTAGGAAGCACATAGAGCTTCTTTGCTGATGGTTTGTGTCATGTTTTTTGATAATGCTTGGTATCAACATTTGCAAGATAGAGGATTTGTATTTTGTGAAATAGTGAGGTTTCAGTAGTGAAATTGAATGCTTGTACATAGGACCTGCGCTCTTTTTCTAGAATGTTATTCAAAAAACGATTTTGGGGCAAATGAATGGCTTTCACATTTTTGAGAAGGAATAAATAGTGTCTGCGTGATTAAATAAATATATTTGAACCTTTCACAATCATGTCACCTGTGTTACCTCAGATTAGGAAGCACATTGAGCTTCTTTGCTGTTATTTTGTGTCATGTTTTTGATAATGCTTGGTAGGAATGTTTGCAAGCGAGAGGAAATGTATTTTGTGAAATAGTGAGGTTTCAGTAGTGACCTGGAATGCTTGTACATAGGACCTGCGCTCTGTTTTTTAAATCTTATTAAAAAAAATGATTTTGGGGCAAATGAATGACTTTTACATTTTTGAGAAGGAATAATTAGTGTCTGCATGATTAAATAAATATATTTGAACCTTTCACAATTATGTCACCTGTGTTACCTCAGATTAGGAAGCACATTGAGCTTCTTTGCTGATGGTTTGTGTCATTTTTTTTATAATGCTTGGTATCAACATTTGCAAGATAGAGGATTTGTATTTTGTGAAATAGTGAGGTTTCAGTAGTGAAATTGAATGCTTGTACATAGGACCTGCGCTCTTTTTCTAAAATGTTATTCAAAAAACGATTTGGGGCAAATGAATGGCTTTCACATTTTTGAGAAGGAATAAATAGTGTCTGCGTGATTAAATAAATATATTTGAGCCTTTCACAATCATGTCACCTGTGTTACCTCAGATTAGGAAGCACATTGAGCTTCTTTGCTGTTGTTTTGTGTCATGTTTTTTGATAATTCTTGGTAGTAATGTTTGCAAGAGAGAGGCAATGTATTTTGTGAAATAGTGAGGTTTCAGTAGTGACCTGGAATGCTTGTACATAGGACCTGCGCTCTGTTTCTTAAATCTTATTGAAAAAACGATTTTGGGGCAAATGAATGGCTTTTACATTTTTGAGAAGGAATAATTAGTGTCTGCATGATTAAATAAATATATTTGAACCTTTCACAATCATGTCACCTGTGTTACCTCAGATTAGGAAGCACATTGAGCTTCTTTGTTGTTGGTTTGTGTCATGTTTTTGATAATGCTTTGTAACAACATTTGCAAGATAGAGAAATTGTATTTTGTGAAATAGTCAGGTTTCAGTAGTGAAATTAAATGCTTGTACATAGGACCTGCGCACTGTTCATTAAATGTTATTTAAAAAACGATTTTGGGGCAAATGAATGGCTTTTACATTTTTGAGAAGGAATAAATAGTGTCTGCAAGATTAAATAGATATATTTGAACCTTTCACAATCATGTCACCTGTGTTTTCTCAGATTAGGAAATAGATTGTGCAGATGAGGTGAGGCATGTGCAGGGGTGCAAAGGAGATGAGGCCTGTGTCCATGAGTGCAGTGTAGAGGACTCACGTCCTCTGGCTCTTGGACAAGACTCATCTCCTCTGTGCCCCCTGGACAGGCCTCAATGTATTGGGTATAATTGATGGTAACAGGGTGCAGATGAGGTGAGGCGTGTCCAGGGGTGTAGATGAGCTGAGGCCTGTCTAGTGGTGTAGATGAGGTGAGGTTTGTTCAGGGTTGCAGATGAGGTGAGGATTGTCCAGGGGTGCAGAGGAGGTGAGGCCTGTGTTCAAGAGTGTAGTGGGAGAGAAGCCTGTCCAGGGGTGCAAAGGAGGTGAGGCCTGTGTCTAAGAGTGTAGTGGGGGAGAGGCTTCATGAAGTCCATTCCACTGCCCTCTTAGACACAGGCCTCAACACCTCTGCTCCCCTGGACAGGCCTCACCAACTCTGCACTCCTGCTTAGGCTTCACCTTATCTGCATCCTATTACCATCAATTATACCCAATACATTGAGGCCTGTCCAGGGTGCACGGAGGAGGTGAGGATTGTTCAAGGGTCAGAGGAGGTGAGTCCTGTCCAATGCACTCTTCGACACAGGCCTTACCTCCTCTGCACCCCTGGACAGGCCTCACCTCATGTGCACAATGTACTTACTAATCTGAGAAAACACATGTGACATGATTGTGAAAGGTTCAAATATATCTATTTAATCTTGCGGACACTATTTATTCCTTCTCATAAAGGTAAAAGCTATTCATTTACCCCAAAATCGTTTTTCCAATAACATTCAAGAAACAGAGCGCTCGTCCTATGTACAAGCATTCGATTTGTAAGCATATTGTGCAGATGAGATGAGGCTTGTCCAGGGGTGCAGAGGAGGTAAGTCCTGTCCACAGCACTGTTGGACACAGGACTTATCTCCTCTGCACCGTTGGACAGGCTTCACCTCATCTGCACAATCTGCTTACTAATCTGAGGAAACACAGGTGACATGATTGTGAAATGTGGTAATATATATTTTTTAATCATGCAGATACTATCTAATCCTTGTCAATAATGAAAAACCAATTCATGTGCCCGAAATCTTTTTTTAAATAACATTTACAAATTAGAGCACAGGTCATATGTATAAGCATTTCATTACACTACTGAAACCTCACTCATTTACAATATACAATTCCTTTATGCACCAACATTTCTTTACCAAGCATTATCAACAATGTATTAGTCTCTTTATATACTCTTCCTGACTTATTCTATTTTTCCAACTGTCCCCTTCTAACACCCTCTCTCTGACTTATTCCTTTTTACATCCTGACTCTGTGTTACACTCTCTTACACTCTCTCTTAGACTTACTTTCTCTTACACCCTGTCTCTAATTTATTCCCTCTCTCTCTTTTTAACAGAAATTTGTAAGTCATACTTTCTCTTACATACTCTTCCTGATTTACTCCGTCTTACAACCTTTCTCTTTGTAACATTCTCTCCCAGACTTACTCCCTATTACACCTCTTGTCTGTTTTACACCCTCTCTCACTCTTTATGACTTTTTTATTCTCTTCCTCTCTTCGTGTTATACCCTCTGTCTGGCTTACTCCTTGTTACATCCTCTCTCTGATTTACTTCCTCTTACACCCTCTCTCAAAGTTACTATCTCTCTCTCCCTTTTACAGCCTCTCTGTGTTTTAGTCTCTTTTACATCCTCTCCCGGTCTAATACCCTCTCTCTGTCTTACATCCTCTTACACCCTTTCCCTATCTTCCAACCTGTTACATCCTTTTTCTGACTTACTCCCTTTCTCCCTTTCTTTGACTTACTCCCTCTCTCTATTACATCCTTTCTCTGTCTTACAACATATTATACACTCTCTCTGACTTACTCCTTCTCTATGTTTTACTCCCTCTACTTGTTTCTTTGTCTGACTCTCTCTGTCTCTTTGTGTTAGTCCCTCTAGCTCTTTTTCTCTGTCTTACTCCTATTTACATAGTTGCTGTGGTATAAACTTAGATATGTTGTAAACTTGTGTTTATATATTTTATTGTCATTGCTTTGTTGTTTGGTAATAGTGGTGTATAATGTCTTTTATTTTTTTTGTTTACCACAGATTGAAAACAAGATTTCAATAGTAAGGAAATATGCCATCAAGGCAGAGGACAAGAAAAGATGCCAAGCGGAAAAAATCAAAAACAGCAACGGAATTAAAGCACTCGTCTACAACAAATATTTCACAAAACAGGAAAAAAGCTCCTGGTAAGACAACTAAGTCTTTCTTTCGGAACATATGTAGATCAAAAAAAAAATGTTGATGAGGATGGGAATATACAGAAGGAGAGAGCAAATTTGAAAAGGAAGGAGAGGCCCCCCAAAAATGTTACTACTGGAGCAGGAGAGAATAATATGTATAGGAATAGAAGGCAAAACCAAGTTAGGGACATTCGTAAACGAATGTTTCGCAATAGGGTGGTTTTAAATTTGTTAAAAAATATTAAAAAAGGTAAACAGAGAGCTGCTTTTTATAAGAAAAAGAAAAGTGTAGAGAAGATTGTTGATCAGGCTTTTGAACTTAAGAAAAAAATATTTATTTTAGTAATCAATAGAATTAGGACACTTAACAAGACAATTGATGTTTTCAAATCAAAGAGTAGATGCAAAAGAGTAATTAATCGGACTAATTTTTGTAAAGTTTTTTCTGGAGAATGGATGCATAGTTCAAGTTGTGAGCCATTTTTTAATGAGGAGAGTTACTTCCAGGAGAATGATTTGGTGCATGCAGTTGACACCAGTGGTCGAGCATATGAGGTGAAAGACGGTTGTCCGTTTGAAAAAGAGAAACTTGTGTCTAGAAATGCAGAAGAGGTGTTAACTGATGAAGTTTTAGGGAGACGTACTAAGGGTCCAGTGTACACTTGGAAGTGTAGTAGTATTTGTAGTGTGCGACAGGAATCAATCGATTTGCTTCAAAATTTCTTACGTACATATAGTAAGAAAAGTCCAAAACAGAAAATGAAGATGTTGCAAGACTTAGATCCTTGCAGAGTGAGAGAAAACACAGGTTTGCAAGGGCATTCACTGGCTTGTCTTTCTAGAAAAGTATGTCAGAGTGTTTTCATCATTTTAGGATGTTAGCAGTGCATCATAACAAAATGAGGAAATTAGTGAGAAGGTTGTATTATGCAAAAAGTCCAGCACTTAAGCTTAAACAATTAAACAGTGCTCTTTTGCATGGAACTGAATTAGATGTGAAGAACATTTGCTAAGAAATTGAGATTTGTTATTTTGGTGAAAAAGAGGACAGTGTAGAAATTGACACAATAATAGAAGGTAATGTGGAAGACAATGTACAGATTTCAAGTACAGAACAGTTTGACCAGGAAATTACCAAGTTTAAGGTGAAATCAAGTGAAAGGCCTAATTATACTTGTGTGTGTTGTCGACGGACTCATTATAAGATTCAGACTAGGTTAGTTGATTTATATGCAGAAAGTGAAATGGAAAATAATAGTGAATGGAAGAATTTTACAACTTTTTTGTTGGTGGAGAATTCTTTTGATTTGACTTCTGATCAGCGTATTTGTAAATATTGTTATAATAAATTAAATGAAAACAGAATGCCTGCTAGAGCTGTTCATAATAATCTGGAGTTGGTAGACATTCCTTCTGAATTGATGGATTTAAATACCTCTGAGTCTATTCTGATTCAATGTGTGCATCCTTTTCAGGCTATTGTTCGCATGGAGCCTAAGATAGGGAAAGAGTATTAAAGGGAAGAGTTGTTTATTTGCCTCTAGATTTCAAGAAAAATATTGATACAATTGGTGTAGAAAAAGTGGAAGAGGAACCTCTGGTTAATCTAGTTAATGGGGTTCCGACAAAGAGTAAGAAAATCTAGTAAGATTTAGTGGATGTTAGGAAAGTCAAAAAGGCAACGTTGTATTTGGTCAAAAACAATGAGTACTACAAACATGTATGTGTTGGAGCAGAGGAAACAGTTGCAGAAGAAGACAGTGATTGTTCAGCCGGCCAAATTTAAAAAGTTGATGTGTCTAGAAGTGAAGAAATATATGAACATTATACTTTTCATCCTTTGCATTCCAAAGAAGTAATGGGGAATGCAATTGACTTGTTTCAAATGAAATCAGCAAAAGGAAGTCACATTAGTGTATGGGAAGAAAGTTTGGAAGCTCGTTGTTTTCCACAGCTATTTCCAACAGGTCGAGGTGGACGATATGACGATCGACCACTTCAAATTCCTGCATCTGAATACCGGACTTTAAGATTATATGCTGAAGATCCAAGGTTTCGTCAATGCATCACATATTTGTTTCATCTACTGTATGAAAGTGACTTGTCTGGGCTTTCTTATGCAGTAAACCATATACTGAAAAGTGGAGCACATCTGCAAAATGTTTCGGCGAGGGACTTTATGGAGAAAGTCAATCTGCAAGACAATATTTTGGAATCTCAACTAATCAATCTCATGGCATGTCAGCGTGGAACAAACGAGTATTGGTACCGTCGTCATGGAGAATTGAAATGTATGCTAAGAAACTTAGGAACTCCTACATGGTTCCTCACTCTTAGCTGTGCCGAGTATGCATGGGACGACTTACTTCAATTTCTACGAGAGGCAAATGCAAACATTTAAAATATAGTATTCAAAACACCTGGAGAACTGTGTTCTTTGGATCCAGTGAATGTATGCAGATATTTCAATCATAGATTTGAAGCTATGATGTCTTTCATTACCAACAAAAAAAATCCTCCCCTTGGAGAGGTTTTGGATTTCTTTTGGAGAAAGGAGTATCAAGCGAGAGGTGCTCCTCACATACATATGTTGTTATGGATTAAAGATGCACCTAAATTTGGAACAGATTCGGATGAAACAGTGATGAGTTTCATTGAAGAGTATTCATCATGTGTTGTTCCGAAAACTACCGAAGAAAACAGTTTAAGGCAACAAGTTTTACGCTTTCAATCACATCGTTGTGGAAAGTACTGTCGTCGAAAATTCAGAAACAAGGACAAGTTCTACACAAAATGTCGTTTCGCATTTCCACGACCAGTGATTTCTAAAGGAAGAGTAAATAATTTGATGTCTTCTTTACGACATACTGTGACGAGAAAATCACCAAAAAATACATACAATTTAAAAAGAAACGAAGAGTCCAAGTACATCAACAACTACAACCCAGTGATTTTGTCCATGTGGAATGCTAACATGGATATTCAATTAGTTGCTGACAACTCTATTGCTGTGGCTCGATATGTGACGTCTTACATCACAAAAAAAGAAAAGACAGAACTGAAGGAAATGTGGGAGGACATTTCACTTGAAAAGAGTATAAGCAAGAAATGATACAGTTTCAGTTTGAAAAGGTGTTGTCGCATCGAGAAATTGGAGCATATGAATGTTCTGATCGGTTATCATCAGCAAGTCTCTACGCCAAGTCTAGAACAGTTATTTGGATGAGTCTAGGTCTTGCTGCAACACGAAACCAAGTTTTGAAATCTGTACAAGAAATTGAGTATTTGGCGGAGAAAGAACCAAACAGTACAGATATTTTGAAGACAAACATGTTGGAGACATACTATCCAAATAGAAGTAGTCATCTTGAGAACAGTTGTTTGTATGAAGTTCTGCCAAACTATATTTATAAGAGGACCATCAGAGAAGATATCAACAATGGAATATATGCTATCATTGGGTGTGAAGGATGTCTAGTGAAGCAGAGAAAAGGCCATTTGATTAATCATCGAAAATTGAGTTGCGAAAATCCAGATAAAAGGGAATTTTACTATTTAGCTCTTTTGCAACTCTTTAAGCCATGGCGTACAGAAGAGGAACTACTTGGAGATTTTCTCTGTTACGAAGATTCTTTTAATGCAACCAAGGATACCATAGAATGTTCTGATTTTCCAAATTATCTGTAAATGTTGAACGAAGAAATAGAGCAAGAAGCCACAATTGCAGCAGAGATTGCTAGAGACAGTTCTCAAGACAGTCAGAGTTCTGCTTCATTGAGTCAGGATCCACTAGCAGGACCAATTATCCAAAATGAAGCTGCCACTGCCATGGATGAGGTGGAAAGAGCTATGGAACAAACTCAAGATGATGTAGTTAACTTAGAAGATTTGGTGAAACAACTAAACCTTCAGCAGAAACAGATATATGACGAAGTCACAGAACAGGTTGAACATGGATTCAGTCATGAGAAAAAAGAGTGTTCATGTACATCATTTAAGCCTGTCCGACTGTATGTGAGTGGAGAAGCGGGACCTGGAAAAAGTTTTCTGATTAAAGCAATTGCAACTTATCTGCAGAAAAGGACTGAATCACCGCTGTCTTGTGTTGTTACCGCTCCAACTGGGCTGGCAGCACATAACATTAAAGGGATTACTTTACATCGTTTACTGATGCTACCAGTTGAGCATGATAACAAATTACAATACCACAAGCTATCTGGAGATGCTTGTTCTGAAGTTTCCAGAGTCCTGCAGAAAATGAAACTTCTTATCATTGATGAGGTAAGCATGGTCTCAAATCTAATGCTTGCTTTTGTGCATTTGAGAATGCAAGAAATTCTTAGAACAGACTATGATGTCTTATTCGGAGGAAAACACATTATTATTTTTGGAGATCTACTGCAGTTGACTCCAGTGAAAGGACAACCAGTGTTTAAAATGCTCACGCATGAAGATACCAGGAAGTGCCTAGGAAGCATTGGAAACGTTAATATATGGTTAAATTTCAAATATGCAGAACTGCTTCAAAATATGCGCCAGGCAAAGGATGAAGATTATAAAAATATTCTACAAGTTGTAAGAATCGGAACAGTAAGCGAGCATGGGAAAGAAGCATTACATGCACGATTAATTTCAAATTTGTATCCAAATGAAAAAATTCTTCCAGAGAATATTTTTAAGAAAATTACTGAGAACAAATCTGGGATATGTTTGATGCCAACTATGCAAGTATGTTCCATCTTCAACCACAAAATGTTAAAGTTAGAAAATGAAGAGATTGTGAAACTGGAAGCTATAGATAAAATAGAGCATATGGGAGCAACAATTATTTTGTCTGAAAATTTGAAATCAATATTGGATTCATTAGAGAAGAGTATATCTAAAACTGCTGGTTTTGAAAAGACTCTGAATGTGTGTTTAAATTGTCGTATAATTTTGAGAAGGAATTTAAATGTTGAAAGAAGTCTGGTAAATGGAGCAATGGGTCATGTTTTTGATTTTGTGAATTACAAAAATAGAGATGGAATTGAAATTTTAATTTGATGGCATTGACGAAATAGAACACATTTGTCATTGTTCAGCTAGATTTTTGCTTGTGAAAGACTTATATGTTCGCCGAAAAAAGTTTCCTGTTTGTTTGGCATATGCGGTGACAATTCATAAATCTCAAGGTTTAAGTGTAGCTAGTGCTTTGGTGAACATTGGAAAATCGGGATCAAACATTCTGCTGTTTATTGAATTCTGTGTTTGAGAAATGTAGCAGTGATAGAGCAAAAATAGAAAGTTTTTCAGAAATTCGAAATCTTCTAGACATATGTTCTGGACAAAATCAATTTTCACAGAATATTCAGCAGGATTGTCAGGAATTTTTAATGTATATGTTTGATGTATTGGAAGATGAAGGTGTAGATATAAAAAATCTTTTTAGCCTTTCTTATCAATGGCAGCATGACTGGGACAACTGTAGTTTATCAAGTAGTACTAGAATAGACACTGAAAGATTTATATATTTGACTTTACCAGACTGCAAATCAGTGTCTTTTAATAATCTAGTTAAAGCAGCTGATCACAATATGGTGTGTACCCAATGTAAGTCTGCAATGCTGTCCACATTATTTTTACAAACTTATGGTAAATATGTCATTTGAATGTTCCAACGATGAAATGAAATGAAATGAAATGAAATGAAAAAGAGATTTATAAAGCGCTCTGTGGCCAAGCGGCTTCCTGGCGCTGAGGAACACATAAACAACTGCCTAACAGGTGCGGGGAGGAATTAGCCCGGGAAAGCCTGAAGAAAGAAAAAAGTTTTGAGGGCTTTCCGAAAATGAGAAAAGATGGGGATGGAGCGAATAGAAAGGGGAAGAGAATTCCAGATCTGCGGGGCACGCACAGAGAAGCGGGTGCCCCCTGTGCGGGACTTACGGAAGCGGGGAACGTGAAGGAGAGAGAGGGAGGAAGAACGGAGGGAGCGGGGAGGGGCATGAGAGGAGATCAGAGAGTTGATATAGAAAGGAGCGGAGCGGGCTTGCGCCCGAAAGGCCAGGCAGGCAAGTTTAAACTGGGACCTGATCTGAACGGGGAGCCAGTGAAGGGTTTTAAGGGCGGGAGTGATGTGGGAGAACTTGGGAAGACGAAGGACAAGACGGGCCGCCTGGTTCTGGATGGCCTGGAGACGACGAGTCTCGTAGGCAGGGATGCCTACGTACAGGCCATTACCATAATCCAGGCGAGATGTAATGAGGGCAGTGATAATAACTTTAAGGGCGTCAACAGAAAAAAACCGGGAGATTTTACGGATGAGGCGGAGGGAGAGAAAACAAGAGGATACAACAGAACTAATGTGCGCATGCATCGAAAGATCATTGCTGACCTTGATGCCCAAGGTCTGAACAGAGGAAACCGGGGAAGGTGGAGGACCAAAAGAAAGGGGCCAATGGACAGAGGACCAGGGATTGGAGGGACCACCAGTGAGGACAAGCTCTGTCTTGTCAGGGTTGAGCTTCAAATGATTGAAGCTCATCCACTGGGAGATAAAGACAAGAGTTGACCTGAGCTTGGGAAGAGAGTGAGTGGGGGAAGATAGATCGAAGACGAGCTGGAGGTCGTCAGCGTAGTTATACACCGAGACCCCCAGCTCAAGAAGCGAAGAGATAAGGGGGCGGATATAGAGGTTGAAGAGAAGGGGGGAAAGAGAAGAGCCTTGGGGTACCCCACACGTGACCGGGAGGGGAGGAGCAGAGAAGGTGGAGAGGTGGACTGCCTGTGATCGTCCCTCCAAAAAGGAGGCGATCCAGGAAAGGGCAACGCCCTGGATGCCCGCTGCGCTGACACGGTCAAGAAGAATAGCATGATCGACCGTGTCAAACGCAGCGGACAGATCCAAAAGGACCAAGGCCTGAGGAAGATTGCCAACGGCCTTGCCCTTCAGTTCGTCAAGGACCGCAAGGACCACACCCTCAGTGGAGTGGCCCGGACGAAAGCCAGCCTGGTGGGAGGCCAGGATGTTATTCTCCTCGATGTAAGATGAGAGGCAAGATGTTACATGACTCTCAAGAATCTTCCCTAGATAGGGGAGGAGGGAGATCGGCCTAAAATTCGATGGAAGGGAGGGATCCAGGCCGGCTTTCTTCAGAATAGGAAGCACAATGGCAGACTTGAAGAGAGAAGGGACAGAACCCAGAGCCAGACAGGAATTAAGAAAGGATAAGGGAGGGGTGGGGCAGCTAGTGAATAAAGTTCTAAGGATGCGGGCAGGTGCGCAATCCACCGGGGAGCCGGACTTGACCTTAACAAGGAGGTCAAGAAAAAGCTCGGGTGAGATAGGTGTGAAGTGATCAAAAACAGAGGAAGAGAGAGGGGGGTGGTCCGGTAGGTCAAGGTGAGGCACAATCGGAATGTTGGCCTTAATGGTGGTTATTTTGTTAATGAAGAAGGTGTTCAGCGAGTGACAGAGGGATTGTGAAGGAGCAGGGGAAAGGCCGGCGCGGTCAGAAGTGGCAAGGCTACGGACCAAAGAGAAAATCTCACGAGTTTTGTTAGCCGAAAGGGCAACGCGGTCCGAGAAGTATTTGGATTTGGCCGCTAGAATGGCCGATTTATATTTATTAAGAAGAGCCCTATACTTCAAGCGGAGAATGGGGCAATAGGTACGACGCCAGCGACGTTCCGACCGTCTAAGCTCAAGCTTCAGGGATCTGAGGTCGTTTGAAAACCACCTGTGGGCATCGTGAGGGCGGGCCGATCTAATCTTTTTAAGAGGAGCGGCCTGATCACAGGCCGAGGAGAGCCAAGTGCAAATGGCGTCCGCCTGGTTATCCACAGGGAGGTCAGTCAGACCGGGGGCCGATAGAGAAAGAAAGGAGGAAAGATCATTGAGATCGACTTTATTTATAACGATGTAGACCTGATGGAAGTAAATTGTCAACTTCTATTAAAAATTTCGTGGCTTCTCAGTTATCAATATCAGGAAGAACTTTTGCAACTGTAGCTATTATTTATCATGACGGTCCTTCAACAACATCAGGGCATTACACATGCTATTTAAAATGTCGAAAAGGTTGGACTAACTGTAATGACACACATTTGAATTTCAAACAACGTTTGCCTTTTGACTTAAAAAATTCATACCTAGTGTTTTTAGAACCAAAATTTAAGTAAAGGTAATTGCCCTATGAAGACGGGAGCAGTTAATACAAGTTAGTTTGCTGTTTAAAATTATATTGTGAGTAAAAGTGATGAAGATAATATAAAAATTATAGTTCTCATAAAGGTATGGTAAGTGGATCGCATAGTAAGTGATATCAGTATTATAGGAAATGTTCAACATGAGAGAGCCAGAGATGGAATTATGAATATTTAAATATTGTGAAAATGTTGTTTGAGCCTTTCTTTCAGAACGTCGGGAAAACGGTAATTTTAGAGTTTGTTTTAAGTAATTTGAAAATATACTGATACATCTGACACTATTTGGCCTTAAGGAAAGGTGAAGGAATGAGCAAAGAGTCATGACTGAACAGAAGGAGTATATGAAAACATTGAAACATATTTCAGATGTTCTTGGAGCTTTTTTTCTAGAGAGTCGATGAAATGGAATTTTTAGAGAACAGCAGAGTACCTTCCAACGTAAAAGACCTTCATGATGTACTATTTGGCCTAAAGGAAAAGTAAGTGAATCAAAGATTAGTGTACATATGTGATTTGTAAGTTTATATGTTTTTTTAAACACAATCTTTTTGATTGTGGTTTTTTTTCCTGCTGTCATATGATGAATAGTTTGAACTCACTGTTTTTAGTGAAATTCAATATGTTCCTAGAACAGCAAAAATAAACTATCTAACATGTTGTATAAATTATTCTACAGTTTGTATTGTGTAATTTATATTGTATTCCCATTGTCTCACACTCACTTTCCTTTTTCCTCTCTCTTTCAGCTCTCTTTACTCACTCACACTGCCTTTCTCTCACTCTGTTTCACACCCATTCGTTTACTGCACTTCTTTCACAACCCCTCATTTTCATTTCAACTGTCTGCATCCCCTCTCTCCCTTGCACCACTTTTCAGCTTTCAGTCTCTCTGTTTTACTTTCCTTTTCCGTCTTTTCCTCCTTTGCTCTTTTAGTAATTCCTCTTTACTCACTCACGAGTATTGTTGCACTTTATCACTATAACTCACCCACTCTCCCTCGCTTATCTTTGTTTGCTCCTTTTTTTCCCCTCTTCTCTCTATTTTCCATTCACTACCTCTATGTCCTCAGTCCCTCACTCTCCTTGTGTTATGTTCACTTGTGTTTATCTACCTTCTATCATTTCTCTTACAACAACTTCACTGCTCCTCTCTCTTCGTTCTTCACCCCATTTCTTTTAGTCCGGTTCCATTACTACCCCTCATTTCCTATCTTTCAATGTTTTTCTCTTTACTTTCATCACCGAATCACTTTCTCTCAGTACCACTGTTTTAGTCCTCTTCTCCTCTCTTTCCTTCTTTTGCTCCCTTTCTCATTTTCCTTTCCTCACTCATTGTACTCCACTTCACTCAGTCCTTCTCTTAGTCTCTCTGTGTACTAACTTCCTCACTCATTTTCCCTCATCCTTCTATATTATCCTCTCTCCCTTCATCCCTTCACTCTATGACTCTCCTTCACTTACTCTCAGTTATCTTCCATTCCTCATTCTTCTAAATGCATCCTTAATTATACTCCTTTCCCTCTCAGTCACTATCTTTTTAATTACTCCTGTTTCCTGATTTAGTTTTGCTAACTCACATTCTTTTAGTATCTTTCTTACCTTCAGTTCATTTCTCTCTTCTTCTCTTCCTCTCTGTCAGTGAATCTATATGCCTTACTCTTAGTAATTTGCTCTCCTTCTATTTCTTTTTCCCTCTTTTTGTCCTTCTACATTACTTTATTTACCTTTCTGTGTCCTTCACTCTTACTTTATTTCTTAATACACTGTTATGATTTTTAACCTCTTCATTTGTATCTTTTATTTTAAAATATATATTTTACTAATTATAACTTATTTTTTCTTCTCTCTTTCACAGATACAAAGTGAAGTGAAAAAATGTAATTAAAGTTACATTAATTATATGGTAAGTGTGACTTAAAAAATGTAGTTTGTCATCACCCTTTGCTTTAACCTCACTATTATTCTCTCACCCTACCTCATTCCTGTTTCCTTACTCTGCTTCCCTCACTTATTCTTATCCTCCATGTTTACTCCCCTTTCCCTAACTCCCCTCCCACATTCAACTTCTTTCAGTCCCCTGCTTTACTTCCCTTACCCTCTGTTCCCTTCCTTTGCTCCCTCATTCATTCCCTTTCCCTTAATCATTTACTTCACTCCTGTCACTCCTTCTCTCAGTCCGTCTGTCCTCACAGCTCCTCACTTCCGTTCCCTCACTCTGTCTCTCTTATTGTCGCTGTCTCTCTCCCCTCATTCTGTCAATACTCTTTCGTCATGCTCACTCCCTACAACTCACCCACACTCCCTCACTTACCTTTGTTTGCTGCTTCACTCACTCCCTTTCAGTCACTCCTTCCTTTACTATCTCTCTCCTTTCTCTCTGTCACTCCCCATGTCTTACACTTATTCACTTTTATCCACCCTCTTTCACCCCTCTTTACTTAGTCACTGCTCTTTTCTAATCCTCCCTCACTGTTTTACTATCTAATACACAGTCCTTTTGTGTTGCTCCCTCTAGCTCTCTTTCTCTTAACATCACTCTCTCTGTCCCTTTCCCTCATGCTCATTCTTTCATTCTTTTTTTTTTTTTTTTTGGTACGCGTACCGGGGAGCGTACCGTTACGCGTACCGTGGAGAAAAAAGAATGACGGAGTTTTTTAAAAATGTTTTTTTTTTTATAAATTAGAGGTAGTTCTAAAAAGAACAGTTTTTTTATTCTTTTTGTTGTTTTATATTTTTTTATTGTTTTTTTGAACATTTTGTACTTTTTTTGGCTTTTCTGAACAGTTTTATATTTTTTTTGTATTTTTTATAGGGAGAAACAAAAAACAGGGAATTGAAAATGGCTCAACTGGAGCACAAAAAAAATCAGGAAAAATTATGGTTTTGTCGGGCATTTGTGGTTATCCATAGCAACATTGATTAGTGTTATGCTTTGCTGACCATAACTAATTGTTTTGTTACAATATATACAAACAATTTTGTATCCCCCAAACTTTGTTTGTATATTTGGAATCACTTCACTTGCCTCTGCACCCGATGGAGTGGGTTCTTTGGTTGTTGAGGTTCTGGATGATGATTGGGGTAGGTTTCTGCAGAGTTCCCTCACCTCTGCTGCAGAACAGTTATTAGGGTGTAAACGCTGCATATGCCGAATCATAGTATGATTCCCAAAGGAATATTTTTTTGCAGGGTTCCCCCTGGATAGCACAGCACCACAGATGAGACAAGTCACCTTCGCAGCGTTGACTTTTTTGAACCCCTTGGGATTTTTGTAAAACTCCCATATGAAGTGCTCTCTTGGTTTGTATGGGGGATTGTCTTCAGGCAGAAACTGCCTTCTCTCTTCCTCCTCTTCCTCCTCCTCCTCCTCTTCTTCTTGACCACCAATGTGATCTTCTGGTGGTCCATGTGGTGGTGGTGGTTGTGGGGCAGATGCTCCAGCTGCTGATACTACTGTAGCCATATCTGTAAGCAAAAAGGAGGTCTTCCTCACTCAAAGAACAAAGTGAGAATGGGGAAAAAAGGTGGGGGCTTTCATCATTTGGGAAAAAAAAACTGTTCTGAACCAATGAAAAGTGTTATTTTCAAGTCACATGATCCAGGCTTTCATCATTTAGAAACCAAAACTGATCTGAACCAATGAAAAGTGTTATTTTCAGATCACATGACCCGACGCGCTTACGCTACGCGCCCCGGTGCGTGCCCGGGGGCGCGCCCGTCGTCGCGCCCCGGGGCACGCCCGGCGGCGCTTACGTTGCGCGATCGAATGCGCTCGGGTGCTTCCAGGTGCGCTTACGCTGTGCGTCATATGACGCATCACGCGCTACGCAATACGTCACAATGTTGTTTTCGTTCGCGGCAATAGGGCTAATGGGACGCTCACCGGTACGCGCCCCGGGGCGCGCCATAACAATGCGCTCACCGGTGAGCGCATCGGTACGTGCCCCGGGAGCACTCCGGGGCAAAAAAAGAAACAAATAAATAAATAAACATAAAAACAATAGTATTACATAATTATAAAATATAAAATTCATTATAAAAAATATTACAGTTCATACTGTATGTATATCAGAGCTCTCCCTAGTGAGAGCGCTAGGGCTGCGAGCTAGTTGGACCGACTATTGAACTTTATTGAGATTTTTATGCTGTGCATTTCGTTTTAAGGACATTTTAAATTGTGTCACTATTTCTTTGTTGGGGGATCTAATCTACTTATTTTAAAGGGGAATTTATTTGAGGCACATAGACACCCCTCCACACGCTACTGCTCCGTGCTCCCTGCCTCGCCCAGCCGTTTATTGACCCGGCTGTAAGCGACGGTGGGCGCCATCTTTGGTGTGGCTGGGGCTGCGCTCTAGTCGCGCCGGCCTCCCGCCCTCCCAAGCTATTTAGCTTGGCTTGTATCTTGCCTCACTGCCTATATCAGAGCTCTCCCTAGTGAGAGCGCTAGGGCTGCGAGCTAGTTGGACCGACTATTGAACTTTATTGAGATTTTTATGCTCTGCATTTCGTTTTAAGGACATTTTAAATTGTGTCACTATTTCTTTGTTGGGGGATCTAATCTACTTATTTTAAAGGGGAATTTATTTGAGGCACACTGACACCCCTCCACACGCTACTGCTCCGTGCTCCCTGCCTCGCCCAGCCATTTATTGACCCGGCTGTAAGCGACGGTGGGCGCCATCTTTGGTGTGGCTGGGGCTGCGCTCTAGTCGCGCCGGCCTCCCACCCTCCTCACACCCTATATAATTGGTACCATGACCAGACGGCGCAGCGGGCTGGCGCAGCGGGCGCGCGTCGAAGCTGCCCCTAAGCCAAGCCCATCTGCGCCCGTCCGTGACCGGACACGGCCCAGGGCCACGACCCCTGGCCCCTCAGTGCGCTACTCGTCTTTGCAATTAAGACAGCTGAACCCTGGCTACCTTTGTCAACATTGTATCCCCCTGCCTCTCTCCACTGCAGTGGGTACTATTCCTTCCCCGTGTCCTGGGTGCCAATACCAACTTCCGCGACCTCGCTTTCCAGACTCTCTAGTTTCTGACGTGCCCAGAGATATAAATGTCTCATGAGCTGAATACTATTCATTTTCACGGGTGTCGAGCAGCGCTTATTAACACACGCTCCCTCCCATGCCACAGTTTATATATTAGCGACTTTATTATTGCCTATGATCTCGATTTTCTTTTCGCCACTGAAACCTGGGGAGACGCTGGCTCAGGACCGGATTTTTGCCAGGCAACCCCTGAGGGCTACAGTGTTGTGAGACATGACCGACACACAGGAAGAGGTGGAGGACTTGCCATTATTCATAAGAATCAGTACTGTACTGGGCTTGAACCTATGCAATCTGCCAACTGTGAGGCAGCCACTTTCTCTATCAACATTAACTGTAAACAAGCCCTTAAAGGAATTCTGCTATATCGACCTCCTGGACCTCAAACCCCTTTCTTGCTACACTTTCTGAGCTAAATGACCATATCATATGTTCAACGGAATATATGATATTGGGAGATTTTAATTTCCCTTTGGAGGAGCAGGGTAACCATGATACTATTCAACTTACTGCTGATCTCCTAACTTTAGGACTTCAACAATTGATAAAGGGAATTACTCATCAGGCGGGACACACTTTAGACGGGTTGTTTACTAACAACCCGAATATCTCTGTATTAGATACTCTTCCCCTTACGTGGACTGATCACAGGGCCATTATCTTCAGCATAGATACTCGGCCTGTTAACCCTCCCCCCTCCAGGCCACGCACTAGGACAGGGACTCGTGCCTGGAAGAATGCAGATATCCCTCAGATGGCAGATATTCTGACATTATCCCCCCCTACAGGAGGAGCCAATTCTGCCCCCTCAGCCTCCGATTTCCAAGATTGGATACAAAAACGCTGCTGATCAGGTGGCCCCTGAGAGGCTCATACGACCCAACAGAACATCTCCGTCGGCGGTTTGGTACACCGAAGAGCTCAGGCTCCACCGACAACACTGTAGGAACTTAGAAAGGCGTTGGAGGAAATCCTACTGTATCATAGCCAAGCAATCCTACAAAGATGCCCTGACAATTTATAAAAAGGCTATTACTGCTCGAAAAACTACCTTTTTCTCGGCTCGAATAGAGAATGCCAGGAACTCGGCCAGAGAACTGTTCTCAGTGGTTACCACCTTGTCTACCCCTTCTTCAGGCCCCGGGGTTGAACCTTCCCAGCCTCTCTGTAACGCTCTGTCCAGCTTTTTCATCACTAAGGTGGCAGACATCTACTCATCCTTTGCTGGGGATGTAAGGACAAGATCCAGGGCCAGCGGTAAGGAAGAACTGTCCATTGACTATGACTCTTTCTCTTCTTTCCTCCCCACTACGCTAGACCAAATTAGCAGACTTGTTTCTACTATTAAGTCTGGCTCCCCCCTGGATCCCTGTCCCCCCTCAGTGATGGCCAACTTAAGAGAGGTGATCTCTCGCCCTCTTATGGAAATCTGTAACACCGCATTTCAAACTGGTCTCTATCCTGCTCCATGGAAGAAGGCAGTGATTAAACCTCTTTTGAAAAAACCCTCCCTGGATCCTACTGCATTGGCCAGCTATAGACCTATTGCGTGTCTCCCCTTTCCCGCCAAAATATGCGAAGCTCTGATGAATAAACAACTCTCTGATTTCGTCGATACCCACCAACTTCTCGACGAAACGCAGTTTATCTTTAGGAAAGGGCATGGAACAGAGACCGCCTTAATAAAGGCCTCTAATGAGATAAGAGCTATCATGGACCAGGGAGGTGCGGCCGTTCTGATCCTTTTGGACCTGTCTGCAGCCTTTGACACGGTCGACCATGCTATTTTGGTCGACCGTGTCACAGCTCTGGGGATAAATGGCATGGCTAGAGATCTTATTTAATCTTTTCTCGCCAACCGCACCCAGACAGTGAAGTTGGGTAATTTCTACTCCCCTATCTCTGCACTCCCTTGTGGAGTTCCACAGGGCTCCTCGCTAAGTCCTACGCTATTTAATATCTATGTAGCGGACTTAGCGAGGGTAATAAAGGCCCATGGGGTGCGACTTACATCTTACGCAGACGACACCCAACTGGTCCTAGGAATCCATAAGGACGGCCCAGTGGTGGCAGCCAATTTCCAAAAGGCCATGCTTGCTGTCAGTACTTGGATGTCCTCCAATTGTCTGAGGCTTAACTCGGACAAAACCGAGGTCATGACTTTCGGCAAACTTTCCCCGGAATGGTCCTCCATTTGGTGGCCCAACCAGTTGGGCTTTCCTCCGGCCCCTGTTGAGAAAGCTAGAAACTTGGGAGTCATTTTTGACAGCAAATTGTCATTTAACCTTCACGTCAACAAGGTTGTGTCATCTGCTTTCTTTATTCTAAAGAAAATCAGGAAATTGTTGCCTTACCTCCCTATTTCAGCTGGGAAGACCCTGGTCTCCACCCTAGTATTCTCTAAAATTGATTATGGGAATGCCCTTTTCCTCAACTCTCAGTAACCTGTTCTGTCTAAATTGCAGTCCATACAGAACATGGCTGCTAGAATTCTTTTAGACATTCCCCGCCGCCAGCCTACCACTCCTGCCATTCGTCTTCTTCATTGGCTAAGAGTAGAGGGCCGCATTAAATTCAAGGCCCTCTGCATTGCCTACAAGGCAGTGCATGGCGTCGGTCCTAAGTTTCTGACCGAAGCATTTCAGTTGTATATCCCAAAAAGACAGTTGAGATCTGCTAACATCTGCCTCCTGCCGGTACCTCGCACAAGGACAGTAACCTGGCGAGACAGACGTTTCCTGGTCGCTGTGCCTAAGCTTTGGAACCTGCTGCCACTCGCTATCAAAACTGCCCCCAATTTGATGAGCTTTCGGAGGCTTCTAAAAACATGGTTGTTTAACCAGTGAGCTTGCTGCTCGGTCCATCTTGCCGCCACATGCGCCAAGACACCTTCGGGTAATTGTTTGCGCATTAAAAATTTCAAAAATAAATAAATAAATAAATAAATACCTATAGAGATTTGCTATTAAAAAACCTATGAAATTCACTGAAAAAACCATAGGTTTCACATCAGTTATAGTTAGGAATTAGCATTTAAAAAACCTATAAAATTCACTGAAAAAACCATAGGTTTGACACCAGTTATAGTTAGCTGGAAATTTTACTCGCATAAAACCAATGAAATTCCCACGTTATAGTTAGTTGGACTCACTATAACTTGCGCGTGCAATGCACTGCTGATGACGTCACATATTACATCACTCATGACATGGTCTGGGACATCACTCATGACATCACTGATGACACCATCCAGTGAATGTGTGTATTTAAAAAAAATGATTATGTGTTACAAATGTATATGTAAAAGTTGATGGAAGAATACATGTTTAAATAAGTGTTTACATGGATGTTTAAAAAAAAAAATTGATTGGTTAACTCGCTTATTAAGTGTATCTTAGTGAATACATATATTAGTGAGTAATGTTTAAATATTTAAATATATGGATTAGTGTTTCACTTTGTGTATAAGTGGCTGCATGGGTTGGTGAGTAGCTACATGTGTAGGTATATGGGTTATTAGATGTTTTTCTTAGTATCAGTATGAGTGCTTGTATGGTTTGCTGGGGGTATTAGCACATAGATGCATCAACATTGATAAGAGATAATGGTCGGTAGGAGGTGCAGTCCTCCGGAGGTTTACCCGGCTTTAATAGCGTAACGATAATTGCTTCATTTATCGTTGGAGGCATTGTACCACTCTCCGCAACCAGTTCAATGAGCATTAATAACTTAGGGATCAGCAAATCAGAAAACGTTTTATAAAAGGAGGCAGGAAACCCGTCACTACCAGGGGCAATGCCAGCCCTCATAGAGGACAATGCCCAAACTATCTCCTCTCTTTCGAACGGCCGAACAGGGAACTCACGATGTGTGTTAGTGAGCCAAGGTAGCTGGATATACGTGAGATAGTCCATGATACTGTCCTCTGACACCGGGCCCCTGGAGGAATAGAGGGTGGCGTAGTAGTTGCGAAAACGGTCTGCAACTTGAGCCTCGGTCAATTCTCCGCCATCTAGCAGAGACCATATAGCGGGTATGGCTGTGGCATGTCTGCGCTGTTTAGCCAACCTGGCCAACACTGCGCCTGGGCGCTCACCCTCCCTGTAGGAGCGGGCGATAACGTACTTCCCTAGATGTTTAACCTCAGCATCTGCCTCCTCATGATACTCCCGGAGTGTCTGTGCCAGCTCCTGTGTCAGGTCCGATTTGAATCCCCCACCAAACGTGCCTCTATACTCTTAAGACAATTCTTTAATAACGCCAAGCGGTCTCGAATGGATTTGAGGACACCAGCATGTTTAGAAATGATGACTCCACGGATGTACGCTTTAAAGGATTCCCACACAGTGAGGAAGGACTCCACTGTTCCCTCATTTCTACCAAAAAAGTCTTCTATTTCTGTTGCCAGATCTTGGCGAAAGGCGTGATCTAGCAACGCGTATGGTGGCAGACGCCAGGAGAAGGGGGGATGACGATGCACCAGGACGCGGATGGTAACTAGTAGGGGGGAATGGTCAGAGTAGGTGCATGGGAGCGTCACACATGCCTGTACACTGGAGAGGATGTGTGAGAAGAGGAGCCAATAATCAATGCGAGTGTGTATGTCATATTGTGTGGAGTAGTGTGTGTATCCCCCTTGCGTTGGGTGTTAAGTCCTCCAGACATCCTGTACCCCCAATCTAAGCATCTCCGCGGTCAGTACTCGAGACAAACCCGAAGGTCACCTGCTGGGTCCGTCCGATGGATCCAGAGCTGGTTGTAGTGTGAGGTTAAAATCACCTCCCCATAGGATATGCCCCTCCCCGAGATTCCTAATTTTGCTGGCGAGGGTCCCGTAGAATGAAAGGCAGTCAAAGTTTGGGCCATAGGCCATAGGCCATAGGCGTTGACAACGTGAAATGTCATACCTTTCCCTTCGCATTTAGTAATGACATAGCGGCCCTCAACATCTGTCTCAACTGGAGTGAGCGTCAAATGGGACCTCGGGTTCACCCAAGTAAGAACTCCCCTAGCACTTGAGGTAAATCCGGCCGCATGTACATGACCCAGAAGGCCTCTATAATGTAGTGTTGTACTGTCCTGTCTCAGATGGGTCTCCTGCAACAACGCTGTGTCAACCGCATGTCGTGAGAGGTATTGGAGTACTCGCCTTACCTTCCTATGAACGTTTAGCCCCCTAACATTCCAGGTCAGCAAAACTATAGTGTCATTGTCGTGTGTCTGTTGTACCCGTCCAGTAGACACAATGCGCAAACGGACAACATCACCGTTGAGTATGCTTTGTGCCATAGCGATGGCAATGTATATATGTGTCAGCTAGTGTATCCCTACTTGTCAATGAGCAACACGCACTGCTTCCATCTGTCATGCCAACAACGGTCCCTTAAACATCTGCAACTATAACACATATTGCCATTTGCATTAACTGCAACAAAAGGAACACGCATGAAATCCCCCAACCCCCCACCCACGCTTGCCCAACCCCAACAAGGCTATGCCCCCCAACCCCCTACCTCCCCCAACTCCCTCCCCTCTATTCAAAACAGCACTACTGTCTTCCTCAGCCTCCCACCCCCATCCTGCAAACAAGGAGGCCTAATCCCAATGAAGTAAGCTAAACAACACAATACAATAAATCGTCCCCAGCTGAAAAGGCAAGGTAGACGAAGGGTGCAACACACAAGGGCAAAGGTAGCCTGCTCTCCAATATGTTGTGACAATAATCAAACTAGCAGCTTATCGCCCCGTGCCACCCCTCCAACCTAAGTAAAAAGAAAGACTAATATGACTATCAGCGACCCCATAAGCAAGTAGCAAACATCAAGGGGATGAACTAGGAACCTCCCCCCTGATTAGAACTCCACAATCAGCTGCATGGTCCGGTAAACATGTAACCTAGAAAGAAAAACTACTGCAGTTCCCCACAGCTTCAACACATCATTATATAACAGGCCTTGGTTCAACAGTGACTGCTCCAGTCATAGCAAATTTAGCGGAGCGAGCCCCGCCAAGCCATAGGTCCAGGCTCTGTAATAAGCAATCAAAGAAAAGGGGGGGGGAGTGGAGAGTGCTTCACCAATCAAACCCCCAGACACACTGCGTCCCTGTAGTGGCGCATCTGCTCGCAGCATCCCAGCAATGCAATGTATCATCTATCCGAGTGCAAGGCGGGCACGGCAATACCACCGGGCGAAAGAGCATATCTCTCTAGCTCTGGGGTAGTGGTTGCTGCTCTCACCAATGAGGAATCCCAAAGTCAATCCTGGTCATCCATGTTTCCGCCCGAGGCCTCCCCCGACAGGTCATTATCGTCCGTGCTGAGCCGATCCCTGAGCCTGTCTTTCATGGCTTTCTTTAACGCTCTCGGGTCCATGAAAATCGTGGACTTTCCCTGTCTGTTAATCCACAGCTTGGCTGGATAGAGCATTGCATAGTTAACGCCCATTTCGTGTAGTTGACGCTTCATTGGGACAAATTGTCTTCGGGCCTCTTGTACTTCCCCTCGTAGTGCAGAGGCTGCTTCTCGCGGACCAGTTTTAGAGCAACGTCTCGGTCCCTATAATTTAGCAGCTTGGCAACTACGGGCCGACGGGGTGCCCCTAGCTTGGGTAGCGGGCCCAGGGTGCGGTGTGCTCACTCAACGACGAACATCCCAGAGAATGCGGGCCCCCCCAGCAGTTTCTTCAACAGGCCTTCCACGAACAGTTCCATGTTGCCAGTCTGAATGGATTCCGGCAGGCCCGTGATGTGTATATTGCATCTACGATACCGCGCCTCTAAGTCCTCAGCCGTGTCTTGGAGAACTTGGAGCACCCTACCAAGCTGCTTATGTTCAGTATCCAGGGTCATCTGCGATTCCTCAACTTCTCCAATACGTCTCTCTGACATATCTATGCGTTCAGCATGTTTGTCAAGGCGCTCTGCCACGCGGTCCATTCGGTATGTAAGGGCGTCCATTTTGGTCCCCAGAGAGGCTATGCCGCCCTGCAAGTTTTTCTCCATGGTCAGTAATATAGTACGTATATCCGGCTCAGTCTTATCCCCTCCCGATGCAGTGTCAGCGTCCTCCCCTTCTGCACGAGTAGGAGTATCCACGGGCTTTGGCGTTTTGTTTTTCTGAAACGTCAGCTTAGGCTGCGATCTGTCCTGTCTCCCCATGGCAATCCTCAGTGACGTGTCGCAAGCGTCTGAAGAACTTCTTGGTACGCCAGCAGCCAGCGGTAGGGCACGGGATATAAGCACCGGGTGGTATGCAACGCCACACCCTATAGCCGCAGTCCGTCTCAGGGGGGGGCACTCAGGCAGTCCAGTTACCGCCACCAAACACCCAGCCATGGCAAGATCAGCGCACAGAAGTCCACAATGCGCCACTATCCACGCATTCGGAAGATGGACTGTTACAGCAGTGGGTGCGCAGGGGGCAGCAAGTATAACACCATAAAGCCCAACGTCAGGACCCGTGCCCCTCCAGTGGCATAGATCACGTACTGCAAGTCCCAGGGCGGCGGCAAGAGGCAAGTCCAGTGACACCGCTCTCCAAAAAGACTGCCAGTGCTTTAAGTACACCCTAAGACGGGCCTCACAGAATCAGAGCAAATGGGGATGCCCAAGATGGCGGCACATGGTGGGATCGGTGATGGCACCCCAAGCCGAGCCACCAATGCTGTAATTACTCCTCCAGGCGGGCCCCACAGGTCCAGGGCTAGGGGGCTGCAGCTGGGAAGGGACCGGGACTGGAGCCCTCCGCCGCGTGCCCCGTGCTCCCCGTTCTGTACGTTGTAGCCTCCCACTCAGGTCTCAACAGGGCCACACAGGTTGTGAAGGGCCTGCACTCCGGCCAACGAAGACGCAGCGACGTCGTTAAGGCCTCCGGGGCGTCGCACCTATGCGCTGGCACTACCGCAGGCACCACCGCAGGAGGTATGTGCCCTAGTCCATTCCCCGCAACGCTGCTAATCTCAGTCAGGGGGCAGGCCCGGCAGAAGCCGCAAAGCCGGGAACTCGATTTTTTAAAAGCCGCGGCACCAAGGGGCTGCAATGCAGGGTGACACCTCCCGCCCGGCCGCCCCGCTCACCTCGGCACTCGCGATCACAGCGCTGCCACCTCCGTCAGTACAGCCCCTCCCCGCAGCGCTCCGGGGATGTCAGCGCCCAGCCCATACTCTGTCCCTCACGCCTCCGGGGCCGGGCAGCGTAGCGGTCTGGGTTCAGGTAGGCCGCAGACCCCTTGTAGACACCGCAGTGCACGGCATCCCTGATCAGCCAATCTGTAGCCCCGATCCGGCCCTCGTCTGGGTCAAACTGTGCACCGCACGTTCAGCGGCAGTTTGGAGGCTCTTTCAGCGAAACAGGTCACCAAAGTCATCAGGATAATTGCATGGATCGAGGTTTAGGCGGAGGAGCGCACAGATCTGGCGGCCATCGCTGTTGCCGGCTAGCTCCGCCTCCCACACATGTTATAGTTAGCTGGACATTTCACTCATACAAAACCATTGAAATTCCCCCGTTATAGTTAGTTCAGCTAACTATAACTCGCGCGCCCGCAATGCACTGCTGATGATGTCACATATTACATCACTCATGACATGGTCAGTGACATCACTCATGACATCACTGATGATATCTGAAATGACATCACTGATGACATCACTGATGACATCATCCAGTGAATGTGTGTCTTTCTAAAAAATAAATATTTTTTATATATGTAGATCTAAAGGTCGATGGAAGAATAAATGGGTAAATAAGTGTCTAAATGGATTTTTTTTGTAAAAATTATTGCATAATTGACTTATTTAGTGTATCTTATGTAATAACAGGTAATGTTTAAATATGTAAATATAAGTATCAGTGTCGCACTTTGTCTATAAGTGGCTGCATGGGTTGGTGAGTAGCTACATGGGTGTCTATATGGGTTATTAGTTGGTTTTTTGAGTATCGGTATGAGTGTATGGTTCGGTGGGGAGTATTACTTGGCGCATAGATGCATGAATGAGTGACTCACTGTTTGTATGTGTTTTGAAGACAGCATGTGTGCAGGACTGTATGGGTGGATGAGTGTGTATTGTCGTGTATTTCTATAGGTTCTGAATCGATCCCCCTATTCCTGACCCTATTCTGTTTAAACTAACTAGCTAGTTAACTAACAGTCAGCCCATGAGGCAAGAAAACCCCCATGATGCAGATACCGTTATCTGACGCAGTCACACTACGGCACAGGAACGTGTTATCTGATTAGGTCATAACGCTTGAGATCTAATTAGACAAGCGACATTCCTCCAGCCCCTGATAAGGCATACGACGTTCTCATAACAAATCAAACCTATGACAACCTGGATAATCCGTGCGGCCATTGTTTTGATTTCACAGAGAACTTTAGTAAAGAATGTGCTAACGAGCAAGTCGTATGACATCTTTATTGACGTACCTATGTCCATCCTTACGTCAATCCCGGCACCTTTAAGGTATAAATATTGCCGACCTTGCCCTATGCAAACACACGCGTGGTGACAAGACGGAGCAGCCATACTTGCCGAAGCCGAGAGCAGAAGCAGACCCCGCTGGCAGCAGCCCCGCCTTCCTGACGCGCTGAGAGACGCGCTGCTATCTCAAGCCGAGAGACCCAGCACCGGCGCTTCCGGGCAGCCCTCGCAGGCAGCCTGGAATATCGAGAGCAGAGAACGAGATACCATTCCTCATCCATCCTAAATTCCAGGTACAGAACTGAATAACCCCTCCTAGAGAATTCTTTAGTTATTCACTTGGCAAAAACAAACTTAACTTAAACTGTAACTTTCTATTCCCGCCCACGCATTAGACTTAGGTCAGGTACACGGGGTAGGCGTATTTAGAAACACCAGTTGAGTACGTTTAGTCAAATGTATATGTGTATGTAAATATATTTTAATCATTCTAAACATCATATGGCTCAGAAACCATATCAATGTTTTTACAGTATTATTTTATACTATTGCTTCTAATGTATGCACTTTACTTAACTATAAGTATTGCAATAATATCGATCCATTTCTCTTGTACGAGAAAAGAGACTGATCAATAAATAACATCTTTTATTGAACACGCCCGTCTCTTCCTTTTCTCTACATTCTGATGAGACTAAGAATGCACGTACTGACTGAGTAAAATAATTGCCTTGTGCTCACACGACTCTTGAGATTGACTCTTGATTAGGGGAGAGCAAAGTTGTCATGTTCTATGGTTGTCAGAAACTAAATCCCTTCTTGTCTAATCAGGGGAGTTAATCCTTCCTTGAACATTCGAGAAAGTTTCTAGCGAACTCTGAGCTTAGCTGGCAAACCCAAAAATTAAGTCTAGTATCGACAGTAGTAGACCTAGTTAACGTCTGGTCTAGGCCTTTACTGCTGTAGGTACTATTCCAATGCGCAGAGCCTATTGGGAAACTAGGAGCTACACTACATGGCGCCCAACGCGTTTGGAAAGGGCGATAAAACTAACGTAAGACATTTAGAGTAACTCAGTCGTGCTTTCTCACTCAGACCCCTTTTCCCAAATACTCCAAAGACGTCTGGAGTGGGTGAAAGGTTATTATATCCTCCAAAACCTCGCAGGAGGGAACTCCTATGTATGGTTCTTGGTCTAGTCAACGTTGAAGGATAAAACAGTTCCAGAATATTGTGCATCTAATCTCTGATTCCATAAGAAACCTGATCTGCAAATAAAAATAATACCATCCTGTCAGTAAAATGGGAGACAGTGATGGAGAAAGAGAGGCAATTAGATTAGCTACTGAAATAGCAGATGCTGATGCTACCATGCAAGCAGCAGACGCGGATATAATACTCATTCCGGTCATTAAAAGGAGATCTATAACCTTAAAACTTATAGAAAATGGACTGACACCTAGAGGTGGCACAGTCATATTCGTAATTGAGGCACACGAATATCGGCAGACAGAGGTATACTATACATGGATACATTTTCCAGCAGCAAATGCTGTAACAAAGTACTTCCACTATTACAAAGTAGAGGAACCTCCTGAAACGTACACTCCTTTTGAGGAGGTGGAAGTACCACTCAAATTCCAAGAGCATTTGCTCTTATTTGATGGCGCCCTAATACATAACAATCACATTACAAGGCTCGGTCCTTTAGGTAGACCAGGAGCAACGTGGCCGGTCTTAGCCGGATACACACCACACCCAGACATCGAAGGGATGTCTACTGGAGAGCTGTTAATACAGCTAAAACAATTACTAAAAATTCATAGACAATTAGTTCAGTATGTAATGCGGACTTCAACAATTCAGCCAGCGATTAAACTTCCACAGCTGACCCCTCACCAGGGGAACACAAATAAAATTACACCACAGAACATCCAATCCTGCCTAGGTAAAGTTCCAGCTAAACGGGAACAGATACCATTCTGGTTGGCACAGAAAATTACCCAAATAGAGGCGGTGTTTCCTGACACCACCCCGCTGGAAAAACACAGGATTCTGACTATATGTCTCCCAATGGGAATCGCACCACACATTGAGGACTGTGACACTTGGGGTACAGTCTTTGCTTCCATCTATACAAAAACGCACGGTGTTCCATCCATTTCGGTAATACCAGATGTGCTAAAACAAATTCAAGATGAATACGGTCCAGAACCTGCTTTAACTCTTGGTATGAAATTACTAAAAGACTTCAAGCAGGTCTCGGCTATATTATTAGCCAACATAAAAGGTGAAGCAGCAAACGTGGCGATCCGCCAAAGGTTAAAAGAGACAGATATAGCAGACCAACCAGCTGAAATTGCCAGAATCATAGAAAAATCCTATGAAGAACTAGGCAGAGATAGTCTAGGTGGAATACCAGTAAAACCGCAACTGACTACAAGTCCAGAAAAAATATTTTTTAATAATAATAATTCACCAAAAAAGAACTGGGATGGAAATAAACAATCCAATCCTAAAGAAAAGAAATTCCAGTCCAGAGGAAGGTCTCCTAGGCGAAGAGAGAAATCTCCAAACCCGAGACAAAGGTCACCCCAGAGTGACCCCTCTGGGAATAGATATAACCTTAGAAATAGGGATAATATTAAAAAACCTGATAGATATCAAGACATTGATACACGTCCCTCTCAATCTTTTCAGAATTCCTCGCAGAAATCGGAAAGAAGAGGACGATCAGAAGAGCACGCCAAGTCCAAAGACAAGGAACCTGCTCAACTGAAAAAGAAATCACAATTTCCAAAAAAGAAGGTAGCCAGTATCAAGGTAGTTAACAATGCCGAGAATACTGAGGACACAACTGAAAAACGGAGAGTGGGCTCAGACAATGCTAGACAGCGCAGCAGAGGTGAGCATAGCTCGCAAAGTCCTTATGAATCATCTGGAGACAGTGGACACGAATGAATACCTTCAAGTGGAAACTGCAGATACCAGAGTTAGCAAGCCCCACAAAATATACGAGATAACATTACGTATAGAGGGAGATAAGACTAGGAAAATTAGGGGACTATTTTGGGATAACCTCTCCAAAGGCTATGACATCCTTCTAGCTGAAAAAGACTGGCCACCAGAGTTTGTCAGGGAGTGCCCTCATGGCGAAGAAGTAATTATGCCTGCCTTCTCGAATCAAATACCGATTCATAAAAAATATACACTTGCTAGAAAGTGGGCAGTGGCCTTAGCACCTGCTTTATATAAAAATCATGTAGGATGGGATGAGGATTCTCCTCCTCACAAAGTCCAGTTAAAATCACAACCAACTGCACAAAGGCAGTACCCAATTAAGCAAGAAGCTAAAAAACAAGTAAATGAAATACTAGATCAGCTAGAATACCAGGGGGTGATTGAAACTTGCACCTCACAAATGAACAATCCTTTGTTTCCGGTCGCCAAACCAGACAACTCATATCGTCTAGTTTTGGATTACCGACACCTTAACACATGTTGCAAAACCTTTGCAGTGCAAAACTCACACAGTGCTGCACTAATGAATAACATAGTGCGCAAAAAATACAAAACAACCTTGGACATCTCCAATGGATTCTTTTGTCAAAACATAGCACCAGAGAGCAGATATTTAACTGCATTCTCAGTAAATGGCACTCAAAAACAATTCTGTCGGTTAGCCCAGGGGTACAAGAATAGCCCGGGGGTATTCTCAGCGAGAGTAACAGAATTACTACAACTATATGATGATGAAGCATTATCTTATGTCGATGACATTTACTTAACAGATGATGACTTGGAGACTCACTTGAAAAGAGTGAACACCATAATACTTGGTTTCGCTGCAGAGGGTTACAAATTCAACTTCAAAAAGTCCAGAATTGCCCATCTGACGGTCCTATTCTTAGGATATGAGTTATCAAGTGAAGGTAAAAGCCTGGCAGACAATTTCCTAGAGAAATGTGCCGTAATCCAAGCTCCTAAAACACTAAAAAACCTACAGTCAATTCTAGGCTTCCTAAATTTCGGAAGAACATATATTGCAAATTACGCAGAAAGGGTCAAACCCCTTTATGATCTAATTAAACCAGACTTTAAAAGATCCAGTTGGACTCAAGCACACACAGAAATTTTGAGATCCTTACAAACAGACATGCTAATTAAAACAAAATTAGAAACCCGTGATAATACACGCAACCTTGTGATCCGAGTCATCCCAGGGAGATGCGGATTCACATACCTAACCTCTAATGAGGGAGATAAGGTACCAATTGCATTCAAATCACACTTGTACACTAAGGCTGAAATGAAATTTAGCCCAACGAAAAAAATTCTTACAGCAACACAGACAGCTATAGCAAAAGAACGAGCCCTGGCACAAGGTAAACGAATAGTAATCGTGACACCAATACCAGCCTTAGAGGCGGTAACAAAGGCAAGCATTCCAAATGCTAAAGCACTCCATCCGAGATGGATACAATGGGCTAACTCTCTTGCTGCAACAGACGTGGTGTACGAATTTGATCCTTACTTAAAAACACAAAAATTTCTCCAATATGAATTTGAATGTCCTCCGCCAACCGAAATTCTGCCTCTAGAACACTACGGCTGTATAATATATACAGACGGATCAGCACAACCCGCAGTAGGGGGTAAACAAGCTTACAGTGCTGCGTGCGCGATTGTTAAAGGTCGTTGGCACGAAGGGAAATTTAAACCAACCCTCACTAAAACACAATCTCTAGGAGATTGCACAGCTCAGCGAGCTGAACTACTAGCATTCAAGATGGCGCTTGAAAATACCGATCGAGAATTCCCCACACTTATAGTGTGCGATTCGTATTATTGCGTTCAGTCTTATAATGAATACTTGCAGATCTGGCTTCAGAACGGTTTCAAGGATGCGAAAGGTGGCACAATCAAGCATAAAATGCTCTGGGAACAAGTAGCTCTTTTACAAAAAGAACTACCAAAGACTCACGTGATACATACACTGAGTCATCAACGTGATGGCGTTCACGTTGCAGGGAATTCATTGGCTGATGAGGCCGCGAAAGCAGCTGTGCAAACGGCTTCCGTAGCAGCCGTCACCCGGTCAAAAACAAAAATAGACAGCGAAATATTACAAGCTGTCAGCGCTTCAGAAAAGGATTCGATAGAACCACTCCCTAAAGGCTTTCCAGTAAAATACTCATACATAACTGATGAAAACAATGTTCCTTTTGCTCGAATCCCTGGAGTGGGGGATAGGGCAATTCCAAACATGGAACACAGATTAGGACTAATAATAGCGGCACACGAAGGGCTTGCTTCTACCCATGCTGGCGTCTCAGCCACAGTATCATTATTAAAACAGAGATACTGGTGGCCACAAATGAGAAGACAAACAAGGAACTATGTTCTAGCATGTGAAATATGTCAAAAAATGAAAGTATCAACTGTGAGACGTCCAGCACAGACGCCCCTTCTAATCTCGGATAAACCATTAGCATGTGTTTATCTAGACCACTGCGGTCCCTTACAAAGGGATGGTAACTATAAATATATCTTGGTCGCAGTGGACTCATGCACGAGATTCATATGGATGTGGCCCCAGCGAACGGCTGACGCCAGAACTGTTATAAAAGATTTGCGGGTCTTTATCGGCACATACGCAATTGGCATTCTGCATTCGGACAATGGTCCTGCTTTTAGCTCTCGGGCTTATAAGGAGGCCATGGTCAGCATGGGCGTGCAATTGCGGTACTCTTGTCCATTTCACCCTGAGGGGAACGGAATTGTTGAAAGAAAAAACCGTGACATAAAGCAATCTATAACGGCAAAGGTATTAGGTTCGGGAGCTGGGTGGGTCAAACATCTAATAAGTGTCCAACGTAGTCTAAATAACTTGCCAAGAAATTCTCTGAAGGGATTCAGTCCGTACGAATTATTATTCGGAACTAGGATGTTGATCTCTGACCTTGATAGTCAGACTTCAGTGGTAATAGAAAAAACCTTTGATGTCAAAGACCGTTTGGCTATTTTGCAGGACTTAAACAAAACAAGAAAAGACCTGAGCAACATACAGTTGAAACAACAGCCAACGACCACTGAAAATTCACCACCTGTCCCAGCAAGACCTGTCTGGATTCCAAAAGTCGGGGATCTAGTCAGGGAGAAGATCGCGGTAAAGAAGGAATTTGGGCCTTCTTACAGAAAAGCAGTTCCTGTCTTGTCTGTCAACGGGACAAGATCAGTTGTACTACCGCCACTTGCTGGAAAAAAGGAGAACCGAGTTGTATCCATCGACCTGGTAAAACCACAACATGTGGCCAATAACAAACAGTAGGCCAAGTGGACTCCCAATAAGTAGCAGAACACCAAGGTTTGCTACCAGTACAGAGGTCCTATCAAAGAGGCTCATCACATTCGAAACGCCTACAGAAGAACAACAAGGACTATGCAACAATGCAATAGAACAAAGACCTCTGAAAACCCAAATAAAGACATTTAGCAGAGAGACACCAATCTATACTGAAGTGCCAAGTGAAAATGCAAAAAACAAAAATCCTGAACCAATTGGAACAATTGACAGAACTGCATCTGGTTACTTCATCAACTTCGATGATTCCTCTGACGGCTTCAGTGAACAAAAGACACAGCCATCATCAAAATCCTTTAAAGACAAAGCAAAGGAACTTTTGAAACAACTAAAAGAAACATGTCTGATTTCTCCATGGATTGAGTTTTGGGTGGGTTTTGGTGCATTTATCCTCATACTTTGGCTCATCATGGTATTTACCTTGGGATGCTTCATTGAGGGAAAATATGCTAAAATGGACACAGCAAGTCAGAACATCAACTTGGTCCTCAAACCACACACATCTTCACACGTCGAGAAACAAGAACTTTCTTCAGAACTTTCTTCAGCCAACTTCACAGCAATTCCAATACCTGGTGGGGTAGCCTGGGACAACACTGACTATGAAATTTATGGTCCGGTCGAGATCCTGAAATATCCACACCAAATCAAGATCTCCTTGAGTGATTTTGCAAAACCAAACTCATTTGCTGATGATTGGGACTTTGAAAGTATAAACAATATGATGTCTGACTTAGTAATGTCTGCTAAATTTACAAAACATGATTATTTGCAGGGTTCTACAAATTATGATAGTATGTATTGCTATAACCATTATGGTAACCATTTCTTGCATAAATCTGCACAACCTAGAAATGTTTTAAATTATAATCAATGGGAACATTGTGCTACACCTCCAAAAGGGAGCTCTAGAACCGTTTATGACAAATATTCATGTTTTTCAGGTTTTAACATAACTAATGCTGAAACATTTTATTACAAATTGTCAAACAAGACGGGGATGAAAACCATGATAACCAACACAAAATTGATTTATTCTGATTCGTTCTTTGAAAAAATGAATACTTTTGGATTTGATTATTGGGACAAAAATGTTGATTTGAAAAGTGTTTGGGGTACAAAAGAATGGCAAGTACAGGGTTTAGAAGCTTTGTTTAGAGCCTGCATGATCCCAGAACAAATGATATTTTTAAATGACACTGTTCAACAAACCACCTGTCTTGGCTTAGCCAAAATCAAAGATTTAAATAACCTGTCTATTCCAAAGCCAACAATGTTTAGCAATAACTCTGATACAGATGAAGAAATAGACATAAGCCATATACTTAACCAAAACAGAACACATCCTGATTGGAAACAATGGTTGATCTGGCCCACAGATACAAATAACTGTCAAGATAGATTCCTGAATAAAACACAGGGTTTCAAAATGACCAGGCCAGACCCTAGATATCCCCAAAGACATCACCCAGGGATAATAACAACCTACAGTGTGGGCAAATTATGCCTTCAATGGCTGCAAACTTCCACACTGCCTGAAATTAAGCAACACCTAACTTTACTTACTGATGGTGCTGACTTGCGTGATTTCATACTGGGACCACGCAAACAGCGTCATAAGCGTTTCATAGCAGCCTCTGTATATGCAGCATACAATGAGGCCTGGAAGGTTACTCAAATTGAGACAGCAGAGAGAATACGTGAAATTGATCGTATTAATTTGGAAAAATCACTTTCTGTAGTGGACAATGGGTTAATGACTCTGTCCTCCAGAATTTTTTCATTGGACAGCATTGTGTCTTCAGCAATCGATATATTATCGCAAGACTTACTGTTATTACAACATGGACAGTCACAATTGCGTTCTATTGTACAGCTTGGCTGGACGTTACAAAATCTGCGTTCAGGCTACGTGCCTTGGCGTTTAATCAACACAACGTCACTATTCCAAATCTTTAACCTTACTGATAGACAAATCGGTATGGCGCAGAAGGGTGCTGATTATACAATCTTGAGCATTGAAAAACTAGAAAGATTACCAATGACAATGTCAGAACGACCTGTCAGTGAATGGATAATCCACGGAATCATAAATATTCCAATCTCAACCTTCAGGTTTCAATACTGCCAAAAATATATACAGGCTGGCATGTACGAGAAATTGGGAAAGGGGTACCTTAAAACAACTTGGAACCTGCCCTATTCACATGCATGTGTCAGTAACAAAGGACAGAAAGTGTTTCTTAGTGGCAACAATTGTGCTATGTCACTAAGCGGCACGCTTCTGTGTAACGGTATTAGTTTGCACGGAGCCTGTGAAGGGAATTCATACAACCTTTCATGTCACCAGCAAGGCGCACCTGCAACAGAAATAGAACCATTCTTTCAAAGACTCTATAATGGGAGTTACATTCTTATTGTAGACCGCAGATGTTGTAGTCTTATGCCCGGGACTCCTTATCTCGTCACTACGACGGCGAAGGTCAAGTGCTGTGGACGTTCTTTGTTCCCCAGCTCCTTTCCAGACAGGGAGGCGAGGGCATGGCCCAGTTTGAAAATTACTTCTATTCGAATAGATACTTTAAGCAGAATGAAAACAGTGCTTCTTCAGACGCCTACAAGGCTCACGTCATCAAAAGAAACGTATGATCTACAAGTCGCAAGGACGACTGCAGAGATACATACATTATTATCAACTAATTCCCCCGTACATTTCGCGGAAATCCTGAGCGAAATCTTAAATATTTCTGATACCACTGGGGTCTCAAAGGTATTTAAGACAGTATTTTCTATGGCATTAACACCATTCAAAGCCATACTGGGTATTTTTCCAGATTTCGTCCATTCGATTTTTGGCGGACTTCCCCTGATCCTGGGACTAATTGCAGGAATCCTATTCCTAGTCCTTATTTTCCGTTATGGCAACCCATGTCACAGATCAAACTCTCGCGACAATGGAAGATACGATCCTAGCCATTGGATACCGGGACCGGATATCAAAAATCCTGGGACTCTCCCGGCTTAGAGACCTAAACATGACTTGGTTTCTATCATTTCGACCAATGTGGCAAAGGTGTGTTTTACCTGTACTAAGGTGTCTGCTATGCGGAGAAGAATGCGTGTTGGACACCTGTCTGACGCTACAATCGGATGCGCCAGTGGATGCAGATACACTGTTGGTTCCTACCAAGGTTCACGCACTGTGCTGCCCTCAAAGGCTGCCAATTCTGATGACGGCATTCCTGGAATCTTCACCACTACGATTGAAGGGTAGTGAAGTTCGAGATGAAAGCAGCATCGAACAGGTACGACCTTCTGTCAGCAATGCAAATCAGAATGTCAATGGAGACAATCATGCGCACGAATGCATGGTTACCCCTATTTCCGACTTAGAGGAACTTTCCCATGAAGCTGTTGACAGTTTTTTCGAAAGCCTGAATGATATGATGTTCTCTCCAGAACAGAAATAGAGACTTTTGAGTAAACTCGCACACGGCGTTCCCTGAATTCGGCCTTCAACTTTAAAAAATAAAGTCACATGAACAATTACAATCCAGTTCACGGACAGCAACTTTTTTCAGCAAGCCCTTAAAATATTTTTCTATATATTTTTTCCCCGGGACACTGATCTTCTGCTTAAAGTAAGAAACTATTCCTAGAGAACTAAGATTTCTATTTTTAGATACTTTATATAGACTTTGGCTGCCCGCTGGTATGTTCACAAAATATATTATGTGATGAAATGGTTTCGACTTTTCTTTCTGTATAGCCATATTAAGAGCCATTTCATGTGTATTTCTCATATACCAACAAGCAATAATGCATAAAATGCGTGTTTACTTTTGCATTTAATTCATAGCTTAAGTGCATACAATATATATGACTGCAATTTTTCAGTATATTTGAAAATTTCGAAATGCATTTATGTATTTTGGGGTGGTAAGGTATACACTATACTCTATAGTATGTTGTACTATGTTATACTATGCATAGATTAGTAGATATGACCATAGTTAGCGTGGAGTGGGTGTCGTGTATTTCTATAGGTTCTGAATCGATCCCCCTATTCCTGACCCTATTCTGGTTAAACTAACTAGCTAGTTAACTAACAGTCAGCCCATGAGGCAAGAAAACCCCCATGATGCAGATACCGTTATCTGACGCAGTCACACTACGGCACAGGAACGTGTTATCTGATTAGGTCATAACGCTTGAGATCTAATTAGACAAGCGACATTCCTCCAGCCCCTGATAAGGCATACGACCTTCTCATAACAAATCAAACCTATGACAACCTGGATAATCCGTGCGGCCATTGTTTTGATTTCACAGAGAACTTTAGTAAAGAATGTGCTAACGAGCAAGTCGTATGACATCTTTATTGACGTACCTATGTCCATCCTTACGTCAATCCCGGCACCTTTAAGGTATAAATATTGCCGACCTTGCCCTATGCAAACACACGCGTGGTGACAAGACGGAGCAGCCATACTTGCCGAAGCCGAGAGCAGAAGCAGACCCCGCTGGCAGCAGCCCCGCCTTCCTGACGCGCTGAGAGACGCGCTGCTATCTCAAGCCGAGAGACCCAGCACCGGCGCTTCCGGGCAGCCCTCGCAGGCAGCCTGGAATATTGAGAGCAGAGAAAGAGATACCATTCCTCATCCATCCTAAATTCCAGGTACAGAACTGAATAACCCCTCCTAGAGAATTCTTTAGTTATTCACTTGGCAAAAACAAACTTAACTTAAACTGTAACTTTCTATTCCCGCCCACGCATTAGACTTAGGTCAGGTACACGGGGTAGGCGTATTTAGAAACACCAGTTGAGTACGTTTAGTCAAATGTATATGTGTATGTAAATATATTTTAATCATTCTAAACATCATATGGCTCAGAAACCATATCAATGTTTTTACAGTATTATTTTATACTATTGCTTCTAATGTATGCACTTTACTTAACTATAAGTATTGCAATAATATCGATCCATTTCTCTTGTACGAGAAAAGAGACTGATCAATAAATAACATCTTTTATTGAACACGCCCGTCTCTTCCTTTTCTCTACATTCTGATGAGACTAAGAATGCACGTACTGACTGAGTAAAATAATTGCCTTGTGCTCACACGACTCTTGAGATTGACTCTTGATTAGGGGAGAGCAAAGTTGTCATGTTCTATGGTTGTCAGAAACTAAATCCCTTCTTGTCTAATCAGGGGAGTTAATCCTTCCTTGAACATTCGAGAAAGTTTCTAGCGAACTCTGAGCTTAGCTGGCAAACCCAAAAATTAAGTCTAGTATCGACAGTAGTAGACCTAGTTAACGTCTGGTCTAGGCCTTTACTGCTGTAGGTACTATTCCAATGCGCAGAGCCTATTGGGAAAATAGGAGCTACACTACAGTATGAGTGTGTTAGTGAGTGAATGACTGTCTCAATAGTATCTTTACGAGTAACTACATATGGTTTAATCTAGTGTATGTGAGTATTGATGTATATAAGTGATTATATGTGAGAGTGAGGGATTGGAAGAGTTCCTGTATAAATAAGTATGTATTTCTATAAGTGATTGTTTAAGAGAGTAAGTATATGTACGTTTCTGTAAAAGTAAGTGTAGTGGTGTGTGTATAGCTGTATATGCAAATAAATGGATGTTTGATAGTTTATTTGCATGTGTGAGTATGTGTGTGAGTAACTCTATGGATGAGTGTCGGTGTCTAACAGGATGTGAAGAACTGTAATCTTCATTCTCAGGGGTCTTACTAATATAAAGAACTTGGCACAGAAGCTGAAATATGAAAATACATCTTTATTAAACTTAATTAAGTGAGACTACGTCACACAGAAGCCTTTAGCAACTGAATGAGGCAGTCTAAAGAGTACAAAACACAGAGGCCTTTTATATGCTTAGGGTTACAAACTCAGCACAAAAGAAAGGGGCAGTCCTAGCTTTTGCAAGCATGCAAAATACCTAATATGGACATACAAGATCTGCAAAATATTAGCCAATAGGAAAATATTCAGAACAAGGCATCATGTAACCAGAACGTCCCCCTTAAGTGTGTTTCTGCCCAACCCATAAGTCAATAAACTATAGCACCTATAGGTCAATCAGTAATGGCAGAACATGTCTGTTTGCAGTTAGGCCAGCTGGTGTCTGAGATTGCTTTTCAAAACAAGGACAGAGGGGGTTTTCAACATGTTGCAGTCCAAAGGGCAGATACACTTCATGAATAGAGCAGCCTGTGTAAAGGCAACACAAATTGACGTCAAATGTAAGATGGAGTCAAAATTAAAGAACCTCAGATGTATAGGTGTATGAGTACATATGATGAGTGAGTACATGTATGAGTGACTATATAGAACTGTTGGTGAATGAGTGGATGTGTATGTAGATGGTGGAATTACTGAATAGGTTGTTGTAACTGGTATTGGTATCTCCATTTTTTGAAAATTGTTGTTTCTATTTTTAAATGTGTGTATCAAAGGTTATATTACGCTGAGACGAGGTCTGCCACTCTTTCACAAGGATGATGTCATGAGTGAGGTCATCAGTGATGTCATGTGAGATGTCATTAGTGATGTCATAAGTGATGTCACTGACCATGTCATGAGTGATGTAATCGTGACATCATCAGCAGTGCATTGCAGGCGAGCGAGTTATAGTTAGCTGAACTACCTATAACAGGGGAATTTCAATGGTTTTGTATGAGTCAAATGTCCAGCTAACTATAACATGTGTGAAACCTATATTTTTTTCAGTAAATTTCTACGGTTTTTATAAATGCTAATTCCTAACTATAATGTGGCTGAAACCTATGGTTTTTCCAGTGAATTTCTAAGGTTTTTTAAATGCTAATTCCTAACTATAACGTGGCTGAAACCTATGTTTTTTCAGTGAATTTCAAAGGTTTTGTAAGTGATAATTTTTAAATGTATTAATTAATATATTTTTTATACTGATTTACTACGATGTTTTAAAGTATTTATTTTTAGATATTTTATTTTTTAAATTATTTTTTATATAAATTGAAGAAAAAAACAGTTTTTAAAAATATTGAAATTGTAATATTTTTTATTTTATTTTATATTTTTTTAATTTATATATATTTTATATAGCAGGCAATGATATCCTATGGAAGGAAATTCAAGTTACTGGTAAGCATGGTTAAAATTACTTTTCAGGGACAGTAGTGAGCTGAAAGTTAAAAGATGCAGCACTGAGGTCTCTCCTGAGGTGAGTAAATCAGAATTCGTAGTTTGACTGATTTTAAATGAATTTTTTAAAGTTCCAAAACTCCACACTTAAAAGAATTTCCAAGTGAAACTAGTCAATGTTAGCCTATGGAAGGAAATTCAAGTTACTGTAAGTATGGTTAGAATTACTTTTCAGGATCAGTAGTGAGCTGAAAGATACAGCTCAGTACAGTTCCTGGGGGCCAACTAGCCCACCAGGAACCTCAAGTATGCGCCAGAGGGCTGCGTTGCAGAGAGGTGTTCTGAGGTCATGCCCCTCTTTACACCTCTCGGCAACGCAGCCCCCTGGCGCGTTTGCAGAGGGTGAACTAATTCCCCTTGCATATTAGGGGTCCCTGGGGGCCAACTAGCCCACCAGGAACCTCCATTATGCGCAAGGGGAGTGCATTGCAGAGAGGTGTAATGAGGCCACGCCCCTTTTTACAACACTCTGCAGCGCAGCTCTGTGGCGCTTACTGGAGGTACCTGGTGGGCTAGTTGGCCCCCAGGGACCCCCAGTATTCAAGGGGAATTACTTCCCCCTCTGCCAACGTGCCAGGGGGCATGTTTACAGAGGGGTGCAGGGAGGGGTGGGGCTTAAGGTGACGGATTGCACCACTCTGCAAACACGCCCCCTGGTGCGTTTCCAGAGGGGGAACTAATTCCCCTTGAATAATGAATGAACAAATGAATTCTTTTATTGTTTGGTTACTCAAAACCATTACATTAAAACAAAATACAAGATTACAAAATTACAAAAGTTAAAACCAAAGGAGTTTGTTCCACCCAAGGGGCGGGGTAGCGATGAAGGAGGGTCATATTAAGGCGTGGATCTGCTAAGTCTCTATGAGGGGAGGCCCTTCCCTGCCATCAGCAGAGTTCGTGTCTGATAAATGAACTTTCCGAAGGAGGCCATGTGTTTTACCGTTGTCAAGGTATAGAGGTAGGTGGTCGCCTCCTTTGCCGTGCGGAATCCTGATTGTCTTAGAATTGGCCTAAGATAGAAATTGCGGGCCACGCGCAGGGCCGGGCGGCAAAATAGTAGGTGGGCCAATGACTCACGTTTGTACCTGCAGAGCCTGCATTCCCGGAGTCCTGAGCCGGCCATGCCGAAGGCATATAGTTCTTTGAGAGGCAGCGGGTGTAATCTGTAGGCTAAGATCTTATGAAGGGCTGCGCGGCCGACGGCCTGCTTGAGGTGATGTTTGGGATTATGCAGGATATGTGGTAGGACCAAGGACACGTGTAAGTGTTTTTTTTGCCAGCGACTCCAGGTCCAGTTCTCTTGACCGCGCCCGCACTTGTTTTTTGATGGAGTATTTGATGGCAGTGTAACTGACATGTTTGGGGTTCCAAGACTCAATGGCAAGATTGAGATGGTCCTTCGCCGCCTTGAGAGTGGCCGACCAAGGATTCCCTGATTCTCTGAAGATGCAATTCAGCGTTGACTTAAGTGTGTTCTCCTTGGCCGTCGTTGTTAAAAAGTAGTATTTGCTTAGGGCTGCCATCTCTTCCAAGTTTTGCTGATTGAGTGAAAACTCCAGTCGGACAAGAGTGTTTCTGACACACCTCGGAAGATGGAATAGTCTCTTGTAGGCTCTGCAGTGGAATTTTTTCTAGTTCTTTATGCAGTTTCCCTGGAAATGCTTGGAGAGCATAGTTTAGGGCCGGCATTAATTTTGCTTTGAGTACACGTTGGATGGCCATTGTGGACGGGCTATATAAAGAAGCGTGCATCTTGCAAATGGCGTAAGTTATAGATTTGCCTTTGCCTTGAATAGTCTAGGTGTGCGCTAGAGAGCCACGACTCCTGAAAGCAAATGCCCAAGTAAGTGTACCGCTGAGTGCTTTCCAGCAAAAGGTTACCAAGCCGCCATTTTAATGATTTTTTCTTTGAGTAGTTTCCAAAGATAATGATTTTGGACTTGGATGAATTTTCTGCAAGCTTATTTTTATCGTTGTATGCGGCGAGTGCCGTCAACGCCTTTTGTAGCCCAATTCTCGTATGGTCCAAGAGCACCAGGTCGTCGGCGTATTGCATAAAGTGAATTTTTGTCCCGCCGATCTTTGGGATATGCAGTGCTGCCCCAGACAAGGCTCTCTCCATGTCAGCTGTATATAAATTAAATAGCATTGTAGCTAGCACGCACCCTTGTTTTAGCCCACGATCCGTGTTGATCTTTGCGGATGCATGGTCCCTCGAGAGTTTGATTCTTACCCACGTTTTGTGATACAAGGATTGGATCGCCCTCAACAAAGCTGGGTTGATATTCCATTGGGCCAGCTTTCTCCACAGTATTGCACGATCTACCCCGTCGAACGTCGCCGAATAGTCAATAAAGCAGGCGAATAAGGGGGGGCTTTTGCGTGTCTGAGCGTGGTGGACCAGATAAGAGAGTGCGGTAATGTTGTCGACTGTGGCGGACCCTGGTCTAAATCCAGTTTGACAGAATGGAAGGAGACCTTCAGCGTTCGTCCAGTCTGTAAGGTCCCTCAGGATCGCACTGGCATATGCTTTTCCCTCGATGTCTAGAAGGGCAATCAGGCGATAGTTTGATGGTTCAGATTTGGGGCCCTTTTTGTGAATTGGCTGTAGTAGCGAGCCTCTCCATGAATCAGGGACATCCCCCAGAAGCCAGCATTCGGTGTACAGGTGGGTCAGGGTCTTTGACCAGAAGTCGATGTTAGCCTTAAATAAGTGTCCGGGAAGGCCATTAGGCCCCGGGGCACCATTTTGTCTGATGTTTTTTAGAATTTTGGACACTGACAGTCTTCCCGGCGGGGCAGTCATCTCAGTGATTAGATCTGAGTCAGCTCCAACGTTGATTGTTTCATTTTGCTTGGTGACGGGGCCAGTTTCAATGTAGAGTGCTTTTACATGGGCGACCCAGATAGGAGCCTCGAGGGAGTTCTCTCGGTGGTTTGTACATCGTCCGAGTCTGCTTAGATAGTGCCAAAACTCCTGCGATTTTCCTGGGCTCAGTAGGTCAAAGATTTTCAGCCATTGTGCTTCGCAGTGATCTGGTTTTGCCTCCCAGACCTTCTTTGAGTGACTTTTGCTGGCCTCTTGGAGTTGTTTCTTCATTGGGCTTGTGCCATGTTTATAGAAGAGTTTACGTTTCTTGCTCAGTTGTTTGGCGCTGATTTTGAGTTCCACCTTGTGTCCATATGTGGGTTGAGAGTCCCTGTTAAATGTGCTGTTTAAGGTTCCACGAAGGATCGCAGCCAGGGTCACAGTGATGGCATTCCAGGTTGCTATTGCGCCCTTTATCTGTTCATTCGGTGGCCAGCCTGGCCACTGGTTTGCCCAGTTGTTAAAGGATGTGATAGAGGTCTGTGCCCATTTAATTCTTCTAGGCAGCTTTATCAGATCTTAGTCATTTGATGCACCAATGTAGTCGAGCCTGTGGCGAGTGTCCGCTATGAGATTCAATGTGATGGTTAAGGCAGCGTGGTCGCTATCGTTACGCGGGTGGACTGTAAAATTTGACATGAGAGGTTGTAGTTTTTCACTGAGAATGATGTAATCAATCGTTGTTTGGTTGTTATATGTAGGGCCGACAAAGGACCCTGGACTCAAGAGGACCGAGAGCGCTGTCACCAGCTTGTAAGTTTTTAATAAGTCATTCAGAGCAGTGGTAGCCCCAGGCTGAAGTCTTCGTGTGGTTGATATCCCTATATTATGGGTATTGAAATCACCGAGGATAATGCATTCCAAGGCCGGATGTTGGAGGATTAAGGTCTCAAGGAGCGTTGTCAGGGTGGCCAGATTGGATATGGGCCCATGTGAGTTCTGATAGAGGTTAATTAATAAGAGCGCAATGTGTCCATTTATCAGGCGGCAGCCTTTCAGGATGCCTGCCTGTAAATTGTCCGGGAGATTAGGAATTACCACAAATTCCAGATTGAGTGAATGCTTTATGTACACGCATATCCCCCCCCCCGACGGTCTTCCGAATATGTTAGGCTTTTTTGCAGAATTTCCATATTCTGCATATCCTCTTGAAAGCGGGTGGAGCTGGCAGGTTTCTTGTATGCAGATGATGTCTGCCTCTTCCATGAATGTCACGGCGTTTTTATTAGGAAGCAGCCTTCTAAGCCCTGCGACGTTCCAAGTCAAGATTTTCAGACAACCCAGGGATGATCCCTGTCTGGAGGGTTTTGTTGGATGATGGTCATGTTGCAGAGAGGTGGCTCGAGGCATCATGGCTGTGTTAGAATCTTGAGTTTAATGCTAGTGGCAGCCAGGACCAATCTTTACTTGCGTGTCCCAAGGTTGCGCATATGCGTGTGCCCTGGTTTGTATTAGTTGTTATTTTAATTGGGGTGCTGATGGTTGGGCCAGTGTTTGTAATGCCTTTGGACCCCTGGAGGATGGGCACCATGTGAGGCCCGTCAATGGGGTGGGCATGCAGGCATGAGATCCCTCCAATTCGCTGAACTATGCTTCCCATCTGGGAGTGTGCGGTTTGAGTTTTTAGAGGGAGTGGGTATTTTTGAATGCGCGTAGATTTTATTATTATGCCCCAACTTTCCAATAGCTTGTGCTGGCTTCTCAGGACCTCGACCTTGTGCGGGCTCACGAAGATTAGCTCCGTGGATTTATTTTTCTCCTCCGCTTCTGGCTCGAGAAAAGAGATGCTATCAATGTCTGTAGTGTTGGTTCCCTCCAATCCTGGGATGTTTGCAAAAAGTTTTAATAAATTGCTACGGTTAAGAATATCCCACGACCCCTGGGAGGCGTAGTCAGGGTACAACGTTATCTTGCGATCCTGGGGATGGCTTGTTCGGCAGGATGAGTCCGCCCCATGGCCTCCTATTTGTGGTATTTGTACTGTGTCCTGCCTGTTTAGCCCCAGTGGCCCCAAGTGTCGTGGTTGGGCCTCCATCTGTGACAGACTGGGGGCGCTTACGGTTAGTGGCGGCTGTTCGATTTCCCTGAGGTCCATAATAGTCAGGGACGCTTGCGATGCGCAGCCCTTCGCGGATGTTGATAAAGCAGCGACCCGAAGTTCGTATCTGTTTGGGTTTGCTTAAGTTGCTTCAGCGGAGCTTTGGCCATGGGGATCCATTGCTTGTTTTAGGTGTGGTGCTGTTAAGACTGGCTGGGGGGTGACAAGCGAGGTTATTGCTGAGTTAGTCAGATGAGTGTCTTCTGCGTTTGACTCGATTGTTTCCAGTGTTTTCACTGTTGCTCCCAGTTTGGTCGTATCCTGATTCACGATGTGGGTGGACATCGCATTCTCAGGCCGTAGCCATTCCCGGATGGTTCTGGGAGCGAGAGATTTGTTTCTGTTTGCCTTGTTGAGTTTTAAAAAAAAATTCTTGTTTTTCATAGATAAGATGTGAACGTCTGGGTTGGTTGATGTGTTTAATATGCTGAGGCTCATGATTTTGTATTTTGGTTGTGATGGCGTCTGATCTGCTCATGCTGAGCATGGGTAGTGGTGCCTCCCAGGCAGTTTTATCTTCTTTATTAATCTGTGTGGAGTGGTTTGTTAGGTTTCTTGAACCTTCTGTTTTTGGAGGGTGCGGAGGTGGTTCCTGCGAGATCGGGTCCTTGATTTTGCCGACTTCATTCTTGAGATCCTCAACTAGTGTGGTCATGATGTCCGGAAGTTTTCCTAAGTTGTTCAGGATTGGACTGCAGCAGCATGGCACGGGCTTGAAGTGTGTGTTGTCCTGTGCTCTGCGAATCAGGGAGTTCAGATGGTCCAATTTACAGTCGCTTCCAGATATTAAGTTTGCGACAGTTTGTAGGATATTTATCTGGGCATCGAGCTTGTCGGCGTGCATTATTGCCGCACCTGTCATAGAGATGAATGCCTCATTGATCAAAGTTAGGTGGTCTGTGATCACTGGGGGATTCTCCCCCTATCCGGGCTTCTACTCATTGAAGATGGTAATAAGGTCGTTTTATCTTGGTCCCGGGGGCTCTGGTGCAACAAGTTCGAAGGTGGGGAGAGCCGGGCCAGTATTTCTGTGATGATTCCTCCCTCATGAATTTCATGTGTGTGGCTGGTTGCATCAGGCGTGTGCTCCCCGGTTGCCGGGGGTGCGCTACATGTGCTGATCGATATGTCAGCCGCGAGGGCCCCATTTAGGATCGAGTTCGGATGAGTATCTTCCCGTGAGCGATGTAAGGGCGTTGTTGGTCTATTTAAGTCGGGTGTGGGTGCGACCCTACCCGGAGCCTCTGGCTTGGAAGGTATGCCACCCTGTAGCGTAGTTATGATTGGTGACAGGGGCCTTCCTGGGGCCCGTGAGGCAGTGGAGCTGGAGGGTGGGCTGTCCTCTGTGGCTTTGTTGGGTGGAGTGCAGCTTGAAGATCTAATTGGTGCACCTGGACTTGTAGCCAGGGGGTGAAAGAAGCTTCTTATGTCTCTGTTTCCTGAAGAGATATTTGCCCCGGGGCTGAGAATAGAGTGAGCCGGGTTATAACGCCTCCCATCTTGCCCTTCATGCGACGATGTCAGTGTAGGGAACGCAGTTTGTAGTCCTAGGGATGTCGGCGTTGCACCGGTCGCACCCGGAGTTCCCGGGGTTCCCCCCTCCGACAGCCCAGGTCCGGAGTAAAGGCCACCCGCGCCTGGGGAGTAGAAAAGTTTTGCCTTCCGTATCCTGGCTGTTCTGTGTGGTCGGGGCTTTTCTTGTGCCTGCAATAAGGACGAGTTTCTAGTCCTCATTGTTTTTCTCTGTTTTGGCTGTCACTTTTTTTTTTTTCCTACAGCAAGGTGGTCGCTGCGATGTATCAATGACAAACAGTAAGGGGTTTTCCCCGGCGTCTGCCCTTCTGTTGGCGACCAACAGAACTAATTCCCCTTGAATACTGAGGGTCCATGGGGGCCAACTAGCCCACCAGGTACCTCCAGTAAGCGCCACGGAGCTGCGTTGCAGAGTGTTGTAAAAAGGGGCATGGCCTCTTTACACGTCTCTGCAAGGCAGCCCCCTGGTGCATACTGGAGGTTCCTGGTGGTCTACATGGCCCCCAGGGACCCCCAGTATTCAAGGGGAATTTTCCCCCCTCTTCAAACGCGCCACGGGTCGCTTTTGCAGAGTGGTGCAGGGAGGGGGTTGGGGTTTGAGGTGAGGGATTGCACCACTCTGCAAACGTGTCCCCTGGTGCTTTTGCAGAGGGGGAACTAATTCCCCTTGAATACTGGGGGTCTCTGAGGGTCAACTAGCCCACCAGGAACCTCCAGTATGCACCAGGGGGCTGCGTTGTAGAGAGGTGTAAAAAGGGAAGTGGCCTCTTTACACGTCTTTGCATGGCAGCCCCGTGGTGCATACTGGAGGTTCCTGGTGGGCTACTTGGCCCCCAGGGACCCCCAGTATTCAAGGGGAATTATTTCTCCCTCTGCAAACGTGTCAGGGGGCGTGTTTGCAGAGTGGTGCCTTAATTTTTTGGGGGGATTGGCAGGGTACGCGTACCCTGAGCGTATCCAGGGATTTGTTAAAAAAACAAACTTTTTTTTGGGCCTTGGGGGTCCTTGGGGGACCCCCTAAGCAGGCCTAGGGGGTCAGGAACCTCCAGTATGTGCCAGGGGGCTGCCTTGCAGAGAGGTGTAAAAGGGGCGAGGCCTCTTTACACGTCTCTGCAAGGCAGCCCCCTGGCGCGTCTCCAGAGGGGAACTAATTCCCCTTCAATACTGGGGTCGCTGGGGGCCAACTAGCCCACCAGGAACCCCCAGTATGCACCAGGGGGCTGTGTTGCAGAGAGGCGTAAAAAGGGGAGTGGCCTCTTTACATGTCTCTGCAAGGTAGCCCCCTGGCGCATACTGGAGGTTCTTCGTGGGCTACTTGGCCCCCAGGGACCCCCAGTATTCATGGGGAATTATTTCTCCCTCTGCAAATGCGCCAGGGGGCGCTTTGGCAGAGTGGTGCCTTACTTTTTGGGGGGGGATCGGCAGGGTACGCGTACCATACGCGTATCCCGCATTTTTTTTTAAACATTTTTGGGGGGCCTCGGGGTTCCTTGTGAGACCCCCTAAGCAGGCCTAGGGGGTCAGGGTTTTTCTAACCTTCCCCCTTTTCGCATTTCTTTTTCTGTTTTCTTGTGCCTTGGTTCTACCGAGGTACAAGATGGCTGCCAACACTTCCTGGTTTGGAGTGCTGACAGACAGTTGACATCCAATCAGCATGCAGCTCGTGCTCAGGAAGGTACAGTTGCCAAATTTGGTGTAATTCCGTTCAGCCGTTCGGGCTGTAGCCCTGGCTAAAGGTCCTATGGAAAATTGCATGTGGAAAACACGTTTTGGGACCCCCCTTTTTTCTCAGCCCCCGCTTCACAAACTTTCAGGGAAGGAGCAAAGCGGAGCAGGCCATCATCTTGGAGAATTTCGCGAAGATTGGTCGACCGGCTCCAAAGTTATTCCAAATAGAATGTTGCGGATTTTCTATGGAAACTTGGTCCTAACTATAACTACCTACTGGCGACTGCCAGTAGGTAATATATATAAATACATATATAAAAAGGGTGATCAGCCCCCATGACAGTGTCATGTGATCAAGGCTTGGTGAAGCCGAAACGCGTCATGGCGGACTGGTGTTGGGTCCCTAAATAAAATATTCCTGCACTACCTATGGGTCTGGCATCGTCTACTTTCCAAGCTGCTGTTTTCTTAGAAGACGTCTACATACCGAAAATATTTCCAGGACTGCTTCCTCGAAATCTGTGAGACCCCTCCACAATCTGGGCAGGAACGGCTTGAAGCTGCTGTTTCGTTTTTCAGAACTTTCTTTTGTTGTACTCCTGGTGAAGGAGTTGCCGTCAGAGCCCCAGGAGAAGCGGATATTCCATCAGCAAAACAGGAAGGAAGGTGGTGGTTCCGGGTCAGAGGTCGGCGGAAGCTGATCGTGGACGGGAGCCGCATCGAGAACACCTGGGACGCTGAAGGATCCTGCGGAAAATCCTGTGTGGAGTGTGCAAGGCGTCTACTCTTCAGCACAAGCTCAAGTAAGAGTATAGATAGCCTTTGAATTGACTGTACCCAACTATAACAACTACCATGTCCGCAGACACGGTCAGGGGGCGTGTGGAGGCATCGAGGGGCATGTTCACGGATTCCCCGGCTGGGGATTGTCCGACCGTTGCAGCCGCTGCTACATTGCCTGAGCCCCAAGAACAATGTTCAGAACTTATTTAAAGCCCTGGAAAAATGTTGCAAACACGAACAGGCAAAATGGTGGGAACACTCTTCCCTGTCTGGATACCTGGAAGTGGGCAGAGTGCCCCGTGGGCTTAGAAGCATGTTGACCCCTTCCTATGAAAACCCTGACCCCCAAATGCTCTCGGACTGGGCTCAATGTAACCTTGACTCATCGCGGCGCCTTATGTTAATACTGGTACAATATGCCGAAAGTGATCGAGTGAAACTTTTGGCTGAAATAGATCGAATCAATGGAGAAATTGAGAAACTAACCAGTACTCCTATTATAACCAAGTACCGGGAATATATGGAAATAAGGCTAAAACGCGAGGAAGATGTCATTAAAAAAAGCAAGGCATTTAAATTCCAGCGTGATCGTCTTGACTATGAGAATGGACAAATATTCACATTCTCTAAAAAATATGATAGCTTGAAAGCGGGCAAGGCGATCAGTAGCTCTGTCAGCGAGAAACCCACTGGCTCAGCAACCAGCAGGCTCAACCCTCATCTATTTCAGAGGAGAGCTCGCAAATAGATAGCGAATCTGACACTGAGCAAAAACAAAAAGAAAGGTCGGGGTTTTGAAAATTTACCATGGGACAGGAGCTGGAGGTAATGCAAATGAAGAATGACCCTCCGATCTGGTACCCAGGGAGCAAGCGCAAACAAACCTGCAATAGGAAATGCGCAGAAAGGCGCAAATGTAATCAGAGGCGGAAACGCAGGAGGGAGACAGAGAAGGCAACGAGCACGGTGGCAGCGCAATCAGGCGCAACAATAACTGATGCACAGACAGTTATCAATTTGACAGACATTGCACTTACTCCGGGAGAAACCTCTATTCTATCTTTAGGTTTGTCCTACAGTGCACGTGGAGATTTTGATTATGCCAGCACCAAAATAGACCTTTTTAAATATGTCCGCAAATTGAAGCTCAAGAAATATCATGCCACTACAAAGCCCAATAAGGTGTCTGCAGTCTTTGCACCTGATTATCCTGCGATTAGGGGGGTGGCCCTGACGCAGGAATTAATGGAACTTCAACAAGAAGATGAGGTATCAACGCAACCTGTTCCAGGTGAGGGATTAGTACCAGCCATACAATCTACCCCATTGAAGCCTAAATCCAAATTCTGCCCACTGCTATTGAAAGACAACTTGGACAGTTTCCATGACATGGTGTCAACTGACCTCAAGAACTTGCATGTTAAGATGGCGATGGCAGCCAGAAGAAGAAACTACAGGGACTCAGAATATCATAAACTGATCAAGAAACTTAAGGCAGATAAAAATGTGATCATACGCCAATCGGACAAGGGCGGCAATGTCGTCTTATGGACTAGGAAACAGTACATGGAAACGGCACTGGGTCAACTTACAGACCGTGACTGTTACAAAAGAACTAATGTCATGGAAGTACAGCAGGCACACACGGATATTTACTCTAAACTGATGGTGTGGAGAAGTATAGGCCTGCTTACTTTGGAGAAATATAATTATGTAAAGGTGGAATGTCCAACTACCCCTGTTATATATTTTATTCCGAAAATCCATAAGGACCCACTTTGCCCACCTGGCCGCCCTATCATATCTGCACGAAACAGTATTTTGGAAAATGTTAGCAGGTATGTAGATTTTTTCCTGCAAGAACATGTTAAAGCTCTACCTTCATTTGTCCTAGATACTGGTGATTTGCTTAAAAAGATGGCTAATTTCAAGTGGAAACAAGGATACCTGCTAGTGGCAATGGATGTGTCATCCCTTTATACCAGTATTGTACATAGGGACGGTATTCGAGCAAGAGCCTTGAAGCTGGTGAATGAGGGAATTTTGGCAATAAGAGTGTTGACTATTCAAAATCCCCTTGATTTAGATATAGTTTTGGTGATAGACGGAGGAGTATGAAGGAAGGTTAAAGCTAAGAGGTGTGTACGTACATACCTTATCACAGTGGAGCTATTAATTATTTCATTAATAATATGACTACGCTGACATGTGTGCTTGAGTCTCTGGAAAAACCATCAGTGGGACCTTGGATTGATGTGATAGGGAATGGTTTCGGTAGAATAGGTAAATGGCTAGGCAATATTGGTGGAACTGTTGTTAAATCAGTTCTAACACCTTTGATAATCACAATGATTTTTGCAATTATTCTATTTCTTTTATTTACATTTCTAAAATGCATGATTAACATAGGTCAACTAAGGAATAATGGATTTAGAAACCTACAAGGATAAAGTTTATTAACAGTTCAAGATAACGGCAGAAAGTGATTGACTGTTTAAAAAGTCGAAGACGTCTGTTAATTGAGAAATGGCAGATTTTTTTAAATGAATGGGATTTTTAGTGGTTATTTAAAAATAAGTAAGGGGAGGAGAGTATGAAATCTTTCCAAATGTGCAGATTTACATGACAAATTCTTTGTGTGAATTTAATAGGTTTTTTAAATGCTAATTCCTAACTATAACTGGTGTGAAACCTATGTTTTTTTTAGTGAATATATATATATATATATATATATATATTACCTACTAGCGGTCCCCAGTAGGTAGTTATAGTTAGGACCTAGTTTCCATAGGAAATCCGCAACATTCAATGTATGTATGTATGTATTGCGACTTATATAGCGCACGTATCACCCGAAGGCATCAAGGCGCTTGCCTTGGGAACCCGTCCTGGCTTTTTCCTGTGAGATAACCCCTACTGGGTATCCCCAGGGTGAAAGCCAGGTATCCCGCAGCAGGTGGGCTGCCGTAGTGGAGATTAAGCAACTATTGCCCAGAGTTGCAGCGTGGGACCCCATGATTAGAATAGGCACCGAGGCGAGAATTATCGAGTCCGTGGACATTTTTGGGCTCAGGACCCTGCCGCGTCGGGAATTGAACCCTGGTCCCGGGCCAGACCTCTGCATCAGAGTCTGCCGCTCTAATCAGTGAGCCATACTCCTCCACTATTGAGATTAACTTTGGCGCTGGTGGACAAATCTTTGCGAATTTCTCAAAAAAGATGGCCCACTCCGCTCCGCTCCTTCCCTGAAAGTTTTGGGGGGGATTCGTCAAGTGGGGGCTGAGATAAAAGGGGGGTCCCAAAACGTGTTTTCCCCTTGTTATTTTCCATAGGACGATTAGACACGGCTACAGCTCGAACGGCTGAATGGATTTATAAGAAATTTGGTAGAAAGGTAGAGTCCGGCTCGCAGATTACGCTTTTCTTTGAATGGTGTAAATCTGTTCAGTAGTTGCTGAGAAAATTAACTTTGAAAAAATATATATTGGGCTACATTGGGCTATATATATGTTAGAGCCCAAATGTAGCCCAATGTAGCCCAATGTAGCCCAATGTAGCCCAAAGATGGCCACCAGAGACAAAAAAAAACAAATGTAGCCCAAATATCAGCCAGATGTAGCCCAACTATAGCCCAATGACAGAATGTCCCAGAGTGTTCTAAAGAACAACTAGAGCGCTAACAGTCTTACTTATGACAAAAGTATGGCACACCTGAAGTAATCTTGTTTGGAATAAAGTGTTAACACTTAAAACATTTAATTTGCAAAGGAACAAAATGAGGGGGTTCATTTTGCCATAGAAATTATGATTAGTGCTGAAGAAAGAAAACTTAGGGCACATTTTGAGTGACTTCTCAAATCCTCTTATATTTCATTAAAAAAATTCTGATATGCAGTCTCCCAAGATGGCCACCAGAGACAAAAGAGCCCAAATGTAGCCCAAATATCAGCCAGATGTAGCCCAACTATAGCCCAATGACAGTAGTTAGGACCTAGTTTCCATAGGAAATCCGCAACATTCTATTGAGAATACCTTTGGCGCCGGTGGACGAATCTTTGCGAATTTCTCAAAGAAGATGGCCTGCTCCGCTCCGCTCCTTCCCTGAAAGTTTGGGGGGATTCGTCAAGTGGGGGCTGAGATAAAAGGGGGGTCCCAAAACGTGTTTTCCCCATGTTATTTTCCATAGGACGTTTAGACACGGCTACAGCTCGAACGGCTGAATGGATTTATAGGAAATTTGGCAGAAAGGTAGAGTCCGGCTCGCAGATTACGCTTTTCTTTGAATGGTGTAAATCTGTTCAGTAGTTGCTGAGAAAATTAACTTTGAAAAAATATATATTGGGCTACATTGGGCTATATATATGTTAGAGCCCAAATGTAGCCCAATGTAGCCCAATGTAGCCCAATGTAGCCCAAAGATGGCCACCAGAGACAAAAAAAACAAAAGTAGCCCAAATATCAGCCAGATGTAGCCCAACTATAGCCCAATGACAGAATGTCCCAGAGTGTTCTAAAGAACAACTAGAGCGCTAACAGTCTTACTTATGACAAAAGTATGGCACACCTGAAGTAATCTTGATTGGAATAAAGTGTTAACACTTAAAACATTTAATTTGCAAAGGAACAAAATGAGGGGGTTCATTTTGCCATTGAAATTATGATTAGTGCTGAAGAAAGAAAAATTAGGGCACATTTTGAGTGACTTCTCAAATCCTCTTATATTTCATTAAAAAAATTCTGATATGCAGTCTCCCAAGATGGCCACCAGAGACAAAAGAGCCCAAATGTAGCCCAAATATCAGCCAGATGTAGCCCAACTATAGCCCAATGACAGTAGTTAGGACCTAGTTTCCATAGGAAATCCGCAACATTCTATTGAGAATAACTTTGGCGCCGGTGGACGAATCTTTGGGAATTTCTCAAAAAAGATGGCCTGCTCCGCTCCTTCCCTGAAAGTTTGGGAGGGATTCGTCAAGTGGGGGCTGAGATAAAAGGGGGTCCCAAAACGTGTTTTCCCCATGTTATTTTCCATAGGACGTTTAGACACGGCTACAGCTCGAACGGCTGAATGGATTTATAAGAAATTTGGTAGAAAGGTAGAGTCCGGCTCGCAGATTACGCTTTTCTTTGAATGGTGTAAATCTGTTCAGTAGTTGCTGAGACAATTAACTTTGAAAAAATATATATTGGGCTACATTGGGCTGTATATATGTTAGAGCCCAAATGTAGCATAATGTAGCCCAATGTAGCCCTAAGATGGCCACCAGAGACAAAAAAAAACAAATGTAGCCCAAATATCAGCCAGATGTAGCCCAACTATAGCCCAATCACAGAATGTCCCAGAGTGTTCTAAAGAACAACTAGAGCGCTAACAGTCTTACTTATGACAAAAGTATGGCACACCTGAAGTCATCTTGATTGGAATAAAGTGTTAACACTTAAAACATTTAATTTGCAAAGGAACAAAATGAGGGGGTTCATTTTGCCATAGAAAATATGATTAGTGCTGAAGAAAGAAAAATTAGGGCACATTTTGAGTGACTTCTCAAATCCTCTTATATTTCATTAAAAAAATTCTGATATGCAGTCTCCCAAGATGGCCACCAGATACAAAAGAGCCCAAATGTAGCCCAAATATCAGCCAGATGTAGCCCAACTATAGCCCAATGACAGAATGTCCCAGAGTGTTCTAAAGAACAACTAGAACGCTAACAGTCTTACTTATGACAAAAGTATGGCACACCTGAAGTCATCTTGATTGGAATAAAGTGGTAACACGTAATAAATTTAATTTGAAAAGGAACAAAATGAGGGGTTTCATATTGCCATAGAAATTTTAACGCAAGAGCCTTGAAGCTGGTGAATGAGGGAATTTTGGCAATAAGAGTGTTGACTATTCAAAATCACCTTGATTTAGATATAGTTTTGGTGATAGACGGAGGAGTATGAAGGAAGGTTAAAGCTAAGAGGTGTGTACGTACATACCTTATCACAGTGGAGCTATTAATTATTTCATTAATAATATGACTACGCTGACATCTGTGCTTGAGTCTCTGGAAAAACCATCAGTGGGACCTTGGATTGATGTGATAGGGAACGGTTTCGGTAGAATAGGTAAATGGCTAGGCAATATTGGTGGAGCTGTTGTTAAATCAGTTCTAACACCTTTGATAATCACAATGATTTTTGCAATTATTCTATTTCTTTTGTTTACATTTCTAAAATGCATGATTAACATAGGTCAACTAAGGAATAATGGATTTAGAAACCTACAAGGATAAAGTTTATTAACAGTTCAAGATAACGGCAGAAAGTGATTGACTGTTTAAAAAGTTGAAGACGTCTATTAATTGAGAAATGGCAGATTTTTTTAAATGAATGGGATTTTTAGTGGTTATTTAAAAATATTCAAGGGGAGGAGAGTATGAAACCTTTCCAAATGTACAGATTTACATGACAAATTCTTTGTGTGAATTTCGAATTTGTAAGTTGACTGTAATCATAATTGGTGAGCTGATGCTATTTCACTTATAACGATAGAGAAATATAGCTCAGAAGTGAGATACCATTTTATTAGAAATGGAGCTGTTAGTTTTCTCATTTACTTTGCTCCTGCTCATTTCCTCTTCCCAATCAGAGATCCCCGCTACAAACATTCTCCCCTCACAGTTTCCGGTAGACATGGCAGGGGTTACATCAATCTTCTGGTTAGGAAGCATTGTGAATGAAATTCTTTAGTGTGTGTTCCCTGTGTATAATTTTAAAAGACTTCCACTGAAATTTCGATGTAGGTCTGCTGAATGCATCATTTTGTAAAGGCGTTTGTCTAGAAATCTTTTAATATTTTATTTCCACATCTCCAGAATGCAGTTACATAGGGTGCGAGTGGAGATGTGCCTTATCTTACGAAATTATTTAGTACCAATAATTAATATTTGTGATGCTGTTTGTTCTGATTTGCCCAAAATAAGCTAACTATATCCATGCCATGCTGAATCCGCAGTTTTGCTAAATTCCCATGCATTAAATATGTATAAAAACTCCTGGTTTTAGGAATCAGGAGGGTGACTTCTAATTTTCCTCCTGAAACTCTGTCCGATTTCTTTGAGATTTTCCTTACATAGAGTGCTGTCTGAACTCTTCATGATTATGATACTTTAAACTAGGAAATATTTCTTAGGATTCATATTTCTAATGCTGATGTTGTATTTTTTCATCTGAGTCTTTATGACATTTAAGGCGAGCTTCTTTAACACCTAACGAGAATTCCTGAAATACATTGTCTAAATGTATTTTTCATCCAGGGCTTAATTTTTGAGTTGTACTGGTCTCTATTTGATCATATTTGTTATACTAATTGGATGGGGTCAAGGAAAGAGTACTGTTCCTCTATCGCATAAATAAAATGGCGTGAAGGCACCGAGCTGCCTAGGTAAAACTTGAGGTGTTTGAAATAACTGGAGTACGTATGATTATTGGGATTTGGCACCCACAACTACACCAAATCAATAATTGAAAATCTTTGGGATTCATAAAAAATGTCTGTATACACTTGAGCAATGTCTGTTATGTGTGTAAACAAGACAATTCTCTTCTAATACAGAAACCCATTAAAAAGCCCAGCCATCCATTAGTGCACGCTATAGAGTGCAGTCCTTAGCTGTGCCCTACCAAATTCCTGATCACTTGAGAAAAATAACACATAGTCTACTGGTATACTCTATGATCCACACCTTCTTCTATGTGTCAGCAGGACTTGTATAGGTCTCCTGCAACTTGACAATATGCCATTCATATATTGTTTAGGTCTCCTGCAACTCGACAATATGCCATTCATCTATGCCGCTTTGGATCCTATTGGGCATATTATCAAGGACGGGAGATACATTATCGCCGCTTTTATCGGCAGGAAACTGCCGATAAAGCGGGGATAATGGGCTTGATAATATGCTCTATGAATTCCTATTGAAGCCCATGTTAGATGTGAAGGGCCAGATTCTGAGAATCTGGCCCTTTGCGAGCGGTATTTTTGCATTTGGGATGCATCATCCCAAATGCAAAAATCGCAATTTTAGAAATCGCTACATTGCGATTATTTGCAATTAAGGAATCTCAATTTGAGATTCCTTAAATGCCATGCATGAACCATTTCAAAATTGCGAATTCGCAATCTTGGGCTGCTATTTACCGCGAAGTCTGACTACGTGGTAAATAGCAAAAACTTTGAAAAATGCACTTTAGTGCATTTTTCTAAGTTGTATGTTACACACACACATGTCCTTGGGGACATGTGTGTGCGCAACACCAGTGTACATTACCATTTCAGGGGTGCAACAAGGTGTCCTTTGGACACCCTGGTACCCTTGAAATTGCTTCCTTATTTGCGATTCGCTAATTGCGAATCGCAAATGAGGATTGACTCCCCATTCATTCCTATGGGCCTTTAGGCCCATAGGAATGAATGGGAAAGCCATTCCTTATTTGCGATTAGCAATTAGCGAATCGCTAATAAGGATACAGTAGAAATCGCGTTTTGCAAGTCTTTAATAGCGAATCCTTAAAATTCGCTATTAAGGACTCGCAAAACATGACTTTGATGAATCTGGGGGTATATCACTTAGCAAAAAGAAGGTTTCCCCAATGCACACGGGAGACATTGAAAAAAATGGGCATTATGGCAAGGATACCATTTCTATTTACAACCTGCTGTAGAGAAAAGGACGTAACACTTGCACTAAATTATTTTTATTGAGAATTGAGCATGATCGAGCCTATAAATTGTCAAAAGTCATGCCCTTTAACCTGTGTACCCAAACATAAGGTCACCTGGGAGGTGATGATACTATATGAAGTATTTTTGCATGCGCAAACGGTGTTGTGACCCGTTTGCACATGCACAAATACCTAAGGGCCATGTACAAAACCTAATTAGCAAGTCACAATTTATTTGCGACTCGCTAATTAGGATATACGACTCGCTATTGGGAAGGAACATTTCAAGGGCGTTCCTTCCTAATAGCGAGTCTGAGTCCTATGGATGACTGTTTTGTGACAGCAATTGCAGTCGCCAAACAGTTGCAATGTACCACCTACTTCAAGTAGGTGGTAAAGAATTCACAAATGGGAAGGGGTCCCCAGGGGACCCCTTCTCCTTTAGGAATGCATGGGAAAATATGTTTTAAGGGCAGGCAGTGGTCTTAGAGATCACTACCTGCCCTTAAAAAATGAAATGAAAATGTTTCATTTTTTTTCTTTTTTACATGCATCCTGTTTTTCTTTAAGGAAAACAGGCAGCATTTTAAAAACAATTCTGCTTTATTTAAAAGCAGCCCCAGACATGCATGTCTGCTGAGCCCATCAGGCCACCATCCCTGGGAAGGCAAGCTATTCTCAATGGGGTTGCAAATTGCGAGTGGCTCATTAATATTCATGAGCCTCGCTTTTTACAACCCCATTGGGAATCGCTAACAGTGTCTCTGACACTATTGTACATTTGCTTTTGCAACTCGCAATGTTTCACAATTTGCGAGACACAAAAGCAAATGGTCGTACATCTGGCCCTATGTATCTATATTTAATCTTGATAGCTCAGAGTTTATCAAGCTTCATCTGATTTAGCTTAATTTATTGTCTACCCTCAAGTACTTAAATCCTTATGTATTCTGCCTGGAATATTCCGGCTAACTTGGATTTTATCTCACTCACATGTGTAAGTGGTAAAGGGCTCTATAAAAATGTTAAATGAAAGCAAGAAAAGTGGGAACACCTGCTTGGTTCATCAGGCCAAAGACTTTCTCTACCTACAGCCATTTGCACTTTTTTTAATCACTGCATAGTCCACTCTAAGAAATGTTTGTGATCACCAATTGACCTGCATGAACACCTATCTGATCTGGACCATACCTGCTAAGCAAACCGAACTTTCAGAAATACTTCAAAGTCAACATTTAGGAATGTAATTGATCTATATGATCAAGAGGCTTCAAGATCCTTTCAAAAGACTGTCAGTTTTTTACTTCTGGATGAAGATGGAGGGGCACCACCAACAAAAACGCATTAAACTGTATTTCTGTTGAAAGGTAAGCAATTCGTAATATCCCTTCTATATCTCAATGGGGATCCTATCTTTTCTCTGTGCCTCTGCAAATGGTGAGAATTTATCACATTCTTCATTTCATCTTTTCAAAGAAATTGATCATGTAAAAGTGACTGCTTTGTTTTTATCTCAGACTTCATAGTTCTGCCTTATTACTGAGCTCTAATGTTTCACTTGCAGATGGGGTTAAATATATCACCAGTGCTTTCTGGTTATTTTTGGACTACTCTATTGTCACTATCCCTAATTCATTTAGGGGCATATCAGCAAGGCCAGGTGATAATTATCCCTAAGCGCACTTAGCGCTAGGATAATTATCGCCGGCTAAAGCGGGTTCCTATCGGGAGATAGCGTGCTATCAGCAACATATCTCCAATGCGATAGGAATCCAAGCGTTAGCTGGAAAAGAGTGTGATTATTGCTGAAAATCCAGTGATAATCACACTGCGACCGGCGATACCTTGCTGATAGGGCAGGATGTTCTGTAGTGTAGCTCCTATTTTCCCAATAGGCTCTGCGCATTGGAATAGTACCTACAGCAGTAAAGGCCTAGGCCAGACGTTAACTAGGTCTACTACTGTCGATACTAGACTTAATTTTTGGGTTTGCCAGCTAAGCTCAGAGTTCGCTAGAAACTTTCTCGAATGTTCAAGGAAGGATTAACTTCCCTGATTAGACAAGAAGGGATTTAGTTTCTGACAACCATAGAACATGACAACTTTGCTCTCCCCTAATCAAGAGTCAATCTCGAGAGTCGTGTGAGCACAAGGCAATTATTTTACTCAGTCAGTACGTGCATTCTTAGTCTCATCAGAATGTAGAGAAAAGGAAGAGACGGGCGTGTTCAATAAAAAGGTGTTATTTATTGATCAGTCTCTTTTCTCGTACAAGAGAAATGGATCGATATTATTGCAATACTTATAGTTAAGTAAAGTGCATACATTAGAAGCAATAGTATAAAATAATACTGTAAAAACATTGATATGGTTTCTGAGCCATATGATGTTTAAAATGATTAAAATATATTTACATACACATATATATTTGACTAAACGTACTCAACTGGTGTTTCTAAATACGCCTACCCCGTGTACCTGACCTAAGTCTAATGCGTGGGCGGGAATAGAAAGTTACAGTTTAAGTTAAGTTTGTTTTTGCCAAGTGAATAACTAAAGAATTCTCTGTGAGGGGTTATTCAGTTCTGTACCTGGAATTTAGGATGGATGAGGAATGGTATCTCTTTCTCTGCTCTCGATATTCCAGGCTGCCTGCGAGGGCTACCCGGAAGCGCCGGTGCTGGGTCTCTCGGCTTGAGATAGCAGCGCGTCTCTCAGCGCGTCAGGAAGGCGGGGCTGCTGCCAGCGGGGTCTGCTTCTGCTCTCGGCTTCGGCAAGTATGGCTGCTCCGTCTTGTCACCACGCGTGTCTTTGCATAGGGCAAGGTCGGCAATATTTATACCTTAAAGGTGCCGAGATTGACGTAAGGATGGACATAGGTACGTCAATAAAGATGTCATACGACTTGCTCGTTAGCACATTCTTTTGCAAAAGTTCTCTGTGAAATCAAAACAATGGCCGCACGGATTATCCAGGTTGTCATAGGTTTGATTTGTTATGAGAACGTCGTATGCCTTATCAGGGGCTGGAGGAATGTCGCTTGTCTAATTAGATCTCAAGCGTTATGACCTAATCAGATAACACGTTCCTGTGCCGTAGTGTGACTGCGTCAGATAACGGTATCTGCATCATGGGGGATTTCTTGCCTCATGGGCTGACTGTTAGTTAACTTGATAGTTAGTTTAACCAGAATAGGGTCAGGAATAGGGGGATCGATTCAGAACCTTATAGAAATACACGACACCCACTCCACGCTAACTATGGTCATATCTACTAATCTATGCATAGTATAACATAGTACAACATACTATAGAGTATAGTGTATACCTTACCACCCCAAAATACATAAATTCATTTCGAAATTTTCAAATATACTGAAAAATTGCAGTCATATATATTGTATGCACTTAAGCTATGAGTTAAATGCAAAAGTAAACACGCATTGTTATGCATTATTGCTTTTTGGTATATGAGAAATACACATGAAATGGCTCTTAAAATGGCTATACAGAAAGGAAGTCCGAGACCATTTCATCACATAATAAAATATTTGTGAACCTACCAGCGGGCAGCTAAAGTCTATATAAAGTATCTAAAAATAGAAATCTTAGTTCTCTAGGAATAGTTTCTTACTTTAAGCAGAAGATCAGTGTCCCGGGAAAAAATAAGTAGAAAAATATTTTAAGGGGCATGCTGAAAAAATTGCTGTCCGTGAACTGGATGGTAATTGTTCATGTGACTTTATTTTTAAAGTTGAAGGCCGAATTCAGGGAACGCCGTGTGCGAGTTTTACTCAAAAGTCTCTATTTCTGTTCCGGAGAGAACATCTTATCATTCAGGCTTTCGAAAAAACTGTCAACAGCTTCATGGGAAAGTTCCACTAAGTCGGAAATAGGGGTAACCATGCATTCATGCGCATGATTGTCTCCATTGACATTCTGATTTGCATTGCTGACAGAAGGTCGTACCTGTTCGATGTTGCTTTCATCTTGAACTTCACTACTCTTCAATCGTAGTGATGAAGATTCCAGGAATGCCGTCATCAGGATTGGCAGCCTTTGAGGGCAGCACAAAGCGTGAACCTTGGTAGGAACCAACAGTGTATCTGCATCCACCGGCGCATCCGATTGTAGCGTCAGACAGGTGTCTAACACGCATTCTTCTCCGCATAGCAGACACCTTAGTACAGGTAAAACACACCTTTGCCACATTGGTCGAAATGATAGAAACCAAGTCATGTTCAGGTCTCTAAGCCGGGAGAGTCCCAGGATTTTTGATATCCGGTCCCGGTATCCAATGGCTAGGATCGTATCTTCCATTGTCGCGAGAGTTTGATCTGTGACATGGGTTGCCATAACGAAAAATAAGGACTAGGAATAGGATTCCTGCAATTAGTCCCAGGATCTGGGGAAGTCCGCCAAAAATCGAATGAACGAAATCTGGAAAAATACCCAGTATGGCTTTGAATGGTGTTAATGCCATCGAAAATACTGTCTTAAATACCTTTGAGACCCCAGTGGTATCAGAAATATTTAAGATTTCGCTTAGGATTTCCGCGAAATGTACGGGGGAATTGGTTGATAATAATGTATGTATCTCTGCAGTCCTCCTTGCGACTTGTAGATCATATGTTTCTTTTGATGACGTGAGCCTTGTAGGCGTCTGAAGAAGCACTGTTTTCATTCTGCTTAAAGTATCTATTCGAATAGAAGTAATTTTCAAACTGGGCCATGCCCTCGCCTCCCTGTCTGGAAAGGAGCTGGGGAATAAAGAACGTCCACAGCACTTGTTGTAGTTACTAGATAAGGAGTCCCGGGCATAAGACTGCAACATCTGCGGTCTACAATAAGAATGTAACTCCCATTATAGAGTCTTTGAAAGAATGGTTCTATTTCAGTTGCAGGTGCGCCTTGCTGGTGACATGAAAGGTTGTATGAATTCCCTTCACAGGCTCCGTGCAAACTAATTCCGTTACACAGAAGCGTGCCGCTTAGTGACATAGCACAATTGTTGCCACTAAGAAACACTTTCTGTCCTTTATTACTGACACATGCATGTGAATAGGGCAGGTTCCAAGTTGTTTTAAGGTACCCCTTTCCCAATTTCTCGTACATGCCAGCCTGTATATATTTTTGGCAGTATTGAAACCTGAAGGTTGAGATTGGAATATTTATGATTCCGTGGATTATCCATTCACTGACAGGTCGTTCTGACATTGTCATTGGTAATCTTTCTAGTTTTTCAATGCTCAAGATTGTATAATCAGCACCCTTTTGCGCCATACCGATTTGTCTATCAGTAAGGTTAAAGATTTGGAATAGTGACATTGTGTTGATTAAACGCCAAGGCACGTAGCCTGAACGCAGATTTTGTAACGTCCAGCCAAGCTGTACAATGGAACGCAATTGTGACTGACCATGTTGTAATAACAGTAAGTCTTGCGATTATATATCGATTGCTGAAGACACAATGCTGTCCAATGAAAAAATTCTGGAGGACAGTCATTAACCCATTGTCCACTACAGATAGTGATTTTTCCAAATTGATACGGTCAATTTCCCGTATTCTTTCCGCTGTCTCAATTTGAGTAACCTTCCAGGCCTCATTGTATGCTGCATATACAGAGGCTGCTATGAAACGCTTTTGACGCTGTTTGCGTGGTCCCATTATGAAATCACGCAAGTCAGCACCATCAGTAAGTAAAGTTAGGTGTTGCTTAATTTCAGGCAGTGTGGAAGTCTGTAGCCATTGAAGGCATAATTTGCCCACACTGTAGGTTGTTATTATCCCTGGGTGATGTCTTTGGGGATATCTAGGGTCTGGCCTGGTCATTTTGAAACCCTGTGTTTTATTCAGGAATCTATCTTGACAGTTATTTGTATCTGTGGGCCAGATCAACCATTGTTTCCAATCAGGATGTGTTCTGTTTTGGTTTAATATATGGTTTATGTCTATTTCTTCATCTGTATCAGAGTTATTGCTAAACATTGTTGGCTTTGGAATAGACAGGTTATTTAAATCTTTGATTTTGGCTAAGCCAAGACAGGTGGTTTGTTGAACAGTGTCATTTAAAAATATCATTTGTTCTGGGATCATGCAGGCTCTAAACAAAGCTTCTAAACCCTGTACTTGCCATTCTTTTGTACCCCAAACACTTTTCAAATCAACATTTTTGTCCCAATAATCAAATCCAAAAGTATTCATTTTTTCAAAGAATGAATCTGAATATATCAATTTTGTGTTGGTTATCATGGTTTTCATCCCTGTCTTGTTTGACAATTTGTAATAAAATGTTTCAGCATTAGTTATGTTAAAACCTGAAAAATATGAATATTTGTCATAAACGGTTCTTGAACTCCCTTTTGGAGGTGTTGCACAATGTTCCCATTGATTATAATTTAAAACATTTCTAGGTTGTGCAGATTTATGCAAAAAATGGTTACCATAATGGTTATAGCAATACATACTATCATAATTTGTAGAACCTTGCAAATAATCATGTTTTGTAAATTTAGCAGACATTACTAAGTCAGACATCATATTGTTAATACTTTCAAAGTCCCAATCATCAGCAAATGAGTTTGGTTTTGCAAAGTCACTCAAAGAGATCTTGATTTGGTGTGGATATTTCAGGATCTCGACCGGACCATAAATTTCATAGTCAGTGTTGTCCCAGGCTACCCCACCAGGTATCGGATTGGCTGTGAAGTTGGCTGAAGAAAGTTCTGGAGAAAGTTCTCTTTTCTCGACGTGTGAAGATGTGTGTGGTTTGAGGACCAAGTTGATGTTCTGACTTGCTGTGTCCATTTTAGCATATTTTCCCTCAATAAAGCGTCCCAAGGTAAATACCATGATGAGCCAAAGTATGAGGATAAATGCACCAAAACCCACCCAAAATTCAATCCATGGAGAAACCAGATATGTTTCTTTCAGTTGTTTCAAAAGTTCCTTAGCTTTGTCTTTAAAGGATTTTGATGATGGCTGTGTCTTTGAATCACTGAAGCCGTCAGAGGAATCATCGAAGTTGATGAAGTAACCAGATGCAGTTCTGTCAATTGTTCCAATTGGTTCAGGATTTTTGTTTTTTGCATTGTCACTTGGTACTTCAGTATAGATTGGTGTGTCTCTGCTAAATGTTTTTATTTGGGTTTTCAGAGGTCTTAGTTCTATTGCATTGTTGCATAGTCCCTGTTGTTCTTCTGTAGGCGTTTCGAATGTGATGAGCCTCTTTGTTAGGACCTCTGTACTGGTAGCAAACCTTGGTGTTCTGCTACTTATTGGGAGTCCACTTGGCCTACCGTTTGTTATCGGCCACATGTTGTGGTTTTACCAGGTCGATGGATACAACTCGGTTCTCCTTTTTTCCAGCAAGTGGCGGTAGTACAACTGATCTTGTCCCGTTGACAGACAAGACAGGAACTGCTTTTCTGTAAGAAGGCCCAAATTCCTTCTTTACCGCGATCTTCTCCCTGACTAGATCCCCGACTTTTGGAATCCAGACAGGTCTTGCTGGGACAGGTGGTGATTCTTCAGTGGTCGTTGGCTGTTGTTTCAACTGTATGTTGCTCAGGTCTTTTCTTGTTTTGTTTAAGTCCTGCAAAATAGCCAAACGGTCTTTGACATCAAAGGTTTTTTCAATTACCACTGAAGTCTGACTATCAAGGTCAGAGATCAACATCCTAGTTCCGAATAATAATTCGTACGGACTGAATCCCTTCAGAGAATTTCTTGGCAAGTTATTTAGACTACGTTGGACACTTAATAGATGTTTGACCCACCCAGCTCCCGAACCTAATATCCTTTCTATTATAGATTGCTTTCTGCCTTGGTTTTTTCTTTACACCATCCCGTACCCTCAGGAAGGAAGTGAGAAGGTTCCCGCTGGACTGTGCTCATTTGGCCATGTTTCCCCCCCAGGCTGGATTGCCTGAGTGAAAGAAATGGTCGAACGTAGCATGCTCTTAGCGTATATGCCATTTAGACTCGCAAATCTTGTATAATAGTCCGGACGTCAGCCGAGGATCTACATTATAAGTGGAAACTAGCCTGTATATGTTAATCGCAAGCCATTCTTTTTGCTGGTAATATTATCTGCCTTGATACGACGAGGTATTAAACTGCTTCTCTCCCCACTGCGATCTCTGTTGCAGTTTGGGCAGTTTTTTACAAACATGGTGTAGTGCAGGCTCATGCCTGGCCACCAGTACCGTGATTGTAATTCTTCCAGAGAATCTTTTAATTTAAGGTGTCTGTGACCCTCGCCCATGTGTGCGTCTGCGATTAACAAGCTTCTCCTGTCCATGTTTGGAATCACTCTATCCCCCACTCCAGGGATTCGAGCAAAAGGGACGGAGTTTGCATCGATTATGTATGTATAATTGAGTGGATAGTTGATCGGTAACGCTGAGCAGTCGCCTTTAGATGACGTTTTCACCGCCAGCCATGTTTCACCGTCAATGCATTTTAATGTACACTTTTTCCGATCTACGGGAGCCGATTTAGTGGCTGCCGCTGCGGCTGTTTCAGCCAATGAATTCCCTACAACGTGAACGCCATCACGTTGATGACTCAGTGAATGAGTCACGTGAGTCTTTGGTAGTTCTTTTTGTAAAAGAGCTATTTGTTCCCAGAGCAGTCTCTGCTTTATTGGTGCATCTGTGTCATCTTTGTAACCGTTCTGAATCCATGTCTGCAAATCGCTGTTATATGATTTGACGCAGTAATATGAATCTGACACTATAAGTGTCGGGAATTCGCGATCCGCATTATCTAGCGCCATTTTCAAAGCTATTATTTCAGTTTGTAGTTCTGAATTAGTTTCTACTGAGTGTGATTTTGTTAATAGAGGTTTTAATTTACCTCCGCGCCACACTTCTTTTGTAATCTCACATGTGGGGTTGTATGCATGTTCTCCCCAAACGGAGGGTTGAGCATGTCCGTCTGTATAGATTACACAGGCGTAATGTCGTAGAGGCAGAATGTCGATTGGCAGAGGATACGTCTTTTCATATTTTAGATTCTTTAATTCTTCTAGTTCTCAAAAAATTGTCAACCAGGCTATACTTGATAATTCATATCCTTCGTATAGAACTGTTAGATGGGCAATTCTGGATTTTTTGAAGTTGAATTTATAACCCTCTGCAGCGAAACCAAGTATTATGGTGTTCACCCTTTTCAAGTGAGTCTCCAAGTCATCATCTGTTAAGTAAATGTCATCAACATAAGATAATGCTTCATCAACATATAGTTGTAGTAATTCTGTTACTCTCGCTGAGAATACCCCTGGGCTGTTCTTGTACCCCTGGGCTAACCAACAGAATTGTTTTTGAGTGCCATTTACTGAGAATGCAGTTAAATATCTGCTCTCTGGTGCTATGTTTTGACAAAAGAATCCATTGGAGATGTCCAAGGTTGTTTTGTATTTTTTGCGCACTATGTTATTCATTAGTGCAGCACTGTGTGAGTTTTGCACTGCAAAAGTTTTACAACATGTGTTAAGGTGTCGGTAATCCAAAACTAGACAATATGAATTGTCTGGTTTGGAGACCGGAAACAAAGGATTGTTCATTTGTGAGGTGCAAGTTTCAATCACCCCCTGGTATTCTAGCTGATCTAGTATTTCATTTACTTGTTTTTTAGCTTCTTGCTTAATTGGGTACTGCCTTTGTGCAGTTGGTTGTGATTTTAACTGGATTTTGTGAGGAGGAGAATCCTCATCCCATCCTACGTGATTTTTATATAAAGCAGGTGCTAAGGCCACTGCCCACTTTCTAGCAAGTGTATATTTTTTATGAATCGGGATATGATTCGAGAAGGCAGGCATAATTACTTCTTCGCCATGAGGGCACTCCCTGACAAACTCTGGTGGCCAGTCTTTTTCAGCTAGAAGGATGTCATAGCCTTTTGAGAGGTTATCCCAAAATAGTCCCCTTATTTTCCTAGTCTTATCTCCCTCTATACGTAATGTTATCTCGTATATCTTGTGGGGCTTGCTAACTCTGGTATCTGCAGTTTCCACTTGAAGGTATTCATTCGTGTCCACTGTCTCCAGATGATTCATAAGGACTTTGCGAGCTATGCTCACCTCTGCTGCGCTGTCTAGCATTGTCTGAGCCCACTCTCCGTTTTTCAGTTGTGTCCTCAGTATTCTCGGCATTGTTAACTACCTTGATACTGGCTACCTTCTTTTTTGGAAATTGTAATTTCTTTTTCAGTTGAGCAGGTTCCTTGTCTTTGGACTTGGCGTGCTCTTCTGATCGTCCTCTTCTTTCCGATTTCTGCGAGGAATTCTGAAAAGATTGAGAGGGACGTGTATCAATGTCTTGATATCTATCAGGTTTTTTAATATTATCCCTATTTCTAAGGTTATATCTATTCCCAGAGGGGTCACTCTGCGGTGACCTCTGTCTTAGGTTTGGAGATTTCTCTCTTCGCCTGGGAGACCTTCCTCTGGACTGGAATTTCTTTTCTTTAGGATTGGATTGTTTGTTTCCATCCCAGTTCTTTTTTGGTGAATTATTATTATTAAAAAATATTTTTTCTGGACTTGTAGTCAGTTGCGGTTTTACTGGTATTCCACCTAGACTATCTCTGCCTAGTTCCTCATAGGATTTTTCTATGATTCTGGCTATTTCAGCTGGTTGGTCTGCTATATCTGTCTCTTTTAACCTCTGGCGGATCGCCACGTTTGCTGCTTCACCTTTTATGTTGGCTAGTAATATAGCCGAGACCTGCTTGAAGTCTTTCAGTAATTTCATACCAAGAGTTAAAGCAGGTTCTGGACCGTATTCATCTTGAATTTGTTTTAGCACATCGGGTATCACCGAAATGGATGGGACACCGTGCGTTTTTGTGTAGATGGAAGCAAAGACTGTACCCCAAGTGTCACAGTCCTCAATATGTGGTGCGATTCCCATTGGGAGACATATAGTCAGAATCCTGTGTTTTTCCAGCGGGGTGGTGTCAGGAAACACCGCCTCTATTTGGGTGATTTTCTGTGCCAACCAGAATGGTATTTGTTCCCGTTTAGCTGGAACTTTACCTAGGCAGGATTGGATGTTCTGTGGTGTAATTTTATTTGTGTTCCCCTGGTGAGGGGTCAGCTGTGGAAGTTTAATCGCTGGCTGAATTGTTGAAGTCCGCATTACATACTGAACTAATTGTCTATGAATTTTTAGTAGTTGTTTTAGCTGTATTAATAGCTCTGCTGCAGGCATTCTTTCGATGTCTGGATGTGGTGTGTATCCGGCTAAGACCGGCCACGTTGCTCCTGGTCTACCTAAAGGACCGAGCCTTGTAATGTGATTGTTATGTATTAGGGAGCCATCAAATAAGAGCAAATGCTCTTGGAATTTGAGTGGTACTTCCACCTCCTCGAAAGGAGTGTAAATGTCAGGTGGTACCTCTATTTTGTAATAGTGGAAGTACTTTGTTACAGCATTTGCTGCTGGAAAATGTATCCATGTATAGTATACCTCTGTCTGCCGATATTCGTGTGCCTCAATTACGAATATGACTGTGCCACCTCTAGGTGTCAGTCCATTTTCTATAAGTTTTAAGGTTATAGATCTTCTTTTGCTGACCGGAATGAGTATTATATCCGCGTCTGCATCTTTTAGTGCAGTATCTGCTGCTGCTATTTCAGCTGCTAATCTAACTGCCTCTCTTTCTTCATCACTGTCTCCCATTTTACAGACAGGATGGTATTATGTCTATTTGCAGATCAGGTTTCTTTATGGAACAAAGATTAGATGCACAATATTATGGAACTGTTTTTATCCTTCAACGTTGACTTGACCAAGAACCATACATAGGAGTTCCCTCCTGCGAGGTTTTGGAGGATATAACCTTTCACCCACTCCAGACGTCTTTGGAGTATTCGGGAAAAGGGGTCTGAGTGAGAAAGCACGACTGAGTTACTCTAAATGTCTTACGTTAGTTTTATCGCCCTTTCCAAACGCGTTGGGCGCCATGTAGTGTAGCTCCTATTTTCCCAATAGGCTCTGCGCATTGGAATAGTACCTACAGCAGTAAAGGCCTAGGCCAGACGTTAACTAGGTCTACTACTGTCGATACTAGACTTAATTTTTGGGTTTGCCAGCTAAGCTCAGAGTTCGCTAGAAACTTTCTCGAATGTTCAAGGAAGGATTAACTTCCCTGATTAGACAAGAAGGGATTTAGTTTCTGACAACCATAGAACATGACAACTTTGCTCTCCCCTAATCAAGAGTCAATCTCGAGAGTCGTGTGAGCACAAGGCAATTATTTTACTCAGTCAGTACGTGCATTCTTAGTCTCATCAGAATGTAGAGAAAAGGAAGAGACGGGCGTGTTCAATAAAAAGGTGTTATTTATTGATCAGTCTCTTTTCTCGTACAAGAGAAATGGATCGATATTATTGCAATACTTATAGTTAAGTAAAGTGCATACATTAGAAGCAATAGTATAAAATAATACTGTAAAAACATTGATATGGTTTCTGAGCCATATGATGTTTAAAATGATTAAAATATATTTACATACACATATATATTTGACTAAACGTACTCAACTGGTGTTTCTAAATACGCCTACCCCGTGTACCTGACCTAAGTCTAATGCGTGGGCGGGAATAGAAAGTTACAGTTTAAGTTAAGTTTGTTTTTGCCAAGTGAATAACTAAAGAATTCTCTGTGAGGGGTTATTCAGTTCTGTACCTGGAATTTAGGATGGATGAGGAATGGTATCTCTTTCTCTGCTCTCGATATTCCAGGCTGCCTGCGAGGGCTACCCGGAAGCGCCGGTGCTGGGTCTCTCGGCTTGAGATAGCAGCGCGTCTCTCAGCGCGTCAGGAAGGCGGGGCTGCTGCCAGCGGGGTCTGCTTCTGCTCTCGGCTTCGGCAAGTATGGCTGCTCCGTCTTGTCGGTAATCACAAGAGAGTATCAGAGGGTCAAGAGTGAGACAGGCTGAATTGTCAAAGACAGAACAGGTGCGGCGCTCCCACTGGCCATATGACTGAGGGGCAAGGGTTATAAAATGTGCCAGATCAAGATCAGTATCTGGTCTCTGGCTCCCATCAGTCACCATTCGGAACCGCCCTTCATCATTTGGGGCTCCGAGGACCAACACTATACCAGATCTTGGTGTTCTAGCAGAAAGGGGTAAATCTTCCTGTTAGTCAGTAAGTGTTATTGTTATGGTTGAAACCATATGTGTTGGTAAAGTGACTGACACGGTTGACAAAAGTGTAGTGTGCAGTGCAAGAAAAAACCAGGAAAAGTATAAGGGGGTGAATAAAATTGGTTTTAAGGAGCAAAAACTAATTTAATGAGGTATAACTCCTAGCACCAATATTAAAAAATAGCCAAGACAGGGTGAATTTATAACCTGTCTAGTGGTGTGACGTGGTCGACATGTTTCAGCAAGATTGGCCACTAGCCTTGCTTTCTTCAGGACCTATTAAATACAGCTACTGCAAACAAAGAAACCCAACGTGACAAAAGTGAAATGTAGTGTAGGAACGACACAGAAAAGTCACCTGAACCTCCAGGTTGTGTCTGTTCCAGATCTCTTCATACACTCAGCGGTGGGCTGAAATAAAAAATATAAAAGATATGGCGTGAGCTAATCCCCCCATATATCTGTCTGAGACAAGCCTGTCTAGTATACCTGGTGCAATTAATCCACATAGGTGTGGTCCATGACTTGGACTCTGAGCAGGCACACTGACCAAATTAGTGTAAAATACAAATAGTGGAAATTGAAGCATTTCAAGTTTCACAAGGTACTTCTTACCTGATTAGTAAGAAGTATACACCTCACCTCGCCTGGCTGCGGCTCAGGACTGGTGAAGCACCGCTCTAAAAAAAGGTGGATAAATTCAAAGAAGAATCATCTACCGTATCATGCCTGGACTTGATCAATGAGAGCACATGTCATCGCTAGATGCTAGCAGTTAGAGAGTGGCGGTAGAAAATGTCATGACCGCTTGTACCCGGAGGATATATCATATTGCATGTTACCTTTAGTTACAGGACCCATTGCCCACTGAGTTATGCCCAAACGTAGGAACATCTAATGTCCGTACCAATTGCGAATAAAACAGCGTGCCCCATGAGGGAAGGACTGCAAATGCATGGAACAAGAAGACTCAAAAAAGCCCGTTAGTAATAGATCGCATGCTCAAGAATGCGTGGTGTGGCTCTAAAAACGCATGCTGTAGCTCTGACAACGCTGCGCGCACTCACCTATCCGTCGGTACTTCCTAGCGGCATCTGTGCCGTCTGGGGAGGTGCCGGCGGTGTGTTGTTGAGGGGAATATATTACACGTGCCCTCATTGGTCCCTGACGTTCACGTGACGCGCTATTAAGTGCGTCACGCGTCAGTGATACAACGAAGTCACTGGTAGGGGCAGTGTCCCGGCTAGGTAGCCAATAGCAAGCCTAGTCAATGTAAACAAAAACCCTAGCTAAATCCTTCGAGACTTGAAGTCAGAGTTGTGCTAATTTGTGTAATCAGCCGAGATTCCGGGTAGTGTTACTGCACAGGTAGAGTAGAGGGCATCGTATGGGACACCTTAGATTTAAACAGGGCTGGCCACAACAGTGAGATCCTTGGTCTCACAAAGCTGACAAGAAAAATTATGACAAGAAAAATGTCAGAAGTCATATGAAAATGGTCATTAGTTTGTCATACGATGGAAGACATAGCGGGCAACAGGAAAAGTATTGATATGTAAATATATAGCGCAGTCTCCCAGGAGTGTAACTAGGGATGATACAGATGTCATATTGGCTTCAAATACACTGGCCTAAAGCTGTGTATGCATTAGATGACCATTAGGGCTAATAGCCACGCTGAGTCAAAAGCACAACAGGGGGATGATTCAAAACGAGGACCACGGGATGTCATCATTTAGCCCCATACGGTCAGTCCCCAACCTTAGTACCCATTTCTGTTCTTTCCTATGCAAAAAATCGCTCACATTGGTGACATGGGATGGAATGAATGGTTTCTCCAAGACCGTCCATTTAAAGGACGTAGGTGTGTGACTTTGCGTGATGAAATGGTTGGTAAGTTTGGTAGCCTGTCTCCTGCAATTAATGGTACTTCTGTGCTCAGATAACCGCACCTTTATTTTGCGGGTGGTCATCCCTACATATCTAAGCTGACACGGGCAGGTTATGAGATAGATTAGTTTATCGCTGCTGCAGTTCGTGAACTTCAGTTGTCTCCAAGGCCTAGAGGTCCCGATGTCTATCTCAGTTGTTCTGGACGTTTGGGCACATGATTGGCAAGTGCCACAAGGATGGTGGCCAGACACAGGGGATAGATCCCAAAGGGTACCTACAGCTCTCGGAGTCTCATCAGGGGGTCTGGTGTGTACCATTCTGTCCCGCAGATTGGGTCCCCTTTTGAAGGAGAATAATGGTTGTAAAATAGAATGTGTTCCTGAGTTTAAGATGGGCCAGCGTTTCTTGACCGCTTTCTTAATACTGTGGGACAGTGTGCCAAAGGTGTGTACAAAAGTTAGCCTTTCAAGGGGTGCTTTCGGAGTGGTAGGTTCTAAAAGTGCTGCCCTATTGTTGTTGCTGGCCCGTTTCAAAGCTCGATGTACCAGACGGGGAGGGTATTTTCTTGCAACAAACTGGCTTTTAAGTGCAGTGGAATGCGTTCGGAAAGCAGTGCTGGTGGAACAGTTTCTTTGGACTCGCAGGAACTGTCCAAACGGAAGATTGTCCCGCAATGACTTGGGATGGTGACTGTCATACAACAACAAAGAGTTCCTGGACATAGGCTTTCTGTACAATTCGGATTCTAAACCCGTGGACGTGGCTTTAATCATGAGATCAAGAAAGGCTAGCTTGTTTTCGCCAATCTCAATGGTGAAACGTAAAAAGGCATTCCTGCTATTCAACCAACCTAGGAAGTCTTGACAGCTGTTTCTGGAGCCACGCCACACCACCAAAATATCATCAATATATCGTCTCCATGTTCTTATCTGATCACGATATGGATTGGACTCGTTAAGGACAAACCGCTGTTCAAAATAGTGTACGTAGAGGTTTGCCAGGCTGGGGGCATAAACGCTCCCCATGCTCGTTCCAGACACTTGTAAATAGATGTTGTTTTCGAACCGGAAGAAGTTCTTCTTCATGGCTAAGGTGGCACAAGCCATGATAAAATGTACTGGGGTGATGGTATCTCTCTCGGTGGTGTCCAGTAAGGAATGAATGACCTCCAGGGTTTCGTCCTGGGGTATAGAGGTGTATAACGCCTCTACATCAAACGAGACTAGTAAGTCCGTATTGATGTCAAAATCGAGGTCAGGTAATATACGTAAGACGTCGGTGGTGTCCTTGAGGTAGGTTGGCATAGTTTGGACCATGGGGCGTAAAAAATGGTCGACAAACGTGGAAAGGGGTTCCAAAACGGACCCAATGCCCGAAATGATGGGTCTACCTGGTGGTGGGCGTTTCTCCTTGTGTACTTTAGGTAGTATATAAAAGTAAGGAGTCACCGGATATTCAGTATTGAGGAACCGGGCCTCTGACTCAGTTACCCATCCTTCGTTCACTGCCTCTTCTGTCATATCGCGAATCGTCCTCTGCAGATCTGCTGTGGGGTCTTGGTCCAGGAGGCGGTAGGATCTGACATCGCTCAATTGGCGAAGGCATTCAGCCCTGTATGTCTCGGTGTCGAGGACGACGATTGCTCCTCCCTTATCGGCTGGCTTTATCGTTATGGATTTATCAGCCGATAAAGATTTCAGAGCCTGATGCTCAGCCTTAGGGAGATTACAAAAGGTTTTACTGTCGTGTTTGAAGAGCTCATCGATGTCCCTTTCAATCGCCTGCTCAAAAGCCAGGACATTCGCTGGCATAAGATGAGTAGGTGGATTGAACGTTGATTTTGGTCTTAATCCAGTATTGGTCATTACTTCTTCCTGGTCCGGTTTCTCTTTGTCCATAAAGAAGAAGTGTAGTCGCACCTTTCTGATAAATTTTGCCAATTCCACACGAGTATTAAAATGTTCGTTTTTGTATGTTGGAACAAAGCCCAGTCCTCTGTTAAGAGGCGTTTGCTCAATCTGGGTGAGTGTGCGGCTACTCAAATTGATCACGATGCTGTCTCCGTCTTGTCACCACGCGTGTCTTTGCATAGGGCAAGGTCGGCAATATTTATACCTTAAAGGTGCCGAGATTGACGTAAGGATGGACATAGGTACGTCAATAAAGATGTCATACGACTTGCTCGTTAGCACATTCTTTTGCAAAAGTTCTCTGTGAAATCAAAACAATGGCCGCACGGATTATCCAGGTTGTCATAGGTTTGATTTGTTATGAGAACGTCGTATGCCTTATCAGGGGCTGGAGGAATGTCGCTTGTCTAATTAGATCTCAAGCGTTATGACCTAATCAGATAACACGTTCCTGTGCCGTAGTGTGACTGCGTCAGATAACGGTATCTGCATCATGGGGGATTTCTTGCCTCATGGGCTGACTGTTAATTAACTTGATAGTTAGTTTAACCAGAATAGGGTCAGGAATAGGGGGATCGATTCAGAACCTTATAGAAATACACGACAGTTCTTGGTCGCAAAGTTTTTATAGTAATAACGCCTGAAGATGTGTCACAGAAGTTTTTATTGTAATAACGCTTGATCTTTCTAGCTTCTCCACTTGGGCAATTCTTGATGGCTTAGAGTCTATGGAAATTCTGAGGTTTCCTTCTTCCTGTTAGTCAGTAAGTGTTATTGTTATGGTTGAAACCATATGTGTTGGTAAAGTGACTGACAGGGTTGACAAAAGTGTAGTGTGCAGTGCAAGAAAAAACCAGGAAAAGTATAAGGGGGTGAATAAAATTGGTTTTAAGGAGCAAAAACTAATTTAATGAGGTATAACTCCTAGCACCAATATTAAAAAATAGCCAAGACAGGGTGAATTTATAACCTGTCTAGTGGTGTGACGTGGTCGACATGTTTCAGCAAGATTGGCCACTAGCCTTGCTTTCTTCAGGACCTATTAAATACAGCTACTGCAAACAAAGAAACCCAACGTGACAAAAGTGAAATGTAGTGTAGGAACGACACAGAAAAGTCACCTGAACCTCCAGGTTGTGTCTGTTCCAGATCTCTTCATACACTCAGCGGTGGGCTGAAATAAAAAATATAAAAGATATGGCGTGAGCTAATCCCCCCATATATCTGTCTGAGACAAGCCTGTCTAGTATACCTGGTGCAATTAATCCACATAGGTGTGGTCCATGACTTGGACTCTGAGCAGGCACACTGACCAAATTAGTGTAAAATACAAATAGTGGAAATTGAAGCATTTCAAGTTTCACAAGGTACTTCTTACCTGATTAGTAAGAAGTATACACCTCACCTCGCCTGGCTGCGGCTCAGGACTGGTGAAGCACCGCTCTAAAAAAAGGTGGATAAATTCAAAGAAGAATCATCTACCGTATCATGCCTGGACTTGATCAATGAGAGCACATGTCATCGCTAGATGCTAGCAGTTAGAGAGTGGCGGTAGAAAATGTCATGACCGCTTGTACCCGGAGGATATATCATATTGCATGTTACCTTTAGTTACAGGACCCATTGCCCACTGAGTTATGCCCAAACGTAGGAACATCTAATGTCCGTACCAATTGCGAATAAAACAGCGTGCCCCATGAGGGAAGGACTGCAAATGCATGGAACAAGAAGACTCAAAAAAGCCCGTTAGTAATAGATCGCATGCTCAAGAATGCGTGGTGTGGCTCTAAAAACGCATGCTGTAGCTCTGACAACGCTGCGCGCACTCACCTATCCGTCGGTACTTCCTAGCGGCATCTGTGCCGTCTGGGGAGGTGCCGGCGGTGTGTTGTTGAGAGGAATATATTACGCGTGCCCTCATTGGTCCCTGACGTTCACGTGACGCGCTATTAAGTGCGTCACGCGTCAGTGATACAACGAAGTCACTGGTAGGGGCAGTGTCCCGGCTAGGTAGCCAATAGCAAGCCTAGTCAATGTAAACAAAAACCCTAGCTAAATCCTTCGAGACTTGAAGTCAGAGTTGTGCTAATTTGTGTAATCAGCCGAGATTCCGGGTAGTGTTACCGCACAGGTAGAGTAGAGGGCATCGTATGGGACACCTTAGATTTAAACAGGGCTGGCCACAACAGTGAGATCCTTGGTCTCACAAAGCTGACAAGAAAAATTATGACAAGAAAAATGTCAGAAGTCATATGAAAATGGTCATTAGTTTGTCATACGATGGAAGACATAGCGGGCAACAGGAAAAGTATTGATATGTAAATATATAGCGCAGTCTCCCAGGAGTGTAACTAGGGATGATACAGATGTCATATTGGCTTCAAATACACTGGCCTAAAGCTGTGTATGCATTAGATGACCATTAGGGCTAATAGCCACACTGAGTCAAAAGCACAACAGGGGGATGATTCAAAACGAGGACCACGGGATGTCATCATTTAGCCCCATACGGTCAGTCCCCAACCTTAGTACCCATTTCTGTTCTTTCCTATGCAAAAAATCGCTCACATTGGTGACATGGGATGGAATGAATGGTTTCTCCAAGACCGTCCATTTAAAGGACGTAGGTGTGTGACTTTGCGTGATGAAATGGTTGGTAAGTTTGGTAGCCTGTCTCCTGCAATTAATGGTACTTCTGTGCTCAGATAACCGCACCTTTATTTTGCGGGTGGTCATCCCTACATATCTAAGCTGACACGGGCAGGTTATGAGATAGATTAGTTTATCGCTGCTGCAGTTCGTGAACTTCAGTTGTCTCCAAGGCCTAGAGGTCCCGATGTCTATCTCAGTTGTTCTGGACGTTTGGGCACATGATTGGCAAGTGCCACAAGGATGGTGGCCAGACACAGGGGGTAGATCCCAAAGGGTACCTACAGCTCTCGGAGTCTCATCAGGGGGTCTGGTGTGTACCATTCTGTCCCGCAGATTGGGTCCCCTTTTGAAGGAGAATAATGGTTGTAAAATAGAATGTGTTCCTGAGTTTAAGATGGGCCAGCGTTTCTTGACCGCTTTCTTAATACTGTGGGACAGTGTGCCAAAGGTGTGTACAAAAGTTAGCCTTTCAAGGGGTGCTTTCGGAGTGGTAGGTTCTAAAAGTGCTGCCCTATTGTTGTTGCTGGCCCGTTTCAAAGCTCGATGTACCAGACGGGGAGGGTATTTTCTTGCAACAAACTGGCTTTTAAGTGCAGTGGAATGCGTTCGGAAAGCAGTGCTGGTGGAACAGTTTCTTTGGACTCGCAGGAACTGTCCAAACGGAAGATTGTCCCGCAATGACTTGGGATGGTGACTGTCATACAACAACAAAGAGTTCCTGGACATAGGCTTTCTGTACAATTCGGATTCTAAACCCGTGGACGTGGCTTTAATCATGAGATCAAGAAAGGCTAGCTTGTTTTCGCCAATCTCAATGGTGAAACGTAAAAAGGCATTCCTGCTATTCAACCAACCTAGGAAGTCTTGACAGCTGTTTCTGGAGCCACGCCACACCACCAAAATATCATCAATATATCGTCTCCATGTTCTTATCTGATCACGATATGGATTGGACTCGTTAAGGACAAACCGCTGTTCGAAATAGTGTACGTAGAGGTTTGCCAGGCTGGGGGCATAAACGCTCCCCATGCTCGTTCCAGACACTTGTAAATAGATGTTGTTTTCGAACCGGAAGAAGTTCTTCTTCATGGCTAAGGTGGCACAAGCCATGATAAAATGTACTGGGGTGATGGTATCTCTCTCGGTGGTGTCCAGTAAGGAATGAATGACCTCCAGGGTTTCGTCCTGGGGTATAGAGGTGTATAACGCCTCTACATCAAACGAGACTAGTAAGTCCGTATTGATGTCAAAATCGAGGTCAGGTAATATACGTAAGACGTCGGTGGTGTCCTTGAGGTAGGTTGGCATAGTTTGGACCATGGGGCGTAAAAAATGGTCGACAAACGTGGAAAGGGGTTCCAAAACGGACCCAATGCCCGAAATGATGGGTCTACCTGGTGGTGGGCGTTTCTCCTTGTGTACTTTAGGTAGTATATAAAAGTAAGGAGTCACCGGATATTCAGTATTGAGGAACCGGGCCTCTGACTCAGTTACCCATCCTTCGTTCACTGCCTCTTCTGTCATATCGCGAATCGTCCTCTGCAGATCTGCTGTGGGGTCTTGGTCCAGGAGGCGGTAGGATCTGACATCGCTCAATTGGCGAAGGCATTCAGCCCTGTATGTCTCGGTGTCGAGGACGACGATTGCTCCTCCCTTATCGGCTGGCTTTATCGTTATGGATTTATCAGCCGATAAAGATTTCAGAGCCTGATGCTCAGCCTTAGGGAGATTACAAAAGGTTTTACTGTCGTGTTTGAAGAGCTCATCGATGTCCCTTTCAATCGCCTGCTCAAAAGCCAGGACATTCGCTGGCATAAGATGAGTAGGTGGATTGAACGTTGATTTTGGTCTTAATCCAGTATTGGTCATTACTTCTTCCTGGTCCGGTTTCTCTTTGTCCATAAAGAAGAAGTGTAGTCGCACCTTTCTGATAAATTTTGCCAATTCCACACGAGTATTAAAATGTTCGTTTTTGTATGTTGGAACAAAGCCCAGTCCTCTGTTAAGAGGCGTTTGCTCAATCTGGGTGAGTGTGCGGCTACTCAAATTGATCACGATGCTGTCTCCGTCTTGTCACCACGCGTGTCTTTGCATAGGGCAAGGTCGGCAATATTTATACCTTAAAGGTGCCGAGATTGACGTAAGGATGGACATAGGTACGTCAATAAAGATGTCATACGACTTGCTCGTTAGCACATTCTTTTGCAAAAGTTCTCTGTGAAATCAAAACAATGGCCGCACGGATTATCCAGGTTGTCATAGGTTTGATTTGTTATGAGAACGTCGTATGCCTTATCAGGGGCTGGAGGAATGTCGCTTGTCTAATTAGATCTCAAGCGTTATGACCTAATCAGATAACACGTTCCTGTGCCGTAGTGTGACTGCGTCAGATAACGGTATCTGCATCATGGGGGATTTCTTGCCTCATGGGCTGACTGTTAATTAACTTGATAGTTAGTTTAACCAGAATAGGGTCAGGAATAGGGGGATCGATTCAGAACCTTATAGAAATACACGACAGTTCTTGGTCGCAAAGTTTTTATAGTAATAACGCCTGAAGATGTGTCACAGAAGTTTTTATTGTAATAACGCTTGATCTTTCTAGCTTCTCCACTTGGGCAATTCTTGATGGCTTAGAGTCTATGGAAATTCTGAGGTTTCCTTCTTCCAGTAGGTGGTGTTGCCAAATCATCAGGCCAGGTAGTGAGTGGGTCATAATTTTTCCAATCGCTACATGCAGGGCCAGACTGAGAATTTGAGGCAGCCCTGACAATATTTCCGGACCAGTCCGCACCCCCTTGGTGGAGCATGTTTGAAGCACTGCTGCTTAACAAAACAGGCACCCAGCACTGCTGCTTTTGTTACTGGGGGCTGATATTGAATGATTCCTGCAAAATTGGCCCCAGTAAGAAAACCGCCCCCTTCCACTGCTTCAGAACCAGCCTACACCCTTCCGTCCTCCTGGGCAAATGCCCAATATCTGCTATGGCCACTCCGGCCCTAGCCACATGTGGGTATTTTCATTTTGGAAGCATTCAATTTGAGATGGCTCCATGTCATCCACTAATCACCGGTTCTGAGGCAATTGAAAATTTGTGAGTTTCCAGTGTCTTTGGGGATTTCAAGATTAAGGATTTTCTATGTCATATGCGCAGTTATAGCATATGAGGTGAAATTAATTGAACAGTGCTGGTAATGACTTCATGTAGATGTTAAAAAGCATGGGTGAGGTTTAAAGCTTTGAAGGACCGGTCCTTTCGTGAAGAATGGTTTGGATGAGAATGGTGGGGTATGGATGACATTAATTTGATTTTGAAGGTAAAATGTGCTCCAGTTGAGAGCAGCTCCCTCTATGGCGGCTTCATGGAGTTTTTGTATTAGAGTGTCATGGTCAACTGTATCAAGGGCAGCTGAAAGGTCAAAGAGAAGTAGTGCAACAACGCCATTCTGGTACACTGTGTTCTTAAGGTCATTCCAGAAGGCAATGAGGGCAGATTCTGTGTCTATTCCTGGACAAAATCCTATTTGGAAGTCTGAAAGTATAGAATTTTCTTGAATGGATTGTGACATCTGAGCGAATGCTAAACATTTTATCAGTTTTCCCAGGAAAGGTCCATTTGTAATTGGTCTGTAATTGTCGGTGTTAAGCGGTCCAGTTTTGTTTTTGTAATGGGCGTATGGATGAGTTTTTTAGGTCTTCTGGAAATATTTCCATAGTTAAGGAATAGTTGATGATTCGTCTTTAAGACTGGGTGGTAAACTCCACCCCGCTAGCAGAGTTTGTGGAGTTTTACCAACTCTGCTCGGAATGCAAAGGTCATCAAATACTCTGTCAACCTCAGTGAAGCAGAGTTTACTGGCACCCACCCCAGGTTTGCATGCTCACAGCTTTTACATCACAGACAATTATTAATTTCCCTGGTTTTAAGATGGCTACTGCTTGGGACATGAAGGCACAGAACACATATATAGATTCGAGTGAAGCACATCTTGTTTCTCTTCCATTCCCCAGTAAGATCCTGTTCCTGTTTCCTTCCGCACCATGGACTGCTGCAGTCTAGAGGAGGTGGATGCTACTATGTCTGCAGGTGGCTATGCTGGCTTTGGAAGAACTGCTGGACACAATGCAATGCCTTAGCTTCAGCCCCAATGTGATCTTCGGGGAGTACAGCCTATTGGAGCCAGAACCCACACTGCGAAGCGAGCAGAGCGTCCCAAGGTACAGTGTTGCTGTCACACCTGGATCTTTAAATAATTTTGGCTTGTGTTGCACTGTTTTGTCATGTGGTGGTACATCCTGTAACTTTCAGCATATCTCCATGCTGCTGTGTCTTACTTTCTGTCAGAAACTCTTGCTCCCCTGCACATTGCCCATTTCATGCTCTTATTTTTTTTTAATTATTTCTATTAACCCATTTCGCTGTGATATAAAGTTCTGGAATATGTGGGGATCCACAAAATTCCACCACCCTGCATTCCCCAAAGTCTTCTGATAAAAATGGTATCTCACTTGTGTCAGTAGGCCTAGTACCCACGGCAGGAAGCGGCCCAAAACACAACGTGGACACACCACATTTTTACTGTGAAAACTGACACTTTTTTTTACAAAGAGCCTATCTGTAGGTTTTGAACCCTAGCTCTGCTGGCACCATGGGAAACCTAGCAAACATATACATTTTTGAAAACTAGACAACCCACCAAATCCAGGATAGGGTGACTTGTCTGGCTCTCACCAGGACTGTTATCCAGAATCCCTTGCAAACCTCAAAGTTTGTAAAACAAAACACATTTTTCTCACATTTCTATGATGGAAAGTTTTGGAATCTGCACGGATCCAATAAATTCCAGCCACCGGCATTCCCCAGTGTCCTCCAATAAAAATGGTACCTCACTTGTGTGGGCAGGTCTAGTGCCTGTGACAGGAAACGACCCGAAACGCAATGTGGACACATCACATTTTTACTGTGAAAACGGACCCCTTTTTTTCAAAGTGCCTAGCTGTAGATTTTAAATCCTAGCTCTGCCGGCACCTAAGGAAAACTAGCAAATCTATACCTTTCTGAAAGCTAGATACCCAGGGGAATCCAGGATGGGGTGACTTGTCTGGCTCTCACCAGGTTCTGTTATCCGGAATCCCTTGCAAACCTCAAACTGGTCAAAACACATTTTCCTCACATTTCTGTGATGGAAAATTCTGTAATATGCGTGGATCCACAAAATCCCACCACCCCGCATTCCCCAAAGTCTTCTGATAAAAATTGTACCTCACTTGTGTGGGTAGGCCTAGTACCTGCGACAGGAAACGGCCCAAAACGCAATGAGGGCACACCACATGTTATACAGTGAAAACTGACCCTTTTTTTAAAGTGCCTAGCTGTTGATTTTAACCCTAGCTCTGCCGGCACCTAGGGAAACCTAGCATTCCTATACATTTTTTAAAATTAGGCACCAAGGAGAATCCAGGATGGGGTGACTTGCCAGGCTCTCACCAGGTTCTGCTACCAAGAATCCCTTGCAAACTTAAAACTTTGTAAAAAAAATAAATTTCCCCCGCATTTCTGTGATGGAAAGTTCTGGAATCTGCATGGGTCCACAAACTTCCACCCACCCCGCATTCCCAAAATTCTCCCGATAAAAATGGTACCTCACTCATGTGGGTGGGTCAAGTACCTATGACAGGCAAGGGCCCTAAACATATTGTCGAGACTTTAAAACTACCTATCACAAAACAACCTGGTTTTCCAGGGGGGGGGGGGGGGGGCTGGATTTTTGGCCCCTGGCTCAGCTAGTCATGGGTGCATGAAACATCTGTTTCTGTGGTGCCTGTCATGGATGGCATTGGATTACATTTCCTAAATGTGTTTTTTTAGGTGTTTCATGTTTTTTTTCTTCAAACGGTGTACAGGTGGGGTAGTATATTTAATGCCTTTGGATGATGTGTGATAATTTTTGTTTTTGGCATTTCTGAATTAAGGCTGTTTTCTCCTGTGTTACCATGCCTCCTTTGTCTGGCCAGTATGTGAGTGTGTTTGCCATAGGCCCCTATTTGTCTGTGTTCCCCATGCCATGTGACCAATGGCCATTTATTTTGTATAGACAGTAGCCATAGGCCTGCATGTGTTATTTGTTTTCCATGCCTCCTGCTTGTTGTTTGGCCATGTAGCTGGTGGCCATTTTGTGTCAGAAGCCAGTGTGCTTTTGCCATAGGTCTACTTGTGTTCTTTGTTTTCCATGCCTACTGCTTGTTATATTAATGTGTGGCTGGCGGCCATTTTTTGTGGCCAGCCAGTGTGCTTTTGCCATAGGCCTGCATGTATTCTTTGTTGTGGCCATGCCTCCTTGCTGATTGTTGTTTTTGTTTGACCATGTGACTGGCAGCCATTTTGTGTAGCCAGCCAGTGTGCTTTTGCCTTGTGTTTGCAAGTCTTCACTGATGTGTGCATGCCTCCTTGCTGGTTGTTGTTGTTTGACCATATAGTTGGCAGTCATTTAGTGTAGCTAGCCAGTCTGAGTTTGCCATAGGCCATCATTTCTTCTTTGTTGCAACCATGCCTCCTTGTTGGTTATTGTTTTAATCATGTGGCTGGTGGACATTTTGTATAGCCAAGTAGTGTGCTTTTACCATAGGTCTGCATGTCTTTTTTGTCCCCCATACCTCCTTCCTCACTGTTTTTTTTACAATGTGGCACTGGCTGGCACCCATTGTGTGTGTCCAATTAGTGTGACGTTGCCATAGGTTTGCATGGATGAGATATCAGTTTAATAATATGCTTGAGGATCATTGTAGTATGTATATTAAGAATATGATATTGATGAACAATGTCTATATAATATTACATGCATTTTTTGCACTTTTATTATTTTGCACCTCCAATAGGTTTCTTCACATCCTTCCTTTCTAAACTTAGCAATTATAGATTTCAATATTATAACTTTTATTTTATCTTTTAAATGTTTTTTCATTTATAAAAATTTTAATTCACTTATTTTCATTTTTTTATTTGAATGTTCATTTAATGGTAATGTTTTTTTTTTATTTAAATTTGTCTTCCAATTTTTTCTTTCCATTTTTTTTCAATTTGACTTGCTTGATCCATCATCCATCTATCCATCCATCAAAGGTGCACAACCACACAAAAGTATTCAGTTTTTAGGTATATAATTCCATTTACTTCACAGTACTTGATCCATGGTATGAGAAAAATCTACCCACTACTACTCTCGCACTACTTGATCCACTGTATAAAAAAAATCTACACCCTTTAATTCCTTTTTCTGATGTTTCAAAAGGTGGATTTTTGGGGAAGCCAGAAACCTGGCAGAACAATGGCTGGAAGTTTGAGTCCCCCCCACGCAGGTCTGGGGTGCTGCCTTCAACTTCTAGAGAGGGAAGTCTTGTCACACAGCAACCAAAAACACCACCTACCAGAACACCAGCAACAACAGCTCGAGAAGGACCAGACCCATCCTCTACGTTGTATTGCTTTCATTCTGCAGGGCTTAAGTCCAGTGCAGAGGCAATGGCAGAACCAATGACCATCCACATATCTGGAGGATCCAAAAGAGCTCTATATGGATCACAACTCATTCATATATTGGTATGGGAAGATGTGCTAATGGCAAGAGCTCAACAGGTTGTAAATAAAGTATCTTGCTTGTCCTGCTCCCAATGTGCCTGCTGATAGTGTGTTCAGTGTATCTGTTGCTGTTGTTACAGTCTCTTGCCTCTAAATATGGAGATGATAGCGTGCGCGGGACCACTAACGCAATTTAACCATACTCACCTGGACCCAAAAACATTCACACTTTCAACTAGTAATCCTGCTTTTTACTATTAATCGCTTATTATTGTGTCCTTTTAGGACATATACCTGTAAACAATGACGTATCAATCCTTGTCACCTTTACTATAAGTCTTAGGGATCAAATAAGGTGTTAGAATAATGGGAAGTTAGTCTAATAATTGTACCTAATTGTTTATCTATCCTGAAAGAACAACAGACTCAAGGTGAGTTTTGAACGCTTTATCTATGCAAGGTTTTCTGAGTCAAAGGCCACGCTACAGTGACCATAAATTTTACAAGCAAGAATATAATCAATAGGACATAAAGTTTGTAAGTATCACAGTAACACCTTTAGAGATTGGTACCTGGGAAGGGTGAGAAAGGGAAATATCACAAGGACATACCACATGGATTATATTTACCTGGAATGGTGCAAAGACCAATCCTGGCCATGGGCTGGGGCAAAAGACAAGGCTCCCAACTAATCAGGTGCCCATGGGACAAGACAGGTGCGGTTCAGGACAGATGACCTCAGCTAAGTGCAACGCCAGCGTCACACCCCTCTCTCTAGGCCAATTAGCACCCCGACTGGGTAATCGATAATTTCCCCAAACACCTCAATTCTTCTGACAGAGTGCTCCGCCAGCACCTCTGCTCTCGATCTCTTATAGCGTGCGTTGGGTCAGTGACAGGTCAGCTATTCGGACAAGTCGGACAATTTCTCTAACTAAACCTACCTTAGTTATACCACTTCCAGGGCAATGTACCACCCTTAAATGTTGCAAATCTATGTGTTCCCCTTCAGTGATTGGTCAGAAAGACGAGGAGAGGTCATACTAAGATAAGGTAATTTCATTTGACTTGAATTGATAAAGTTCCCACCCACAATTTATTCTCTCACGATTATATTTCGCCCACCAATATCATTTCATTTTAGCATACAATGTTGTAACAATTTGCAAGTTGTCTTCCTTTTCCCAGATCATGGGGTGAGTTTCTCAGGCGCATCGCGGGTAAGACAATCCTTGGCTTGGTTTCAATGACACAGCTCGAGGTCTCCCGTTTCTCCCGGCACATGCGCGGTGCAATTTCAAAAAGGTGTCTCAAGTCAGCCTTCAGGCCCAAATACAAGCTATTAACAAAGTCAAAGAGAAACATATTAGAATACAAAAATATATTAATGAACTGTATACCACTTACCTCTACTCTAACCCCATTACTTTATTTTAACTTTTTCATTAATAGTTAAATGGCACAAACAAGTTTAGGACAAGCAGCAGCATAAGCATTAGCATGTGAGGTTTGAAGCAGCCATTTCTGGCATTAGTGTGCAGAAACAAGAAGTTCCCACCAAAAGCAGAGGTACGTCACATCACGTAGATGTGGCGGACGCATGCGCAATAAAGTTCCTGCGTTTTCGCAGGCCATATTAAGACACTCAGGTTACTGTTATTAAAAGCACATACACAAGCTTCCCCAGCTTACTAAATTTGTCATTAAATGCAAATATTAATGGACAAAACATGTTGATTAATATGTTACATATTATTTCGAGAGGGTTGAATCCAAGCAAGTTTCTGTATGGGTGAAACCTTGCTCCATTAATCCCCTCTTTGATGATATTTTATATCATCACAAATTAAGGAACCAGATGCCAACTTTAACATTCTCCCAGTTCAATTTCATCAATTACTTTGGGACTTTTTTTCCACTTTCATTCTGGAAAACTTTAATTCTCTTATATATATCCCCCTTTGACTCTTCCATTTGAATTTCATCTAATTTTTGTTTCTTCTTTTTCTCATTCACTGTATATCTTTTCTGTTTCTGCAGCATTTGCACCAAATCATTATCACCAATATTACCAGTGATTTTCCCATTATTGCCATCAGTACGTTACCTACAATACTTCTACCTACATTAGAAATCCAATTACCAATAGAAGAGAGACCATCAGTAAGTCTCTTTCATGCACTATCAACCTCCAGTAGTTTCAATTCTTCTTCCAAATGAGTAATATTTGTTACATACCTTCCAATTTCAACACCTTTATCAGGTATGTATGTACAACAATATTGCAACTTCAACATTCTACAGACTGCGCCCTCTTTTGCTAATAATATATCAAGAGCAAGTCGATTTTGTAAAACCATTGATCTGATCACAACCAATTCGGTATTGATCAATAAGAATCCTCCAGCAATGTCTGTCGATAAGCAATCCACCCCTGTAGATAATTTACAAATTCTTTGAGTATTTAGAACTACTCCCACTGAAGGTATCAATGCACTGAATATATCACCTACAATTTCTGCAAAACTAGCTCTTTTTTATCGTGTTAGTTCATTTTCTTGTTCATTGTTTCCAGTGATTGTCTTTACATTGTGTACTTTTGGGAATACTATTCCAAAGTAGCAACTCCCATACCAATGATCAGGCAGCTTAAAGTAAGCTTTGTTCCCACAAATATAATAGACTCCAGGAAACACTGGATCAGTTCCCCCTTTCAGTCCCCAACCCCCAATTATGAGGAAATTATGTTCACATTCACTGGAACCGATGAATACATTGTTATACTCAGTTGTCTTTCTTTGGAGAAAGATTTTCCCCTTCTTTTCAAAGTCCAGAGCCATTGCAGCATGAGTTTTGCCAGTTGCCATAAATTCCTCCCTTTCAGCCCATTTGGGTGTCTGGGGTTTCGTTTCAGTGGCCTTTCTATGGAAGTCCTGTCTCCTTTTCTCCACTAAATTTAAAAATATTTTTTCTTTTCGTGTAGTTAGCATATTAGATTGTCTTTTTGTGCATCAACTATATTTATTGTTTCTATTGTTAGAAAATATTCACCCATGAAATGTGAGTCTTTACTACTAAGGACGAGGTTCATTCTTCTACGTATAGGAATTTCAGAAAAAATTACATTTATGTTGGAATAGAAATACTTTAACCTTCCTGTTCTATAAAATAAGCTAGTTAATATGCTACAGATAATGCCATAGGTCAGGGGTAAATGGTGGTAAGTAACACCTTCAGCTACTGAAGTTGGTAATTTCATACAGACATAACAGTCACTAATTTGCATTGTCTCTACATAGTGTACTAATGGATTAGAGAATACATTCATATCAGTTTTGTTTCTATTTCTAAAGTGATGTAATTCTATCTCGTCTGGTGCTTCTCAATCTACTCTATCTTGTTTGTGGTGTGCTATCTTTCCATGTCTACTAGTGTCATTCTGTTTAGCAGCCATCAAGTACGGCATTGCTATTGTCATTCCTAGCCATACTATAAGTACTATAAGCACACTACATATACATATCCTGCAGCATGTCTTTATACAACTTCTTTTCGAGTTTCCAGTAACTCTATTATCAGCCATTTTGACTAAGGAGGCTTAACCCCTCTTTGAGAATTTTACACAGAATACTCCTGTGATTTTGCCTCAAGTTGGCCTCACTTCTTCAATAGATTGATCAGTAATCAATTCTTCATCACTTTCATCACTGATTTCCAGATTCTCCAAGGATGACGTAAGTCCATTCAGGGCCTTTGAATTTATTGTTCAGCTTTTTCAGGCGTGTACTTCTTCTTAGATTGCTTGTAGACGGTACAGTTGGACTTGTCACTCCGTCTACTTGTTCAGGTTCTTCAACTATTGTGACTAGGCGATATTTCAGTCTTTTAACAAAACCAGGCCATTTATCGCCTTTTCAGAGTCTTTTAGCTGGCACTGTGCTTTCTGTTTCTTCAGATGTTCTTTTGTTTTCTTTCAATCAATCAATCAATAATAACACTTGTATAGCGCGCTACTCACCCGGAAGGGTCTCAAGGCGCTTGGGGGGGGTCCGCTACTGCTCTAACAGTCAGGTCTTGAGTTGTCTCCTGAAGGCGAGGTAGTCCTGGGTCAGCCGAAGGTGGATGGGGAGGGAGTTCCATGTCTTGGCCGCCAGGTAGGAGAAGGATCTGCCCCTCCGGCGGTGGCTCTTCGGATGCGTGGTACGGCGGCAAGGGCGAGGCTAGCGGATCGTAGCTGGCGGGTGGGCGTGTGGAAGGTCAGGCGGTCGTTGAGGTACTTGGGGCCCAGGTTGTGGAGAGACTTGTGTGCGTGGGTGAGGAGCCTGAACGTGATCCTCTTGTTGACGGGGAGCCAGTGCAGGTTCCTCAGGTGGCCGGAGATGTGGCTGCGTCGAGGGATGTCCAGGATGAGTCGGGCGGAGGCGTTCTGGATGCGTTGTAGTCTTTTCTGTAGCTTGGCTGTGGTTCCGGCGTAGAGGGTGTTTCCGTAGTCCAGCCGGCTGGTGACGAGGGCCTGGGTGACCGTCTTCCTGGTTTCGATCGGGATCCATCGGAAGATCTTGCGGAGCATGCGGAGGGTGTGAAAGCATGAAGAGGAGACGGCGTTGACTTGTCTGGTCATCGAGAGGGAGGAGTCCAGGATGAAGCCCAGGTTGCGTACGTGGTCTGTCGGCTTGGGGGCGGTGCCCAGGGCTGGGGGCCACCAGGAGTTGTCCCAGGCGGTGGGTGATGGCCCAAGGATGAGGACTTCCGTCTTGTCTGAGTTCAGTTTCAAGCGGCTGTTCTTCATCCACTCGGCGACGTCTTTCATACCTTCGTGGAGGCTGGTTCTGGCGGTGTCGAGGTCTCTGGTGAGGGAGAGGATCAGCTGGGTGTCGTCGGCGTAGGAGATGATGTTGAGGTTGTGTTGGCGTGCGATGGCTGCGAGAGGTCTCATGTAGACGTTGAAGAGGGTGGGGCTGAGTGATGATCCTTCCGGGACGCCGCAGATGACTTCGGTGGCCTCAGAACGAAACGGGGGGAGGCGGACTCTCTGTGTTCTTCCAGCGAGGAACGAGATGATCCACTTCAATGCCTTCTCTTAAATGCCGGTGTTGCTGAGGCGTTGGACTAGGGTGCGGTGGCAGACAGTGTCGAACGCGGCGGAGAGGTCCAGGAGGATGAGTGCCGCTGTTTCCCCGTTGTCGAGAAGGGCTCGGATGTCGTCGGTGGCTGCGATGAGGGCGGTCTTGGTGCTGTGGTTGGCTCTGAAACCGGACTGCGAGGGGTCGAGGGTTCCATTCGTCTCGAGGAAGGTGGCAAGCTGTCTGTTGGCGATCTTCTCGATGACTTTGGCAGGAAAAGTGAGGAGCGAGATGGGGCGGAAGTTCTTGAGGTCGGTGGGGTCCGCTGTTGGTTTCTTCAGTAGGGCGCTGAGCTCGGCATGCTTCCAGCTCTCCGGGAAGGTGGCGTTGTCGAAGGAGGTGTTGATGACGTCTCGGAGTTGGGGTGCGATGGTGGAGTCGGCCTTGTTGAAGACGTGGTGGGGGCAGGGGTCAGTCGGAAATCCGGAGTGGATGGTGTTCATCGTGCGGGCTGTGTCTTCGGTGGTCACTGCGGTCCAGGTGCGGAGGGTGGCGGTGGGGTGCGTTGGTTCGACGGTTGGGTGCGAGGATGGTGTGCCGAAGCTGTTGTGGATGTCGGCGATCTTGCGGTGGAAGAACAAGGCGAGGGAGTCGCAGAGATCTTGTGAAGGTGTGATGTCGTTGTTGCCGGTGCTGGGGTTGGAGAACTCCTTGACGATGCTGAAGAGTTCCTTGCTGTCGTGGGCGTTGTTGTCCAGTCGATCCTTCAGAGATTTCTTCTTGGTGGTGCGGATGAGCTGGTGGTGCTTGCGGATCGCGTGTTTGAGGGCGGTCATGTTGTCAGTGGTCCAGTCGAGGAGCCAGGCTTTCTCGAGGGTGGGGCAGGTCTTCTTGGAGTCCTTGAGTTCGTCGGTGAACCAGGGGGCCTTCTTGCTTCTGGGTTTGCTGGGAGGGTTCTTCAGTGGTGCGAGGTCGTCGGCGCAGGCGGTCAGCCACTGCGTGAAGTTGCGGGCTGCTTCGTTGTGGTCCGGTGTGCTGGTAGGTGGGTTCTGGCTGAGGGAGGCGGTGAGCTGGTCGGCGGGGATCTTGCTCCAGCTACTGTGAGGGGCCTGGTGCGGGTGGTGGTGGGTAGTGGTTTTTCTGAAGCTGAAGTGGACGCAGCTGTGGTCGGTCCAGTGAAGTCCGGTGGAGTGGCTGAAGGCGATGTGCTTGCTGGATGAGAAGACGGGGTCAAGCGTATGGCCGGCGTAGTGGGTGGGGGTGTTGACCAGTTGCTTGAGTCCGAGGTTGGCGAGGTTGTCCAGCAGGGTGACGGTGTTGTTGTCGTTGTTGTTCTCCAGGTGGAAGTTGAGGTCCCCTAGAAGGATGTATTCGGCGGAGGGGAGGGCGTGTAGGTGAGGGTGCCTCTGAGGGTCGTCTTTGGGTCGGTGTGAATCTGGAAGTGGAGGTGTTTGGCGGCGGTGTAGGTGTTGTCGGCGTCGGTCGTGATGCGGATGGTGTTCTTGTGGACGATGGCGATGCCTCCTCCGGTCTGGTTGATGTAGTCCTTCCTGATGATCTTGTATCCATCCGGGATGGCAATGGCGATGTCGGGGGCTGAGGAGGCGTTCATCCAGGTTTCAGTGAGGAAGGCGACATCTAGAGATGTTGTGTCGAGCAGGTTCCAGAGTTCAACGGCGTGTCTGTGGTGGAGCTGGTGTTGAGTAGGATGCACTTGAGGTTGTTGCTGGAGCTTGGCTTTGCGGGTGCGGTGCATGTTCGGAGGCAGGTGAACTTGCAGGTTGTGCAGGTGAAGGGTCCGTGGAAGCGCTTCGGGGCGGCCCGGCAGCAGGCGGGGTTCCGGCCGGCATTGAGTGCGCTGAGGGTGGCGGCGTCGTAGGTCTGTCGGGTAGTCTTGCGTCGGTGGGGGCCAGGGGTCCTGGCGCTGGGCGCGGTCCAGGCACGGACGGGCGCAGACGGGTTTACCTTTGGCGTTCTTTAAGTTGTGGCACAACTTAGTTTTCGTCAACTTCAGGTATCCTCGCGACCTGACCTTCTCCAGGGCTTATTATTGTTGACTGTTCTGCCTGGATGGATTTTTTAGACTAATCCGACCTGGTTCAGGATTTGACTTTGTTGGGCCTGGAATTTTATCTTCGTCCTGAACCCCTGTGACTAATCCTGTCTGGTCCTGCACAGGTCTTGCAGTTTCTTGGTTGTCTTCTGCCTGTGCGCTTTGTCTAGTACCTATCTGTCCCTCCTCAGACAGGGGTGTTCTGGTGGGAGTTTCGTTTGTCTGAGTATATTGCTCTTTCCTTATCTGGTCCTCCTCATGATTACCATTAGCTTGGATTTCTGTAATCTGAGTACGTTCTTTTATTCCTATCTGGTCTTCACTATCAGTCTGACTATCCAAATACGTTTGACTTATTGTTCTTACTCTTATTTCAGGTATGTCAACCACTGGGATCCATTCATCCTGACTGGTGCTCAGTTGTTTTTCGTCAACTACTTCAGCCTCAGCTTTTCAGGTTCTGTTACCCTTTTGGTGTGACTTGCGTGGATCCAGCTGGGGATTCCCTTGCACTTAACCGCTATGGTGGTGACCAGTATTACCTGGTGTGGCTGTCCCCACCTTGGTGCTAGGCGAGATTCCCGGGTGTGATTTTTATCGCTACCCAATCTCCAGGGTTCAAATTATGTGCTGGAGTTGAATGTCTGGCTTCAGCGTCTTCCCCAACCTGGTGAGAGATAGAACGCACTTGGTCAGCCAACTCTTTGCAGTACTCCAACACTAAATCATCAGATATAGTTAACAACTGATGACCTGGCACACATGCTTGCCTCATTGCCCTTCCCATGAGCATTTCATGGGGGCTCAAGCGTGTTTTCTTGTCTGGAATGCTTCTGAGTCCCATCAAGACAAGAGGTAAAGCATCAGGCCATTCTAATTGGGTAGATTCACACATCTTTCACAATCTTGCTGTAATTGTGCCTTTCAATTGTTCTACCACTCCAGAAGCCTCTGGACGGTATGCACAGTGCAGCTTTTGTTCAATTTTGAATGCTTCACAGATTAGACCAATAATTTCATTATTAAAATGTTTTCCTCGGTCTGACTCATTCGTTACTGGAAAACCAAACCGAGGAATGAGCTCTCTCAAAAGAAGTTTGGCTACAGTTAAGCTGGTATTCCTATGGGTAGGGTAAACTTCCACCAATTTTGAAAATAGGCAGACAATGAACAAGACATACTTTAATCCTCGACAAGCAGGTATCTGATTGAAATCAATCTGATAAATGGGCCTTCTGCCTTCCCAATTTTCCCTGGACAAACCACAGTTTTCCTACCAGGGTTCATTCGCTGGCATATTAAGCATCTCTGGCAAAGACTCTCTGCTATGTTCCTGACTTTGCATTGAACCAGTCCTGTCTGAACAACCGGACCATTGCATCTCCCCCTATGTGTGAGTCCCCATGGTACATCCTAGCAATTGGTGCAAGCACACAGTCAGGTAACACTGGTCTCCCATCTACGTAAACTATCGCACCATCTTCATGTCTTGCCTGACACCCTATTTTCTGCCAGTCTTCTCTTTCTTTGGGCTCTGCTTCACCTTGTAAATTTTTCACTTCCTCCCATGTATTCACACCTCTCAATAGCATAAGTTGGCAGCTGTTTCCACATGCTTCAATTTTCTTATTTACTGCCATTTTATATCTGGCACAATGTTGGGCCACTTGGTCAGCATATCGGTTACCAGCTGTCACTTTGTCATTTCCAGATTGGTGAGCAGCGCACTTGACAACAGCCAATTCTTTAGGCAATTGAATTGCTTCAAGTAATTCTTTTACAAATTGTCCATTTTTAATAGGGGTTCCTGAAGAAGTCATGAACTCCCTTTGCATCCATTGCTGGCCAAAGTCATGCACAACCCCGTAACCATACTGTCTATCAGTGTAAATAGTTACTCTCCAATTTTTCCCAATTTTGCACGCTTTTATTAAAGCAATCAATTTGGCTACTTGCGCAGACTTGTCTCCTGGTAAACAGGATGCTTCAACTATACCAGATAATGTGCACACAGCATAAGCAGCGCTTAATCCTCCTTCCTCATGGCGCATACACAAGCCATCTACAAACAGCTCATGTTCTGGGTCCTTTAAAGGTTCTTCACCTATTTCTGCGCAAGGTTTAGTACTGAACTCAGTTAAGTTGATAAAATCATGTTCGACTTCCTCCCTTACTTCCTCAAAATGAGAATCTGGCAATAAGGTTGCTGGATTTAGAATAGTGCATCTCACTATTGTCACGTTTTCTGAACCAATGATAATTCTTTCATATTTAGTCATTCGACTAGGAGTTAAATGCTGACTACATGTTCTGGTTAACAGAATCACAACTGAATGTTACAGGGTGTCCCATGATAATGGATTCACTTTGCTCAAGACTCATGCGAGTCACAGTTACCGCTTTCAGACAACGTGGCAGTGCTGATGCCACTGGGTCCAATGTGGCAGAAAAATATGCCACAGGACGTCACATTAACCCATGAGTCTGGGATAGGACTGAGAGGGCACAATTGTCTCTTATGTCACAGAATAGTGCAAATTCTTTTGAGTAGTCAGGCATCCCTGATGCTGGAGCTTCACACAGACTATTACACATTTTTTAAGAAAGCAGTCATGCTTTCATCGTCCCATTCAACTGGGTCCTTTGCTTGTTTCTTTGTCATTTGAATCAATGGTGTTCCTAGCACTGCAAATCCCACAATCCACTGCTTGCAGTAACCTACAACTCCGAGAAACATTCTGATCTCTTTCTGAGTTTGGGGTAATTTCATGTTTTGAATTATTTTGATTCTTCCAGATGTCACTCTTCTGACCCCTCTTTCTAACTGGTGTCCCAGATACTTCACTGAAGTTATGTTATGTTATGTTATTCACACTTATACCGCGCCCAGCTGCCCCAGCAAATGGGCGTCCTGGCGCTTAACAAGGTACACAAAACACAACACAATTAAAACAGAGAAAAGCAGGATACAAAAGCTAAAGGCTAGACAAATAGAATAGTCTTTATGGCACGTCTAAACTGCAAAAGATCTTCCAGAGCCCGTAGGTGGGGGGGGGGGAGAGAATTCCACCATTTTGCCGCTAACACCCGAAAGGAGCGGCCACCGACTCTACTCAACCTGAAGCGCGGAACAGCTGCCAGGTTTTGGCCCAGAGATCTGAGGGTTCGCAAGGGTACATATGGTACCAACAAGTTCTCCAATATTTGAGGGGCTGAGCCCTTAAGAATTTTAAAGGCAAGGCATAGGACCTTAAATTTGATCCTCTGGCTCACAGGGAGCCAGTGAAGAGAACACAGCGTGTTGGAAACCGAGCACTGCCTTGGCAGACCTATCACCACTCTGGCTGCAGCATTTTGCACTCGCTGCAGCCGGGTGAGTTCCGACTGATTAATCCCCACCAAAAGCGAACTAGCATAATCCAGCCGGGACAACACTGACGCTTGAACCACCAGTTGCCTGGTGGGTGCGTCGAAAAATTTCAGGATAGGTCTTAACCCTCTGATAATACCGTAACAGGAGGCCGCAACCTTCTTGGTGTGGCAGATGAAACTAAGGTTCGGATCAAGCCAAACCCCTAGGTTTTTTATCTCTGCTGCCGGAGAAGGGGTCACCCCCAATTCAGGAGGCCACCACCGGTCACCCCATAACTCCGCCTGCTTGCCAACCACCATCACCTCGGTCTTTTTGGCGTTCAACTGGAGACAGTTGGACTTCATCCAGTTGGCCACTGCCCGTAGTCCGTCTCGGAACCTGGGGGCCTCCACATCCGAGTCCCCACTTAGCGAGACCGCCAGCTGCGTATCGTCCGCGTATGATACCATCGTCAAGCCCCATTGCTTGACCACCGCAGCCAGCGGCCTCACATACAGATTGAATAGAGTGGGACTTAACGAGGAGCCTTGTGGGACCCCCAGATCCGAAGGATGGGAGATAGTTGTAGAGCATTGCAATTTATCTGGGGACACTTTATGTCCTCCTTTTGCTAAACGTTCAATAATGCAATGGAATAAATCACACAGCCATTTTGGGTTCTTGATGCCAATAATAGGTAATCGATATACTGCAGCAGGACAGATTGTCTGGGCAGCACCAGTGATTCAAGACATTTTTTCAGAATCTGATAAAAAATGGATGGAGTTTCCGTGTACCCTTGTGGAACACTATTCCAAACATAAACATGCTTGTCAAATTCGAACGAAAATAAAAACTTGCTGTCTGGATGCAGTGGGATGGAAAAGAAAGCATGGCAAAAATCAATTACAGTGAAACATCCTGCTCCCCATGGTATTTGATACAGAATCACTGCTGGGTTTGGTACTACTGGGCAACATGGGACGACAATTTTGATAATCTTTCGGAGGTCTTGAACCACCATGTACTTTCCGTTTGGTTTCTTTATGCCAATTATGGGTGAATTGCAAGGACTGCTCATTATTTCTTCTAGAATGCCTTGTTCAACCAAACGCTCTATTTCTTTTGCGACACCTGCTTTTATTTTGGGACTCATTTTGTACTGACGAATATTTGGTTAAACTGCACCTTCTTTGACTGTCATTTTTTAGGACCCCTGGTTAATCTTCTAAGGACATTTTTTTAAACTCTGCTTCTTGCCAGGCTAGCATAATTTTATACATTCCGTCTTCATCTGGAGTCTGGATTTCAACACCATTTGTTGTGCAAAAGATTGTGCAGTTCATTTTGCACAGTAAATCCCTTCCTAGCAAATTTACAGGGCTAGAATCGCACACTACAAATGTGTGCATTTCTTTAAAGTTACCTATGCACACTTCCATTGGTACTGTGACAGGGGTCCTAATGTGTTTATTAGAAACGCCCACTACTTGGATCGCTTCTCCTGAGAGGGGAAGGTTTGGGATGTCTGCTGTTCTCACAGTAGAACTGGTAGCACCAGTGTCCAACAAAAAAGTAACATTATTTCCCTCCACTTTCCCTTCAATGTAAGGACCTGACTGATCTACTGGTAAGGATGCGCCAAGTACGCAATCCTCTTCCCCCCCCTCTCAGGCACCGTCAATAGGACTTGTCCTCGAAAAATGTGTCCTGTAAAAGAAACTGTGGTGTTACCGTATTTTTCTTACCACTTTCCTCCTGAAATCCGGTGTCCACACTGTATTTGGGTTGACTCACAAAATGTGGCCTAGGGGCTTGAGGTAACTGATTCTGTATTATCTGTTGCGGGATTCCCATTGACACCTCATTCTGTGTCCGTGAATTTAAATTTTGAATATGGACATTATTATTCTGCATTAATTTACATTTGTTTCTCCAATGCCCCAATTTTCCACACCCATGACAGGGAAACTTTTTCTTTGCATCTTCTTTACTCATTTTTCTTCTGGGTATGCCCCCACTACTTTCACCTTGGCCTTCCCCCTTTTTCTGATTATTTGCTTGCTGACTTAACTGAAGTTCCTGCTGCTCTGCCATTTTTACTTGAGCTCACATTACCTTTTCTTCTAATTTATTTAGTTTGCTATCAATTTCATCCTCACAGTATTTTGCATACTTGATAATTTCGTCGGCAGGCTTTGCTTGCCAACCCAGTTTATGTTCTCTAATCAATTGTGAGATTTCTGGTTTTAGTCCAGACACAAAACGATAAATAAAATGTGTCATTTCCTTATTATCAATGTTTTCTAAACCACTGTACTGTTTAAACACCTGCAATAGACGTTCATAATATGCATGTACAGATTCATCTTTATTTTGAGTGGTTCTGTCTATTTTAGTCCAATCAGTTTCTTTTGGAGGAATCTTTCCCTTTAAGTAAGTTATCACCTGATTATATTTTTTCATTAAATCTTCTGACGGGGCTCCCGTTTTAGGATCTCTAGTGTATTCATCATTTGGCCACTCTACTGTAATTTTACACTCGGTACACAAATCAGCTGGAACAACAATGTCAAATAAACCATCTAAATCTTTTAACAATACCTCCGACACTTTCACAAATCTTTCAACCTGCCGGTAAAATTCTACAGGTTTTTCTATGAGCTTTGGGAAGACATTAGTAAATGACAAAATATCTTGTCGGGACCATGGGACATATACATAACCTCCTCCTGGCACTTCTCTCATTGGACACAATCTTTCGACTTTATACGCTTGTTGTAATAACTACTCAGATGTGGTTTTATTTGCCTGTGCCTCTTCCTTTTCTTTTTCCATCCAGCTTTCCATTTGTCTAAATCTCCCCATTTTTGCAACAACGACAACACTTCTTTTATCTGCAATTTTCGTCCTGACACATTCATGTTTTCCAAATCCTTGTCAGAAAATTCAGCTCTATATGGTTTCTGTAATACCTTTGATTTGCTAATGTCAATTCCCACTTCAGAAGCCAAATTCATTAACTTTTCATGGTATATCTTAATATTTCGAGTAATACTTCTGCATATAAACAACAATTCATTTTCATCAAAAGAATTTAACCTTTGCAATCCCACATTTCCAGCTACCATTTCTTCCAATTCTACCCTTAATTTAAATATTTCCAATACTTTAGGCTGTGATTTTGGGTTTTCTTTGTCTCGGGTCCATCAATCTAATTCTTCTGGGCTTACTACAGTTGCATTTGTCATTCCTGAGGATGTTTCAATCTGAACTTCCTTTAAACATCAGGGAGTAATTTTCCTGATTGAGTCACTCACTGGTTCTCGTATGGGTAAATCCATTAAGGAAATTACTGACTCACACTCACTTGCTTGGTCATCGACTATTAGATTTTCCTTCCTGGGCTGTACTATGGGTGCAGCTAGAACGGGACTTTTAGGACTAGTTTGCTTGTCTCCATATAGAGGAACTACAGGACCTATAGTTACTGGTATTATCAGGGCTTCGGGACTTTTATTTAACTGGGTTATTTTCTGTATTAACTCTCTATGCTGTTTGTTTAATGCTTCTTTTTCTCTTTCTTCTAATACCTTTTCTAATGCGGTTTCATGTATAATCTGCGGAACTAAAGGTGGTTGTAAAAACGGAGCACTAGGAGTAACTCTATGAGTTTCTTCTTGGTAAGGTGGTGGAAGTATTCATCATCTGAATCACCACTAGTCATCAAATCTATCGTTTTCTCTGTATTTTTACTTCCTGATGGTTCTTCTAGGGTCAATACAGGATATAATCCTTCTACCAACATGGACTCTCACCATCTTTTCATTTGCTTATCTTGAGTATCCTTTGGAAAATTGGAAAAAAATCTACTAAGACTTCTATCACCTCGAGATCTATCTCGCTCTAAAGCCTCTGTCTTCCACTCTTCTAAGGCTTCATGTTGCGTAAATCTTGGTCTGGGATATAATACATTCATGCGAGTTCGCAAATTGTGCAATATTCTGCCATTAAATGTACCATGTTCTGGAAAGGCTTATATGCCTTTGTCTTTGGTGTAGTCAATCCAATTTTCTAACCACACACAAGTGTGGTGGCCTCTTTCTACCATCATGTATGATGCAGGCGTATTGGGTGGTGGAATAATAATCCCTTCTCTTGTTTTAATAGCTTTGTCCTTTAGGAAATAATTCTTTATTTTCTTGAAAAAACAAATTTTTCTCTTTCCTCTGTACATGATATAGGGTCTTCCTCCAATCTGTTGTTCTTTAGCAAATCCTAAATATTTTCTATCAGGATGATTTTCTATAAATGCTGGATCTAGATGCCACATATACCACTATTTAAATTTCTATGGAATTTCAGTAAATTGATTTAATTCATTGTGTTTACTTTGCAGAAATATTTCTACAATACCAGCACGTCTTTTTATTTCAATGACCGATGAGGTCTTGACTTACAAGCAGTGTTAACCATTGACTGAGAGGCTTTTCTGTGACGTGAATGCCACTCTCTGCACTCACCCCTCCTTTACAATTTTCTCATGGTTACACACTCGCTGTTTCTACCAATTCCCAGCGCGGCTCTCGATGATGTCAGTGCAGCACCTGCGACTGACTCCCTCCTTTACAAGATAATACGACAATTCTATTTCTTTCACAATTCAATTATACATTTCATTACTTGACAACATTAAACATCCGCTACTGTGCCTGATTGACTAAATTTAAAGGAAAGATAATTTCTTTCACAACAAGTAAACTTTTTTCCGTCTACCCTTCATACACTGCGAGTAAGACAACCTTCTTCTTACTCTTCACTTAAGCAAAAAGAACCTGCTACTCCTTCAGAACTACCCTTTCTAGGTGATATAAGACCTAAGTTTCACCAGCGAACTCCTTTGCTATCAATCACTCTCACTTTTATATTAGAAAATTATCCCTAACTAGTGCTTCAAGTTTTACCTAACTTTACGGACCTTCTTCCTCAAGGCAAGTAACCTCACAGCAGTATGGCTTCTATTTACCAACCGCTTTCATTATCCCAGGATATTCCAGACAACATTTAACAATACAAGCAGATATTGGTAAGTACATAAAATCCATAAATCAATAATCAAAGCGCAACTAACTACCTATATTTAACTAAACCCTAACCATCATACTGCTACCAAAAAAGTATACTGATAGCGCACGCGGGACCACTAGCTCAATTTTACCATAATCACCGGGGCCGATAAACGATCACACTTTGAACTAGTAATCCTGCTTTTACTATTAATCGCTTATCAGTACGTTGTGTCCTTTTAGGACTTATACCTGTAAACTATGACTTACCAATCCTTGTCACCTTTACTATAAGTCCTAGGGATCGAATAAGGTGTTAGTCTAATCATTTTACCTAATTGTTTATCTATCCTGAAAGAACAACAGACTCAAGGTGAGTTTTGAACGCTTTATCTATGCAAGCTTTTCTGAGTCAAAGGCCACAGTACAGTGACCATAAATTTTACAAGCAAGAATATAATCAATATGACATAAAGTTTGTAAGAAATCACAGTAATACCTTTAGACATTGGTACCGGGGAAGGTTGAGAAAGGGAAATAGCACAAGGACATACCACATGGATTATATTTACCTAGAATGGTGCAAAGACTAATCCTGGCCACGGGCTGGGGCAAAAGACAAGGCTCCCAACTAATCAGGTGCCCATGAGACAAGACAGGTGCAGTTCAGGCCAGATGACCTCAGCTAAGTGCAACGCCAGCGTCACACCCCTCTCTCTAGGCCAATTAGCACCCCGACTGGGTAATCGATAATTTCCCCAAACACCGCGATTCTTCTGACGGAGTGCTCCGCCAGCACCTCTGCTCTAGATCCCCAATAGCGTGCGTTGGGTCAGTGACAGGTCAGCTATTCGGACAAGTCGGACAATTTCTCTAACTAAACCATTTCCAGGGCAATGTACCACCCTTAAATGTTGCAAATCTATGTGTTCCCCTTCAGAGATTGGTCAGAAATACGAGGAGAGGTCATCTAAGATGAGGTAATTTCATTTGACTGGAATTGATCAAGTTCCCACCCATAATTTATTGTCTCACAATTTTATTTCGCCCACCAATATCATTTTATTTTAGCATACAATGCTGTAACAATTAGCAAGATGTCTTCCTTCTCCCAGGTCATGGGGTGAGTTTCTCAGGCGCATCGTGGATAAGATAATCCTTGGCACGGTTTTAAAGCCACAACTCGAGGTCTCTCATTTTTCCCGGCACATGCGCAGTTCAATTTTAAAATGGTAAAGTGTGAGTATGCCAGTGCCCCCATATCACTTTTTTAATATTTTCCATTGAACTTCCACCCCCCCCCCAAAAAAAGGAGGTAGTGGAACATTAATATTTGTGTGTCAGATTTATGCTTCCTTACCATTTTGTAGTCTCATATATATATGCCAGAATGCAGTTGGACAAGTGTGCAATGAAGAAGACTCTACAATTTATTTGTGGCAGTGGAGACAATGCCTGCCTCCCTCACATGCCTGTCCTTCTTTGCATAACTTAGCACGGCTGCCCCATAATATCGTTGATTTACAAGAGTGCCAATCCCAAATTTCAAAGGGTTGCCTGCATCAAAGATGAATTGTGTACCTACACCTAACCTACCCATCCTTAGATTGGAAGAGGTACCTGCAACTATTGCAACGGCTGAGTGAGTGATTGTGAGTGATGATTGATGATTCATGTGGTAGCAAACAGTGAGGAAGAATATTGAACTGTAATTTGTGAACTTGCTTGAGATGATTTGCAACGTTTGGGGTCGAAATGATGAGGGATCATTTTTTCCTGTAGGTGATTGGCCTTTACAAACTTACTTAGCGAAAATTGACCTATACGGCCCACTCCCATGATTCTTCTGTTTTTTCATCACCGAGGAGGGCTGCGCCAGGTTATCATTTGATTTACAAAACTGCTGAATTCCAATCCGTTGCTTGCATCAAAGGGGAGATTGTGTATCTACCACATGCTTGGAAAGGAACGGGTAATCACTGCACCAATGAATGATTATTGAGCGATTGTGAATGATGACTGATGATTCATGTGGCTGAGGGTGTTCAAATGAAATTTCGGAACTTGATTGAGATAATTTGCAATGTCTGAGGCCTGAATGATGAGCAATCATTATTTCCTATCGGTGATTGGCCCATTCACACTTTTCCAGATTTACTTGCAGAGTCTTCTTTCTGGTTCTTCAAAGACCAAAACTGTCACTTTACTTAGAAAACAAAAACCTATAGAAAATACTGTAATTCTGTTTCTCTTCTTGTTCTTCAACAGCAGTGAAATACATGTATATCTTGCTCGGGTCATGACTGGGACGGCATTACTCGGAGCCAGGACTAGTTAGGAAGAACTCAGGGCAGGACCTGTAATTCAGGTTCTGGGTACTAATTTCTTTACATATCCCAGTGTGAGTCGTTTACTCTTTTTTACTCCCTATGTACTTCCTGTTATTGCTAATGTGCTTATTCTGTAAAGTGCTTATTTGTCTTTAACATGAGTGCTAAGTTGATATGTTCGTTCACCACCATGGGGAGAACTATGCACCTATTTTGCCCACCCTGCAATTCCCCACCTTAACTGCCTCAGTTCTTTATGTCTACAAATGCTTAATTTTTTTACGCATTATGTAACTTGGGCATTTGCTGCAATTTGCTTACATATTTCATATCCCACTGTATGCTGTTCACTCTTATTACAGTTACTTTATATTTTATCTATTCTATATGTACTTCCTGTCATGTTCTCAAGCTTACTCTGTGAGGCGCTATGATACCTTCGTGTCAAGTACCTGCTATATAATTTTTGTTGTGGTGTTAACTCTGTAAAGAGCTCTGATACCTTTGGGTAACATTCGTGTATATAAAACTCAAAAAGAAAATACAAGTAAATGACATCTAGGATGTGTCCTGTGATGTGTGTGGGTTTGTGGACGATCTGATGTAGGTTCAGTGCATCTAGGTCAGTGTTGATTATTTTTGGATGGGGTATATTGGTTTGTCAAACCAAATGTTTAGGTAACCAATATACCTAGGTTGTAGTGTAGTTTTATCAGGTTTGAAACTGTGTTTAGAAGTGTCACTAGGAATGCTGCATGAGTTGGAGGAGCTATGTAAAGCAGTAGCACGTTACAGGAGAAAGATAGTGTAGGGTTGCATCTGGTGAACCGGAGATGTCTTCAGCTTTAGTGAAATTTAATGTTTGCTCGAATACAACAGCTAGGCCACCTCCTCTTTTGCCTATATGATTTTGTGAGATAGTTTGATAGTCTAGAGAAAAGGCTTCTTGCAACACTGGTTCATTTAGGTAGAGTAAGTTAGGTTGTGTGTCGCTGAGTAGGTCGTAGATGTGATGCTTGTTTTTTTTAGAGTGATTGGACATTTATTAGTAGGCAGTTTAGAGAATATGTTTTGGGGATGGTGTGACTTTGTCTCTTAGAAGAGTGAGCTGTGTTTTGTTGACTTGCAGCAGGTGTGTCCTTAGTGCTGATATTAGCTGTATGAGGATAGCAGTGTAGCTGTTCTGTATCGTGCTCCTCATTCAGCAGGCTAAAAGGGCATTTTTACGGGTCTGCATGTGTAGGTGGTGTAGTTGATAGTTAAGTTGGTGAGCTGTGTTGTTTTTGTAGAGTAACCTTGTTGTGCAATAGACATGGATTAGCAAGATTGTGAAGAGTGGCATGTTGTTTATTTTGTTTGCGTCTGTTTACGGTGGAAGATGTATGAGTTAGTGGTGCTGGAGCAGCATTTGGGTCATGCTGTAAGGTTCTAAATTGCCCAATAGATGAGGGGCGGTTAGACGAGAGTTGCTGCGTTGCTGTATATGTGTTAGGTGTGGGGGGCACAGAAAAAGCTTGGCGATAGAGTTGGGTTACGGTGTGTATGAATGTGTAGTCAGGAGAGTAGGAGTGGGTGTTCATTTCTGGTTTGAGACGCAAAGTATTATGAGGTATTGTGTGTGAGAGATTTTGTTGTGCTTGTGTGTGTGTTATGTTTGTTTTTGTGGAGTAGTGAGAGGAGGTGATGATGTATTTGTTTTCTGAGAAATACCTGTATTTATAGTATTGTTGGTAAGTGGAAGTTGCAAGGTAAAAGGGGTAGTGATGTATTTTAAGAGTTGAGTGTTTGTGTAACATTTTATTGCTAGAAGAGGTAATATGTGTGGTGGAGTGGAGTGTAAGGGTTGTGTGGTTCTGTTTTTGATAAAAAGAGGAGGAAGATGATGGTGGATGAAAAGACGGAAGGCTGAGTATAGGTTTGGTGGTGACCAAAAGGGGCATGTTAAGAGTAAGTAGAGGGTAGATATGGTGCTTTGTATGAGCAGGGAGTGAGTGCCTGGATGGGAAATAGTTATGTATTGTGTGGATTTGGGTTGTATTGGTGATTAGTGCATTGGTTAGTGGTATGGGCTAGAGTTGTGTTTTGTGTGTGAGTAAAAATCGGCATTGTGTTTTAGTTGTGGTCAAAGGGTGTTTAGGTGTGGTTTGTGGAGTTTTGTAGTGGGTGTTGAGAAATTGAAAGGTGTGTGACATTTGTAGTATATGAGTAGTGTATGTTTGCTGTGTGTTGATAAGTTTGTGGATGTGAATGGGTTAGGGTGATCGATGGTGAATGGAAAAAAAAGAACCAATTCTGGCCCTAGGCCCGACCAGTTCCAAACCGGACTATATTACAAAACAAATCAGCATTAGGGATCCAGACAACAGTGCAGTCGGGCACTCAGGGCAGGGGCACATGTCTTATAATGCAGAGGGCTTTTCCATCCAAACAACACATTTCACCTCTCCTGGCAGGCAATCCTGTCACTTTTTCAAGGCCTCAAAAAGAAAAAAAGAGTCAAAATGTCACCCTCGTTGTGGTACTTCACTTGAATCCGATTGGCCTGTTTTGCTGTCCACGTCTATATTTGGGACTTCCAGTTGCTAGAAAGTAATTTAGCAAATCTTATGTTCTTGATAAAATGTGAGTAAATTACAGTTTGATTAATATTTTGTCTAGGCTGGAGATCTAGGCATCCAAATATTGGAAATGGAAGTCTTGGCTTGCATCTCAGAGGGCATTTTTGGTCGAAGTTCTATACGGAAGGTCGCGGCGTTGTCATTCTTGTTGTGGTCTGTGCACCAACAACACAGCATACCAGTTTTAAGGTTGCTGAAAGGGATGGGAGCCTGCATAATAGCTCAAATTGGGCTTGTGACGCTATGATTACGCCTGAGCAAATGATGGATGAGTTAGGCCATTTGAGGCTGTTATTGGCAAAGTGACGTCTACACTACAGTGTTTATGTCTACTTATGTAATTTAATTTGAATTCTATCTGTTTCGGCATTTTTTCACTTTATTTTCTTCTATATTTTTTTATTGGTTTTACTTTCATAGTTCAATGATGTGACTTGCCGTAATAGCAACAGTCGATGGCCATGTAACATAAAATTGTGTGATGTCATCAGGGCAATCGTCACTTGAGGTTACTTCCTGTGAAGTCATGAGGAGAGAAGTCAAAGAGTGTGTGGTCATTTCCGCTTCCCCTTGGCATTTTGCTAAATCATTGTCCATGTTCACAATCTTGATTTCATGGGTGAATAATTGTTCTTTCTAAAATCATATTTACAATTGGACAGGGTCGAATACAATCAAATACTTGGTTCTTACAATTTCTGATCTGAACGTGGCAGTTTCTTTCATTTTCTAGGTAAGCAAATAGAAACGGTGCTATTCTATTCACTGCCACAGGGGAGTCCGGAAATGTTAAACCTGGCGCTACGTTTGCATAATTGTCATGTAAATTCATAAATAGGTTAATGATATTCAACTAGCAAACTTTGGGGCACTAAAATGACACTTCTGCATAAGGTCACAATCACAGTTATGTATGTTCATGTCAGTAGCACATAAAATTCCGGCCCTTCTGCAAGATTTATGTTCACATGCTGTTCATCAAAGTGCAATTCACTGGAGCAAATCCTCTCCCATATACATAATTTCCCGAGGAATAGGATGCTATTGGCTGTCTAATTATGCAGTATTGGCATATGTGAAGTGATTTGTAGGAGCCATCTATATTATTTATTGAGGTGGTGTGCTTTCATTATATTTTACTGCGCATAGGTATGGAAATCATCGTGTCATAGCCCAAATGTATGTTTACCAGAAACCGTGCCTAGATACATACAGACCATATTCACTATGCAAATACATACACAACTTGACACATATTTTAGATTTGAAGTTTTATCTAGAGCTGAAGGGACTCCCGTGGTTAAATGATGGCCAAAAAGGTATATATATTGCCCAAATGTTCCTTAATGTCTCAAATGAAATGGTAAGCCATTTTAACTCGTCTTATTCTGAAATTGTAAAATACAGCAGAAATGGCAATTTACAGAAATTGCATTCATTAGAACTAAACTTGACATTGTAACAGCCTGAGCATTATTTCGGAATGTAGCTCGGTATTGATATTTATGAACAGTGACATCTCACTAATAATACTGAAATAGAAGTATTAGACTACATCAATTATTCTATAGTTACATTCCCGAAAAACAATTCTCAATGGAATTACAGTCTTACAACAATGTGAATGTTTCTACAGGCCATTTAGATTATTAAACTCTGACATTTTGGTTATTTTGCGCCTCCTGGAAAAAATAAATCGTATTTATGTACTTGTAATGGTTTTTATGACCCAGCACACTGTTTTTAATGTTCTTTGGCAGGAAATGGTGGTAATTGCCTGCCATCATGATTTTGACATGATCTCAAATTTCTGAACGGCCTACAGTGGCATGTGACTAAAGCAACGTAAATGAAGACTCATCAAGCATGAGGAAATTTCCTTGCACAACTGTATTTAGGTTTTTTACAAAATGATTTTTTTTTTTTTGCTGTAGTGAAGCTTTCTCTATGCCCGTACCCTTACCATTCCTACCCTGGAAACTGATTTAATCCAAACCTTGCCAGGCGTAAATCTCTTGCCTCTGAAGTAGGACTTAGAGCTCAATATAATACCATCGAGAGGTAAGACTCTAGTGGCACAACCCCCTCTATATAACCGGATATCATTCTCGCCGCGAGCGGACGTGCGCTGGCAGTGTGGCCTGAGTGTTATGCAGACAAAGTCTGTTCTTTTAATGCTAGTGATTGCACAATTTTTATGCATTCATGTTTTATGTTTAATTGCACACTTACCCTGCACTCTTGCTTTGACCACTTCTCCCCGGTCCACCGCGAGGCTAGCTAGTTTGTGTGGAGGGAGGCTCGTCTAACTTCCGGTTAGATGGTGGTTAGCGCTCTAGTGGCACAACTCCCTCTATATAACCGGATGTCATTCTCTCCGCGAGCGGACACACGCTGGCAGTGTGGCCTGAGTGTTATTCAGACAAAGTCTGTTCTTTTAATGCTAGTGATTGCACAATTTTTATGCATTGATGTTTTATGTTTAATTGCACACTTACCCTGCACTCTTGCTTTGACCACTTCTCCCCGGTCCACCGCGAGGCTAGCTCGTTTGTGTGGAGGGAGGCTGGTCTCACTTCCCGTTAGAGGGAGGTTAGCACTCTAGTGGCACAACTCCCTCTATATAACCTGATGTTATTCACGCTACGCAGTGGATGCGCCGCCGGCACGCCAAAGGCAAGCCCATCTGCGCCCGTCCGTGCCCTGGAGTCGCCAGGAGCCAGGGACCCTGGTCAATTTGCATCAGACCATGGCCCCCTATCGAGCTTAGTATACTCTACCAAAGAGTTGCTGGAGATAAGACCCATTCCCTGCCCCACCCGCTGGTCTGACACTTGGCCAACCCCTGAGGGCCCTTTTTCATGCCTAACTTGCTGGTTTCAGGGCATCCTTGACGAGAGGATACCAACTCATGCGGCCTCTCACTGTGTCTCTGCTAATCTACAATCCTTTACCCCTCAATCCGCCACATTTGGCAGCTTTAATTCAGGACACCCCTTAACCAACACAGGCAAACTTTCCAACAATTCATACATCCTTGCCCAAGCATTCTGCAGAGGTTTGGGATCTCCTGTCCTCTGTGAAGCCTGAACTTGTGTTTCTGACCGAAACATGGCTTAAGCCCCACTCCGTCCCCTCCATCACTCTTGCCCTGCCTGAAGGATATAGGATTGTTCGGATGGAGAAACAATCAAAGGTGGGGGGTGGAATTGCTATAGTACATAGAGATAGCATCAAGGTCACAATACTAGAACAACAAAGTGACACGACTATGGAAATGATGGGCTTTCGAATTAATTTCTCGTCCCAAACGAGCTGTAAGGGGGGCCTACTTTATCGACAGCCTGACCCGGTAACTGATATTTCTTTACAAATCACTGAATTAATTGCTCCTCATGTGATCGCAAGCAGTAATTTTTTACTGCTGGGCGACTTCAACATTCATAGTGAGTGCATTTCTAATGTGGACCCCAGGACATTCTAGGCAGATCAAGCCCTATTGGGATTAACCAAGCTCAACGAGGCCCCTACGCATATAGCTGGCCATACACTGGATATTATTTTTTCCAATTCTTCCAACATTTTTTGTGAACCTCCGCAGTTACTACCATGATCAGACCATGCATCAATTGAATTTTCTATTCAGGCCCTAGGGAAGACTAATAGCCCTAGCCCTGCTACTCACCATTTCTGCACACAATGGAAGATAGTCACCCCTGACGTCTTCCAAGCCTCTTTTGTAGGGCCACGGATCTCAGTATCAGACAACATAGTGGATGCCCTCGCCAAATACAATCTAGCTGTTTCTAGCACCATTGACATGATAGCAACACTGAAATCACTCCCCAATATTTCCAAGCGCCCTCAGACTGCTTGGTATTCCCCCCCAACTTCGAGTTCAGAAACAACTCTGTAGGAAGCATGAAAAACAATGGCTTCTTACCCATGATGAGAAAGACAGAGATCGTTTTTTTGCCACACTGGCCGATTATCATGGGAAAATTAGGGCGCCACGCAAAGCCCATATAGCACTGCAATTGGATCAGGCTCATAATGACCCCAAAGTGTTATAGTGCGTTCTCCAGTCTTTTACCAACCTTAAAGCTTGTGAGAACCCAGTAGCTCCTACACAAAAACTTTGCAATCACATCGCAACTTTTTTTATACAGAAAATCGAGCTCATTTATAACAAAATAGTTCTGTCACGGAGTCAATCTGTACACATCACACCTCCTGCTCTGCCTGCACAGACAACTACCCAGTTACTGGGAAGTTTCCCCCCGGTTATAAAGGTAGAGGTAGAGTCACTGATTCATACAGTTAAATCAGACTCTCCCTTGGATACTTTCCCGGCCAGGATTACCACCTCTCTTGCCTGTCAACTGTCTTCCTCTATAGAGTATCTGCTAAATCTCTTACTGAGAGAGGGCCATGTTCCTGTAGAATGGAAAGCAGCACAGGTCATACCTATTCGCAAGAACATCAAGGCCCCACTGACTGAGCTCTCAAATCTTCGTCCCATCTCTCTTCTTCCTTTTCTGAGCAAGTTATTGGCGAAGCATATAAACAAACATCTCTCGAACCATGTCGAAATGACGGGTAGTCTAGATCCCTCCCAGTCAGGCTTCCGGCCTAAATACAGCACAGAATCAGCCCTCCTGGGGATAACATCAGGATGACCCTAGATATGGGTCATTCCACGATTCTGGTGCTGTTGGATCTATCCGCCCGTTCGACACGGTTTCTCATCAGATACTTCTCAGGAGATTGGAGGAGATTGGACTCAGAGACTCTGCTCTTCAGTGGTTGTCGAGTTTTTTATCCTCTCGCTTGAAGGCCTTTAACCTTGGCCCGTATCGTTCCTCGCCTACAGAATTGACCAAGGGAGTTACTCAGGGCTCCTGTCTGGGCATGAGAACTATCTCACAATGGATGAGGAGCAATCTCCTCCAGTGCAATGTTGGAAAGACGGAGATTATGCTCCTCGGTGAGGCCCAATTATTATGGACTCCTAATTGGTGGCCTACTGATCTGGGTACCCCTCACGGCTCCGAAAACCTGTGTTAAAAATCTTGGCGTTTGACTCGAAAAGGCCCTTACTTTGAAGAAGCACGCTGCTTAGACAGCTGGCTCCTGTTTTCACACGTTGGGCTTGCTGAGCCGAATCCTCCCTCTGCTGCCTGATTCAACCTGGAAGGCACTGACCCAGGCACTTATCTTAAGTTGTCTGTATTATTGCAATGGTCGTCTGCTGGTCTCCGCCAACGAGTCTCCTCTCAACAGACTGCAGGCTGTCCAGAATACGGTGGCCCGCCTGATTCTTAATGCCTCTCCTAGGACTGCCTCTCGTCCCCTGCTCTATCAGCTCCACTGGCTCCCTATTCGGGAGCGAGTGAAGTTTAAGGTCTGCTGCATCATACATAAGGCCCTGTCTAATCTTGGTCCTACCTACCTTGCTGATAAATGTATTCCTTATACACCTTTGAGGTCTCTCCGTTCGGGATCTAAATCCCTGCTTCAGGTACCCAGAATCAAAAGGGCCAGAATGGGTGGGAAGTCTCTATCTTACCTGGGTCCCCGTTATCGGAACAAACTTCCATTACACCTGAGACAGTGTTTGGATCATTTTCAATTCAGGAAACAGCTCAAGACTTCTCACTTCTGTTTCTGATTTTCAGCAGATAGTCTTCTATACGCCGCCCATCAAAGTGCAGAGATACCCCTTTGGGGGTCAATTCTGGTAATTTACAAATAAATAAATAAAAATACATTTTCACTGCAAGTTCACCTTGTCTTAATCCCTTGTACTTGAAATTGTTCCCATTTGAGTTTATACATTTTTCTGCTCGCATGTATGTATGTCTTTGTTCAGAGGCGTAACAAAACCTTAGGGCTATCCCCTGCAAGGTGCGATGAAGGGGCCCTCCTCACCTAAATGCAATCTATGTCCTTCACCTATCAGCTTTACAAGGTCTCTCAGAACTGCACAACCTACAGACACTTGCAGCTGAGCTATTCCCAGTTTACACAAATGGCTCTGGATTGAGATTATGTTGTCCCTTAAGTGCAAAATGGCTTATTGGTGGCACACAGTAAATTACATTAATCAGACTTGATGGTAAACTGGGGAGTAGGTCTGTCACTGATAAAAGAAAAAGTGGCATCTTTGGCAAATTGCTATAGTTCTTAGTGTATGTAATGCTTGTTCTATCAAAGAGGAAATTACAAGATCTAAAAAGATCTTTTATTTAAGTGAGGAAATGACAGAGCTGGAATGCAGACAACTTTAGACACGAATGAAAATCAATTAATTAGGAGGCTTATGTAGTACGAACCACCAAAATAAAGACATCTAAGCACTGACAAGATCAATACTTTGTTTCAGGATTTGGGGACATAGTAGAGAGCAATATAGTTTTTTTTATTAAGTCATGAAAACACGTTTGAAGCTGTTGATGCCACTGTCTGGGGCAGCCTAATAGGCATACATATAAACCCTGGTTTAGTTTGTCCATTTATCACCAAAAGCAGAAGTGTAGAATGGCAAAAAGGCCGTGTACGAAGAGAGAATTTGAAGAACACAAGGCTTGGTGCATGAAGCCCCTGCAACACCCCTGGGAAATGGCAAAGGCAAAAAAGATGTATTATACCACTACAATGATGAAAACCATAACATCAATCTGCTAAGGGATTCTGTTAGCTTACTCATCCATCAGGTCTCTTCCTGGTGGTATTGGCTTCACAGAGTTTGGTGGCCAACTGGGGCTCTTTCCTTTCACACAAGATCATCAGAACACAGCGCAAAATATGAATATCCTCTAGTCAAGAATTCTCATTTGTTCTTCCCATCTCAGTGGGTGAGGTACTTTTGGCTCCCTGATCAGCAGCATGTCAGGGTATCTGCCCCTGTTGTGGCAAGAGTATGAGGTCTCACAATAGCTTAAAACAGCTGTTGTGACTCCCAACCTTAAAAAAAGGTCTTCCCATGGATGATTGCCAATTTTAGACAAAATTCTTTTTTGCCAGTGTTGAGCAAGTAAAACCAAAGGTGATTATGGACGGAATGTTGAACGATGCAAGCACTCACTCCCAGTCAACTGATCTGGGTTTAATCCATCATCATTCTTTAGCTCACTCCGCCACCCCAATACAGACATGGCTATATGCAAATCAATCTTACCCTGTGCCTCATGGGAACAGTCCAGCCCAAACTGGCAAGTCATGTCTTCCCTGGACCGGAAACAAGCATCCTGGGACTGGTTTCTGTCTAATCAGCCATCATCAGCCAGGCTAGCTTGAATCCAGTGGCAAAGTGAGCAAGGGACCCACATCTGGGCATACCCTGCCAACTTAGGGCGAACAAAGCAAAACCAAAGGGGATGATGGACGGAGTGTTGAACAATGCAAGCACTCACCCCAAGTCAACTGATATGGGTTTACTCTATCATCATTCTTTAGCTCACTCCGCCACCCCAGTTCAGACATGGCCATATGCAAATCAGTTTGACCCTGTGCCTCATGGGAACAGTCCAGCCTGAACTGCCAAGCCGGTTTCTGTCTAATAAGCCTTCATTAGCCAGGCTAGCTTGAATCCATTGGCAAAGTGAGCAAGGGACCTGCTACAGGGTTCTGAGGTTTTTCCGCTGTTTTTTAAAATTATATATGGCTCAACTTTCAAATGGACTGGACTTTCAGCACTAAACAGATGACACTCAATTAAGTATTCACCTGGAGGAAGGTAGTTGCCAGGCTCTGTTCCCATATTTTTATTGGCTCACACAGACTGTGTCCTCTTGTTGGCAGCATTCCCTAATCATGGAATCATTGCCTTCATCCAGGACCTTTCATCAGTAATCATGCCAAGCACAAATGTAGCTGTTGTCCCCTCAGGGCCCACTGAAGGCACCAGCATAAACACATGGTTAATACAGTAGAATGTTGAATGCTGTCTTCTTTCCAGAAAATATTAGACCAACTGAAACCTGCTAGATCCAGTATTCAAACAGGAACTAGAACAAGAAATAACTGAATTCTTCCCACAAAATGAAGACACAGTCAAGCAGTATTCCACGATATGGGAGGCATTTAAAGTCACCATCTGTGGAATCTGTATTGCAAAAAGCGGGGGAATTCTGAGGGATATCCGCTCCACGCTCTGCAGGCTGGAAGCAGAGCTCAAACAAACGGAACATATGATGCAAGATGCCCCCACCCCAGAATTGCAGGCTCAGTTGAGAGGCTTACTTACTGAATATCAGGAGACAGCTGAGAGCGCATGTAAGTTTAGAGGGAAATACGATCAAGCGCGCCGATAAGGAGAGGGCAATAGACCAGGGAAGGCCCTCACATCCCTGATTCGCCCTCCTTGCTTCTCTAATATGGTCCTTGATGACGAAGACGGTTAACTACATAGGAACACTTCTGAGATTGTGGGTTTCCGCAGCTTCTACAAAGCTCTGTTCAAGACACATAGAACCCGCCCAGTGGATTTCAGCCCCTTCTTTGAGGACACCGCAATAGCCTGGCTAGGAAATGGACAGAGGGAATTTCTCCTAGCACACCATGAAAATGAGGAGATCATATCTGCCATAATGCAACTACAATCAAGCAGGGCCCCAGGGCCGTACGGCCTCCCTGCCAAATTTTATAAAACATTCTGCCACTACTTATTCCCGTACTGCGACATGTCTATGAAGTAGCACGTGAAACAGGCATACTACCCCCAACGATGCGTGAGGCGCGCATAATCTCCTTGCCCAACCAGGCACCAAAATATTAGCAAAACTGATAGCCAACTGTATCAGCCCTCTCATGATTGCCCTAGTACTTCCAGACCAATCGGGATTCGTACCCAACAGAGGCACGTCTCAAAACCTGCGCACTTTGTTTGCGGTCCTCCAGGACATTAATTCCGATATGAACGCCACATCAATATTTCTCAATGCTACCAAGGCGTTTGATTCACTAGAATGGGACTACCTTGCCTTCGTCTTGCTTCTTTCCTGGCCTGGATAGACGTGCTATACACTGGCCTACAGGCTAGAGTCATGGTCAATGGAGTCCAATCCTCCCCCTTCACAACAGCCAGAGGCACCCTCCAGGGGTGTCCCCTCTGCCCTTACTTTTCGCCATAGCGATTGAACCCCTGACGGCCAAAGTCCGACAACATTTCCGGGACCATTTGCTGATATATCCTAAAAACAAATCTTTAATTCCCTATACGCTGATGACCTTACGTTATATCTGCGTGATCCAGACGAAAGCCTTAATCCCATTCTCAGATTCCTCATCCTATTTTACCACCTCTCCAGGGTTAATATCAACTGGGGGAAATCCCAGATGTACCCCCTTACAGACACCACCACACATTTCAAGCCAGACTATCCACTCAGGTGGTGTGGAGATACACTTACATACCTCGGAATAGTCATTTCTCAGAGCCAAGACGAATTGATGCTGGCCAACTAAGGATGAGTGCTTGATCTCTCACTGAAAAAATCACCAGGTGGGTTGTGTTGCCCCTCTCCATGGCAGGCATAGCCTCCCTGATTAAAATGGTAGTACTAGCCAAATTGCTTTACCTATCTACGAACATCCCTTACGCACCTAGCCGCCAATTTTTTAAGATGTCAAAACCCAACTGATTAGTCTTGTTTGGGGCGGAAAGCAAGCCAGGCTGAGTAGGGACACCCTTACGCGACCCTTTGCAGCAGGGGGATTTGAGGTACCTAATTTAGAACTTTATTTCATCTGCGCTCAGGCTCACTTCGCAGCATATTGGATACATCCCCTCCCCTTATATGCCCCATCTAGCGATAGAGGACGGATACATGACCCCCACATCATGCTCAGCATAATTGAGCGCCCCTGCGGTCCTGGGACATCAGGCCTCCACCACTGTTCAATGCACCACTAGCGCCTGGCAGGATCTGACTCAAAGAATTCACTGTCTCCTACTCTATTCACCCTCATTGCCCCTCCTGGAGAGACATGATCTCCCGGTCACACAAGAAGGGGGCTGCCCCTGCCTGCTACGCAAACTGTCCAGACTTACCTGGAGACAACTCTATGTAAAAGGATAGTTCTGCCCTAGCAACAAATTCTTCGGAACCTCCTCCCCCACCCCTCTAGATCAGTTTTACTACATTCGGCTTAGGCAGGATATGCGGATCCTCACCCCATGCTTCCCACAAGAACCTTCCATTATGCCCCCTTCATGCCTTTTTGCAGCAAACCACTCCTACACATATGGTGTCACTCCTATATCTCACCACTCAAAATGAATGCTAGTGTGACCTTCCCCCAGCTAAGAATAAATGGGAGGGTGAGCTGGGGCATCCCCCTCACTGAAGAGCAATGGTCCTTCTGTTGTCACCAAACTGGGGAAGTCTCCGTCAGTAGCAGACTACGTATCATACACTATAAATACATTCACCATTTATACTATACCCCTGCACGGCTACATTGCCCTCACGTGCATGATAAAGATCACTGCCATCTATGTAGGGAGGAAGGAGCTGACTTCAAACACCTGGCTTGGGACTGCCCGCCTGTCCGCCAATACTGGGGGGAAGTTATTCTCGCTTTAGATAAAATTACAGGGATACACGTGTCGGAGGACCCCCTCAGCGCACTCCTGGGATACACTGAACCGCTGAGGTACGGCGATATGTTTCCTTGGCACTCCTCCTTGCTAAAAGACGAATTGCCTGCAGATGGGGCAGAGGAAGAGCTCCTAAATTTAAGGATTGGCTCCATGACCTTATATATTGCCAAGAACAGGTACATACCTATGCTGATCTCTTACCACCCTCCTCTCGCCCACGTGACATCTGGGCTCCTCTCCAGATTTATCTCCTGGAGCACACCACAGCCACAGGCGCAACCACTGACTCCCACACTGAAGGGGATGGCACACAGGGCGGGGATGAGAATTGATGCATGGGTGACATCAAACAGAATGGGACATAACAACTAAAATGTAACTACAGGGTTTAGGGCAAAGCATGTATGAACGTAAGTAGGTGGCAGGAATCATCAAATGTGGACATTTTATTTTGCTAAAATTGGTGAATAGTGGCATTATTATTATGTTATTTGACTTTTAGACCATAAATGTCAGGGACCTTTTCTGGGGCCAATTATAATAATTGGCCACCTGACGCAGCCAGCCAGATGTGGTTGTAGGCAGCTTGCTGTGTATCTTCTCTCCCACCTCCAATGATATTTAAAACGTCACCTTGCCTTGCCGGCCCGCCTGGGATGTAGGCATCATGCTGTGTATGGAACAATTTGGCACCAATTAAGGTCTTTTGAAAAAAGAAAAAAGATTAGACCAACTGCATTAGCATAGGGTAGCAGTGTCTGGGTCCTGCACATGTCTTCTTGTCAGGAAACGGAACACAGCAAAGGCCTTCAAAAAATAGTGATCATTTGAACATGTTCAAGTGTCAGCACACTTGAAAAAGAGTTTTGCTCCAACAGTTTTACACAGCTTTTCATAGCAGTACAGAAGCTCCCTATCTCATCTCTGCACCCTCAAGTGTCCTCCTGTTCATCACTGTTCCACATTCGTCTCTGTGCCTACCTCTCAACGTGAATGTGCCTACTCTTCCAGATTTCCTACAGTCTTTTAGTTCGAAAGGGTTCTTTCTCACTTCCTACTTCCGTTCTTTGCCTATATGCCTTTTCAGTGCCACTGTACTAATTATTTTACTCATATAGTATATTTAACTCAGGTCAGGCGGACACCTTTATTACCAGGCATTTTCAGATCAGCAGTGTGTCACTCCAGGCTTCTGGTTTCTTTGCCATCTCCATCAAGTCTAGAGCTGGTCAACTCTACTTCTGTATACCATTTCACTCCAGAACCACCTATATTGGCAAGTTCAAAGACACAATACTGAAAGACGTAAATTAGACTGCCATCATCCTGAGGCTTGATGCTTCCTGTTCTTGCAAATCAGGATGCATGCACCATCTTAGAGTGAGGGTTGATGTGTCCTACCCCCTTATTTCTGAGTAAAGAGAGCAAATAACTGCTTCATGTGAGGATGAGAGTAAGTAAACCAACTTTCAGTGGCGGAAAAAATTGAAATATCACCAAATGCAGTGGCTATTCCATATTCACCTGTTTTCTTGGCCAGAGTTTCTTATGGCAGCATGATGAACCAGCTCTACCTTTAAAAACCTGAGAGTCCATATTGACCATTATCTCTCTTTAGTTCCCCAAATTCGGACAGACGTGAAAGTTTGAGCCCAGACTGGCTGTAAATATTTTTCCATTCTTGGGCTCAACATAAAAGGCTGCACTTATGAGAGTTGGAAAACACACAAGATGATGGATGGAATGTTGACAATGGCAAAACATTCTCCCCCAGTCATAGATCTGGGTTTAATCCATCGTTATTTTGCTCACCAAGCCACCCCAGTTCAGACATGGCCATATGAAAATCAGTCTTGACCCTGTGCCTCATGGGAACAGTCCAGCCCGAACTTCCAAGCCATGTCTTCCCTGGACCGGAATCAAGCATCCTAGGACCGGTTTCTGGCTATCAGCCACCTTCAGCCAAGATAGCTTGACTCCAGTGACTTAGTAAGCATGGGACCCACGTCTGGGCGTACCCTTCCCACAAAGGGTGAACAGCAAAACACACAAGATGATGGACGGAATGTTGCACAATGGCAAAACATTCTCCCCCAGTCACAGATCTGGGTTTAATCCATCGTTACTTTGCTCACCAAGCCACCCCAGTACAGACATGGCCATATGCAAATCAGTCGACCCGGTGCCTCATGGGAACAGTCCAGCCCAAACTGCCAAGCCATGTCTTCCCATCACCACCCCCTTTTGTACGCACTTATGAGAGTTGTCATTTTATTTTGTATGAACTATGACAATGTCTGTCATGTCATGATAACTGTTGGACAGATTCACATGTTCCAAGTGGCTCAAGACCAAGCTGTGTGATTGATTTACAGAGGAGTGAAGAAACCACATTATGTTGTGCTCCATAGAATTAAGGGTAGTATGCCAGGCCTATAGAGGTATTTGTTACAAAGGCCATTTGTGACTTAACAAGTAATTATATGATACTGCTCCAGAAGACATTTGAGATATTCAGCTCCAATGAGAGTTATCTCTTTGAGATACTAAAGAAATCATTCCAGAGGAGCATTTTTCGCCATCTATGAGGCTCCATTTGGCATCTATTGCCTTCAGATATGTAAACACCTTAGATGCCATTTAGAACCAGCCATTTCATAACAATATATAGCTAAGGTTAAGTCACTGCTCTAACAGGCAATGCTTCTCTTTGTACAGTAGCCAACATTCTACATACATACACATTCTCCATAATAACACCAGTACATGAATCTATATTTTTAATAGAACATGCTTACTTTTCATCTATGTGCTGCACTCCTTTGCATATTTCTCCTTCCTATAGCTATTCTACCCATCCCAGCTACTAACAGTCTACCTCATGCGGCCCTTTTTTTTTACTCTCTCCTTCACATCTTCCTTTTCATATGGTTCTCCTCTCCCTTTCTCTGTCACTTAGCTCATGTCTCTCCTCTGCCATCTCTTCCATGCTTTTTTTTCTCACCACTACTCCACTAGGTTGTTTACATTTTCCCCCTTCCATATGTGTCTATGTGTCACCTGATTTCCTCTCACGTCTCTCTTTCTCAATCGCATGGTTCTTTATCATCACCACTCCCTTTCTCTACTAGTTGGTTCTTGATTGCATATCTGTCTCTTTATCACCTCGTTCACCCTTCTCTCCACTCTTGCTCAGCTATCTCTCGCTCTCATAATTAACTCTTTATTACCTCTTTTTTACCTCTTCCCCGTTACTCGTATCTTCATACCATATTCGTCTCTTTATAAATTTGCTATCTCCCCATCTCCTGTGCTCTCTTTCTAACCTGTCTCTGTATTACCATGCTCTCTCCTATCTCCCCGCTCTCTCTGCTTCTCTCTCAGCTCTTTCTCATATGTTTCTTGATGTACCTCACTCTCTCTCCTCCACTGTCTTTTTGTTACCTCTTTATCATGTTCATCACTTTTCCCCTCTTTCTCTCTCTCTGCTACCCCATTCTCTTCTGTCTGTTGCTTAACCACCTCTTTTAGCTTGCCCCTTTCTCACCTCTCTCTAACTAACCCGCAGGTCTCTTCCTAATGCCTGTCTTTTGTGACTATGCATACTCTCTCAGGGCTATTGCCTTCTCTGTGTCTCATTACCTCTCTCATCTCTAGTGTGTTTTTCATCTCTCTTCATCTCTCTTAAATGCCTATCTTTTCCCTACCTCTCTCTCTGTCTCTTCTTCTGTGAAGTGTTTTTTCACTTCCCTCTCTTCCACGCACACTCTATTTAACTTAACTGTCTCCGCCTCCCAGCCCTTCTCCCTCTTCCATTTCCCCTCTGTGTGTCATTTTGCCTTTATCTTTTCTAAAAGCCTCTATGTCTTTATCACCAACTCCATCTCACTCACTCTCTTCATCTCTTTCTCTCTCTCAGCTATTTCTTTGACTCCTGACAGTTTCATCTGCAACCCTTTCACTGGCCTCCCCTTAAATTTCTCTCTGTGGTGTTTGACATATCTATCACTCACACATCTGTCTCTTCCCTGTCTCTCTACCCTGTTCCTTTCTCATTTGCCTGCTTCTTTATCACCTCTTATCTCAGTCTCTTGGCAGCTATCTCTTGCCTAGTTCTGTCTCACACCTGTCTCCTCTCTCATCTGCCCTTTTCTCACCTCTCTGTTGTAATGAAGGCTTTGACACTCAGCAATGTTTAGGTCAAATTTATAAAGCATGTGCCAGAAGAAGAGCAGTGCTCCCTCCGCCTCCACTAACAATCACCAACTGTTCTTTCCTCAAACTGCCCTTTCCCACCATTCTAATTCACTGCTGGCATATACCACCACCAATGTTCTACATTCTTTGAGGTGATGTCACACAACTTCCTCTTTTTTATAACAAGACACATTTTTCAGAATTATATTAACAGTAGTTCAATTGAAAGAGCATGAACAGTTCGTAAAGAATCAAGCACTTAAAATGACAAATCTGCCTTTGGCTTCCAAAATATGAATGCATTTTTATCATATTTCCCCCGCGAGCACGCAAAAATGGACACGAACACGCAATTGCGCCCGCACGTAGGAAATGCACAATGCGAGCATGCAACTAGCACCCGGAAACGGAAATACGCAACGCGAACACTGAAATCAAGATGGCCGCGCCCATGTAGGACCGCATGGGGAAATTTGCGGTAGCCGCGCTGAAAAAAATCCCGCGAACACGCAAAAATAAAAAAATCCGCTAGTTCGCAAAAGTTTACGGATTTTACGGACCGCGAGTACCCTTTTGCATGAATTTGCGTACCGCGAATTCGCAAAATGTGCCCATACTTAAACATGACATTCAGACATTTGGTGCTGGCAAATGAAAACATGAGGCCTTTAAACAGATGCTTTCAACATAATAAATCACATAAAACATGCATAATTAATTCACTGTTTGATTTTAATGTGACTAGTTTAGATAGTTTCTTCACTGTAGAATGTGGTTTTAACTTCATATAGTTGGACTGAATTAACACAATATTTTAAAATGTAGAAATAGAGAAACATGTTATGAGTTTAGTTAAAATAAACTGTTTCTTTACAAGAAGGTTTGGAGATGAAGGTATATTAAATAAGATTCATAATGAGTTGTGGGAAGGATTTCGCCTACCTGATGGATGACGTGTGCCGACAGCAGAGAAGTGGAGATGTACTTTTTGAGAATGCTGTTTCCAATTGGATCAAGAAAGATAATCATGCACGTGCTTTGCAACACTTTTAGTTTTATAAATACATTCCTAGTTTAGGAGTTGCAGACTCAGACAGATTTAGGGACGGCGACCTTTACAGACTTCTTCAGACAAAGATTTAGAGACCAACAGAGGAGGAGAAGACAGACTTTGATGGATAGCAGACCAGATGCAGACAAAAGGCAGTTTAGATATAGGTTTTGTTGCATTCTGACTTTTATTAAAAACCTCAAGCTTTATGGTTTGAATAACTGGCTTTGCCAAGGCTTATTTGCTCTATGTTTTATTTCTCTTTATGGGAGATTAAGCAATTATTAATTATTGATGTAGCTTCGTGCTAATCTCGCTCTTGCTTTATTTTGAATTCTTCATGAGTTCTGACACATCACTTGTGCCGCATTTTCTTAGAATAGGGATTCTTTCCTTTATGGAACGTGGTGTTTGCAAATTACAATATGCTCTGCACTAACTTAATTTTTCTATTATCAATTCTGTAACCTTATTGATACCTGACTAATGAATGAAGAGTTTGATAATCTTTCATTAGAAAATAAACTACGCACAACTCTCATTATTGACTAAAATATTTATTTGTATTTTATTACTGCCTGTGTTAATGAAAGAGCTTTTTTTGGGCAAAATATGGTGGCAAAGATTCATCACCTTTAGAATACATAATGGTGTGGAAATAGGGTATTGGTAATTAAAGGTTAAATGTGGCTGCCACATTTACAACATTTTCCAAAGAGAAATTATACCAAGAATTCCACGCTATCAGCTTGGTAGCAGAGGTAAGGTTTTACACTTTGTCCAAAGGGAGCAGAGTTTACCCTGACTGGAGCTACAAAATAAATGCCTAAGTTAGAATAATGGCCCAAATCCCCAAAAGTCCTGATTCCAATTGCTAGAACTTGAAGACTGGCAAAGCGGTATAGGCATGCCATACTTGAAGGTGGTTGCTGAAGGAGGTGTGAGTATTAATAGGGAGAAATGTGCTGTGATAATATTGATTGTGGTAATTGCATTTGTGGTAATTGCTTTGGATTTGATCATGGTATGCGGTAAATGTGTTTGCGATAATTGTGGTTATGGTAATTGTATGCAGTGTGCTAGATTGAGGGAATGATTTGATTGTGGAATTTCTTGCGAAGTTAGCACGAGAGTCGAGTGAATGTGGTTTCGGGCCGGACGTGGCCCAAGGACTGAGATTTGAGTTGCGGGTCCCGAAGTGGCCCAATATACCGGGTTATTAAAAGGTGCAGAATAAACCATGATTGGGATTGTCTGACCGTAGAATTGAGCAGTTGTTGTTAGATGTCTTCAACAGCTCCACCGACGGCAGGGAACTTGCATGAATGGGACAAGTGCCAACTGTGTAGTGGACCCAGAGCACAAAGGGAAAACTGCAATGGTTCAGGAGATTTCCCGCTGGTCGAGGTTTCGCAGCGAATGTGCATACTTCGAGTTATTGATTACTATTAATCTTTTAGAAGGCAGACAATTACAGATGATTGTGCGAATGAATGTGTACAGAGGTATTGTGAAGGACGGTGAACTGCTGTGAGGAGTAAGAGTGATGGCAGACTGTGCCGTGCCGTGATAGCTCCATTGTGTGATACCGATTACCGTATTGAGATTGGTTGAAAGAATTTGAACTGTAAGAGGATTGGAGGAAATACGTTTGAAGTTTACGGAATTAAATCAAAAGATTGCATTGCATTATTCCAAAAAAGAAATGGGTTAAAGGCTTTAAGAAATGTACCTGATCTCTGCATCTCTCCAGCATCTATCCCACGTCTTGTCTCTTTCTCTTATCTTCCAGGAAGCACCCAGGCTCCCCTGAGTCAATCAAAATGCTGCGATGCAGCCTTGTGATTTGTAAGCACCCAGAGCCCCCCATAGCCAATCACAATGCTGCGATGCAAGGTTGTAATTGGTCCGAGCACCGTGGTTCAGTGCTCAGATGGGTAATAGGAGCCTGGCTATGTTCCGACAGCCTGGGTGGAGCGCATGATGTTTTGGCTGGCACCAGAGGACCGGCCAAAGCATCATGCACACTTTAGGGTAGAGTAACCATTTTTCCTCCCTGACTTGAGGGGAGCCAAGCTACGCCCGTTTAACCTGACGATACTAAAAATAAAATGATAATAACTTTAGTTATTTTCATTTTTTTCTTTTACACTGCTCATGAGCAGTGGAGCAACGCTCCTCCGCCTTAGTGGAGTAGCCGTCACTGCAATTATGGAATGTATTTCCAGTAGGTAATATTGCTGCACTTTTAAGTCTACCGAGCAAACCCACCCGTCCATAAGATGTGTTCAGATAGGGCCCCCTTCTACTTCTGAGGGATCCCTGGTAGCATAAGACTAACATACTACTGTTGACAGGTCTCCAGTGGCAGAGAAGAGGCAATCAAACACTCATAATGCATGTGTGGTGCATTGCTAAGGGTAAAGGATAAGGCATGAGATAGTGGTTCAATGCAAAATGATGAGTTCACTTCAGAATGTGATGAGGGGTCACTGTGTATTCTGTAACTCACAGACATGCATTAGGTTTGGGTAGAATTTGGATCCCCTGAAGGGTATGGGGCTCTTCAGGGTTGGGGGCTCCCTGTGACACAGGGGCTGTAGGGACTTGAGTTACGCCACTGCCAAGAGAAAGAAAGACACTTTACCCCAAAAATGTAAACATGTCAAATAATCAAACCCCCCTAAGGAAAGGCTACTGTCAATTTATCGAGGCTGTTCACGTGGCATTCAGTAACAGAACTGCTGCTTCTACTCCGGTAGCAGCTGGATGAAACCACTCAATATTTAATATCTATTTCTTTGGGTAGACTTTGAATTTAAGCATAGTTTTGCTGTAACTCTTACTCAGAAAGACTTGTGAGAGAAATATTAATGACCCAATGCTTTGGATTAAGAGAGAATCCTGTTTTTATGACATTGAATTCCTGGTAGATCCTGCATGTAAATGTTTAGGTACATCACTGTCCTCATCCAGGTGTGGCACTAAAGATAACAACATGGTAAGGGAAGAGGGAGGATGATTCAGCCAGAGCAGCTCTTATTAAAAGTATTTGGTGCTCCTTTCTGCAGTGAGGCATGTCATCTTAGATGCTTTCCCTCAAACCATTCAGAATGTGGCTGGAAATTGTTGGCAGGAAGGGATGTACAAATGATGCCTGCCCCAATAGGTATCTACTACCTGCATCACATAGAAGATCCAATAATGTGGCAGAGACCCTCATTGCCAGTGCACACTTTTGTTGCTGCTGCAGTCCCTGCATACTGAATCTTACCCTTCTAGTGCTCTTTTTACCTGAGGATCCAAGGTTAAGGAATCTGGCTTGATCATAGCTCACCGTGTGCAGCTTTTCCTTGAACACAGCTCAAAAAGTGTCAATGTGACTATTTCTAGTTTAGTATTCAGCTCTTTTTGAACCCTGCAAGCAGTGTTTCATTATGTATGACATTTTATGCTCTGTTATGTTATGTTGTTATGCTGGGTTATACTTCGGCTATTTATGTTGCGTGCATATGACCCAGGAAAATATCCTGGTGTATTCAGAAAGGGTTGTAAAGCCCTGTCTCAGGCCACATTTAAGACCCAAGCTTTCATTTCCTTAAGGAAGTGTAGGATGTTGTGGACAGCTCTGATGTGGTCAGGCTATTATTCCAGGCTTTGGGGCCAGGTAGGAAAAGGACCTAGCTCTTGCTCAGTGGATGCAGGGGATGTGGGCAAAGAGAAGGTTGGTCAAGTGGAGTTGTCTGGTCAGTGTGTGTGACTGGATGGGACTCTTGAGGTATGCTGGGATTGTGTAGTGCCTTGTAGTTGTAGGTGAGCACCAAATACGTTCTGCCTAAACATTTGTTGTGGCATAATTGGGAATTCCTCTCCATCAGGTAGGGAGTGGAATACCCGATGGGCATCCTTAGGTAGCTCTTTATGGAGATGAAGAATACCACTTTGGTGGGTGTGAGTACCTGTAACCTAAACAAGGGATGTCCATAAACATAGGGTCTTCATACTTGTAGCCTTACAGGTGATTAGTAGATCGCAAACAAACAATTAAAATGTTACTTTCTTAGAAAGTGATACTTGGTTCTTTGTGCGCTATGATTTGAGAGACTGACAAGCTGATCAACCTCTCCTACACTTCTCTCTAGATAAATATATATAGTTATCTATTCACTGACCAAAAAATTGGTTAAAGTAACGTTATAATTAGGTGTGATGAAAAGATCTATTTTTGTTTTTAAAAAACCTAAGAAATTCACTGAAAAAAACAAAGGTTAAAGAAACATAGTTAGCCGAATATGTCAGTGACAACATTGTCATTGTAAACTAAGAAATCACAGAAATTCACCAGACATAGCAGATCTAACTTTAACTTGCACACCGCAATGCACGTGACCTCACATATTACATCACTCTTGACATGTTCTATGGCTTCACTTATGACATCACTGATGACTTCTCAAATGACATAATTGGTTGTGGTTGACATGGGGTTTGTCTTGTAGCCAGGCCCTGCTTCCAACTCCCAACAAGGGCTGCTGGGGTGAATGTTTGAAGCTGTTCAACATTCTGCCCATCAATTGTTCTTTTTGCATTTGTCACCCTGAGTGGGATGGGTATGCCCAGACGTGGGATCAGTGCTCTCTGTGGCACTGGAGTCAAGCTAGCCTGGCTGATGAGGGGTGAAACCCCAAAACTGGTCTGAGGATGCGTGTTCCAGTCCATGGAGAACCTGAACTGGCAGTTTGGACTGGACTGTTCCCATGGGGAGCAGGGTCAAGACTGATTTGCATATGGCTGGGTTTAAACTGGAATGGCATGGGGAGAAAATAAACCATGGATTTAGGCCCAGATCTCTGTACTGGTGTGAAAGTTTGACATTGTTTAGAATTCTATCCATCAATTGTCCTTTTTGCATTTGGCACCCACATTTGCTAATTGCTGGGTTTAAACTGGAATGGCATGGGGAACAAATAAACAATGGATTTAGGCCCAGCCCTCTGTACTAGGGTGAATGTTTGACATTGTTCAGCATTCTGTCCATCAATTGTCCTTTTTGTATTTGTGACCCAGAGTGGGATGGATATGCCCAGATGTGCGTCCTGTGCTCTCCATGCCATTGGAGTTCAACTAGCCTGGCTGATGATGGATGAAACCGCAAAACCGGTCTCAGGATGCTTGTTTCCGGTCCAGGGAGGACCTGGCCTGGAAGTTTGGGCTGGACTGTTCCAATGGGGAGCAAGGTCAATATTGATTTGCATATGGCTGGATTTAAACTGGAATGGCATGGGGAGTAAGAAAAGAAACAATTAATTTTGGCCCAGATCTCTGTACTGTTCAACATTCTGTCTGTCAATTGTTCTTTTTGAATCCAGCTCCAAACAGGCAGCCTTTGGATGTGTGCAGCGGTAGGGTGGGGGGGCAAGGGCTTGGCCTGCCATAAGGCTCTGTGGCCAAAACATCAGCAGGCTTTTAAACACACACCATGCACAGCCTTTGGTGTTTGCAGCATAGAGTTAGCCTTTGGACCCCAGGATCCCCATCCCTTCGGGCCAGTTGCAATAAAAAGTGGAGGGCAGTGTGCCCCCTTCCTAAGCTTTAAGAGGCCCCATAGAAGCTATCCTCCAGAGCCACATGCAATTAAACAGGGGAGGAGGGCATGCAGCCCACTCCCTGATTCTTCATAGGCCCTGGGGATCCCATCCCCTTGGCCTTTTTCTGTTTCGAACGAGAGGGAGACTCTACAACCCCCTCCAAGAGCCTCATCAGACCTGGGGACCCCAGCCCCCAATTAATCAATCAGTAGATTTGTAGGGCCTACTTGACATCCATGAGGGTATTCAGGTGCTGGCAGGGTCCAGTTGATTAGCTAAACATCTAGGTCTTCAGTGCCTCTGAAACAGATGGGGAGGTCCATAGATGAAAGGGTAGATTGTTCCATGCTTTCGCTGCTGTGTAGTAGAAGAAGTGACCTCCATATCTGCTACGTCAGATGCAGGGGCTGAGGGTTAGAGAAAGTGACACGGAGCCAAGGTGTCGGGTGGACTGATGGAAGTTCAGGCGGTGGTTGAAGTAGGTGGGTTCACAGTTGCGTAGGGCCTTGTAAGCATGGGTCAGGAGCTTGAACTGGCATCTTTTCTGTACAGGGAGTCAGTGAATTTCGTTGAGCTAGGGGGGGTGATGTGGGTCCATCTCCGGAGATCCAGGATGAGTCTGGCTGTAAACTTCTGTATGGTCTGTAGTTGTTGGAGCAGGTGAGATACGATGCCTGATTAGAGAGACTTGCCATAGTCCACATGAGGAGATGAGGGCCAAGGTGATGGTGCATCTTGAGCTTTGAGGTAGCCATGCAGAGGATGAAGAAGCAGGAGGAGGAGACAGAGTTGACCTGAGTAGTCCAGAATGATGCCTGGGTTCCTAGAGTGGTCAGTGTAAGTAGAAGTAGGTTTGAGTTCTGAAGGCCACCAGTATGCATCCCATGGGGAACTTTTGTTTCACAAAATCAGTACCTCTGTCCTGTCCTTGTCTTGTCCATGTGGAGCTTCATGTAGTTGTCCTTCATCCTAGTAGGTGATGTTTTTAATGCAGTTGTGGAAGTTACTGTTAGTTTTGTCTTCAGGGAGAGAGATGATAAGTTGTGAGTTGTCGGCGTAGGGTATGATGTTGAGTCTGTGGTTTTGACGATGCTTGCCAGAAGTGTCAGTAACGACTGAAACAACACGTCAAGAACAAAAAATGATGGTAATTAATCTTTCACCACATGAGTAGATTAATATATAACATTATAGGATCTAAGTTATGAAATTAATATGATCACTGAAATTTAGGTGTGTGATCCCTTTGATCCTAGATTTTGAACTAAAATTCCAGATTAATATGGACTAAGAATAAATTTAAGTGTACAAACTTATTTTAAACCATAATCTAAATTTATAAAACAGACCTAAAGGACAATATTGACATTTTCTAAGTTAGTTGCAAACAATCTGGTACAGTTGTGCAGCCAAACACTTAAGATGCATTAGCATCAAACCAAAGTAAATGGAAGGCTGTGATGGCATTACAGAAGGATGAAAGTATAATTGAAAAAAAACATCCAATAAAGGAGGGAATGTGGTATTAATGCCTCACCCTGTCCAAGTAGGGACCCTCACTGTAGTCAGGGTAAGTAAGTTGTACCCTCAGAATAAACTGTGCCCACCTCCTTTGTAGCTTGACATGAGCTGTCAGGCTTATCTACGAGGGAATGTGTAAAGTATTTGTTTACACACACAGAAACACTAGAAAAGGAATTCACACCAACATAGAAAAATAGCCAATGTTTATCTCAAGAAATCAAGGCCAAGACAACAAACAGCCAGCATATACAAGTAAAGATATGAATTTTCAAAGATTAAGTAGTGGTCAGTTCCTAAAATTCAATGGCTGCGCTTGATCAGGACAAAGTACCTTTGATGCATCAAAAATCAAAGACAATGCGAGGTGCAGGGGTGGGAAGATGAGGTGCAGAAAAAGATGGTGATGCATTGGTTCCTCACTGCTACAGGGTAGGTGATGTGTTGGTTCCTTCCTGCTAGGCAGGGGAGGTAATGCATCGGTTCCTTATTGGAGCAGTGGAGGTGATGCATTGTTTTCAGCACACTGTATTGGTTTCTTACTGCGGTGCTGTGTCAATAAAAAAATCAGCACCTAGGGACAATGCATAAAAAGTTAAATCACGCAGTGTTAATTCCACAGCGTTGAAGCATGCGCTGTGCTGGAGTCGGGCGATGTGTCAAGGACTTTGGTGATGCGGGGCCCGAGACTCACACAGCAAGAGTTCTTCAGAGATGCTGAGATGAAAACCTGGGCCTGCATTGTAAACTGTGGTCATTGCTAAAAGTGGGAACCATGCTCCGGTGCAGGCAGCTGCAATGCATCAAGTTTTGATGGTGCTGCGCCAACTCAGAATAATGCTTGGAGTCGATGCGTGGATTTTCTTCTTTGTATCACTAGATCTCACTTCCAAGGGCCCAGGAACTGTATTTGACACCACTTGGCAAGACAGGACTCTCAGCGGAAGAGCCCATGTGCTGGTAGGAGGAGTTTTTGATGACCCTGAGACTTCTTAAAAGGAGGCAAGCTGAACTCAAGCCCTTGGAGAACCTTGGAAGTAGGATGTAGAAAACAAGGTCCAGTCCTTTCACTCCCAGGCAGCAGCAGCCCAGCACAGCAAAGCAAACAGCAAAGTGGCAGCCTCTCCTGATAGCAATCTAGCTATTCTTCCTTGAAGAATGTCATTAATCCAGGAGTGTTCTGAGTATATGGTATCAAAGGTCCAGCACTTATACCCATTTCAGCCTTTAACATAGGTAAACTTCAAGGGAAAGACGTTGTAGTGCACAAGGCGCTGCCTTTCCCTGCCCTTGCTCCAGACACACTACAAGGGGGTGGAGACTGCTTTGTGTGAGGACAGGTGCAGCCCTACTTAGGTGTCAGTGTCAACTCCTCCTATCACTCTAGCTCAGGAAACCCCATCAACCTGGTGACGGGACATCAGGATATACGGGGCAGACCTCAGCTCTGTTTGTTTGACTGTCTAGAGTAAATACACAAACTTCCCAACTGTCATCCTGACCCAGGCAGGTAGTCAGAGACAGACAGAGGCACAGAATGTTTAAAGAAAATTGCACCTTTTTAAAAGTGGCATTTTCAGACCTACAATTCAAAAACCAACTTCACTAAAAGATGTGTTATTAAATTGTGCGTCCAGAGACACCAAACTCCAATTTTCTATCAGCTTCCAACTGACAGATACCCTTGTAAGATGTTACAAGGCAGCTCCAATGCTAGCCTACAGGAGAGATAAGCCATGCTGTAGTGAAAAATTAAATTAGCAGTCTTTCACTTCCAGGACATGCAAAACCCAAGTGTACCTGTCCTAGCTTTTGCATACACTGCACCCTGACCATAGGGCTACCTTGTGCCTACCTTTAGGGTGACTTATATGTAATAAAAGGGAAGATTTGGACCTGATGTAAGTGCACTTGCCAGGTCAAAATGGTAATTTAAAACTGCACACAAAGACACTGCAGTGGCAGGCCTGAGACATATTTGTTCAGCTACTCATGATGGTGGCACAATCAGTGTTGCAGGCCCACTAGTAGAATTGGATTTGCAGGCCACGGGCACCCCTGGTGCCCTTGACTAGGGACTTACTAGTAAACTAAATAGGCCAATCATGGAGAAACCAAATATCTTTACAAGTTAGACAGGGAGCACTTGCACTTTAACACTGGTCAACAGTGGTAAAGTGTGTCGAGTCCTAACACCAGCAGAAACAAAATCCATGACAGAGTCAAAAATAAGGATAAAGTCAAAGGAAAAAATCAGAATAAATATGCCAGGTCGAACAGAAAGTATTAGTTTTGTACACTTAAAACAAACAATAAAAGATACATTTTTAGAAACAGAACTATAGGAAAAATAAGGGTGGCAATTCCATGCTGGAAGCACTCAGCCACTCAACTTAGGGTGGAGCATCCTCTATAATGAAATTCTATGAGAAAACGCAATCGCAGCTTGAAAAAATGTTATAAGAGAACAAGAGAGGACATGATCTAATCAGGTGGCTTCAAAATTAGAGAGCATTCAAATAAGATGCTGAATCAAGACTTTGAGAGAGCTGACAAAGTAAGTAAGGCAAACCACTCAGTGTAGACCAAGGCATGATAAGAAGAAAGGTAAATAAAGAACCAATCCACTCCATAACAAAATTGACTAGGCAAGCTAGCAAAGTAAGACACATTTTATGCAAAAGGTGGGACATTCTGCCACAAGATGAAACCCTGAAGGAGGTGGTTGGTGAGAATCCAGCTGTAACCTTCCAAGAAAATATATACTTGAAAGATATGTTAGTGCACAGCTTCCTGTCACCCAAAGAAGGGAGTTGGTTGAAACCAACAGAAGGATTCCTGTGGTGTGGGCGATGTAAAGCATGTGAATTTGTTACTAATACACAAGAGGTGAAATTGACATATATAAAAAAGAGACAGAGAATTAACCAATGTATTACCTGTAGAACAGACTTTGTGGTATATGTACTTGTTTGTCCTTGTGATAAATGGTATATTGGGTGTGCCATCAACCCTGTGAAAAAACGGGAATGATGGAACACATGAAGGCCATCACAAACTTTGACATAAATTATAGTACTGTCCATCATTTAAATGAAGTTATTCAAGGTGATTTTGAAAAATGTAAGATATTTTACTATTGACTGTGTACCCAAACACCAAAGCGGAGACAATAGGATTCTTTCCCAATAGAGAATAAAATTGAAGTATATACTGTATACCTGATGTTTGGCACCATAAGTGGGCTCGGAACTTTTTGGCAACAGCAATATTTACGTGCACCCATTACGGTAGAGTTCGCTGACCCGGACTACAACACCCACAAGTCAATACGCTCAACAGAGCAGCCCATCGAAGGGTGAAATTTTTCCTTGTGTGTGTATGGGTCAGAACAGCACGAAAGACTGTTGATGCCTCTGCTGAAGTGCGGCAGCACAGAAACGCGTCAGGCATGCATAACTCGACACGAAAGCTGTTATTTGTGTCGGCATGCCGGTACCGTTCTTACCCTTTAAAAGCCTGTTGCTAGCGGATGTCTGAGTGCGTCTTTGTTCCGGTGGGGAACTTTGGAGCTTTCATATAAATATATATAGATATATCTATAAAAAGCACCTAGGTAAAATAAATAATACATTTTCCAAAAACAAAGAATACCTGACACAATATAAATCAATATACCAGAAAAAGACATCAAGAAATGTAGGGCCTAATTTATATATTAGAGGTATATATACTCTGTTGCAATGTATACACACTGCCAACATAATGGACTGCCCACTTGATTTACATATGGTGGACCATAATTTTGATACTGCGGTCACTACTTCATCACCACCATAGCCAAATGTTTCCAACAGCTCGATAGAGTGAGAGCCATCAGAGAAATAGCTATATGTCCGCCCACCCAGTTAGGACGGGCAGACGTATAGCAATTGTTTTTACTTCCCATCACCACCAGGCAAACCCTGGTGGTAAAGGACATTAAAATTGTAAAAATGCTCCCCTCGCCATGGGTGATGACTTCCATGGCGAGGGGAGCATTTATACAATTGTCCCTTTTCTTCTCAAAATGAAAATGCTATTTCAGGATTGTCTTTATGAAAATAAAAAACTGTTTAAGGCAGGGATGTGTCAGTATGATGCAGCCCTGCACCAAACAGCGAGATTCATTGGCAGGAACTGCAGTGATGGCAGTTCCTGCCAATGCATTATAAATTACTGCTTGCTAAAAATTAGTGTGATCCCCCTACCGAGGGGGGACAGGTAATTTACTCTGTTACACTGGCAGAACAACGGGTCGTCCATCCATTTATAAATGAGCCCCTTAGTCTGGAGAAAGCCTACCATACATTAACCTTGAACATCAATTCAACCAACAAAGAGCTCTAGAATCCACAAATATACAGAAGAAGAAATTCCGGCAACAGAGCTGGGTCTTAAGCTCTAACGAGTAGAGCAGTGGTGATGAATATAGGCTGGACTGCAACCAAAACCGTAGCCACACATGAAGCAACTTTTTTTTCAACCATCAGATTTTTGGCCTCAAAACTTCAGTGGCTACCATCCAATACAACACCCCCCAATTTCTTCCAGTCTTTCTTAGGAAGAGGAAAGGGCAGAGAGAGAAGAAGAGTAAGACAAAAAACAAGAGATAAAACACAAGTTCAATTGGCAAAATGCCCACAGAATTAGCAGAAGATATGACAACAATGACATGCAAACAAACATTGTTGTGAGTCTGTCTGAGAGGTTACTATCCTCAACTGAAGAAGTACTGAGTAAAGGTTTAACATATGCACTTACATTCCATTCTGTTCTATTTAACACACACAAGAAACTTCATTTTGTCAAGAAAGTATGCCTCAAATTATACTTCCACAAAAAATCCTACCCTCCAGGAAATACCAATGCAGTACTTAGAAATCATTCTATTTTTTTACCTCCTACATTCAGTATGCCCATTGAGGGTTTGGCCTTTGAACAAACAGTATTATTCAAGGTGGAAAAGGGACCCCTAACAAAACCTTCTTCAGCATCACACAGGAAAAACTTTAAGCAATGGAGTTTCTAGCTGAAGACAACAGTAATTATGTCCAGCCAGCTGATAACAGTGGAGTCATTGTTAATGAGCACCTCAGATTGCTCGGTGACACCACGAGCTACAAGATGTTGACAGACGTTTCAACCAAGGAACTCTCAAAAGATATCAGAGTGATGGTTCATGAGGCCACAATGGCAGGGTGGATTGTTAAGAATGAGGCAGATTTTCTGGTAAAGAAGGAACCAACAATACCATATTTTTAAATCTACCAAGAGCCACAAAAAAATGGCTTTGATTTCTTGGTATACCTATAATCTTTAGTATTATTTCACATTTGCAGCCACTCTTGATGTTTGTTGATTTCTTTTTGTGACCTACAATGAAATCAATCCCTGATTGTGTAGAATATACAAAAGATATGTTTATTATTATCTCATAAATAAACAGTACATCAACTGGAAATCTTCTAATAGCCCTTGATGTGGAAGCAATTAATACAAGCATCCACTAGGATGCGAACTTATCAAAAACCACTAAAAAATGAATGAAAGCAAGTGATTGGGGCAATCTGACATTGATAGAATTTGTGATGGATTCTGCTACCCTCGCTCTTAAAAGTAACTACTTTCAATTTGATGATACACTATATTTACAAATTGAAGGGACTTCAATGGACAGCATCTTTGCTCCCAGTGTGGCCTGATTATTTATGCATACTTTCAATAACAAACAAATCTATTCTAACTCTAATCCTAAATTCCACCATGTAACGTTGTGGAAAAGGTACATAGATGATACCCTGGTCATTTGGAATGGGAACATAGAAAATGCACAAGATTTTACCAAATGGAGCAATTTTAAGGATCCGTTTCTAAGATTCAGTTCAACAACTTAACAGAAACTCTTTCTTTTCTTCATCTAGATCTGAAAATCATTGCTGGACAGATTGAGACAACTGCATTTCATAAACCTACTTAATGCAATAATCTGCTTAGCTATGCACGCTATTATCTGAATACCCTGCACAATAATCTAACATATGGACTGTTGCTAAGATTACAAAGAAATTGTAGCCACAAAAACACACATACACATGCCCACCCACCCACACACACACACACACACACACACACACATATATGATTGACAAATTGGTGACCTTACAGAGAAACTTGGATACAGAAAGTACCCCACAGAAACTGGACACACTCACATGTGTCCCAACCTTCACCCTGATTTTCAATTGTTGGACATGGCCCTTTTCAAAGGGTCTCGCCCAGCTTTTTGTCTTTTGTTGTTGAACCTGTTTTTGTTGGGGTTAGTACTCTATGTACTTTCTCCCAGCTAATCAGTGGTGAAGTGATTGTGTAGTGGAAAAGATCACGTGACAGGGTCTGAGCCTCAGCAGCATGAGGAGGAAAGCCCCTTGCTCACAGAAGGATGGTTTCCTGCCAATTCAGGGAGTAGTGCGTCTTCCTACTGAGTGTCCCCCTAGGAGCTGAAGGACAGGAGGGGCGAGAGAGAGTTTCATTTGCTGGTAGCCAAACTGAAATTGGAGTCATCCAAGGGAAAGACTGCTGCACGCAGAGCCTTGGGGAAAATAAACTATCCTTGACTCATGAAGTGAGTCTGAAGGAGGTGAACCTGAAAGTCAAAGCTCAGAGCCAGCAGCAATGGAGACAGCAGACATCTAGTGTGCAGTGAAGACAGCAGGGTCCACATTCCTAAAGATTTGGGGCCTAACTTTGTTGTGGAGGGTGACATCGATGAGTGGTTCCAAACTTATGAGTTGCCCTACAGATGGACAGGGTCACTGAGGCGGACTCGGAAGCCAGTCTCTAGAGGCACATTCAAACTGAAGGAGGGATTCCCTATTGGCTCTAGGGAAGGGGAATAGAATGAGGCATCCCCTCCTTAAGGAATCACCTGTCAAAAAGAATAGACTCACTCCTGAGAAGTATAAATTGAAGTTGTGGGAGTGCCAGAGGCTGCCCCACCAGTCCTGGGTAGATTATGTGGAATATTTCTGCAAGGCAATGGAATGATTGGGCGAGGGTCAGTGATGTGAGTGACTACAGTGAGTAGTACAATTTGGTTGCAAGAGAGCACATGTTCAGTAGTTGTTTTCCAGAGCAGCCCCAACACCTAATAAATAGTGAGCACACTAATCCCAGGGAGCTTGCCAAGGAGGTAGACCACTGACTCAGGGCCAGAGTCACAAAGAGGAGACCTGGGATTGAACCCAAAATGGGGGTTCAGGTTCCCCCCAGCAGAGTGAAGGAGTGTTCCAGGGTGTCATAGACAAATCCCAGAGTAAGGTGGGGAAAGGGTTTCCATGCTCCTTCTAATAGACAGGTTAAATTCTGGTGAGTGGTGACTTGGTGTGCCCCATATACCCGACTGCTTTGAGTGTTCCCAGCAGGGTGACTCTGTCCCAAGAAATGGAACTCCACAGGGTTCACTACTGTGGCCTTAGAGTGAACTAGGTCCCAGGACAGAGGGTAGAACATACCCTAGTTTCCTTTAGATTCCTTGTACCAGTTCCCCCTGCAATAGTCAGTTTCAGTTTCAGTTTCAAAATGCTTTATTCGGTTTGTACAAGTACAACCATATAGCAACATTCATGGATACAATTGAAGTTACTTTTATAAGAGATTAAAGAATGATGAAACTTGCTAAAACAATTACATTAATTCAGCCAATCAAGTTAAAACCAAAAATAGAAAATAATCACGAAATATAGCGTCAATTTAAACATAAGGTGCAAGGCATGCCAAGGGCGATAGTACTAAACAAGAAACCTATGCTGGACGTAAAGTGCAGTAATATGTCCAAAATGCAAAATTTGGACATAGTATTTTAGCAGCAATTTAGCAAATAAGTACAAAGCATATCACATTAGTATACCATAGAATCACTTATATGTAGCAGCCGTTTTAAGCATTTAATGCAGAGCATGCAAGTAAGATGGTACTAGACAAAAGGCCTATGCTGGGCATAAAGTGCAATAGTATGTGCAAAATATACAAAAAATTGAACATTGTATTTAGCAGAAATTTTAAAGTCTAGTGCAAAACAGGCTAATTGAGGTAGTACAAGTCAAAGAGAGGCCTAAGCTGAGCATAAAGTGCAATAGTATGTGCAAAAATATGCAAGGGGAACTAAAGTGCAATGTCTATAAAATCTCTTACGTATTTTAGCAGCAATTATGTACAAAAAGCATGAGTCCAGAGAGGTACAGAACCAAGGGAACAATCAATACCCGGATGTAAAAAACATAATAATAACCAAAGTTCGTGTATAAGAGAAATGCAAAAGGTTTGGCAATAGCTCACAGTTGGTCAATAGGTGTCTTTCCCAACGGAGATCATATAATGATTGATTTCCTGTGCCCGATGCATTTGAGAACATAAGTGGCTACACGGTAACACACATTTGGGGACGACAGGTCAAACAACAGTTGCATTGCAGCTCTTATATCACACGTACTATATTCTAAAAATAGTTGCTTTAGGTAAAACTTTCTAAAACCAGTATAAAAATTACAAAGTAGTAAAAAGTGGCAGATACTCTGTTTCGATTTCCCATCGCATGGGCACGGGCAAGACCCCGGCTTCTTTACAGTAGGGAAGGCCAATAGTCTTCATGTTGAGCATGCCTGCTGCCTTTGGTGTTGTGCCTTCTCTGATCGTTTATTTTGCATCTTCTCTGTTTTGCCCCCTGCTGCTTGTTCTGCCCATTATTTTGCCTCTTTCTGCTCGTTTATGAGCTTTATATTGCCTCTTTCTGATAGTTTTTCACTGTTATTTTACCTCTTTCTGCTCGTTCCTTACCTTAATTTTGCCTCTTTCTGCTCATTTCAGGCCTGTATTTTGCCACTTTCCACGTGTTTCTGACCTTTATTCTGTCTCTGATTCTGCCTCTTTCTGCAAATTTCTGATCTTTATTTTGCCTGTTTCTGACATTCATTACACCTCTTTCTGCTTGTTTCTGACTTTCTTTTTGCCTCTTTCTGTCCATTTCCCCCTCTTCTCTCTGTTTGCCCTCTCCTGCCGATTCCCTCCTCCTGTCACCCAGCGACCCCTCCTCCCCCAGAGCCTACTTAATTTAGTCCACAGTGCGACCCCATCGAGCAGGTCCTCGTGCCAGCTCTCCTGTGACAGTAATCCTGTCCAGTTTGCATGCAGTCCTCTACCCTCTGCTGCCTTCAGTTCTGTGCCTCCTATGCTCATGTTCTGCTTGTTTTTGTTCCCTGCTCGCTCATGCCCTCTTTTTTGCCTCTTTCTGCTCGTTTTCCCAGTTATTTTATCATTATCAGCTCATTTCCGATCTTTCTTTTGCCTTATTTTACTTGTTTCTGACCTTAATTTTGCCTCTTTCCACTAATTGCTGACCTTTATTCTGCCTCATCTGTTAGCTTTATGTCTGAGCTACATGGACACAATAAGTTCCAAAGGCCTCACTGCAACTGCCCAGCTGACCTGCTGCACCGGACACGCCTGAGCTATGCTGGCCTCTGCTGGAGTGTGTTTCTGATTCCCAAGACGTGCCTCTCCAAGGTTCCGGACCCTTTGCTGGCATCAGAGTGCACACCTCCCTTCTTAACTTTGGGTTTCATCAGAACTGTGACAGTGAGACACAGAACTTGAACCAGGACTTTACATCGCAGCTCCTGGTCAGCAGCCTCATCAGAACCAATTCAGCACAATGAAACACGATGAAGGACTTCTCATCACAGCTCCTCATCGGAACCTACGCAAAGCTTCTTCTTAGGGATATAAGGTACGATTCTAAGCAATACTAACCTGGTCCCTGTATCTGGCTTGTGCTCCATCAAGGTTGGCCTGAACTTATGTCTTTGACCCAGTCCAATGCAACCAGATAACCGCGGTTGGCACTTTGTGCTTCTAAGAGCTATGTTTACCACAAATGTTGAAATTACATATCTCCAGTTCTACTGATTGGACTTTTGTAATTCTGGTATCATTGTATTTATTCAAATCCCCTCCATTATACTAAATTGGTTCGAGATTTTTCTTCTCATTGTTTTAAATGTAAATACTCTACTTACTGCCTCTAACTTAAGCCTGCCTGTTTTTGTACCAAGCTACCAGAGGGTAAAGCACAGTTTAATTTAGTGACTGTTGTGGTTCACTCTGACAAGGATTGTGGTTATTGCTGAGTGGGGTCCCCACTCCCTTCAACCAATAACACAATTTCAGAACCCACTCCCACAAGAAAATCACAAACCATGATTGACATATCTTGAACATAGTGAAAAGGATGATAAATCAAACATTGTTTGCCTTCAAAAGAACAAACAACCTGCATGACCTCTTGGTACATACCAGACTACGGCCTCCTGACAAGACCCAATGTATTACAAATACATGGGCTTGTCCCACTATTACTGGCCATTTCCCTTGTGGGAATTGTAACGTGTGCATCCTCACTAGACATCAGAATGAAATCGACTTAGGCCTCCAGCACAAATGAAAATTAAAGAAACACACTAACTGCAACACAAAGAAAGCATATATTTACTAACATGTCTAAGAAAGTCTAAGAAGTGTATGATATGTAGGCATGGCAACACGGAAAATCAAGCTTAGGACCAATTAACATTGAAGCACTAGCTGATGTAGGAGAGCCACAACAAAACTGACTGGCCACTATCTGGAGCAAAATCATCAACTCAACAAGATGGAAATGATCATACTAGAGGCCCATATGTTAAGCAAAAACTATTTGAAAAGGAACACATATGGGTGTTTAACTTGAGAACTGGCCAGATTGGGCTTAGTGATGAAATTCCCTTGAATTCTTTGATTCAATAAAACCACTTAATTGTATTTGTGGACCCAGCAGCTACAGGAGACCTGAAATTCACTTAGCCAATACTTGATCATTCTATATCAGCCATAGGTGTGCTAATATACACTGACTTACCCATAAATCATCACTAACTAATATGTTTTGAAGACAGAACTTACTTGACTTAGAATAAAGCAGTAATAACCTAGAAGCTTGTGGTGCCCTTCAATTTAAAGAAACGCTGAACTGTTTATATATGCAACCACTAAAAGATGGCAGTTCCACTAATATGTTTGAACTCTTAGGAATGACACTGTGCATATATGTGTATGACCACGTCTTCCTGCAGACACCAGGAAGCCACTCTGCCCAAGTTCTGTCTTCCTTTCTTAAACGGGAAGAGTTTCTCCTCATATACCATTCGGGGATGCATGGACCTACATTAACCCCTTCCGCGCTAATGACAAAGCCAGCTCGTCATGGGCGTTACCTGCGCTACGCGGATGACGAGCTGGCTTTGTCATAAACAGCGCATTTTTGAAATTCCAGCGCACAGCGGGAAAACGCGGTAGCGCGGAAGCGGTTAAGGTGATGCCTGTGTAAAAAATTGGATTATTGGTTTTGAGGAGGGTGGAGGTCCCGCATAAGCAGCAACCACAATCCTTGTCAAGGTGAACTACAAAAGTAACCAAATTAATCTGTGCTTAACACTCTGGTAACATGGCACAAAAGCAGTCAGGCGAAACTTAGAGGCAATGCATAAAGTATTTCTGCAACACACAAACAGTAATAAAGTGGGAACACAACACAAGTAAAATCTAAAACCATTTTAGAAAAATAGAGTATATATTAATACATGGAACAATAACAAAACAAGCAAATTTCAATAAGCAGAACTGGAGATAATAATTTTCAAAGTTTAAAGTAAAAATATCACAAAGAAGCAGAGTGCTCCAACTGTGGGGTTGCACAGGACTGGGACAAATTCACAAGATCAGGCCAATGGATGGAGCACAGACTGGGTACAGGGCCAAGTTTTGCCCACTGGAAGCCGTAAGTTATGTCTTTTTTTTTTTTTTTTTTTTCGAAAACCTTTATTGTGCACGAAAAGAGAACAAATACGGGCCTACAACCCTCAGGCCGGCCACGGGACTTTTAAGCACAGGTGCGAGCAATGCAATTCCACAGCGGCGTCAGGCACGATAGCAGCAATTTGTAACAGTTACACTGAATGGAGTCATGCCGCCAAGGAGAAGGAGCATTGAAGGTTAAATTTCTAAAGTTTCAATTGAAATATAAATCAATAAAGAATAGAGTCAAGGAGAACTGAGTCCGGACATTAGCTTCATAACATGAGCAGGCGGCATCAATAAGAACAACATTAGGAAGAACACCCCGTCAATATGGCAGTACCATACAAAACAACAGTAGCTGTAGTCCACATTTACGCACCACCCTCAGCGCCACCCACTCCCTACTAACCCCTATTGCAGACCCAGAACAGAAACCAGAACAAGAAAGCGCAGAAATTAGAGAAATAAGGCCCATAGAAACTAAAAAGAAGGAAAACTAAATCTACCCCCCCACCCTACAACAATCCGGAGGCTACGGCCTACCCCCCCCCGGCAAAGTGCCTGTCGCCCAGTAAAGAACCCGAAATATAGAATAAGAAGAGAAGAGAAAGAAGAAAAGATAAGAAAATAAAGATGTTCACACTTGAAGTATCGGGAGGAAGAAAAGAACAAGCTATTCTACCACTCCCAAAAGAGAAAGGAAACGGGGGAGGAGCCCTAACACTAACAAGACTCCCGGTCCCCCAGCCATGTATAGCCCCCTTTACCGAATGAAACCATAATATCGAGAAGTACACTACCAAAAGGAGAATTGAAACAGATACATCCGGGTCCCCGAGCCAGTACTGGAATGATCACCCCGCCCATAGGGGCAATAGCAGGATACGCACAGTCCCACCCCATGTGCAAAAGTACCAGGATAGACATCAGTAGCAGAACAAATGTGGGGAGCTACCACCATTACATACGCCAGAGGGGCAGCACAGTTCGAAATCGTACCAGCTAGTCTAACAAAAGTGAACCCCCGGAGATCTCCAGCGCTAATCAGGTCGCAAGCGACCACTACACCATGACGCCCAGCAGAAGCCCGCCCCAGTCGGAACAAAGGGACAAGATGGCCGCCTTAATGAGAACGCAGACAAAGGAGAGCAAGATGGACGCTACCCTAAACAAATAGCCCCCCCGTCACAATAAATTTCCATAACCAGCAGATAGGAACCAAAGAGAACGTGGCGGAGCCGATAGCCCGCAATTTATCAGGGTAGCCAGTATATGGTGCCGACTGTGCCATTAACAAAAGTCACAATATCCCGAAGGACGCCATGATTGTAAAGCAGAACTCCCACTAGCAATAATAGAGACAGATGGGGGAAAACAATCTGCACCTTACATATGATCCATGCAGCCAGTACGTACAACATTCCAACCCCAATCCCCACCTGGCAAGAAAGTAATACAACCAGGAACCCGTCTAACCCTGTCCCGATCTCAGGAGCCCCCCCGATCCCAGCCCACGATGAACGCCACCTCTCCCCTCAGTAGAGAAACAAAATGGGCGCAAGGGAGGAAGAGATGATCCATACATATAAGATGGTCGGTGCCAAATACCCAACAGTGCAGCAAACACAGTCAAAAGCATCTCCAAGGTGCTACGATAACACCAGGACACCGGGAGGAAAAAAGGATACTTGCACAGGAGAGTCTCGAAGGGAGCCTGAAGGCGCCGGGCCGGCAACATCATCGGCAATGGTGAGGGCGGATACAATGAATCAGTCCCCGAGTGCGGCGACAATGTAGCATTGGCAGAGTCCATAAGCGGTCTTTCACAGGCACCAGTCCAGGCATCACGGGTCTCTCCACCTCTGAAATCACTCGGCGACACAGTAGCAGCCTTAGGCACCAGAAGGGGAAAGTGCAGCTGTTGCTGGGAGCAGTCTCTCCGCATCTGATCCAGATCCAAGGCTACGTCGTCAAATTTCTTGCTCAGCCTGTGGGAGTTGTGAAGCAACTCCGATCTCAGATCGCCAAGGGAAGACAGGAGATCTCCGTAGGACAGGGCAGGCTGCGGTCCGTCTGCGGCTGGGACAGATGTGGGTGTAGTCAGTGCAGGCTCCGGCCCGGCCACGGTGCCGCAAGCACAGGGCGAGGGTGGGGAGTCCTCTCCAGCTAGTGGATCCACAGGAAAGTTCAACGCTCCCCCAAGCCGATCGCCAGAACGTGGGGGGGTGCGACAGGAGTCAGCCGGAGTTCCCTCTCCCATTGTGAACAGTGGTGTAACCAGTGGTAGCCCAGCGTCGCCAGCAACGGGCCCCCGCCGATCGGAACAGGCAGTCAGGGCAAACGGGCAGTCCATCGAATCAGGGGACATCCCGTAATGAAGTCCAGGCAGCCCTCACCTAGTACACAACAAAGGAGCCGGTTGTGCAGTCTCGCCCGCCCTCCAAGCCAATGCAGTCTCAGCGTCCAGCAGTTCCCACCAGGCAAGAATACGCCGGGCGCGATAGAGAAAGCAGCTCCGCACGGGCTGCGAGTGTCCAGCAGGCAGGCCGGCCGTCTCCTCTCCGTCTAAGTCCGGCATCCGGCGGCGATGCACGTCTGAGTTATGGCGCAGGGCCGGGCAACGTTCTATCTCCTCAATCCGACCGGGCAGAGGCGTCGGAGGAACACGGGCGAAATCAGCACGCATTCCCCGTTCCAGCAGTCGGTAAAGTGAGCAGGATAACAGGCAGGATAGGAACAAAGGGCTCAAGGGCTGGCGGAGCCGGGAGCTCACACGTCTGCTCCGGTCGCCATCTTGGCTCCTCCCCCATAAGTTATGTCTTTGATGCAAGGTCTGCATGGCACTGCTTTGCAAGTCTTCGTTTCACTCATCATTGGTTCTGATGAAGCTTTAAGCTGCGCAGCAAGGCTTTTCGGGGCTTTGTATTGCTTTGCATTAGTTCGGATGATGCTCTCAGCGAGGAGACGAGGCTTTGTCCTATGTTGGAACCAATGAGGCTCTCAGCTGTGTAAGGAGTCTTTGCGCGAGACTTTGCAGTGCTTCATGTCGATCAGCGCTGGTTCTGATGGACCCATCAGCAGGGCGTCAAGGATTTGAGGGCATTTCTCATTCTGCATTGGAACCAGTGACACTTTCAGGAGGGATCTGTGTTGCATGGCCTTGAGAGGTTTTGCCTTGGTCATTGTCAGTTCTGGTGAAGTCTTCAGTTTGGAGCTGCACAGCTTTCCGTGGCCCGGCACAGCTTCATGATGAATTTAAGGGAATCCTCAGTAAGGCAGGGAGGAGTTCTTATGCCAGCCAGGACCTGGGGGGCACCGCTTGGTGATAAGGACTCACTGTAGCAGAGGCCAGCAGTCGGGCTCATGCAGGTCCAGTTGGGGCTGGTCAGCTGGGAAGGCATCTGAAGGCTTGCTGTATCCTGTAGCTCAAAATGAAGGTCAGCTAACTGACCCTTGAAGTTCATCTGGGTAGCCTAAGATCAAGGCAAGCAGGCCCAATCTTTCTTCTTCAGTCACAAAGCCTGTCCTTCAAGCTGCAGGGCAGTCCTTATGGCAGCAGGGCATTCCTTCTTCTGAGTCTTTTACAGGTCTACTAGTGTTCTGATGAGTGACAAGGTCCAATATTAACAACACCTGGTGCCATCCTTTCTGTGGTTGATTCTCTGACCTTCCCCCAAAACTGGTACTAGAGAGTTTTTCCCTTTCTCTGGTCAATGCTCCAAACCTTCTGAGGTGAAAAAAGGCAGGGCAGGCCTGGTATCAGGTTCCTCTTGGCAAATCCCTTTGAAGTGAAAGTGGGACTGGGTGCAGTCATCCAGCCAGGATGGCCCATCTGGTCAACACCTAAGCACTTTTTGTGTCACTGGCTAGAATCAATTCATAAACCTTAACCCCTTCTGTGCTAAGCCTTTTTCTGGCGATTTGGGGTAGTGCGCGCTTAGGCCCCTGTAACTTTTTGACCACATAAGGTATCCACGCCAATTTTGCGTCCTTTTCTTCCAACATCATGTGGATTCTAAAGGTACCCAGAGTTTGTGGATTCCCTTGGAGGGGTCCCAGAAATTAACCAACATATAGTGAAATTTTTGTTTTTTTCAGAAAAATGGGAAAAACGGGCTGCAAATGAAAGCCTCTGGGTTTTTCCCTGCAAATGGTATCAAAAACAGGTTTGTGGGGCTGAAATCTCCATTTTCTCAGCTTTTAGGGAATGACAGTCTTTTGTCAGAGAACCAACATTTTTCACACAGTTTTGGCATTTTTCTGGGACATAGCCTATTTTTGCTATTTTTAAAGCTTTTCACCACCTTCCAGTTAATGGTAGAAATGAGAATGAAGCAATAAGGGATCCTGGAAAGCTATACATTTTTGAAAAGTAGACAAAATTCTGAATTTAAAAAGGGGTCATTTGTTTAAATCCATGACGGTTTCTTTATATAAACTAACAGTTAAATATTGGAATAATTGAAAATTTGTTGAAAAAAACAGCCTTTTGTCTCAACGTTTTCAACTATAACTTCTTGTAATTTTGACAGCTCTTGGAAAGCAATGTACCATTACATTTGTTAGACCTTCCTGGTTGTGGAGATATATAGGACTTGTAGTTTCTCCAAGAACCCGACGAACCCATATCCAAAAACTGAGCAGCAACTTGCAATGATTTTTTTTTATTTACTGGGTATAGAGCACTTATTCTTGGAAAATGTATATGTGGAAAAATCGGTATGAAAGACACCTATGTATTTCTGAATTGGGTACAAATTATAGAGTCTAGAAACAGTATATAATTGCACATTTTCAAAATTGGGAATACTCATACTAGCATGAGAATTATTGGTCATTTTTGAAAAAGATTTTTTTTTACACAATGTCTTTCATTGGGAAGGGAGAAATGCATGAAAACTCAATTAGTAATAACAGTTGATTTACAGATCTGAATTACCCTAAGTCTCCCGATAAAAACGGTACCTCACTTGTGTGGGTCGGCCTTGTGCCTGCGACAGGAAACGGCACAAAATGCAACGTGGTCACACCTCAATATTGCAGTTAAAAATTGACCCTTTTATGGCAAAGTGCCTACCTGTAGTTTTTGCACCCTAGCTCTGCCGGCACCTAGGGAACCCTAGCAAACCTATACATTTTTGAAAAGTAGACACCCAGGGAAATTCAGGATGGGGTGACTCGACTGCCTACCACCAGGTTTTGTTACCCAGAATCCCTTGCAAAGCTAAGAATATGACAAAAAAAACAAATTTTCCTCACATTTCTGTGGTGGAAAGTTCTGGAATCTGCGTGGATCAACAAATTTCCACCCACCCAGCGTTCCCCCAGGTCTCCCGAAAAAAACTGGTACCTCACTTGCGTGGGTAGGCATAGTGGCTGCGACATGAAAAAGCGCAAAACGCAATGTGGTCGCACCTCAATTTCCCAGGTAAATCTTGCCATTTTTGACAAAGAGACTACCTTTTGTTTTTGAGCCCTAGCTCTGCCAGCACCTAGGGAAACCTAGCAAACCTATACATTTTTGAAAAAACTAGACACCCAGGGGAATTCAGGATGGGGTGACTCGACTGCCTACCACCAGGTTTTGTTACCCAGAATCCCTTGCAAAGCCAAGAATTTGACAAAATAACACATTTTCCTCATATTTCTGTGGTGGAAAGTTCTGGAATCTGCGTGGATCAACAAATTTCTACCCACCCAGCGTTCCCCCAGGTCTCCCGAAAAAAATGGTTCCTCACTTGCGTGGGTAGGCATAGTGGCCGCGACATGAAACAGCGCAAAACGCAACGTGGTCGCACCTCAATTTCCCAGTGAAATCTTGCCATTTTTGGACAAAGAGACTACCTTTTGTTTTTGAGCTCTAGCTCTGCCAGCACCTAGGGAAACCTAGCACACCTATACATTTTTGAAAACTAGACACCCAGGGGTATTCAGAATGGGGTGACTCGACTGCCTACCACCAGGTTTTGTTACCCAGAATCCCTTGCAAAGCTAAGAATTTGACAAAAAAAAAACATTTTCCTCACATTTCTGTGGTGGAAAGTGCTGGAATCTGCGTGGATCAACAAATTTCCACCCACCTAGCGTTCTCCCAGGTCTCCCAAAAAAAATGGTACCTGACTTGCGTGGGTAGGCATAGTGGCTGCGACATGAAAGAGCGCAAAACGCAACGTGGTCGCACCTCAATTTTCCAGTGAAATCTTGCCATTTTTGGACAAAGAGACTACCTTTTGTCTTTGAGCCCTAGCTCTCCCAGCACCTAGTGAAACCTAGCAAACCTATACATTTTTAAAAACTAGACACCCAGGGGAATTCAGGATGGGGTGACTCGACTGCCTACCACCAGGTTTTGTTACCCAGAATCCCTTGCAAAGCTAAGAATTTGACAAACAAACACATTTTCCTCACATTTCTGTGGTGGAAAGTTCTGGAATCTGCGTGGATCAACAAATTTCCACCCACCCAGCCTTCCCCCAGGTCTCCCCAAAAAAATGGTACCTGACTTGCGTGGGTAGGCATAGTGGCTGCGACATGAAACAGCGCAAAACGCAACGTGGTCGCACCTCAATTTTCCAGTGAGATATTGCCATTTTTGGACAAAGAGACTACCTTTTGTTTTTGAGCCCTAGCACTGCCAGCACTTAGGGAAACCTAGCAAACCTATACATTTTTAAAAACTAGCCACTCAGGGGAATTCAGGATGGGGTGCCTCGACTGCCTACCACCAAGTTTTGTTACCCAGAATCCCTTGCAAAGCTAAGAATTTGACAAAAAAAACAAATTTTCCTCACATTTCTGTGGTGGAAAGTTCTGGAATCTGCGTGGATCAACAAATTTCCACCCACCCAGCGTTCCCCCAGGTCTCCCGAAAAAAAATGGTTCCTCACTTGCGTGGGTAGGCATAGTGGCTGCGACATGAAACAGCGCAAAACGCAACGTGGTGGCACCTCAATTTCCCAGTGAAATCTTGCCATTTTTGGACACAGAGACTACCTTTTGTTTTTGAGCCCTAGCTCTCCCAGCACCTAGTGAAACCTAGCAAACCTATACATTTTTAAAAACTAGACACCCAGGGGAATTCAGGATGGGGTGACTCGACTGCCTACCACCAGGTTTTGTTACCCAGAATCCCTTGCAAATCTAAGAATTTGACCAAAAAAACACATTTTCCTCACATTTCCGTGGTGGAAAGAGCTGGAATCTGCGTGGATCAACAAATTTCCACCCACCCAGCGTTACCCCAAGTCTCCCGAAAAAAAGTGGTACCTCACTTGCGTGGGTAGGCATAGTGGCTGCGACATGAAAGAGCGCAAAAGGCAACATGGTCGCACCTCAATTTTCCAGTGAAATCTTGCCATTTTTGGACAAAGAGACTACCTTTTGTTTTTGAGCCCTAGCTCTGCCAGCACCTAGGGAAACCTAGCAAACCTATACATTTTTGGAAACTAGACACCCAGGGAAATTCAGGATGGGGTGACTCGACTACCTACCACCAGGTTTTGTTACCCAGAATCCCTTGCAAAGCTTAGAATTTGACAAACAAACACATTTTACTCACATTTCTGTGGTGGAAAGTTCTGGAATCTGCGTGGATCAACAAATTTCCACCCACCCAGCCTTCCCCCAGGTCTCCCGAAAAAAATGGTACCTCACTTGCGTGGGTAGGCATAGTGGCTGCGACATGAAACAGCGCAAAACGCAAAGTAGTTGCACCTCAATTTCCCAGTGAAATCTTGCCATTTTTGGACAAAGATAATACCTTTTGTTTTTGAGCCCTAGCTCTCCCAGCACCTAGTGAAACCTAGCAAACCTATACATTTTTTAAAACTAGACACCCAGGGGAATTCAGGATGGGGTGACTCGATTGCCTACCACCAGGGTTTGTTACCCAGAATCTCTTGCAAAGCTAAGAATTTGACAAAAAAACACATTTTCCTCACATTTCTGTGGTGGAAAGTTCTGGAATCTGCGTGGATCAACAAATTTCCACACACCCAGCATTCCCCCAGGTCTCCCGAAAACAATGGTTCCTCACTTGCGTGGGTAGGCATAGTGGCTCCGACATGAAACAGCGCAAAACGCAACGTGGTCGCACCTCAATTTCCCAGTGAAATCTTGCCATTTTTGGACAAAGAGACTACCTTTTGTTTTTGAGCTCTAGCTCTGCCAGCACCTAGGGAAACCTAGCAAACCTATACATTTTTGAAAACAAGACACCCAGGGGTATTCAGGATGCAGTGACTCGACTGCCTACCACCAGGTTTTGTTACCCAGAATCCCTTGCAAAGCTAAGAATTTGACAAAAAACACACATTTTCCTCACATTTCTGTGGTGGAAAGTGCTGGAATCTGCGTGGATCAACAAATTTCCACCCACCCAGCGTTCTCCCAGGTCTCCCAAAAAAAATGGTACCTGACTTGCGTGGGTAGGCATAGTGGCTGCGACATGAAACAGCGCAAAACACAACGTGGTGGCACCTCAATTTCCCAGTGAAATCTTGCCATTTTTGGACACAGAGACTACCTTTTGTTTTTGAGCCCTAGCTCTCCCAGCACCTAGTGAAACCCAGCAAACCTATACATTTTTAAAAACTAGACACCCAGGGGAATTCAGGATGGGGTGACTCCACTGCCTACCACCAGGTTTTGTTACCCAGAACCCCTTGCAAAGCTAAGAATTTGACAAAAAAAACACATTTTCCTCACATTTCTGTGGTGGAAAGTTCTGGAATCTGCGTGGATCAACAAATTTCCACCCACCCAGCGTTCCCCCAGGTCTCCCGAAAAAAACTGGTACCTCACTTGCGTGGGTAGGCATAGTGGCTGCGACATGAAAAAGCGCAAAATGCAACGTGGTCGCACCTTAATTTCCCAGTGAAATCTTGCCATTTTTGGACACAGAGACTACCTTTTGTTTTTGAGCCCTAGCTCTCCCAGCACCTAGTGAAACCTAGCAAACCTATACATTTTTGAAAAAACTAGACACCCAGGGGAATTCAGGATGGGGTGACTCGATTGCCTACCACCAGGGTTTGTTACCCAGAATCTCTTGCAAAGCTAAGAATTTGACAACAAAAACACATTTTCCTCACATTTCTGTGGTGGAAAGTGCTGGAATCTGCGTGGATCAACAAATTTCCACCCACCCAGCGTTTTCCCAGGTCTCCCAAAAAAAATGGTACCTGACTTGCGTGGGTAGGCATAGTGGCTGCGACAAGAAACAGCGCAAAATGCAACGTGGTCGCACCTTAATTTCCCAGTGAAATCTTGCCATTTTTGGACACAGAGACTACCTTTTGTTTTTGAGCCCTAGCTCTCCCAGCACCTAGTGAAACCTAGCAAACCTATACATTTTTGAAAACTAGACACCCAGGGGTATTCAGAATGGAGTGACTCCACTGCCTACCACCAGGTTTTGTTACCCAGAACCCCTTGCAAAGCTAAGAATTTGACAAAAAAACACATTTTCCTCACATTTCTGTGGTGGAAAGTTCTGGAATCTGCGTGGATCAACAAATTTCCACCCACCCAGCGTTCCCCCAGGTCTCCCGAAAAAAATGGTTCCTCACTTGCGTGGGTAGGCATAGTGGCCGCGACATGAAACAGCGCAAAACGCAACGTGGTCGCACCTCAATTTCCCAGTGAAATCTTGCCATTTTTGGACAAAGAGACTACCTTTTGTTTTTGAGCTCTAGCTCTGCCAGCACCTAGGGAAACCTAGCAATCCTATACATTTTTGAAAACTAGACACACAGAGGTATTCAGGATGGGGTGACTCGACTGCCTACCACCAGGTTTTGTTACCCAGAATCCCTTGCAAAGCTAAGAATTTGACAAAAAAAACACATTTTCCTCACATTTCTGTGGTGGAAAGTGCTGGAATCTGCGTGGATCAACAAATTTCCACCCACCTAGCGTTCTCCCAGGTCTCCCAAAAAAAATGGTACCTGACTTGCGTGGGTAGGCATAGTGGCTGCGACATGAAAGAGCGCAAAACGCAACGTGGTCGCACCTCAATTTTCCAGTGAAATCTTGCCATTTTTGGACAAAGAGACTACCTTTTGTCTTTGAGCCCTAGCTCTCCCAGCACCTAGTGAAACCTAGCAAACATATACATTTTTAAAAACTAGACACCCAGGGGAATTCAGGATGGGGTGACTCGACAGCCTACCACCAGGTTTTGTTACCCAGAATCCCTTGCAAAGCTAAGAATTTGACAAACAAACACATTTTCCTCACATTTCTGTGGTGGAAAGTTCTGGAATCTGCGTGGATCAACACATTTCCACCCACCCAGCCTTCCCCCAGGTCTCCCAAAAAAAATGGTACCTCACTTGCGTGGGTAGGCATAGTGGCTGCGACATGACACAGCGCAAAACGCAAAGTAGTTGCACCTCAATTTCCCAGTGAAATCTTGCCATTTTTGGACAAAGAGACTACCTTTTGTTTTTGAGCCCTAGCTCTCCCAGCACCTAGTGAAACCTAGCAAACCTATACATTTTTAAAAACTAGACACCCAGGGGAATTCAGGATGGGGTGACTCGATTGCCTACCACCAGGTTTTGTTACCCAGAATCCCTTGCAAAGCTAAGAATTTGACAAAAAAACACATTTTCCTCACATTTCTGTGGTGGAAAGTTCTGGAATCTGCGTGGATCAACAAATTTCCACCCACCCAGCGTTCCCACAGGTCTCCCGAAAAAAATGGTTCCTCACTTGCGTGGGTAGGCATAGTGGCTGCGACATGAAACAGCGCAAAATGCAACGTGGTGGCACCTCAATTTCCCAGTGAAATCTTGCCATTTTTGGACACAGAGACTACCTTTTGTTTTTGAGCCCTAGCTCTCCCAGCACCTAGTGAAACCTAGCAAACCTATACATTTTTAAAAAATAGACACCCAGGGGAATTCAGGATGGGGTGACTCGACTGCCTACCACCAGGTTTTGTTACCCAGAATCCCTTGCAAATCTAAGAATTTGACAAAAAAAACACATTTTCCTCACATTTCCGTGGTGGAAAGAGCTGGAATCTGCGTGGATCAACAAATTTCCACCCACCCAGCGTTCCCCCAGGTCTCCCGAAAAAAACTGGTACCTCACTTGCGTGGGTAGGCATAGTGGCTGCGACATGAAAGAGCGCAAAACGCAACATGGTCGCACCTCAATTTTCCAGTGAAATCTTGCCATTTTTGGACAAAGAGACTACCTTTTGTTTTTGAGCCCTAGCTCTGCCAGCACCTAGGGAAACCTAGCAAACCTATACATTTTTGGAAACTAGACACCCAGAGAAATTCAGGATGGGGTGACTCCACTGCCTACCACCAGGTTTTGTTACCCAGAATCCCTTGCGAAGCTTAGAATTTGACAAACAAACACATTTTACTCACATTTCTGCGGTGGAAAGTTCTGGAATCTGCGTGGATCAACAAATTTCCACCCACCCAGCCTTCCCCCAGGTCTCCCGAAAAAAATGGTACCTCACTTGCGTGGGTAGGCATAGTGGCTGCGACATGAAACAGCGCAAAACGTAAAGTAGTTGCACCTCAATTTCCCAGTGAAATCTTGCCATTTTTGGACAAAGATACTACCTTTTGTTTTTGAGCCCTAGCTCTGCCAGCACCTAGGGAAACCTAGCAAACCTATACATTTTTGAAAAAACTAGACACCCAGGGGAATTCAGGATGGGTGACTCGACTGCCTACCACCAGGTTTTGTTACCCAGAATCCCTTGCAAAGCTAAGAATTTGACAACAAAAACAAATTTTCCTCACATTTCTGTGGTGGAAAGTGCTGGAATCTGCGTGGATCAACAAATTTCCACCCACCCAGCGTTTTCCCAGGTCTCCCAAAAAAAATGGTACCTGACTTGCGTGGGTAGGCATAGTGGCTGCGACATGAAACAGCGCAAAATGCAACGTGGTCGCACCTTAATTTCCCAGTGAAATCTTGCCATTTTTGGACACAGAGACTACCTTTTGTTTTTGAGCCCTAGCTCTCCCAGCACCTAGTGAAACCTAGCAAACCTATACATTTTTGAAAACTAGACACCCAGGGGTATTCAGGATGGAGTGACTCCACTGCCTACCACCAGGTTTTGTTACCCAGAACCCCTTGCAAAGCTAAGAATTTGACAAAAAAAACACATTTTCCTCACATTTCTGTGGTGGAAAGTTCTGGAATCTGCGTGGATCAACAAATTTCCACCCACCCAGAGTTCCCCCAGGTCTCCAGAAAAAAATGGTTCCTCACTTGCGTGGGTAGGCATAGTGGCCGCGACATGAAACAGCGCAAAACGCAACGTGGTCGCACCTCAATTTCCCAGTGAAATCTTGCCATTTTTGGACAAAGAGACTACCTTTTGTTTTTGAGCTCTAGCTCTGCCAGCACCTAGGGAAACCTAGCAAACCTATACATTTTTGAAAACTAGACACACAGAGGTATTCAGGATGGGGTGACTCGACTGCCTACCACCAGGTTTTGTTACCCAGAATCCCTTGCAAAGCTAAGAATTTGACAAAAAAAACACATTTTCCTCACATTTCTGTGGTGGAAAGTGCTGGAATCTGCATGGATCAACAAATTTCCACCCACCTAGCGTTCTCCCAGGTCTCCCAAAAAAAATGGTACCTGACTTGCGTGGGTAGGCATAGTGGCTGCGACATGAAAGAGCGCAAAACGCAACGTGGTCGCACCTCAATTTTCCAGTGAAATCTTGCCATTTTTGGACAAAGAGACTACCTTTTGTCTTTGAGCCCTAGCTCTCCCAGCACCTAGTGAAACCTAGCAAACCTATACATTTTTAAAAACTAGACACCCAGGGGAATTCAGGATGGGGTGACTCGACTGCCTACCACCAGGTTTTGTTACCCAGAATCCCTTGCAAAGCTAAGAATTTGACAAACAAACACATTTTCCTCACATTTCTGTGGTGGAAAGTTCTGGAATCTGCGTGGATCAACAAATTTCCACCCACCCAGCCTTCCCCCAGGTCTCCCCAAAAAAATGGTACCTCACTTGCGTGGGTAGGCATAGTGGCTGCGACATGACACAGCGCAAAACGCAAAGTAGTTGCACCTCAATTTCCCAGTGAAATCTTGCCATTTTTGGACAAAGAGACTACCTTTTGTTTTTGAGCCCTAGCTCTCCCAGCACCTAGTGAAACCTAGCAAACCTATACATTTTTAAAAACTAGACACCCAGGGGAATTCAGGATGGGGTGACTCGATTGCCTACCACCAGGTTTTGTTACCCAGAACCCCTTGCAAAGCTAAGAATTTGACAAAAAAACACATTTTCCTCACATTTCTGTGGTGGAAAGTTCTGGAATCTGCGTGGATCAACAAATTTCCACCCACCCAGCGTTCCCACAGGTCTCCCGAAAAAAATGGTTCCTCACTTGCGTGGGTAGGCATAGTGGCTGCGACATGAAAGAGCGCAAAACGCAACATGGTCGCACCTCAATTTTCCAGTGAAATCTTGCCATTTTTGGACAAAGATACCACCTTTTGTTTTTGAGCCCTAGCTCTCCCAGCACCTCGTGAAACCTAGCAAACCTATACATTTTTGAAAACTAGACACCCTGGGAAATTCAGGATGGGGTGACTCGACTGCCTACCACCAGGTTTTGTTACCCAGAATCCCTTGCAAAGCTAAGAATTTGACAACAAAAACACATTTTCCTCACATTTCTGTGGTGGAAAGTGCTGGAATCGGCGTGGATCAACAAATTTCCACCCACCCAGCGTTTTCCCAGGTCTCCCAAAAAAAATGGTACCTGACTTGCGTAGGTAGGCATAGTGGCTGCGACATGAAACAGCGCAAAATGCAACGTGGTTGCACCTCAATTTCCCAGTGAAATCTTGCCATTTTTGGACACAGAGACTACCTTTTGTTTTTGAGCCCTAGCTCTCCCAGCACCTAGTGAAACCTAGCAAACCTATACATTTTTGAAAACTAGACACCCAGGGGTATTCAGGATGGGGTGACTCCACTGCCTACCACCAGGTTTTGTTACCCAGAATCCCTTGCAAATCTAAGAATTTGACAAAAAAAAAAACATTTTCCTCACATTTCCGTGGTGGAAAGAGCTGGAATCTGCGTGGATCAACAAATTTCCACCCACCCAGCGTTACCCCAGGTCTCCCAAAAAAAAGTGGTACCTCACTTGCGTGGGTAGGCATAGTGGCTGCGACATGAAAGAGCGCAAAACGCAACATGGTCGCACCTCAATTTTCCAGTGAAATCTTGCCATTTTTGGACAAAGATACCACCTTTTGTTTTTGAGCCCTAGCTCTCCCAGCACCTCGTGAAACCTAGCAAACCTATACATTTTTGAAAACTAGACACCCTGGGAAATTCAGGATGGGGTGACTCGACTGCCTACCACCAGGTTTTGTTACCCAGAATCCCTTGCAAAGCTAAGAATTTGACAACAAAAACACATTTTCCTCACATTTCTGTGGTGGAAAGTGCTGGAATCGGCGTGGATCAACAAATTTCCACCCACCCAGCGTTTTCCCAGGTCTCCCAAAAAAAATGGTACCTGACTTGCGTAGGTAGGCATAGTGGCTGCGACATGAAACAGCGCAAAATGCAACGTGGTTGCACCTCAATTTCCCAGTGAAATCTTGCCATTTTTGGACACAGAGACTACCTTTTGTTTTTGAGCCCTAGCTCTCCCAGCACCTAGTGAAACCTAGCAAACCTATACATTTTTGAAAACTAGACACCCAGGGGTATTCAGGATGGGGTGACTCCACTGCCTACCACCAGGTTTTGTTACCCAGAATCCCTTGCAAATCTAAGAATTTGACAAAAAAAACACATTTTCCTCACATTTCTGTGGTGGAAAGTTCTGGAATCTGCGTGGATCAACAAATTTCCACCCACCCAGCGTTCCCCCAGGTCTCCCGAAAAAATGGTACCTCACTTGCGTGGGTAGGCATAGTGGCTGCGACATGAAACAGCACAAAACGCAACTTGGTCGCACCATAATTTCCCAGTGAAATCTTGCCATTTTTGGACAAAGAGACTACCTTTTGTTTTTGAGCCCTAGCTCTCCCAGCACCTAATGAAACCTAGCAAACCTATAAATTTCTGAAAACTAGACACCCAGGGGAATTCAGGATGGGGTGACTCGACTGCCTACCACCAGGTTTTGTTACCCAGAATCCCTTGAAAAGCTAAGAATTTGACAAAAAAACATATTTACCTCTCATTTCTGTGGTGGAAAGTTCTGGAATCTGCGTGGATCAACAAATTTCTACCCACCCAGCGTTCCCCCAGGTCTCCCGAAAAAAATGGTACCTCATTTGCGTGGGTAGGCATAGTGGCTGCAACATGAAACAGCACAAAACGCAACGTGGTCGCACCTTAATTTCCCAGTGAAATCTTGCCATTTTTGGACAAAGAGACTACCTTTTGTTTTTGAGCCCTAGTTCTCCCAGCACCTAGTGAAACCTATCAAACCTATACATTTCTGAAAACTAGACACCCAGGGGAATTCAGGATGGGGTGACTCGACTGCCTACCACCAGGTTTTGTTACCCAGAATCCCTTGAAAAGCTAAGAATTTGACAAAAAAAACACTTTACCTCACATTTCTGTGGTGGAAAGTTCTGGAATCTGCGTGGATCAACAAATTTCCACCCACCCAGCGTTTCCCCAGGTCTCCTGAAAAAAATGGTACCTCTCTTGCGTGGGTAGGCTTAGTGGCTGCGACATGAAACCGCGCAAAACGCAACGTGGTCGCACCTCAATTTCCCAGTGAAATCTTGCCATTTTTGGACAAAGAGACTACCTTTTGTTTTTGAGCCCTAGCCCTGCCAGCACCTAGGGAAACCTAGCAAACCTATACATTTTTAAAAACTACACACCCTGGGAAATTCAGGATGGGGTGACTCGACTGCCAACCACCAGGTTTTGTTACCCAGAATCCCTTGCAAAGCTAAGAATTTGACAACAAAAACACATTTTCCTCACATTTCTGTGGTGGAAAGGGCTGGAATCTGCGTGGATCAACAAATTTCCACCCACCCAGCGTTTTCCCAGGTCTCCCAAAAAAAATGGTACCTGACTTGCGTGGGTAGGCATAGTGGCTGCGACATGAAACAGCGCAAAATGCAACGTGGTGGCAGCTCAATTTCCCAGTGAAATCTTGCCATTTTTGGACAAAGAGACTACCTTTTGTTTTTGAGCCCTAGCTCTCCCAGCACCTAGTGAAACCTAGCAAACCTATACATTTTTGAAAACTAGACACCCAGGGGTATTCAGGATGGGGTGACTCCACTGCCTACCACCAGGTTTTGTTACCCAGAATCGCTTGCAAATCTAAGAATTTGACAAAAAAAACACATTTTCCTCACATATCTGTGGTGGAAAGTGCTGGAATCTGCGTGGATCAACAAATTTCCACCCACCCAGCGTTCCCCCAGGTCTCCCAAAAAAATGGTACCTCACTTGCGTGGGTAGGCATAGTGGCTGCGACATGAAACAGCGCAAAACGCAACGTGGTCGCACCTCAATTTTCCAGTGAAATCTTGCCATTTTTGGACAAAGAGACTACCTTTTGTTTTTGAGCCCTAGCTCTGCCAGCACCTAGGGAAACCTAGCAAACCTATACGTTTTTGGAAACTAGACACCCAGGGAAATTCAGGATGGGGTGACTTGACTGCCTACCACCTGGTTTTGTTACCCAGAATCCCTTGCAAATCTAAGAATTTGACCAAAAAAACATATTTACCTCACATTTCTGTGGTGGAAAGTTCTGGAATATGCGTGGATCAACAAATTTCCACCCACCCAGCGTTCCCCCAGGTCTCCCAAAAAAAAATGGTACCTCACTTGCGTGGGTAGGCATAGTGGCTGCGACATGAAAGAGCGCAAAACGCAACGTGGTCGCACCTTAATTTCCCAGTGAAATCTTGCCATTTTTGGACAAAGAGACTACCTTTTGTTTTTGAGCCCTAGTTCTCCCAGCACCTAGTGAAACCTAGCAAACCTATACATTTCTGAAAACTAGACACCCAGGGGAATTCAGGATGGGGTGACTCGACTGCCTACCACCAGGTGGTTTTGTTACCCAGAATCCCTTGAAAAGCTAAGAATTTGACAAAAAAAACACATTTACCTCACATTTCTGTGGTGGAAAGTTCTGGAATCTGCGTGGATCAACAAATTTCCACCCACCCAGCGTTCCCCCAGGTCTCCTGAAAAAAATGGTACCTCACTTGCGTGGGTAGGCTTAGTGGCTGCGACATGAAACCGCGCAAAACGCAACGTGGTCGCACCTCAATTTCCCAGTGAAATCTTGCCATTTTTGGACAAAGAGACTACCTTTTGTTTTTGAGCCCTAGCTCTGCCAGCACCTAGGGAAACCTAGCAAACCTATACATTTTTGAAAACTAGACACCCTGGGAAATTCAGGATGGGGTGACTCGACTGCCTACCACCAGGTTTTGTTACCCAGAATCCCTTGCAAATCTAAGAATTTGACAAAAAAAAAAACATTTTCCTCACATTTCCGTGGTGGAAAGAGCTGGAATCTGCGTGGATCAACAAATTTCCACCCACCCAGCGTTACCCCAGGTCTCCCAAAAAAAAGTGGTACCTCACTTGCGTGGGTAGGCATAGTGGCTGCGACATGAAAGAGCGCAAAACGCAACATGGTCGCACCTCAATTTTCCAGTGAAATCTTGCCATTTTTGGACAAAGATACTACCTTTTGTTTTTGAGCCCTAGCTCTCCCAGCACCTCGTGAAACCTAGCAAACCTATACATTTTTGAAAACTAGACACCCTGGGAAATTCAGGATGGGGTGACTCGACTGCCTACCACCAGGTTTTGTTACCCAGAATCCCTTGCAAAGCTAAGAATTTGACAACAAAAACACATTTTCCTCACATTTCTGTGGTGGAAAGAGCTGGAATCTGCGTGGATCAACAAATTTCCACCCACCCAGCGTTACCCCAGGTCTCCCCAAAAAAATGGTACCTGACTTGCGTAGGTAGGCATAGTGGCTGCGACATGAAACAGCTCAAAATGCAACGTGGTCGCACCTCAATTTCCCAGTGAAATCTTGCCATTTTTGGACACAGAGACTACCTTTTGTTTTTGAGCCCTAGCTCTCCCAGCACCTAGTGAAACCTAGCAAACCTATACATTTTTGAAAACTAGACACCCAGGGGTATTCAGGATGGGGTGACTCCACTGCCTACCACCAGGTTTTGTTACCCAGAATCCCTTGCAAATCTAAGAATTTGACAAAAAAAACACATTTTCCTCACATTTCTGTGGTGGAAAGTTCTGGAATCTGCGTGGATCAACAAATTTCCACCCACCCAGCGTTCCCCCAGGTCTCCCAAAAAAATGGTACCTCACTTGCGTGGGTAGGCATAGTGGCTGCGACATGAAACAGCACAAAACGCAACTTGGTCGCACCATAATTTCCCAGTGAAATCTTGCCATTTTTGGACAAAGAGACTACCTTTTGTTTTTGAGCCCTAGCTCTCCCAGCACCTAATGAAACCTAGCAAACCTATAAATTTCTGAAAACTAGACACCCAGGGGAATTCAGGATGGGGTGACTCGACTGCCTACCACCAGGTTTTGTTACCCAGAATCCCTTGAAAAGCTAAGAATTTGACAAAAAAACATATTTACCTCTCATTTCTGTGGTGGAAAGTTCTGGAATCTGCGTGGATCAACAAATTTCTACCCACCCAGCGTTCCCCCAGGTCTCCCGAAAAAAATGGTACCTCATTTGCGTGGGTAGGCATAGTGGCTGCAACATGAAACAGCACAAAACGCAACGTGGTCGCACCTTAATTTCCCAGTGAAATCTTGCCATTTTTGGACAAAGAGACTACCTTTTGTTTTTGAGCCCTAGTTCTCCCAGCACCTAGTGAAACCTATCAAACCTATACATTTCTGAAAACTAGACACCCAGGGGAATTCAGGATGGGGTGACTCGACTGCCTACCACCAGGTTTTGTTACCCAGAATCCCTTGAAAAGCTAAGAATTTGACAAAAAAAACACTTTACCTCACATTTCTGTGGTGGAAAGTTCTGGAATCTGCGTGGATCAACAAATTTCCACCCACCCAGCGTTTCCCCAGGTCTCCTGAAAAAAATGGTACCTCTCTTGCGTGGGTAGGCTTAGTGGCTGCGACATGAAACCGCGCAAAACGCAACGTGGTCGCACCTCAATTTCCCAGTGAAATCTTGCCATTTTTGGACAAAGAGACTACCTTTTGTTTTTGAGCCCTAGCTCTGCCAGCACCTAGGGAAACCTAGCAAACCTATACATTTTTAAAAACTACACACCCTGGGAAATTCAGGATGGGGTGACTCGACTGCCAACCACCAGGTTTTGTTACCCAGAATCCCTTGCAAAGCTAAGAATTTGACAACAAAAACACATTTTCCTCACATTTCTGTGGTGGAAAGTGCTGGAATCTGCGTGGATCAACAAATTTCCACCCACCCAGCGTTTTCCCAGGTCTCCCAAAAAAAATGGTACCTGACTTGCGTGGGTAGGCATAGTGGCTGCGACATGAAACAGCGCAAAATGCAACGTGGTCGCACCTCAATTTCCCAGTGAAATCTTGCCATTTTTGGACAAAGAGACTACCTTTTGTTTTTGAGCCCTAGCTCTCCCAGCACCTAGTGAAACCTAGCAAACCTATACATTTTTGAAAACTAGACACCCAGGGGTATTCAGGATGGGGTGACTCCACTGCCTACCACCAGGTTTTGTTACCCAGAATCCCTTGCAAATCTAAGAATTTGACAAAAAAAACACATTTTCCTCACATATCTGTGGTGGAAAGTGCTGGAATCTGCGTGGATCAACAAATTTCCACCCACCCAGCGTTCCCCCAGGTCTCCCAAAAAAATGGTACCTCACTTGCGTGGGTAGGCATAGTGGCTGCGACATGAAACAGCGCAAAACGCAACGTGGTCGCACCTCAATTTTCCAGTGAAATCTTGCCATTTTTGGACAAAGAGACTACCTTTTGTTTTTGAGCCCTAGCTCTGCCAGCACCTAGGGAAACCTAGCAAACCTATACGTTTTTGGAAACTAGACACCCAGGGAAATTCAGGATGGGGTGACTTGACTGCCTACCACCTGGTTTTGTTACCCAGAATCCCTTGCAAAGCTAAGAATTTGACCAAAAAAACATATTTACCTCACATTTCTGTGGTGGAAAGTTCTGGAATCTGCGTGGATCAACAAATTTCCACCCACCCAGCGTTCCCCCAGGTCTCCCAAAAAAAAATGGTACCTCACTTGCGTGGGTAGGCATAGTGGCTGCGACATGAAAGAGCGCAAAACGCAACGTGGTCGCACCTTAATTTCCCAGTGAAATCTTGCCATTTTTGGACAAAGAGACTACCTTTTGTTTTTGAGCCCTAGTTCTCCCAGCACCTAGTGAAACCTAGCAAACCTATACATTTCTGAAAACTAGACACCCAGGGGAATTCAGGATGGGGTGACTCGACTGCCTACCACCAGGTGGTTTTGTTACCCAGAATCCCTTGAAAAGCTAAGAATTTGACAAAAAAACACATTTACCTCACATTTCTGTGGTGGAAAGTTCTGGAATCTGTGTGGATCAACAAATTTCCACCCACCCAGCGTTCCCCCAGGTCTCCTGAAAAAAATGGTACCTCACTTGCGTGGGTAGGCTTAGTGGCTGCGACATGAAACCGCGCAAAACGCAACGTGGTCGCACCTCAATTTCCCAGTGAAATCTTGCCATTTTTGGACAAAGAGACTACCTTTTGTTTTTGAGCCCTAGCTCTGCCAGCACCTAGGGAAACCTAGAAAACCTATACATTTTTGAAAACTAGACACCCTGGGAAATTCAGGATGGGGTGACTCGACTGCCTACCACCAGGTTTTGTTACCCAGAATCCCTTGCAAATCTAAGAATTTGACAAAAAAAACACATTTTCCTCACATTTCTGTGGTGGAAAGTTCAGGAATATGCGTGGATCAACAAATTTCCACCCACCCAACGTTCCCCCAGGTCTCCCAAAAAAAATGATACCTCACTTACGTGGGTAGGCATAGTGGCTGCGGCATGAAACAGCGCAAAACGCAACGTGGTCGCACCTCAATTTCCCAGTGAAATCTTGCCATTTTTGGACAAAGAGACTACCTTTTGTTTTTGAGCCCTAGCTCTCCCAGCACCTAGTGAAACCTAGCAAACCTATACATTTTTGAAAACTAGACACCCAGGGGAATTTAGGATGGGGTCACTCGATTGCCTACCACCAGGTTTTGTTACCCAGAATCCCTTGCAAAGCTAAGAATTTGACAACCAAAACACATTTTCCTCACATTTCTGTGGTGGAAAGTTCTGGAATCTGCGTGGATCAACAAATTTCCACCCACCCAGCGTTCCCCCCAGGTCTCCCGAAACAAATGGTACCTCACTTGCGTGGGTAGGCATAGTGGCTGCAACAGGAAAAGGTTCAAATCGTATGGTGGTGAATTTACAATACCCTATAGCAAAACTACCTTGATTTTTTTGGGGGGGGCACCTGAGTTTGTGGCCCGGGGCTCAGTGGCCATCTTTTGAAACTACCAAACCCAAACAGTTCTGAAGACTAGACACCCGGGGGAGTCCAGGGAGGTATGGCATGCTTGGGTCCCCCAATGTTTTCCTAAACAGAAATCCCTTCAAACCTTAAATTTAGGTTAAAAAAACCACTTTTTCATACATTTTTGGGTGGGATCTCCCTGCCGACACAAATGTCCTACCACCCAGCGTTCCCCTTGATCTCCCGAGTAAAATGATACCTCACTTGTGTGAGTGATTCTGAAAATCAGACACCCGGGGGCTTCCAAGGAGGTATGGCTTGCGTGGATCCTCCAACGTTCCTTTACCCTGAATCCCTTGCAAACCTCAATTTTTGCTGAAAAAATCATTTTTTTCACACTTTTTTGTATGGGAAAGCGTGGCATCACTGGGCTCACACAAATTTCCTCCCACCCAGCGTTCCTCAAGGTCTCCCGATAAAAATGGTACCTCACTTGCGTGGTTAGGCATAGTGGGTGCAACAGGAAAAGGTCCAAATCGTACCCTATAGCAAAACTACCTTGAGTTTTTGGGGGGGGCACCTGAGTTGTTGGCCTGGGGCTCGGTGGCCATCTTTGGAAACTACCAAACCCAAACAGTTCTGAAAACTAGACACCCGGGGGAGTCCAGGGAGGTATGGCATGCATGGGTCCCCCAATGTATTCCTACCCAGAATTCCTTGCAAACCTTAAAATTAGGTAAAAAAAACACTTTTCCAAACTTTTTTGAGTGGGATCTCCGTGCGGGCAAAAAGGTCCTACAACCCAGCGTTCCCCTTGTTATGCCGAGTAAAATTATACCTCACTTGTGTGGGTGCCCCAAAGCAGAACAGGCTAAAAATGAATTAAAAAAAATCTAGTATATAGGTTTGACAAATTAAGCACCCTAACCTTAGTCACAGGGCTTAGGTCCACCCACACAAGTGAGGTATCATTTTACTCGGGAGATCAAGGGAAATGCTGGGTGGTAGGACATTTGTGCCGGCAGGGAGATACCACCCAATAATGTATGAAAAGGTGTTTTTTTAAACCTAAATTTAAGGTTTGAAGGGATTTCTGTTTAGGAAAACATTAGGGGACCCACGCATGCCATACCTCCCTGGACTCCCCCGGGTGTCTAGTTTTCAGAACTGTTTGGGTTTGGTAGTTTCCAAAGATGCCCACCAAGCCCCGGGCCAAAAACTCATGGGAACCCCCTTGCAAAACCAAATTGTTTTGAATGAATTAAGTTTTCAATTGGACAACGTGCGATTCAGGGGACAAAATCGCATGAAAATTGTGACAGACAATTTCAAGTTTGCAAGAGATTGTGGACAAAAAACAACAATAGAATTCACCAGAAAGACATGACCATATACTACCATGATTTAACAATAATATCTAAATTTAGAAAGTTATTTATAGCTATAATATACACCATAACTGAGTTACTCAAAAGTCAAAGATTCAAGCACGGCTATCTATTCCTCAAATACACACACATACAGGTTGGATTTGGCACGAGGGCGAGTGATGGTTCAGTACATAACATTTTATTAACATGATATTTCAAAAAAATGAAATGCTCTGTCAATAAATAAATGCATAAAAACCGAACCAGTGACTCGCAACTCGTGAGCTGTAAAGCCACGACAAGGCACCAACCGTTTTACAGGCCATTCACGCACCTTTCATACCTGATACAAACCAGACCACTGACACCATCTGGAAGGAAAAGCAACACATTACAACAATCACAATAAGGGACAAGGTACACCCTACTGCAGAAAGAGAAAAAAAACAAATATTACTGCACAGCCATCTAATCCACAAGCACACACACATACTGGTTGGATTTGGCACAAGGGTGAGTGATGATTCAGTACATACAATTGTATTCGCAAGTAATTTCACAAAAAATGAAATACACTGCGTATAATTGAAAGTATGATTAACTGAACCACTGACTCACAGCTTGTGAGCTGTAAAGCCACGTCAAGGCACCAACCTCTTTACAGGCCATTCATACACCTTTCGTACGTGTGACACATACAAAACATTCACACCGCCAGCCGCGGACCCATCTCATTTCAACACTCACACCAGCAAACAGCGCCATTCAAGGGCCCATCACTTTCACACGCCCACATTTCTGACACTGCAACTACACAAAATGATGGACTGCGTGGAGTGTCACTCAACTAGCAGTGTGTGTAGTGACCAACAGAAAGTAACTACTCACACACAGCCAGCCGAGCGCCAGTCCACCCACACCACCATCCAAGCACCAGACCATGCACACCGCCAGCCAAACACCACTCAGCGCACACCGACAGCCAAGCACAACTCCCTGCACAGACAGCCAAGTACCACTCCACACACACCACCAGCCAAGAGCCACTCCACACACACCGCCAGCCAAGCACCACTCCGTGCACAGACAGCCAAGTACCACTCCACCCACACCACCAGCCAAGCGCCACTCCACACACACCGCCAGCCAAGCACCACTCCGTGCACAGACAGCCAAGTACCACTCCACGAACACCACCAGCCAAGCGCCACTCCACACATACCGCCAGCCAAGCACCACTCCGTGCACAGACAGCCAAGTACCACTCCACGAACACCACCAGCCAAGCGCCACTCCACACACACTGCCAGCCAAGCACCACTCCGTGCACAGACAGCCAAGTACCACTCCACGAACACCACCAGCCAAGCGCTACTCCACACACACCGCCAGCCAAGCACCACTCCGTGCATAGACAGCCAAGTACCCCTCCACGCACACCACCACCCAAGCGCCACTTCACACACACCACCAGCCAAGCATCACTCCGTGCACATACAGCCAAGTACCACTCCACACACACCACCAGCCAAGCGCCACCCCACACACACCGCCAGCCAAGCACCACTCCGTGCATAGACAGCCAAGTACCCCTCCACACACACCACCAGCCAAGCGCCACTTCACACACACCGCCAGCCAAGCACCACTCCGTGCACAGACAGCCAAGTACCACTCCACACACAACATCCAGCCAAGCGCAACTCCACACACCGCCAGCCAAGCACCAGCCTGCACACACCACAAACACATTTAGAATTCTTTTTTTCAAAATAACACTAAACAAATGGAAATACCTACAAATCAGCTAACACAAATTCTAAAGCTAAACACTTTGCACTATTGCCAATCCTTGAAACAAACTAAAATGTTTTACAGAATGCAGACCAAGCAATTCACTTTACAGGTCATTAAAACTCCCAAAACTTCTTTTGCGTGTGGTACGATTTAAAACAAGCTGACAGACACAATCCAGGCTTAGAAGGACAGTCAGGACAGTACATACGAGACTCCTTCCGCACGCCTCTTCGCCAACAGACTCTGCATCTTCTAGTCGGAAAGTCTCTTGCGGTAGTGGGAGGAATGTATTCAGGAAAGTGGCGATCTTTCAATCTAGCCACATCCTCCACCACTCCAAATCTAGGAACACTTGCCTGCTCCACAAGTACAAGGCTGCCTATTATAGACTCCTGAAACTTAACAAAAGGCATCTTCGTCTCAGGACAAGACTTCTGGTACACAACAAAAGCATTAAAGGATGCCAAGTGCAACAGATGGATAGCCAACTTCTTGTACCAAACGTAAGCCTTTCGAAGAGCAGCATAAGGTTCCAACCTCTGATCTACTCTGTCAACACCACCCATGAACTTATTGTAAGCTGCGTGGAGTGTCACTCAACTAGCAGTGTGTGTAGTGACCAACAGAAAGTAACTACTCACACACAGCCAGCCGAGCGCCAGTCCACCCACACCACCATCCAAGCACCAGACCATGCATACCGCCAGCCAAACACCACTCAGCGCACACCGACAGCCAAGCACAACTCCCTGCACAGACAGCCAAGTACCACTCCACACACACCACCAGCCAAGAGCCACTCCACACACACCGCCAGCCAAGCACCACTCCATGCACAGACAGCCAAGTACCACTCCACCCACACCACCAGCCAAGCGCCACTCCACACACACCGCCAGCCAAGCACCACTCCGTGCACAGACAGCCAAGTACCACTCCACGAACACCACCAGCCAAGCGCCACTCCACACATACCACCAGCCAAGCACCACTCCGTGCACAGACAGCCAAGTACCACTCCACGAACACCACCAGCCAAGCGCCACTCCCCACACACTGCCAGCCAAGCACCACTCCGTGCACAGACAGCCAAGTACCACTCCACGAACACCACCAGCCAAGCGCCACTCCACACACACCGCCAGCCAAGCACCACTCCGTGCATAGACAGCCAAGTACCCCTCCACGCACACCACCACCCAAGCGCCACTTCACACACACCGCCAGCCAAGCATCACTCCGTGCACAGACAGCCAAGTACCACTCCACACACACCACCAGCCAAGCGCCACCCCACACACACCGCCAGCCAAGCACCACTCCGTGCATAGACGGCCAAGTACCCCTCCACGCACACCACCAGCCAAGCGCCACTTCACACACACCGCCAGCCAAGCACCACTCCGTGCACATACAGCCAAGTACCACTCCACACACACCACCAGCCAAGCGCCACCCCACACACACCGCCAGCCAAGCACCACTCCGTGCATAGACAGCCAAGTACCCCTCCACGCACACCACCAGCCAAGCGCCACTTCACACACACCGCCAGCCAAGCACCACTCCGTGCACAGACAGCCAAGTACCACTCCACACACAACATCCAGCCAAGCGCAACTCCACACACCGCCAGCCAAGCACCAGCCTGCACACACCACAAACACATTTAGAATTCTTTTTTTCAAAATAACACTAAACAAATGGAAATACCTACAAATCAGCTAACACAAATTCTAAAGCTAAACACTTTGCACTATTGCCAATCCTTGAAACAAACTAAAATGTTTTACAGAATGCAGACCAAGCAATTCACTTTACAGGTCATTAAAACTCCCAAAACTTCTTTTGCGTGTGGTACGATTTAAAACAAGCTGACAGACACAATCCAGGCTTAGAAGGACAGTCAGGACAGTACATACGAGACTCCTTCCGCACGCCTCTTCGCCAACAGACTCTGCATCTTCTAGTCGGAAAGTCTCTTGCGGTAGTGGGAGGAATGTATTCAGGAAAGTGGCGATCTTTCAATCTAGCCACATCCTCCACCACTCCAAATCTAGGAACACTTGCCTGCTCCACAAGTACAAGGCTGCCTATTATAGACTCCTGAAACTTAACAAAAGGCATCTTCGTCTCAGGACAAGACTTCTGGTACACAACAAAAGCATTAAAGGATGCCAAGTGCAACAGATGGATAGCCAACTTCTTGTACCAAACGTAAGCCTTTCGAAGAGCAGCATAAGGTTCCAACCTCTGATCTACTCTGTCAACACCACCCATGAACTTATTGTAAGCTAAAATGCACACAGGTTCGCGCACTTCAGCACCCTGACTCCAAACAGGCACAGGTACAGTACTTTCATTGTGGATAGTAGTCAGCATGTACACATCTCTCTTGCCTGAAAACTTCACAGCTAGAAGCTCCCCACTTCGCAATGCAGTAGACTGCCCCCGCACAAGCCTTTTGCAAACAAGTTCCTTTGCGAAACCTTTACGGTTACTGCGCATTGTGCCACAAGCAACAGGGCCCACTTTGGCCAACTCCTTGAACAACCGCACACCAGTGTAGAAGTTATCTACATATAAATGATGGCCTTTGTTAAATAATCCTCTACCTAGTTCCCACACAATTTTCTCAGTCACTCCAAAAGTAGAAGGACAACCAGGAGGGTTAATGCTGGACTGCTTACCAGTGTACACCCTGAAAGTGTAGACATATCCAGTTTCACTGTCACACAGCATATACAGTTTGATTCCATAGCATGCCCTCTTACTAGGAATGTATTGCCTAAAAACCAAGCGGCCCTTGAACAATAGCAAAGACTCATCCACTGCAATTTCTTTATCAGGGGCAAAGATCTCAGAAAAACGATCAACAAAGTGATCAAGGACAGGCCGAATTTTAAACAAACGGTCACAATCAGGGTGATCGTGTGGCAACGCTAAACCATTATCAACAAAATACTTCATCCGAAGAAGAAGCATATACCGATCACGACTTATGACTGCTGGAAATATAGCTGTTGCCATCAAGGGACTAGTGGACCAATATGAAGACATTGATGGCTTCCTTAGCAAGCCCATCAAAAAAGTTAATCCCAAAAACTTCTTCATCTCTTCAACATTTGTGGGAGTCTACCGGGTTGCTCTAGAATGGGGCTTAAGGCTGGCACTGTTGTCCCTCAAAAACTGTTCTGCATACAAATTAGTTTGATCAACAATCTCTTGCAAACACACCTCGTAAAAAAAACCGGAAAAACATTTATTGGCAGAAAATTCTCAGTATTCACTCTACACCCTGGAACACCAGTGAACTCTGGCAATGCCGGCTGCACCATGCCAGGGGAAACCCGGAGGCCATCCTTATCAACGGGGGGAGCAGCCACCCCAGCCTGCAGCCCAGAAGCCTCTTGCTGCTGTTCGCCAATGGGAAGCCTAGCAGCCTGAGATGCTTCTTGCTGCACTACACCACCGGGAAACCAAGCAGGCCCAGATGCCTCTTGCCGCTCTACACCAATGGGAAGCCTAACAGCCCCAGATGCCTCTTGCTGCACTACACCAACAGGAAGACGAACAGCACCCGATGCCTCTTGGCGTACCACAGCAATGTGAAGCCTTTTGGGCGCAGGCTGCAGCCCACATGCCTCTTGCCGACGTAAAAAGAAAGGAAACCTTGTGGCCCTAGGCAGCAGCACAGATGCCTCTTGGCCCACTACCGGCACATCAATGTCCTCCTCTACCATAGGCCCTTCATCGGCACTAGAAGAAGATTCATCATCCGATGATGATGATTCCATGCGAAGAGAAAACTCACTGCCTGAATCTTCTGCCCCTACCTCTGGGTCCGAATCGGACTCAGTCTCTGAACCATGGTCAGAGGAAGACTCAAAAAGCAAACCAAGAACCTGCTGAGCAGTAATCCTACGACTAGCCATTATCCTTACAAAGCAAGAAGATTGCACACACAAGTGAACAACAACCTACACTGTGCAAAGTAAGAAGTAAACAAGGTAAGGCTTTCACAAAAAGATCAATACAATCCAAAACAATTTCACTCTTACCAAATATAGCTACACTCACCAGCACCTACTCTGCTGAGACACAGCAAAAAGAAATGATATCCCACTAGAAAGAAAAAAAGAAATGACAGATTAGAAAACAAAGTGCACATCAAACAATAATGCTGAAAAAAAAAACACAGAGCCACACAAACTGCTATAAGTACAACCTTTTTCAAAAAGACAAACATCAAGGGAAAGTAGTACAAAATACATTCACTTTACCAAGCACAAGCAACTACACAAGCTGCAAACAGACCCGCAACCTACAACAATCCAAACAGCAAAAGCCTGGAACAAGACAGAAATAGAAAAGAAAAAAAAATTACTACCACATTTCACAAACATTATAACAATTAAAAAAACAACACACAAATTTGGCCCCCAAATTTACATTCGCCCAGATGGGCCATCAAATAGGGCTTAGACCAATTGGGATTAGATGAGGTTTAACATCAAGACACTGGTTAATTTTTTTAATTTTTTTTACTGCCTGACCCCTTTGGTGCCAGTCTGTCTTTTGCTCCTACCAGTACCCCATCACACAGGGGCAGTAAGGACATTCATACACCTTTCGTACGTGTGACACATACAAAACATTCACACCGCCAGCGCCATTCAAGGGCCCATCACTTTCACACGCCCACATATCTGACACAGCAACTACAGAAAATGATGGACTGTGTAGAGTGTCACTCAACTAGCAGTGTGTGTAGTGACCAACAGAAAGTAACTACTCACACACCGCCAGCCGAGCGCCAGACCATGCACACCGCCAGCCAAACATCACTCAGCGCACACCGACAGCCAAGTACCACTCCACACACACCGCCAGCCAAGCACCACTCCACGCACACCGCAAGCCAAGCGCCACTCACCGCCAGCCAAGCACCGCTCCACGCACACCATCCAGCCAAGTACCACTCCACACACACTGCCAGCCAAACACCATCCACACACACCACCAGCCAAACACTACTCCGTGCACAGACAACCAAGTACCACTCCACGCACACCATCCAGCCAAGCGCCACTCCACACACACCACCAGCCAAGCAGCACTCCATGCACAGACAGCCAAGTGACACTGCACGCACACCATCTAGCCAAGCGCCACTCCACACACACCGCCAGCCAAGCACCACTCCACGCACACGGCAAGCCAAGCGCCACTCCACACACACCGCCAGCCAAGCACCACTCCGTGCACAGACAGCCAAGCACCACTCCACGCACACTGCAAGCCAAGCGCCACTCCACACACACCGCCAGCCAAGCACCACTCCGTGCACAGACAGCCAAGTACCACTCCACGCACACCACCAGCCAAGCGCCACTCCACACACACCACCAGCCAAGCACCACTCCACACACACCGCCAGCTAAGGCAGTAAGGACAAAAAAAAGACCAACTGCCACCAAGGGAGGCGGACAGTAAAAAACAACCAAAATTATAACCACCATTGGAACAAAACTCAAATCCTAGGGCCTAGTGGGCCAAAAAACAGGAGGCAAAACGTAAAAAAAACCGGGCCGATTTGCCCCAAGGGGGGCAGAAATTCAAAAACATAATTACTTGCCACCAGGAAGAGACACTTGCCCAAGGGGTCGTTTCCTAAAAACTAAATTTAAATTCCCTGGTGCTAGTGGGCATTTTCTGCCCCCCCTGGGGGCAAAACGGCAAAAAAAACAGGCCGATTTGCCCCATGGGTGGACAGAAAAACAAAAACACAATCATGGCCACCTGGAAGCGACCCTTACCCAAGGGGTCACTTCCCAAAACAAACACATTGCCCCAACAAAAATCCCTGGTGCTAGTAGGAAATTTCTGCCCCCGCCCTCGGGGCAAAACGGCCGAAAAACGGGCCGGTTTGCCCCCAGGGGGGGCAGAAATTCAAAAACATAATTACTTGCCACCAGGAAGAGACCCTTGCCCAAGGGGTCGCTTCCTAAAAACTAAATTTAAATTCCCTGGTGCTAGTGGGCATTTTCTGCCCCCCCTGGGGGCAAAACGGCAAAAAAAACAGGCCGATTTGCCCCCAGGGTGGACAGAAAAACAAAAACACAATCATGGCAGCGACCCTTACCCAAGGGGTCACTTCCCAAAACAAACACATTGCCCCAACAAAAATCCCTGGTGCTAGTGGGAAATTTCTGCCCCCGCCCTGGGGGCAAAACGGCCGAAAAACGGGCCGGTTTGCCCCCAGGGGGGGCAGAAAAACAAAAACTTAATGTGAGGTCACCTGGAAGCGACCCTTGCCCAAGGGGTCGCTTCCTAAAAGCTAAAATCAAAATCCCTGGTGCTAGTGGGCATTTGCTGCCCCCCCCTGGGGGCAAAATGGCAAAACAAACGGGCCGATTTGCCCCCACGGGGGACAGAAAAAACGTAAACATTAAAAATGGCCACCATATTGCCTTCCCAAAAAATCCCTGGTGCTAGTGGGGAATTTCCGCCCCCCCTGGGGGCAAAACGGCCGTAAAAATGGGCTGAATTACCCCCAGGGGGGGCAGAAAAACGAAAACATAATCACACCCTGCCTGGAAGCGACCCTTGCCCAAGGGGTCGCTTCCTATAAACTAAATTTAAATCCCTGGTGCTAGTGGGGGCATTTCCGCCGGAACGATCGCGACGCTGTGCGCGATCGTGAGGCAGAAATGCCCTGCAAAGAGACATCAGGGGAGAGGAAAATCTCTTTCCTCTCCCCTGATTCCTCTTTGCGGCCCCAAACCCCCGCCAGACACAAAAAACCCACCTTTCTCCGCGGCGCTCAGGAAGCAAATGGCTTCCCGAGCGCTGGGAATCCCTGATGATGTCAGCGCGCGCTCTGCGCGCTGACGTCATCAGGGATTCCCATGGGGAGGGGCTCATCATCAGCGCCCGACCGGTGTGCGCCATGATGAGCCCAGCTCGTCATCAGCCCCGAAGGGGTTAACAGTGGAGTCATTCACCGTCATATTGATCATAGTTAATTGCTCCAAATTCTAGAAATTGTATTACAGCCATTATGATCGGTTAGTTTATGTAAACAGACAATATGCTCAATATTGCATTGTATAGAAAAACTCACACAATCGGTGTTATCTTTGCTATTCTTGATAATATTGACAACATTTTTTTAACTCAGATCGCAATTGTTTATTCTCCCATTTATGTTTCTTTTTGTAAACTGTATTGATAGCAGCACTCATGGCAATTACGATCTTTCAAGATACAGAATATCTCACAATTTACATTCTTTTTTCACCATGTTTTCGTCACTTTTTTGTACTGCAACATGCTTCATAATCTTTTCACAACACCAGTCATGACCATATGACTTTTACTTCCGGGTTAAATTGCAATACTATCCGGCACTTTCGACTTTTCAACTAACGCGGACACAAACGCATGAGCGAACATCAGCCACACCGATGAGTGAATTACAATGTTTCATCAGAACTACCACCATTTAAATAAGACAAAGATCATTAATAACGATTGAACGCTCTTTACAGTCTTCCACACCATCTCCTACGGGGCAGTTTTGAACCATTCAACCGTGAGGTCACTTTTCACTCACCAAGTATGTTTAATACCGTTGTAATTTTGACACAATAGTTGGTGGTAATTAAGAACGCCTTAAGTTTCACATTTTAGGTATTTACACGAGTTATTACTGTGTTCATACCACTTAAACAGAAGTGATTATCACGTAAGTGATCACTTCTCTCACTCGGCATCCACAATAACAAACACACAGCTGAACGTTACAATTTTTCTTGCACAGTCGGGAGTTCATTGGCATGGTTATTTCACATATCATAGATTCACTGTATCACCAAGTAGCCTATACACATGGCACTGTTTACAATCACCTAGGGGTATATTATCAAGGGGTTTATCTCCGCTTTTTTGGCTTTAAAAGCCAAGAAAGCGGAGATAAAATTATCTCCCTATTACCAAGCTGTCGCTAACACCAGTTAGTGACAGCTAATAGGAGATAGCGAACATCTTGGGCCCCGCTTTGCATGTCAGTGATATTTATCACTAATGACATGCAAAGTGGGCGTGCCAAGATGTTAGCGACTGGAAACAGTCGCTAACATCGCTATCTCCTATTACCAACTTTTGGAGATATTCGCGCTAAGCGCGAATATCTCCAAAAGCTAACACCTGCCCTGAGCAGTTCTTCACCATGTTATCCAATGGGAGGTGGATAACATGGCTAAGAGCATTTGCTCGATAATGCATGAATATCGCTGACTTTTCAGCGATATTCATGCATTGCGGCCGTTTTTTATCGCATTTGCGATAAACCTTGCTAATAGCAAGGTTTATCTGCGATAAAAATCGCCGATGTGCGGCGATAATTTTTGTCTCTAAACAAGTTAGAGACAAAAATTATCGCTAGTTGTTGGTAATATGCCCCCTAGTGTTTTTATCCTTTTTAATTCTCTCATTTCACAATGTGCTCTACGAAGGTAATTTCCAACAGTTCGTTATTTGCGAGCACTTTCTCATCGACGTGGATCACTTGACAAGCAAAAATTTGCCCAAACATTAAGTGGTTCATATACTCACATTTTCACCTGGGCTGACAGGTCAACCACTGTTTCTCGTTTCTTTACGATTCTTGTCACAGCCACATAAAAACGCATTTACATCTGCAACAGTTCGTCCTGTACGGTTTTGAATGTTTCTATTTATGTTTTCAGATACTAAGGGGTATATTATCAAGGGGTTTTATCTCTGCTTTTTTGGCTTTAAAAGCCAAGAAAGCGGAGATAAAATTATCTCCCTATTACCAAGCTGTCGCTAACACCAGTTAGCGACAGCTAATAGGAGATAGCGACCATCATGGGCCCCACTTTGCATGTCAGTGATATTTATCACTAATGACATGCAAAGTGGGCGTGCCAAGATGTTAGCGACTGGAAACAGTCGCTAACATCGCTATCTCCTATTACCAACTTTTGGAGATATTCGCGCTAAGCGCGAATATCTCCAAAAGCTAACACCTGCCCTGAGCAGTTCTTAGCCATGTTATCCAATGGGAGGTGGATAACATGGCTAAGAGCATTTGCTCGATAATGCATGAATATCGCTGACTTTTCAGCGATATTCATGCATTGCGGCCGTTTTTTATCGCATTTGCGATAAACCTTGCTAATAGCAAGGTTTATCTGCGATAAAAATCGCCGATTTGCGGCGATAATTTTTGTCTCTAAACAAGTTAGAGACAAAAATTATCGCTAGTTGTTGGTAATATACCCCTAAGTCCCCTGAAGAAGGGTTAAGCCCGAAATGCATTGGGCAGAAATGATAATACTATCGTTCAAGCAATGTATACTATGCAAACAATAGTATCAAGATGAAATAAAATAAACAAAAATGTCATGAACAATCCATACAGAACTTTTTGAAATTCCTTTCAAGGTGTGCAACTTGGGGTCGCTACTTTCACAGCAGACAGCGCTTGTTCTCTATAAAATTTATATTTTGCAGGTCAAAAGGGCTGTTGAAAACTGCATGCATAGACTGCAGTGTCAGACCTGAGACCTGTTTTATAGAGCTACATTTGGGTGCTGCAGTCCACTAGCAACAAATCATTTACAGGCCCTGGGTACTGATAGTATCATTCAGTAGGGACTTACAATTGAATTAAATGTAACAATCAGGAATATGCAAATTGTACCATGTTTTAAGGAGCAAGCACAAGCACTTTATCAATGGTTAGCAGGAAAACAGTGCACACAGGCTTAATGCTAACAAAAACAAGTTCAATAACAGAACGTAAAAATCTGTGGGTACCCTGCAAAAAGACCCAGGTCAAATACCAAGATAATTATGAATTTTCTTGGCTAATATGTCACTACTCAAGGTAATAGAAAACACGGTTCAGTGACTAAATATCAAGGGACATATTATAGAATGCCCATAATATTGACTCCAAAATATCGAAGTACAGAATATAGAATCCTATCTACAAACAGGTAAGAACTAAAATATCGAATCCAAAATATAGATTGTTAAAATATAGTTAACTAAAATATCGACATTTTTAAATGTATTAAAAATATTATAAAAGTAATAAAATATTAAAAACAATTAATGTAAAAAAGCTTAAAATGTAAAAATAATAAATGTAATGTAAAAAAAGGTAGAGATTTTGTTGGATAGTGAGAGGGTCACAATTATTATTCCCACTCCAGTCAGTGCAATAGTAGGGAAAACATTGAATAGTGTAGGGGTATGAATTACTATTCCCACTCCAAAGAGTGCAACAGTAGGGAAAGCGTTGGATAGCGGGAGGGTAAGAATTAGTATTCCCACTCCAGTGAGTGCAACAGTAGAGAAAGCGTTGGATAGCGTAGGGGTAAAAAATACTACTCCCACTCCAGTGAGTGCAACAGTAGGGAAAATGTTGGATAGCGTAGGGGTAAAACTATTGCCACTCCAAAGAGTGCAACAGTAGGGAAAGCGTTGGATAGCGGGAGGGTACAAATTAATATTCCCACTCCAGAGAGTGCAACAGTAGGGAAAGCGTTGGCTAGCGGGAGGGTAAAAATTACAATTCCCACTCCAGAAAGTGCAACAGTAGGGAAAGCGTTGGATAGCATAGGGGTAAAAATTACTATTCCCACTCCTGAGAGTGCAACAGTAGGGAAAGTAATGATTAAATATTAAAATAAGATTACAATAATTATCAATACCAATTGTTAAAAATTAATTACCAATTAAAAATGTTTAATTACCAACTAATAACAATTAATTACCAATTAATAATTAATTATCAATACATATAAATAGAAATAAATATTTACTTTATTACAACTAAAATACTTCCCACCCTATTCCCCTATAAACCCACAACCCGCTCCAAATAATAAAAAGTACAATTAACATAATTATCAATTAATAAACTAATAAAAAATTAATTACCAATTAATAAAAATGTATCACCAATTAATAAAAAATAATTACCACTAAATAATTAATTATCAAGCAATAAATTATCAATACATCTAAAAAAAATGTTTTTACTTTATTGCAATTAAATGACTTCCCACCCTATTCTCCTATAAACCCACAACCCATTCCCAATAATAAATAATACAATTAACATAATTATCAATTATTCAATTAATCAAAAGTAATTAACAATTAATAAAAAGTAATTACTAATTATTGAAAAAGTATTATCAATCAATAAAAAGTAATTACCAATTAATAATTAATAATCAATCAATTAATTATCAATACATATAAAAAAAATTATATTTATTTAGTATAATTAAATTACTTCCCACCCTATTCCCCTATAAACCCACAACCTGCTACGGAATTAAATTACGCAAAAATGAAATACATAACATTCATTAAAATTTAACAGACATTACAAAAATAATACATAATTTTAACACATATATAACACAAAAAAAATGTATATTATGGAAACCGATATTTTAAATTCGATATTATGGAAATCGATATTTCCTACCCCAATTTCGATATATCTGACTAACTATATTTTGGTGATTCGATATTCTGTCCTATCTATATTTTGGAGTCAATATTCTGGCTTGTCTATATTTTGGATTCTATATTTTGGGCGTTCACCAGAAAACACAGTGGCATTACCTTTATACCTTAGTTCATTTATCCTATAAACCTCCTATAGGGTGTGATTAGTCCCATGTTCCCCATGAAACCCTGTTTATACTTAGTTAGTGTGAGGCACTTTTTTCACTTAGTATTTATTCATGCATTTTCAGTGTGGTGCGGACAGTGTGCTTTGCGGTGGCATGATTTATTAGGCCCTACTAATGCCATGGTAATGGTTTACACATTTTCATGCTGTATCTACAAACAGTTATGCTGATATGTGTTGGGGGCAATGTGCTGTTTTTTTTTATTTTCTACCAGACTACCTTTCCAACAGATCAACATTTGAGTTTGGTTAAGAGTGTTTTGCACCAACCTATGACAACCTACGCCACAATAAGTTTAGGGCTTCTTCTGAAATGGTTCCTATGAATGCAGATGGCTCTAAGAGGCCATAAAGGGCAAGAAATATGTTGAACCACTATTGTTTTTAAGTTTATCATGAAATCAAGTCAATAATAAAATATCATATTAGGGTTCACTAAAGGTAATTCTATCTACCCCTCTGTGTTTGGACTAATCTATTGCGATTTGCCCTCTGGAAGAATTAGAGAGAATTCTCACAAGAAGTTCATCAGATCAAATTGACCTATTGTACATTGGATAAAAAATTTCCATACATAGCTCTGTAAGGATTCCCATTAGGTATTACATCCCTCCTCCTAACAAATAGCGCATCCCATTGATGAAACACACCACTTCGGTGGGGGAGGATCACTGTATCCTAAACAAGGGATGTCCATAAACTTGGGATTTTCTCATTTGTAGCCTTACAATTGAATGGTAGATCACATTTAAACAGTTACTGTGCCACAAATTCATACTTGGTGCTTATCACCATCCCACACTCACTGGTGGGAAGGCAAAGGGTGGCAAAGGAATCATATGTGTTTACCCACTTACTTTGTGTGCTAGGTGCCATAGACTGCACCCATGAGGCACTTCAGCCACCTCGTCACATAGCACATTTTTCCGCACCAAACACTGCTGTTACTCCAGCAGCCAGCAGTCTGGTCTATGATGCCAAGATGCTGCTTCACTGATGTGTGAACTACCTTTCCTGGAAGAATCACACACATTTTCATGTTTTCACCTCTTGCACGTTGTTCATGATTTTAGTGACTTGTGACTTATTAGTAAGTAACAACATCTGACACTGGGCATGCATTTGGAACCTGAGCAGGACACATCCTCTGGTTTGGTCTTTCTGACTATTTTTTAACTTTAGTCTCTTGTTTTTGGATTCTTTATGGATTATGGAAGTTGTTTATACCCTTTGTATATAGGCTGGTTCCCTTGATGCTTCCTGGGGTGCTTTTATTATTAGCTCAACCACCTCGAAATTAGTAATATTCATTGACACAAGTCTACATGATTTGGGTTTTTTCTAACTCAAAATATGCTTTTATAAAAATTAAAAAAAAATAATATCTCAAAATCTTTTGAACTCTTAACAAAAACCTATTTCCTGCATTTAGATGTCTTACTGTATGATGCAATGTATGTCAGGCAATTGAACTGATTTGTAATTTAGAAGATGCTTTCTTTATATAAGTGCAATATTCAAATGACATACAGTTTGAAAATGAACATAGAAGATAACCAACATATTGCAATCCTACCTGGTAAATGCAACAGAAAAATTTCGAAACAAATGAACGGTTTACACAGGTTTGTGGTGTAAAACGTGCACATAGTTTGATTTAACAAAAATGGTGAGAATAAGTGAACAAACATAGTTCAGGGTTTTTCTCCTACTACTCCACAGACACAATGCTGGTGGTGAGAGTTTTTCAGACTGTGTTTTTGTTCTTGGTGGCTGTGCGGGTGGTGTTTGAGGTGCAGCTGCAGTTTGTGATGCTAGGGGTACATGTAGTGCTTGAAGGAGCAGGTGGTACAGGTGTCTGTGTATAATGTCCTGCATAAGTTGACCATGAAGATTGACATTGGCATTATTTGCTGATTGCCTCTATCGTCTTCATGGTTAAGGCATGATGTCTTGCATTCTCTTTCTTAAGCATTCTAAGATGGTCTTGGTGCTTATTTTTTCCATGTATTGGTAACATATTGCAACATTATCCAAGGCATGGGTCGGCCTGTCAGTCATCAGAGACAAGTCTTTAAGTGAGTGTGCAGTCTCATGCAGATTAGCCCCAGTCCACAAATATATTGCCACATATCACTTTGTTGCTGGAAAGGCTGGTCCTCCCAGTGGATTGCATTAGAACCTGCCAATCCCCTCCCCGCATTTGTGGCCATCTCAAATAGCCAGCAGGTTAACCAACCCAGAGAGGGGTGGCACCTGGGAGGTTGGGAGGTACTAGGAGGAGCTTTATGAATGGAGGATACCTGCTCCACTCCAGGGAGTGGTTCTCCCTCAGAAAATTGATAGAAGAGGTGCACCTTCATGGAAGGGGTATGTAAGAGAATGTTCAGAGAAACCTGTGCCGTGAGGGCTCTGTGGAGGTGAGTGCAGTGTAGGGGAATGCAACATGGCTCATTGGCTAATGGCTGGGGATAGGCAATCCTCAGAAGATATTTAGGAGGAATGCTCTTGCCCAGTTGTGAAGTGAACTTTTTAAAGGCATTATGTGTAAGGGCAGCAATGTTCTCAATTTCCTCCAGGTGCTCCTCCTCCTGGACCAGCTCCTGTTCCTTGTTCTCTTCTTGGTGAGCAGTGCTCGCCTCATATATTGTTGACTGGTTGAGAATTGGATTCTCTCCATGGATTGCCTGTTGTCCTTCACTTGTAGATGATTCAGCATTATAGTCTGGCTTGGTTTTCCCAGTGCCTGAAATATGAAGATTTCAACAGATGAAGAATATCACATCTAGTTTTCTTTTTAATTCTCAACTCACTACTTTGATAAGCATTGCTCTGCAAATAAAGAATAAATAATACAATTAGTACTAATCATTACTAAAACAACATATGCTATTAAGGGTTGATCCATGGATGAGCTTAGTATATGTGAACAATGTAAACTCTCCAGCTGTAGTCACATACCTAGTGAGGTCAACTGCTGAACCTCGCTCCTGGTAGATGGTGTTCTCTAAGTGCATCCAGATTCCACAGCTATCGGGATAAGATGTATCGTCAATTGATATTGACAATCTATTGGCGTAATCATGACCACAAATGGAGATACATTGTATAGACATACTGATGCTTAGCGAACTCCATGAATTTAACCAATAAACATTTAATATGCTAAGGGAAAAAAGGGGAAAAATAGTTAGTGAATGTGCAAATTATGAGATGTTGAAGTTAAAATCCTAGATTACCAGACTTACCTGACAGATAGAAGGTAGAGGGCATGATTGCTGCTGTCACAATGTTCCCATGTATCCGAGGTGAGGATGTTTTGAAGGTTGACTCCAGGGGCTGCTGTATTACTAAGCTTATAGGAGAGGGAGACATACATAAGAGAGTATGCCGTTATAAATCAAACAAGATTATGCTAGTTACCTGTTTCCATTACTTATTTTGCAAGGCACACACATTGATTTTATGATAGTTCAAACAAAGCAATCTCTATATTGGAACATTTCAGGGCCTATTTGGATGATGTTAGAAATAACAAAACAAATATGCTTAGGTACAGAGCATGGTTTCAACAGGGATGTGTGTGAAAATTCATACAGCGACCCTGTTGGTCATAACCAAAGATATTAGTTGGAGGCCACCGCCCCCTTGGGCCTGACTCCGTTTCTCTTGGGACCCACCCATGTGAAGGGGCACACCCTGGATCAGGTCTTTTCGACCTCTCCTCTTGAGGTTAAGGAGATAATACCGGTGCTTTGGTCGGACCATAGGCTGGCCAAATTTTTGGTCAAAGGCACGATGAGACCTGTCAACACTGGGTCTCTGCAACAGCGTCGCGCCCACCGGGCTTATCACTCTGTAACTCCGGCAATGCTCGCGCAGGCGGCGCTAGATCATCCTGCCCCCTTACAGGGGATCTTGAGAAGGACTTGGAAGCGCTGCAGGGCTGGTTACTGGACAGACTCAACGATCTTGCTCCAGTGATGGCCCCCCGTTCTACATCGAAACGGGTTTCGGCCCCGTGGTTCACGGCGACACTGGCGATCGCCCGACAGTCTTGCAGGGTGGCCGAAAGAGTTTGGCGTGCCCAATATGATCCTGAGGCAAAACTGCTTTACAAGACTGCGGTTAAGGCATATCAGCGGGACATTCATCTTGGGAAAAGGGTTTACCTTGCTGGGAGAATAGAGGCTGCCTCTAACTCCTGCAAGGAAATCTTTTCCATTGTGAGGGAATTTACAGCTCCTCGCTCGAATGTTTCCCATGATATGCCCCTAAAGTCCTGGGTCGTGGACCTTGCTAAGTTTTTTACTGGCAAGATAAAGCTTATCCAGGACTCTTTCCATCTGGCGGTGCCTGCTGGTGTAACCTGTATAGAGGAGAACCCGCACCTGGTAGCTTCACCAGGCCCGTCGCTGGTAGTCTTCCCCCTTCTTTCAGCCGCTGAGTCGTTAGGACTTATGGGCGCGCTTAAATCCGGTTCGCCCCTGGACCCCTGCCCGGCGAAGTTTCTATCTAGAATGGCGGAAGTCTTAAATCCCCTGGTCAACCCTCTTCTAAACCTATCACTGAGCCAGGGTCTGGTCCCACTAGCGTGGAAACAGGCTATGGTAATTCCCCTGCTGAAGAAGCCTGGCCTCGATCCTGAGGCGCTGGTCAATTATAGACCAATTTCTCTCTTGCCTGCCCTGATGAAAATTTTGGAGAAGCACATTCAGATGGTGCTCTCCAACTTCTTGGAATCGCATGAGCTTTTGCATGCCTCCCAATCGGGCTTCCGCCCCAATCTCAGTACTGAGACAGCACTCCTGGAGGTGCCGGAAGACATCAAAGGAGTTCTGGACTCCGGAGGCAAGGCCATGCAGGTCATGTTGGACCTGTCGGCGGCGTTCGACACCGTCCCCCATGATGGCCTTCTCTCAAGACTTTACGAGATAGGCCTCAGGGGGACGGTGCTCAGCTGGTTTTCATCATTTCTAGCCGACCGCCGACAAACGGTCTGGACCCCCCCGGACTCTGCTGTGATGCCGCCACTGGGTGTTGGGGTCCCTCAGGGCTCTATTTTGAGCCCGACCCTTTTTAACATCTTTATGACCCCTTTGGCGGCACTGGCGGAGTCTTTCGGGGCCCGGATCGTGTCCTATGCCGACGACACACAGCTCCTCTTCTCCTGTGAGAGGGGAGGAGATTTTAACGGGGAGAGCATCCGGGATTGCCTTGGGGCTGTTTTCAGATGGTTTCATTTGAATGGCCTCAAGTGCAATTCTGAGAAGTCTGAGGTGCTCTTCTTTGGGTGTACGTCGGACCCTGACTGGCATGACTGGTGGCCTCTCAACATGTTTCCACCTTCCTCCCCATCTTTAGTTGCCAAGAATCTGGGGGTTAAGATGGACAAGGGCTTGTCGATGAGAGCCCAGATTCTGGGAGTGACGGGCACCTGCTTCGGTCTCCTCAAGGTACTAAGGAAGTTTCTGCCCCTTCTGTCGGAAGAACACCGGAAACTGACTGTGCAGGCTCTGATCGAGTCCAGGCTGGACTATGCCAACGTCCTGTACCTGGGCCTGCCGGAGTATCTGCTACAGCGCCTCCAGGTGACGCAGAACGCTGCGGCAAGAGCCATTTATGGCTTAAATAGGCGAGCAAGTGTGACGGGCCTCTTGCAGGCCCTACACTGGCTGCCTATCCGCAAGCGTATTATTTTTAAGACACTGACTTTGGCCTATAAGGCCCTTCACTCTGGAGGCGCAAAGTACCTCCAAAGGAGACTGTCCTTTTACCATCCGGCCCGGGTGCTTAGATCGGAGTCACAGTTTCTGGCTGTGGTGCCTCGCGTGAAAAGAGCTAGTATCGGTGGTCGCTCCTTTGGATTGCGGGCACCCCAGCTGTGGAACTCTTTGCCGTTGACACTCCGGGGCGCTACCAGCCTGTTGGCTTTTAGGAAGGGTCTAAAGACTTGGTTGTTTACTCTATAGGCCTTTCTTTCCCTCTTTTTTATTTCATTCCTTCTCTGTTTTTATTGTCGTGTTATGTTATTCTACCGTAGGTCTCGCTGTTAAAGCGCCGGGATACTCTTTTTGAGTCGCCGCGCGCTATACAAAAGAAATATAACATAACATAACATTAGTTCCATGGACAGGAACACAAGCAACCCAACACCGGTGTTGCCATAATTATGCCTCTTCAGGGGCCTCTTCAGGGGTTTACATTGTTGTGACCGCTCAGCCCTCCACAGGGCTTGGTCGCCCCACTCACTGCTGCCGCTCTAGCCTGCCTTTGCCGCCTGCAGATTCCTTCGCTCGCTGCCCGCTGCTCCTGGGAATTTCCCGCTGCTCCTGGGAATTTCCCGCTGCTCCTGGGAATTTCCCGCTGCTTCTTGGAATTTCCCGCCGCTGCCTCCCTGCGGCCCCGCCCCCCTGTGATTCCATTCGCTGCCCCGCTCCCGCCACCCAGCTGCTCCTCACTCCCGGCTCCTTACTTAAGGGGACCACAGAGTGTGACCGCTCAGCCCCCCACAGGGCTTGGTCGCCCCACTCACTGCTGCTGCTCCTGCCTGCCTTTGCCGCCTCCTGCCTGCAGATTCCTTCGCTCGCTGCCCGCTGCTCCTGGGAATTTCCCGCTGCTCCTGGGAATTTCCCGCTGCTCCTGGGAATTTCCCGCTGCCCGCTGCTTCTTGGAATTTCCCGCTGCTGCCTCCCTGCGGCCTCGCCCCCCTGTGATTCCATTTGCCGCCCCACTCCCGCCACCCAGCTGCTCCTCCCTCCCGGCTCCTTACTTAAGGGGACCACAGAGTGTGACCGCTCAGCCCTCCACAGGGCTTGGTCGCCCCACTCACTGCTGCCGCTCCTGCCTGCTGTTGCCGCCTCCTGCCTGCAGATTCCTTCGCTCGCTGCCCGCTGCTCCTGGGAATTTCCCGCTGCTCCTGGGAATTTCCCGCTGCTCCTGGGAATTTCCTGCTGCCCGCTGCTTCTTGGAATTTCCCGCCGCTGCCTCCTTGCGGCCCCGCCCCCCTGTGATTCCATTCGCCGCCCCGCTCCCGCCACCCAGCTGCTCCTCCCTCCCGGCTCCTTACTTAAGGGGACCACAGAGTGTGACCGCTCAGCCCTCCACAGGGCTTGGTCGCCCCACTCACTGCTGTCGCTCCTGCCTGCCTTTGCCGCCTCCTGCCTGCAGATTCCTTCGCTCACTGCCCGCTGCTCCTGGGAATTTCCCGCTGCTCCTGGGAATTTCCCGCTGCCCGCTGCTTCTTGGAATTTCCCGCCGCTGCCTCCCTGCGGCCCGCCCCCCTGTGATTCCATTCGCCGCCCCGCTCCTGCCACCAGCTGCTCCTCCCTTCCGGCTCCTTACTTAAGGGGACTGTAGGGGACCACAGAGTGTGACCGCTCAGCCCTCCACATGGCTTAGTCGCCCCACTCACTGCTGCCGCTCCTCCCTGCCTTTGCCGCCTCCTGCCTGCAGATTCCTTCGCTCGCTGCCCGCTGCTCCTGGGAATTTCCTGCTGCTCCTGGGAATTTCCCGCTGCTCCTGGGAATTTCCCGCTGCCCGCTGCTTCTTGGAATTTCCCGCCGCTGCCTCCCTGTGGCCCGGCCCCCCTGTGATTCCATTCGCCGCCCCGCTCCCGCCACCCAGCTGCTCCTCCCTCCCGGCTCCTTACTTAAGGGGACCGTAGGGGACCACAGAGTGTGACCGATCAGCCCTCCACAGGGCTTGGTCGCCCCACTCACTGCTGCCGCTCCTGCCTGCCATTGCCGCCTCCTGCCTGCAGATTCCTTCGCTCGCTGCCCGCTGCTCCTGGGAATTTCCCGCTGCTCCTGGGAATTTCCCGCTGCTCCTGGGAATTTCCCGCTGCTCCTGGAAATTTCCCGCTGCCCGCTGCTTCTTGGAATTTCCCGCCGCTGACTCCCTGCGGCCCCGCCCCCTGTGATTCCATTCGCCGCCCCGCTCCCGCCACCCAGCAGCTCCTCCCTCCCGGCTCCTTACTTATGACGCCCCCAGAGCGACCGCGCAGCGGACGCGCGCAGCGGGAGCACTGATTGAGCGCCGAAGGTGCGCCAAAGGTAAGCCTGTCTGTGCCCGTCCGCGCCTGGCCCGCGCCCAGCGCCAGGACCCCTGGCCCTCCCCGCCGAGGCAAGACGACCCGACTGACCTACGACGCCGCCACTCTCAACGCACTCAATGCCGGCCCTACCCACGCCTGCTGCCGAGCCACCCCGAGACGCACCCACGGACCCTTCACCTGCTGCACCTGCAAGTTCACCTGCCTCCGAACCTGCCCCGCACCCGCCAAGACAAACACCAGCAGCAACCACCTCAAGTGCATCCTGATCAACACCCGCTCCGTCCACAGACACGCCGTGGAACTCTGGAACCTCCTCGACGCTACATCACCGGACGTCGCCTTCCTCACGGAAACCTGGATGAACGCCTCCTCTGCACCCGACATCGCCATCGCCATCCCGGACGGGTACAAGATCATCAGGAGGGACCGCATCAACCAGACCGGAGGTGGCATCGCCATCGTCCACAGGAACACCATCCGCATCACGACCGACGCCAACGACTCCTTCGCCGCAGCCGAACATCTCCACTTCCAGATTCACACCGACCCTAAGACGACCCTCAGAGGCACCCTCGTCTACAGACCCCCGGGACCACACACACAATTCAGCGAAGACATCACAGACTTCATCAGCCCGCACGCCCTCCCCTCCACCGACTACATCCTCCTCGGGGACCTCAACTTCCACCTGGAGAACAACAAGGACCGCAACACCACCGCCCTGCTGGAAAACCTCGCCAACCTCGGACTCAAGCAACTGGTCAACACCCCCACCCACTACGCCGGTCACACGCTTGATCCCGTCTTCTCTTCCAGCAAGTACATCACCTTCAGCCACGCCACCGGACTCCACTGGACCGACCACAGCTGCGTCCACTTCAGCTTTAAAAGATCCACGACCCACCACCACCCGCAACAGGTACCTCACAGGAATTGGAGCAAGATCACCGCAGACCATCTCACCACCTCCCTCAGCCAGAGCCCACCCGCCAACACAACGGACCCCAACAAAGCAGCCCGCAACTTCACACAGTGGCTGACCGCCTACGCCGACGACTTCGCGCCACTAAAGAACCCTCCCAGCAGACCCAGAAGCAAGAAGGCATCCTGGTTCACCGATGACCTCAAGGACTCCAAGAAGACCTGCCGCACCCTCGAGAAAGCCTGGCTCCTCGACCGGACCACCGACAACATGACCGCCCTCAAACACGCTACCCGCAAGCACCACCAGCTCATCCGCACCGCCAAGAAGAAATCCCTGAAGGAACGACTGGACAGCAACGCCCACGACAGCAAAGAGCTCTTTACTATCGTCAAGGAGTTCTCCAACCCCAGCACCGGCACCAACGACATCACTCCGTCACAAGAGCTCTGCGACTCCCTCGCCTCGTTCTTCCACCGCAAGATCGCCGACATCCACAACAGCTTCGACGCCCCACCCACGCACCCAACCGTCGAACCAACGCCCCCCACCGACACCCTTCGCACCTGGACCACGGTGACCACCGAAGACACAGCCCGCACGATGAACACCATCCAATCCGGATCACCGACCGACCCCTGCCCACACCACATCTTCAACAAGGCCGACTCCACCATCGCACCCCAACTCTGGAACATCATCAACACCGCCACCTTCCCGGAGAGCTGGAAGCACGCTGAGATCAGCGCCCTCCTGAAGAAACCTACAGCGGACCCCACCGATCTCAAAAACTTCCGCCTCATCTCGCTCCTCCCTTTTCCTGCTAAAGTCATCGAGAAGATCGTCAACAGACAGCTGACCGCCTTTCTCGAGACGAACGGATCCCTCGACCCCTCGCAGTCCGGCTTCTCCGCTGCGTTCGACACGGTCTGCCACCGCACCCTAGTCCAGCGCCTCAGCAACATCGGTATCCAAGAGAAGGCACTGGAGTGGATCATCTCGTTCCTCGCCGGAAGAACACAAAGAGTCCGCCTCCCCCCGTTTCGCTCCGAGGCCACCGAAGTCATCTGCGGCGTCCCGCAAGGATCTTCACTCAGCCCCACCCTCTTCAACATATACATGAAACCTCTCGCAGCCATCGCACGCCAGCACAACCTCAACATCATCTCTTACGCCGACGACACCCAGCTGATCCTCTTCCTCACCAGAGACCCCGACACCGCCAGAACCTGCCTACACGAAGGGATGAAAGATGTCGCCGAGTGGATGAAGGACAGCCGCCTGAAACTGAACTCGGACAAGACGGAAGTCCTCATCCTGGGATCTTCGCCCTCCGCCTGGGACGACTCCTGGTGGCCCCCAGCCCTGGGCACCGCACCCAAGCCAACCGACCACGCACGGAACCTGGGCTTCATCCTGGACCCCTCCCTCTCGATGACCAGACAAGTCAACGCCGTCTCCTAATCGTGCTTCAACACCCTGCGTATGCTTCGCAAGATCTTCCGCTGGATCCCGACCGAGACCAGGAAGACTGTCACCCAGGCACTCGTCACCAGCCGACTGGACTATGGAAACGCCCTCTACGCCGGAACCACAGCCAAGCTACAGAAAAGACTCCAGCGCATCCAGAACGCCTCCGCCCGACTCATCCTGGATGTCCCCCGACGCAGCCACATCTCCAGCCACCTGAGGAACCTGCACTGGCTCCCCGTCGACAAGAGGATCACGTTCCGGCTCCTCACCCACGCACACAAGTCTCTCCACGACCTGGGCCCCAAGTACCTCAACGACCGCCTGACCTTCTACACGCCCACCCGCTGCCTACGGTCCACCAGCCTCGCCCTCGCAGCCATACCACGCATCCGAAGAGCCACCGCCGGAGGAAGATCCTTCTCTTACCTGGCTGCCAAGACTTGGAACTCCCTCCCCATCCACCTTCGGCTGACCCAGGACCATCTCGCCTTCAGGAAACAACTCAAGACCTGGCTGTTCGAGCAGTAGCATACCCCTCCCCCCAAGCGCCTTGAGACCCTCCCGGGTGAGTAGTGCGCTATACAAATGGCATGATTGATTGATTGAATGCAGGAATGATTGAAGGACAGATTTAGATGAGTGTAAAAACACTTGTTTTCACAGAAATAGAGAGAGTCATAGCTGCTAACGTTTTCAGTCCTATGCATGACTAGCTAGGCCAGTGCCATTGTTTCTTAGAATTCTGGTACTTGTAGTCTTATTTACCCTAGTATAAACCCATGACTACAAGTCCCATAATTCAATTGAAAAGGGAGATCTGCCTTACCTTTTTATGCATGGACCTGGGAATCTTGCCAGCTATAGAAAGTGTAGGGGTAGAGGGGAAGGGGTTATGTTCTTACCTGGCACCCCATTAGTGTCATCCCAAAGTGGCAACCCATATTCCAGATGGGATGCACGGTGGAGAGAACGGCCTTCCTAAGGAGGGTGAGACGGAGATGGGTTCTAGTTAATCATTCAGGAAGAACTTTAGTTAGCTCAATCCTTGATAACTTCTTCTTCACCCACCTCCACTCATCTTGCCATTTTTTCTTAATGTACCCCCATGATCAGGACTTTCTCCAACAATGCATTGACTTTAGTCAGTTACCTCCTGCCATCATAAGGCTGCCTTCAGGGTTCCATTGAGGGATTAAGGTGACATCCCACATAGTTGCTTGCATTTTGTAATCTCATGTTTAACTGCAAGGGCTGTTTCCTCTTCCTTGAAATTCTTTACCTCTTCAACACAGTTAGCACTGTGGCATCTCAGAGATGCAGTCGTGACTGACCGCTCCCACAGGTTAAGACGGAAAAGAAACAGATCATACGCTGTGGGTAAAATGTATGCAGTTATTAGGGAATGTGTGTCAGTTGTGTCAGATTTCTTTCAGGTGCATAGCATTATAATATTAACTGCTTTGCAGAGGTGTGAGCAAAGATTTTCCATGTGTGCTGAGATCTCCTATTCACTACAATGCGCAATCTCCACACCCATGGCGGAGTTTTTGTCACAAGTGCAGAAATTCTGCCAGTCATAAAATACAGTTGTAAGTTACAAGTAGTAACTATAGAGTTGTAAATTAAAATTATTCAGACTCCACCCCCTAAACTGAGGAGATGGAGACATGTAAGTTTACACTTTTGAGTAACTTTACACTCGGATTTTGTTAGTAGTCTTAAGTAGTAAAATTACTTAAAGTGTAAATTACACATGTAAATGTAATCACAAGTGCAAATTAACTTCATAAATAGCACTCCGAGTCAAATGAGTTTTCGCATCTATTTGTTGACTATGGAAACTGCAATTTCACGCACTCTGTAAAGTTTAAAAAAATGCATCACAAAAGAGGAGGATCATTTCTACATTTAATAGTCAACTGTACTCAACACGCACAATACTTGCCATCCCACTCACTATTAGCACAATGTGTCCAGCAGCTGTATTGTACGCCAATTAACACAACAAATAAGTATTGAGTTTTCTATGTGTCTAAAGTCATTGCATCAAGACAGCATTGATTTTTGAGGCATTAATCGAGACATTGTTTTTGATTTTATCTAAATTTATTAAAATCTTGTTTTCTGCAGCCGAAAGATTCACATGACATATATATATTTTCTAAAGTTTAAGATTTTTCTGTTGTTTTGAGAAATGTAGTGGACATACAAGATTGTTTGAGTGTGTACCTGACTGTAAAACTACTGTTGAAATGTATCACCCTTAAACAATAGATTGTTCATCTTCGAGGGGTATTTTGCAAGTTCATTTCTCGTGATCAGGCTTCGAAGAGGCATGAAAGTCAGTGAAAATTAGTTTTGTCGCGTGCATGAAATCATAAAAAACAAAGCACGTTAACGTTTCATATCCAAGTGTTGCTTTTTCAGTGCATTAAGCTCATGCTAATTGACAGGCTTGATTAAGGTATAAACAGCTAACTGTGTTGGTGTGTGTGTTGCAATTGTGGAAAAATAGACGGGGTAAAAAAAGAAAAGGTGGGCTGTAGCATATGTTTCAACATGTCTGAAGATTCATATCTCGTTTGCGTTCTTCCCAACTGTGAGTAAGATTGCATTTGGATTATCTCCCACTGAAAGCTTAAGGTTTCCACCCCCGAGTGCATCTTTAGAATCTGCTCACATGGTATCGCTGCTCTTTCTCTGCTATAGTTCTTCAGAAACCTACTTAATTTAATTTAATTAAATGTAATTAGATACAGCCTCTTACATACCGTGTGAAGAGAGAATGCTGAGTACATTGTTTTTCATCATTTTAAAATAGAGTTTAAGGATGATGACTGTACACGACACAAATTAGAACCGTGACCATATCCTTTTCAGGTAATGTAATACAAATACTTATGTTTGTCTGATAGCTCATGTACCAAGAAAAAATGATCACCATTAATCATCATGTGTCTTACATTGTGGTGCTAAATAAAGAATGTCTGTAAGTGAAATGTAGGCAGCCCTACACGTTTACAGTGACCCACAACAGACCTGGAACTCATATTCTATGTGATATGCACACAAATGAATATGAAGTAAAATGCAATTGACCTAATTCAAAAACGGAGAGTGCCCTTATGCTTAGGGCACTATTAAAATGCATTTTCCCCACAAATTAGTCAGTGTTATTTCTGCACTGGTCTAGCAGTGCAACTCTTATGTTTGCACTTGTCAGTTGAATATGTTGATGCGGTTTATTTAATCTGGACCTCTTTTCTTTGGGGGGTGAGGGGCTTAGAAAAATGCATACTTGAAAAAGTAAATAAAAAGCAGTAGCCTAATTACAGGAACTGTGGCAGAAGTCAGTACTGGTATATGTCAGAAGCCGAAACGTTGATATCTGTGTTGATAGTGATTCCTGTTTTGAGGTTGCATTAGTCAGGGTCAGAATGGGGTAGAAAATAGACACAAGCACCAAAATGAATTTGGTCCACGTCTATGAACTAGGTTTCTGAAAATCAAAGATATTCCTTGCTTCGAGCCGGCAATTGATCTCATAAATCCACTAGCAGCCAGGAAGCTCTATTTACAATATAGATATGGGGTGCTTCCACTCCGCTGTTTCACATCTAAGTGGAGAGACCAACATATGACCCACTGTCCGGCTTGTGAGCACCCTGAAGAAACAGAGCTCCATGTCTTTTTTAGCTGCCCAGGCTACAAGAGAGCAAGGAAGCGTTGGTTGATCCAGATGTGCAGGAATCTGGGCAATAGGATACTGAAAACCGATTCGATCATCCCAACAGTATACTCGGTTGCAGGTTTCTTGTTCGCAATGTGGTGCACCAGAAGGGTCTATTTGAGCTCCAGAAGTGAAGTATCGACAGCCCTGTCGTGAAGTATTAACGCCAGTTGAATTAACTTACTAGTTGCCTTGCATATCTGTAAAGTTTTTAACCTAATAACTTCTGTTTTTACACTTGCCTTTTTCAGCTAATTTATACATTTATTGCACTGCGCACTTTCCACACATGTTCCTTAAAGTTACGCCTACCCAAAGTCTCAATGTATTGTTTAATATGAAATTATGTGTATAACTATCACTGGGTTTTACTCTTTTTTTTTTTAACTACGATTGTCAGCATGTTGCATTTTATTTCTTTTTTGTCATGTAAATGTTTGCTGTGTGCTGTACTTTCTAGGTCATTAAGACCGAAATAAAGTTCTTTTGAATTGAATTGAATTGCATCCACCCCTTTGAATTTTTACTTTTCCAAAAATGAAGTAAGTTCAATGTATTACTTTGCTAAAAGTTTGTTGTTTGGGGTTGGGCCAGGCACCACTATATTTGTTCCTTTTTTAGGTCTCGACCTGCCAATGCGCATGCATGCGCATTGCTGGCGAGACATATAGAGGGCCACCAGCAAATCCTACCAAGAAGTTTTGGATTGCGGATTCTCCCCAATGCGTGTGAGGCATTCAAGCGTGAAGCTTTGCCAGCGCGCGCTCGCCCTCACTTCTCACTCACACCCCATGCTCGTTCCCTCCCACTCGCTCGCTCCCCCGCTCCCCCACTCCCCCGCTCCCCCATCAAGCCGCTCGCACACCACCATTTCACCATTTGTGCCCATCAGACTTCAAAGGAATGCCTCTCCCGCCCCCGCCACAGCAATGCCGAGAGCTTGCTCTCTGACTCTCTCTCTCTCGCCCTTTCTATCACTCATAACCTTTCTCTCTTTCTTGCCATCTCCTCCGCCGCACCGCGTTAAAGACCGGAGGGGGTGTTTCCTTGCGTTCTCCAACTCTCTCTCCTTCGCCCTTTTCTATCACTCACAACCTTTCTCTCTTTCTTGCCATCTCCTCCGCCGCACCACGTTAAAGACCGGAGGGGGTGTTTGCTTGCTTTTTCTAACTCTCTCTCTTTCGCCCTTTCTATCACTCACAACCTTTCTCTCTTTCTTGCCATCTCCTCCGCCGCACCGCGTTAAAGACCGGAGTTGGTGTTTACTTGCTTGAATATGTGTATCTGAGTGTATCTCTACTCAGCCAGTGCAGGGCATCTTGTAAGACATATAGAGGGCCACCAGCAAATCCTACCAAGAAGTTTTGGATTGCGGATCCTTCCCAATGCGTGTGAGGCATTCAAGCGCGAAGCTTTGCCAGCGCACGCTCGGCCTCACTTCTCACTCACACCCCATGCTCGTTCCCTCCCACTCGCTCGCTCCCCTGCTCCCCCGCTCCCCCCATCAAGCCGCTCGCACACCACCATTTCACCATTTGTGCCCATCAGACTTCAAAGGAATGACTCTCCCGCCCCCGCCACAGCAATGCCGAGAGCTTGTTCTCTAACTCTCTCTCTCTCGCCCTTTCTATCACTCACAACCTTTCTCTCTTTCTTGCCATCTCCTCCGCCACACCGCGTTAAAGACCGGAGGGGGTGTTTCCTTGCGTTCTCTAACTCTCTCTCCTTCGCCCTTTTCTTTCACTCACAACCTTTCTCTCTTTCTTGCCATCTCCTCCGCCGCACCACGTTAAAGACCGGAGGGGGTGTTTGCTTGCTTTTTCTAACTATCTCTCTTTCGCCCTTTCTATCACTCACAACCTTTCTCTCTTTCTTGCCATCTCCTCCGCCGCACCGCGTTAAAGACCGGAGTTGGTGTTTGCTTGCTTGAATATGTGTATCTGAGTGTATCTCTACTCAGCCAGTGCAGGGCATCTTGTAAGCCGCCCCACAACTCCACGTCCGCATTTTCTTGTATTGGCACTGAGTGCACATGCTTTCTGACCCTCTCCCCTCCACCCTCGCAACACTTCTGCGTCGTTGTTTGCACCCAGGGCCGCCACAGTGTTGCTTGTACCACCCTTGTCAATCCTTAACTAGCCCCAATACCCGCTACACGTTGTTTCACCAAGTCCCTTCATTACCCCGCACTCGCCCCATTGTGTTATTCCCACCCTGCTCCCTGGTGTTGCTCGATTCCCCCATCCTCACCCACCCATTCGCATTTTATTAAAAAATAAAAATTGCTCTCAGAAGAGGGTACTTGTGCTGCTTCGTTTAGGCTATCTCGGAACGATATCTAGCAAATAAACTCATTTACATACCAAACGGAGAGCTTCATAAAATGAAAGAACAAAAAAAAACGCAGTTTAATTCTGTAAACCCGATGTCCCACTCAAATTGATCATTAATAGTTGCACCACTTCTAAACGGACATGCCTGGTTTTACTTGTAAACAGGTTACCAGTAATTCACTCCTTTCCAGTGAAGTGCAGCTTCACATGTTTTCCAGAGTATTCCTGTGTGACCGATATCCTACTAAATCCATTCCCCTAAAAGGCTCGAGTATTGATTTGAAACTGTGGAAAGCGTCTCCCTAGTTTGTCACTTGAAAAAGCACATGCATCGTGTACGTTCAGTGCTGCTTAACAGGTGTTCTTATCAATGATAACCTCGCAAAACCTTCAGTGATGTCGTTTTCAGGGCAAAAAAGTTAAATAAATAAATCAGTGCACATTTTGGGGGAAACTCCTTAACTGTTTTTTCTTGAATAATGGATTTTCATTTCTCCATTGACTACCATTTCTATGGCCAGGGAATTTAAGTATTTTATTTGAAGTAAGTACAATGGCAAAGGAAATAGGTTCTGCCTAGGCAACAGCATTGACGGTTATAGCATTTTTTCGATTTAAAAAAAATATATATATATATATTTTAAGACATGTTGCACACCATTTCGGGCTGCTCTGCAACATGTGTAAAAAGAACAAAAACATTAAAAAGCCAATAGATCTTACGTAGGCAAAACCTATTGGCTTTGTCAATGCTTGTTTTTTAAGATGGCTATGTGGTGATTACACAGTCTCTTAACTTTCGGGGGTGCCTTTTGAACACTCTTCAACGGTCAAGTTATTCATGTGTTTTTCTGGCAATTTAACAGTATTCCACCCTTCCATTTTTGGAAATCCCCAAACACAGATGTCAGGTTGTATGAGTTTAACAGTTCAATCTAGCAAGTGTTCTAGATTTCCAAGATACTACTAGGGCTCAAAATGCACAAATAAATAAAAACAAGATGAGAAACTCAGTGTGTAAGTAGTCAGTTAAACAATTTGGAAGAGGGATGAAAGTAGCCACATAGTATGTATCATTAAAGGCAGTGTTTGGAAGTAGTAGTGCACTAAAACTATCCCAGTGTAAAGTTTTTTATTGGTACGTGTGTGGCATTAGTTAGTGGCTTCCGTTTATGACAGCAAAGAAACAAGAAGCTATGGGGTTGAAGACTATGCCATTAATGCCAAAACAAGAGGTCTTAAATTTGGTGTACATGACCTAGTTTATTTTTTGAGATTTAAAGGAAAACTTTATTGGACATAAAGAATGCAATGAAAAAATAATATACAGTATTAATGTCCAAGACAATGCAAGTAAAAAATCGTAGGTAATATAAAGAGAGAAAAGGGGAGGAAGAGAGGGGTAAAAAAGGAGGGGAGGGAGAAAGAGAGGGAGAGGGACTCAGCAATTAAAGTACAGGATTCATACTTAAAATGTAGTATTTAGGAAAAACTTGCAAATTGTCCAGAAAACATTATATAAAATTAAAGAAACAAGGCACATGTAGAAAAAGAAACAAAGTCAAGCAGGAACATATCAAGGGGGTTTGAGTACTTCCTCAATACGAGGAGAATGCAACATGGGAGATTGAGCCGAGGAGTCTAAGAAGGTAGTAATGGGTAACCACAATAAATCACGTTTGATAGCAAGAGTAACAGGATAAACATATGCTCTATCTAGTCTATGATTAAAACAAACACCATACCACCAAGCCTGACAGGAAATGGACGATGTGTCCTTCCAAGCCTTGGTAATTTGCTGAAATGCCACTGCAAGGAGGAGGTCAATAATAGAAGTATTAATATCAGAGGAGGACCATATATCAGAAAGACTACCTAGAAAAATGTGGGTAAGAGAAAAGGGGAAATCAGTAGAAAAAATATTGTTAAGTTGCTGCCATACTTTAGACCAAAACACACGAACCATAGGGCATCAGAAAAGCATGTGTTTGAGATCTGCCCTCGCTACCGAGCAGGACCAACATGTTGAAGGGAGAGAGGAGTTTATTGCATGTAATTTAGCAGGAGTGATCAAGAGGCAAATATAAATAAAAAACAAAGGGGCATATTATCAAGGATATCAGGCTCGGCTCCCACCTTCCTCGGGGCTGTGATGAGAGTCCTAATCCCGGCCCTACCGAACAACCTCAGTGTTCCGATACTAAGAAACGAACAACTAAGATAGTACAGCGGGGCGCAGGAAAGGAAGGGAACAGCAGGGAGGGAGATCTGCAACAACAAAGAACAAGATATTAGAGCACCCTATCTCCCTAACCTCTAACAGTGTGTTTTACGTTTCCTTAACCCAAAACCACCCCACTGCCATCAATCATTACCTGTAAAGAAAAATACTCAATGATCTAATCCAAAGGAGACAGGGGTCTGATGAGGTTTGAAGAACTGTGCCCAACTGTGAAAACAAAGCGAACACGTTTCAATTCCCTCTGCTCAAAGTGCCCTGTACTGTTGTGTGCTGTGCGGAATAGACAGTACACACATACCATGAACAATGCGTGATGTTCTATAAATGGGCGATTTCACAGTTCCCTTTTTTGTTTCCAATACCACTCCTGTCTCCTGTTAGAGCGAGATAAATAAACAATTATGAACACTGCAACCTTCGGAATGTGGAAAAGTAAATTTTGCCATGTTCTGTGTCCCTACGCCCCATCCATCATATGTTTTGTGTGCATGACCAATATGCATATGTTATTCCCCATTTCTGATTAAAGACGCAATTACAGTTGTGTCCACCTCTGGTATGCTATTTTCCAGTCCTCGTGAATACTATGAATATCAGGCCTATGTAAGTAATGTTGCCACGTTTCTCAGTGTGCACGTTATTCAATTATAAAGTCCCCGTTTCTAGGCCTCAAAAGGGCCCGGACCACAGATTCAGCTCCTGTCTCCTGAAAGCCTCGCTGAGGAGCGATACAGCCCCCACCTGTATCCTCGACCTTTCACTTACTTCCTGCCTCGCAGTGCCCGGTGCAGCCCGGCTCTGCCTCTGAGTCTGCCAAAAGTATGTTATAGTTCCTGCTATCAGTTCAGTCCTCCTCTTCTGCATTCCTAAGCTACTGAACTGCATCAATAGTTTCCGTCATTGTCTAGCCTTCTCGGCTCCACGTTAGAGAAATACTGTATTTAATGGTCATTTAATATTCTTCACGTACTACATGTAGAATAATGCATGGTCCAGTCTTAGAATCAGGTTAGCTTTTCCCCTCATGACTTCTAGTTTATATCAACATGTTCCCTAAACATTAGATACCAGATAGGATTAGGTACATGTCGCTCCGACCCTCCAGACTCTAGTCTCTGCTCCTAGCACAGAGTTCGTAGCCCCCAACTTCTCCTAGTAACACGTCATTGCCAGTTTTTGCGCACCATTAGGTTAGAGGTCCCGGCTCCTTAGGTAGCCCCCTCCTATGTTTCCGCCCATTCATGACATATTCTGTTACGTTTGCATCACATGTCTATGTAAACTCCCAGTTACACCCACTTTTACTGTTATCTCTCGCGACTGCTACACGTCACGCCTTCTACTCCACCCACTGTTACGCCTACTGCAATGTAATGCTATGTGTTTGCGCTATGTATATATATATATCAATGTTATGTTATTGAATGTTAGCGCGCTCATCCCAGACCTAGCCCCAGCAGCTGCTGGGCATCTTTTTCCCCTACTGGGTCCCAGTTGTCCTGCTGGGCCCTGTCGTTCTGCTCATCCTATGCAGGTTGTCCTGATCCTGTCCTTATGCTGTAATAAACCTGCAGAAACTCCTACTACCTCGAATCTTGACTCTTATTTATTGAGCTATCTGTTATTTATTCATTCATGCACTCAAAAATAGGGTATTATTTAATTATTTACCACATAATGGCGCCCGAATAGGGACTTGCCCTTTCCCCACGCGTCGGTGAAGCCACGCCGACCCCCTGACCCCCTGCAGTCGTGACGGAACTCTTCTGGCCAAGTGCAGATATTTCTGCTTTAAGTATCCCTCAGGCCCACGGAGGAGACGGAGGAGGCGGTCCAGCATCCGAACGAGACGGTGGAGGAACGCGGCGAGTCCCGACCAGAGCCCAAGCCGAGAGTCCAAGGTCCGAGGTATCCGGAGGTCCACCCGTAACTGAAGTCCGAAGTCCGAAGTTCGTCGTCGTAGTCCAGTCCCGTCCGAGGCCTTCCGTTCCGTGCTGCCCGGTGAGTACCATTGCTGGGGTAGTGTCTAGACAGGGTCAGTCTAAATTGACTCTGGTCCGTGGGTTGGTGGTACCCAAGCCCGCAAACGAAGTGTCCACCTAGGTGGATACGGGTCTTGATGTGTTCCTTTATGGGACCGGTATGTTCCGTACTGTTATAGCAGTGCATCCAGTAACTCTAGTCTGTTCCGTTCTCGAGAATTCTGTTCTGTTTCTGTTTTCAGTATTTTCAGGTAGTATTCTGTTCGAACTGTTATTTATAATGTTGTTTTAATGTATTTTCAATGTCGTGGTATGTCTGAATTGTTTTCCCAATTGTTATTGTTTTTTTCGTGTATTGTATTGTGTTCCGATTTAAGTTTAGAATGCCGCTCTTTTCAAAGTTACGTCAGTTAAAAACTAGAAAGGGTCTGCTGGAAGCAGCAGTTCCTGTTCCGCCAAGGGACAGTCCAGGTCACTTTATGTATCAGAAACATGGCATAAGCGCCATATTGTATTTAGATTTATGGGTAGAGTATACCAAACAGTTAGAAGAAAAGTATAGATGGCCTGTATCGGGTACATGGGATGCCGAATGTATCATGCGAGTAGAAGAAGCATTATGGAAAAAGAAAGCCAGACAGTCACAGAAAGATGCCATCGAGTTATGGCGTAAGGAAGCGCATAGAAGAACGGAAAAGGAAGTCAGAAAGTCAGAGTTAAGTAGAGAATCCCAAGAACGAGCCCAAGAAAGAGAATTAATCGAGATAGGTGAACAAGTCAAAGCCGAACAGTCAGACAGACAGAGGCATGCCCTTATTAAGGGTATGTATCCTCTTCTTGCCGAAGGTGTGCCAAAAGCGACCCCGGAGGCATCCAGTAATTTCCCGCCACCATTAGTTCCGACCAAGCTACGTCACAAACCGACCGCAGCTGATATTTTCATTTCGTCCTATTTGGATGACACCGTCCCAGAATATGCAAATCCAGTTCGCGCTCCACCTGTCCCTGTAAATCAGGCACTTCCCGCTCTTCCAGGCACCGGAGTACCTGTTACGGTACCCCCGGGTCAGCCCGCCATACAAGTTCAGCCCACGTTACAATTACCGACCCTGCAAGCACGAAGAATGTCAGTTGACGATTCTAGTCTAGGGGCCGCAGGAGGAGGTCCTCCTCAAACCCCGCCGCCACACAAGCGTTTATCAGCACTCGAATTACATGCTCAAGCATCACAGCGTACTCCCAAGAGTAATAAGTCTGTCGCAGAAATCAGGCAAGCCCTTAACGAATGTAGTTATGATCCAGTTCCAGGCGAAAATACTATGGTTTTATATTCCTTGCGTGTAAGAAGAGTGACCGAGTATCTAGTCACCTTACCGAATATGAAAGAAGATCTAGACAGAATATATCGTTTCATCCGTACAGGGGATGATCCAGAAAGTATTGGCGAGATTATGTCCCAAAGGAAAGCCGAGATTCAGCTCATGATATTAAAGTTCCTGATCAATTGTCTAATAAGAGAACAAGATTACCCGACTAAAGATCCCGCCGACATGAGAATCCTAACAAGGTGGAGTGATAATATAGCCGAGGGTAAGCACAAGACCATTAGTGCCATGGAAAGTATGTACAAGAAAATTCGTAAAGAAATAATAAAGTTACACGAACAGCGTAAAGCAGCACAAGTAAGCGAGAAAGAAAGTGCCTCTGATCCTGAAGAGGAAGACGAGAATCCCGTCAGAATAGCGTATGTAGGAAAATCCAGATTTCCAGATCGCCATTTACGTCCAGAACCTAAGTCTATTTTTCATCATCCAGCACGAGAGCCTCGCTCTCTCGAACAAGTATTTCAAGCTACCGATCACATTCTGAAATCACGAGTCGGTTATAGCGAATTAAGTACTATGCACGAACAAGAACTAGCCCGATCAGCAGTCCGATGGATTACTGATTCTACCACTTTTCCAGACGAAATAGTGGCACAAATGTTTCTGAAACTGCCCCCAGCCGAGCAACGACTGGTGGGTATGTATATGATCCAGCACCTCATTACCCTGTATGAGGGTCAACATTCTGATCCAGGTCCGTTACATGATATCCTGAACGAGTTACTCCAGTATAGATGGAGAGGTCTAGGTACCGATTTAATTAGTGTCATTCTAGAACAGCGCCACAAGTATAGAACGTTCCTGAACCCGCATTTTGTTCATGTCTCACCCCCAGAAAGTAAACCGTTTTACATAGACAGACAGAATCCGTTACGAGAAGTCCACCCAGTCCAAGGGGCGGGTGGCGACATGCAACGAGTGTTTGTATACACTCCGATATCAAAGATGGAACTCCTCGAGATGAAGAAATTAATTCCCTGTCATGACAAAGATCCAGCAGGGTTCCATCGAGAATTAAAAGACATGCTCCGTATGGGAGAATACACCTACCCAGATATCATTAAAATGTTAAAAGTTCTGCTACCCGCAGGGGTGTATGAAAAATTAAAGGAAAAAGAATGGGAGGTGGGAGAGAAAAAGATCGATTGGACAGCTCTAGAAGCTGAAGACAAGGCACGAGTACCAGGTACCGGTCTTGGAGATAAATGTAAAGAATTACCAGAATTATTGATTCAAGTTTTACCCAGATTATTGACAACTAGGAAAGAAGACTGGGATGCAATCTCAGCCTGCAAACAGAAACAAGAAGAAGATATTAGTGATTTTTATTCTAGATTCGAGAAATGTTTCAGTATTAACAGTGGTCTCAAGACAAGTAGTGAGTCATACCCTCATCTTTTCGTTACCAAATTGGTCGAGAATTCAAGTCCACAGATTAAAAACCGAGTTTTGAAAGTCGAAAGCACCTGGCAAGCAAATAGTCCGTCCCAGATGCTCCAGATGCTCCAGTACCACCAGAATAGAATCAGAGAAGAGCAAGAACACGAGAGAAAACGTATGAAAGACACGAAAATGAAAGTGCTAGTTGCACAATCTATTCCCCAAGACAGTCAGAAGAGGGGTCCGAATCAAGCCAGTCATCCTGCAGCTCCCGTTAAAGGGAACTGCAATTATTGTAAACAGCCAGGTCATTTTATAAACGATTGTGCAGTTCTGAAGCACAACATAGCTACTGGTAAGACTAAAGAAAGACCACGTCCGCCTAGACAAGAACAAGTTTCACAGGCTCCTCAGTCACAGAATGCACCGCAGACAGTTACAGTACCGCAGCCTATTGCTGCAACACAGCACGTTACATCGCAGATGTACCAGTATGCACAGTCTGAGTATCCAGAGTACCAGTCATATTCATGAAACAGCCTAGAGAGGGAGGTAGGCGTGCCTCTCATCGAGATACCTGTAGACCAAGAAGGTCCCTATGTTCATAGTCAAGTATTAGGGAAAGACAGAAAATTTCTGATCGATACAGGGGCAAGTAGGACCACAATTAGTCATGCCGAAGTTCCAGGGGCTCCGCTCTCAGGCTCAAGAAATGTTTCCCTTGGATTTTCAGGAAAACCCATAGTTAATGAAATATCTCAGCCAGTTACTCTAGAAGTAGGTCCATTGTCCCGTACTACTGATCTGTTACTTACTAAGTCATGTCCAGAAAATGTATTAGGCATTAAGACACTGAAAGAATTAGGTGCAGTTATTTGCTGTTCCCCAGAGGGAATACGTCTGTTCCTACGTGACTTTAAGGGTCACTATGTATTACGAGATTTTGATTCAAGATTGTCTAATGTTCCGCAGCAGTTATGGGCGCGAGGTCCAACTGATGTAGGTTACATGCAAATCACACCCTATCGTGTGACTCTCAAACCAGGTGTAGTGTTACCCCGAATCAGACAGTACAGATTGCCACCTGAGGCTGTAGCAGCCTTATCCAAAATTATTGACGAGCTCATGGCTCAAGGGGTAGTTGTAGAAACTGACTCCAATGTATGCAATTCTCCGATCATTCCAGTCATGAAACGTACTGATCCGAATGCACCCCCAGTATATCGATTAGTGATTGATTTACGAGAGCTTAACAAATGTATTATTCCTCAGTACCCAGTTGTTCCAGACATTTCTTCTCTGTTAACTGCCATTGATTCCGAAGCCATGTTTTTCACTGTTATTGACCTCAAGAATGCATTTTTTAGTGTTCCAATTCATCCAGACAGCCAGTTTCTTTTCGGATTCTGTTTAAATGGAAGGAGCTATATGTTTACACGCGCTCCTCAAGGTTTCACAGAAAGCCCTAGTATTTACAGTCAAGCACTCAAGAGACAACTAGACAACATTCACATGCCAACTGACACTGCCCTGCTCCAGTATGTCGATGATCTACTGATCACAGCCCGTTCTGAACGTGCTTGCGAGCGAGCATCACTTACAGTTCTGTATTTTCTTGCCGAGATGGGACACAAGGTGTCACCTTCGAAGCTTCAATTCTGTGTCCAGCAAGTGGTATACTTAGGACACTTGCTGTCCAAGAGGGGTAGGCAGTTGACACCCGACCGTATCCAGTTAATAGCGAGTCTTCCCCAGCCCAGAACCCAGAAGGAGGTACGTGCTTTTATCGGCCTTACTTCTTATTGTAGACAATGGATTCCCCAGTATGCATTTCTAGCCAAGCCACTGATACAGTTAACGACACAGGAGGCAGCCGTATCGACTGTCCTCCCTTGGACATCTGACCATACACTTAGTTACAACGAGTTAAAGAAAGCCCTATGCCAAGCTCCAGTTCTAGCTACACCGAACTACAGTAAGCCTTTTACACTTTTCGTTACAGAACGCGAAGGTACAGCATTATCTGTTCTCACACAAGATCAAGCAGGTCAATACAAGCCCTGTGCTTATTTTTCGAGCACATTAGATCCAGTCGCCCAGGCGTTGCCTGCGTGCCTCAAGTCAGTTGCAGCCACAGCACTAGCTATCAGACAAAGTGATTCCATAGTTTTAGGACATTCCCTGACAGTACAAGTTCCACATTCAGTAGAAGTTCTTTTAAACCGAACACAGACTCAGCACTTGACAATTGCACGTTTAACAGGTTATGAATTGACACTGTTCCAGCCACACATAGAAATTAGACGCTGCAACGTCCTGAATCCTGCTACACTGTTACCATCAGTTAGTTCAAATCCAGACACACATGATTGTGTGGAAGTAGTTAACATTACGACAAAGCCAAGACAAGATCTGACAGACATTCCGTTACCAGATCCTGACCTGACACTTTATGTGGACGGTTCATGTATGAGAACTAGTACAGGAGAACTAGTCGCCGCATATGCAGTGACTACTGACACTGAAGTTATTGAAACACACCGTATTGATACCCTGTCCGCTCAAGCAGCAGAGCTAGTCGCTCTGACACAAGCCTGTATACACGCCAAGAACCTGAAGGTTAATGTTTACACAGATTCACGTTACGCATTCGGAGTTGTACACGACTTCGGAGTGCTCTGGCAGGAGAGAGGTTTTATGACTTCTCATGGAACCAAGATTCAGCATGGTCTCCTTATTCAAGCCCTGTTAGATGCCATACATTTACCGACATCTATTGCTATCATGAAGTGCAAAGCACATACGAAAGTCACAGACATTATTTCCCAAGGTAATGATCTAGCAGACCGCACAGCCAAGCTTACAGCACAGACTCCAGACATTCCAGTTAATCGGACACATACTCCAGATCTGATTACATGCATGACAGTTAAGGACCCTACACAAGATGTCATAGATATCCAGTTACATGCTACTCCCGATGAAATCAAGAAATGGTCTGTACAAGGAGGGGTCCAGACAGATCAAGGATGGTTAACGAAGGGTAGAGCCACATGGTTTCTCCCCGATTCTATGGTTCAAGTCATTATCAATACCGCACATAGTCCAGCACATTTAGGAGAAAAAGCTATGTTAGACAGTATCCAGAACATTTGGTTCAACAAGCATTTACGAGCTGCAGCCAAGCAGAAAGTCCGTACCTGTATGATATGTTGTCAGTTTAATCCAGGTAAAAGTGTCCCGGTGGAACAAGGTGGTTTCCAGCCCCCTGACCACCCTTTTGAGGTCCTCCAGATGGATTATATTCAGATGGAGCGATGTCGAGGTTTCAAGTATGTCCTTGTAGTAGTATGCGCTTTGTCCAGGTGGACAGAAGCATATCCAGTCCCAGATTACACAGCTGCGACCACTGCCAAGCAGTTGGTTCGTGAATTTTTCCCTAGATACGGACTCCCTAGAGTCGTATATTCTGATAACGGTCAGCCATTCTCATCAGAACTCATGAAGCACGTTTCCCTGTTGTTAGGGTACCAGTGGAAGTTTCATTGTGTACGCCATCCAGAAGCAGCTGGACTAGTAGAAAGACATAATCAGACTCTGAAAATCCGTATAGCAAAAGTCTGTAAAGACAAAGGTGTAGACTGGTTAGTAGCTTTGCCAGTCGCTCTGTTTTACATGCGTATGGTCGCACATTCCAGATCAGGTCTGTCCCCGTATGAGGTCGTTTTCGGCCGCCCCCCTAACATGTGGGGTACTCCTAGACCCCGAAGTATTACCGATGTTTCATGTAATATGCTGACAGATTACCTAGCTTCCTTGATGTCTGCCCTCAACTCATGTCGTTCACAGGTTGCCGCCGCATTTCCAGACAATACCGAGGTGGCACCGCACGAGATCGTTCCAGGGTCGTTGGTGATGATCCGTAACTTTGACAGATCAAGTCCGCTGGAACCACGTTGGAAAGAGCCACGTCAAGTCCTCTTGACCACCCGAACTGCCGTCAAGTTAGAAGGCAGGAAGGGGTGGGTCCACCTTTCTCACGTAAAACTTTTCAAAGGACCAAAACAAATCTTCAAAGACATTGCCAAGAACATTTCCCAGGATTCGAAGGATTGCCAGAACATCGTTTTAAAGGACTGTCCCGCACCAGACTTTGTTACAACCCCTCCCTTGTTAGAGAAAACTCCGCAACAGGAGTATAAGTTAAAGCTCAGGTCTAATAAGTCAGCCAGTTTGATTGTATAAGTCCTCCCCTAGGTGAAACGGTTAGACTGTCTCTGACATGTATAAAATAGACCCCCATAGTGAGAGAGTCAGTCGCAGTTCACTACAATGCATCGTTTTTCTGAGTTTCATATTATTTCTCAGCCTAATGATTTCCTGCACCAGCTACGCATTTTTTCTGTATTTACCAGTTCCTCATGTAAATATGTCTGCTAATGCTACAGTAGAGCACACGTTTAGTGATCTGCCTCCTCACGAATATGCGTACCGCCTTGCCATGCGTAATAACACATTCATCCGTATGTTACATTATTCACACCAGACCAGCAATGCCACTAATTGTTGGGTGTGTGGTCGACTCCCCCCTTTCCAGACATCGAAGGGAGTTCTGCCACTTTTTCCTTATCCATTCTCACACAATGGTTCGTGTGGAGCATGGTCCACGTTAACGTCATCCTCAACAGATATGTCTTTTCTTAACAGTACATGTTTTCCAGACAAGCAAGGTTTTCCCCACAGAACAGGTTTAGATTTAGAAAATGAGGTATATAATTTAGGAAATTATTCGTCGAATTTCATGGTTCTGAATGTTCAGTCTGATAATACTCCAGACTTACCTGCTATTTCAGTACTACCAGTCAAAGGCGAATTATGTATCCGTAGTTATGGTTCTGTACATATAGGTCATAGTGAATGTACTACTGTTGTCAAGTATGGTGACAGTGGGAAATCTATTTTCAAAGCTTCACGTCATTCTTATTTTGTTTGTGGTCAAACTGCATATGTCCGTCTGCCCCTCGATTGGGAGGGAACCTGTTACATTGCCTTCCTACTGCCACCTGTTTTTCTAGCCCCACCTGATTATCATAGGAATTCTTTCTTAGTACACACTAGACCTAGAAGGGAGCCCCCAATTGTCGATCAAACTGAAACTACTCTAGAACAGTATACAGATTTCAATAAAGGTTTCTTTTTCTTTATAGGACCTGTCCAGAATAGTAAACTAATCCGTAGGTTAACAAGAACCCTCGAAGCTGTAGTAAATGAGACTGCCTCTGCTCTAGGTAACTTAACCGAAGAGCAATCTGCTATGAGATTTGTCGTTTTACAGAATCGTCTCGTCCTTGACGTCATACTGGCCGATAGGGGCGGGGCCTGTAGAATTCTCGGATCCAGTTGTTGCATTTTTATTCCAAATAACGCGCCGTCTGTTTATTCAGCTATAACCAGACTTCATAAAATTGCCCATCTGTTACATCAAGATCCAGGCACCTGGACATGGTCCGGTTGGTTCTGGAATATCATTTCCGCATGGGGATGGAAAGTCCTGTCCTTTTTAAGTGTTGCAGTAGCGATCATATTTAGCTGCTGCCTCTGTATACAATGTGGCCCTGCGATTTGCAGCATGTGTGCTACCTCTTGTATTCCTAGTCCCAAGCCCCGTTCTAAATCCCGTTCCAAGACAATTCGAGACGAGCAAATGGTACTGTATGAAATGATAGACGGTATCATGAATATTGATGTTTCCTGATGTAAACGTAGTGACAAGGAGGGAATGTGGAAAAGTAAATTTTGCCATGTTCTGTGTCCCTACGCCCCATCCATCATATGTTTTGTGTGCATGACCAATATGCATATGTTATTCCCCATTTCTGATTAAAGACGCAATTACAGTTGTGTCCACCTCTGGTATGCTATTTTCCAGTCCTCGTGAATACTATGAATATCAGGCCTATGTAAGTAATGTTGCCACGTTTCTCAGTGTGCACGTTATTCAATTATAAAGTCCCCGTTTCTAGGCCTCAAAAGGGCCCGGACCACAGATTCAGCTCCTGTCTCCTGAAAGCCTCGCTGAGGAGCGATACAGCCCCCACCTGTATCCTCGACCTTTCACTTACTTCCTGCCTCGCAGTGCCCGGTGCAGCCCGGCTCTGCCTCTGAGTCTGCCAAAAGTATGTTATAGTTCCTGCTATCAGTTCAGTCCTCCTCTTCTGCATTCCTAAGCTACTGAACTGCATCAATAGTTTCCGTCATTGTCTAGCCTTCTCGGCTCCACGTTAGAGAAATACTGTATTTAATGGTCATTTAATATTCTTCACGTACTACATGTAGAATAATGCATGGTCCAGTCTTAGAATCAGGTTAGCTTTTCCCCTCATGACTTCTAGTTTATATCAACATGTTCCCTAAACATTAGATACCAGATAGGATTAGGTACATGTCGCTCCGACCCTCCAGACTCTAGTCTCTGCTCCTAGCACAGAGTTCGTAGCCCCCAACTTCTCCTAGTAACACGTCATTGCCAGTTTTCGCGCACCATTAGGTTAGAGGTCCCGGCTCCTTAGGTAGCCCCCTCCTATGTTTCCGCCCATTCATGACATATTCTGTTACGTTTGCATCACATGTCTATGTAAACTCCCAGTTACACCCACTTTTACTGTTATCTCTCGCGACTGCTACACGTCACGCCTTCTACTCCACCCACTGTTACGCCTACTGCAATGTAATGCTATGTGTTTGCGCTATGTATATATATATATCAATGTTATGTTATTGAATGTTAGCGCGCTCATCCCAGACCTAGCCCCAGCAGCTGCTGGGCATCTTTTTCCCCTACTGGGTCCCAGTTGTCCTGCTGGGCCCTGTCGTTCTGCTCATCCTATGCAGGTTGTCCTGATCCTGTCCTTATGCTGTAATAAACCTGCAGAAACTCCTACTACCTCGAATCTTGACTCTTATTTATTGAGCTATCTGTTATTTATTCATTCATGCACTCAAAAATAGGGTATTATTTAATTATTTACCACAGGAATCTCCTCCGTAAAACCCAGTGTTAGGAAAATCTTCACTTGTGGTTCTCAGAGTTTAGCTCACTCTGTAACACTTTCTTCCTTAAGCTTGCGCCCTCGAAAGTTCTGAGGGATAGTACTTTGAGAGGGCGTGCAGTAGCGAGGCTCGATACAGGCTCCAGGTGAGTCCTATCGCCACAGTGCAAGCTTACAAGTATTTACAATATGTACAATATAAACATACCCGGGTAGGCTTAGTTTGGCTCAGAACAAGCAATAGGTCAATTTCCCAAACGATCAAACGTAAAGCCACCAAGGTAAAATAATGAACTCAAAGTTAATGAACTTCCGAGTACCACTCCTCCGAGTAAAACTCCCAAAGAATGACCAGGCAGTGGGTGCGTTGTTGGGATCGAAACTACCAACGCCACACACCCCCAACGATATCAGGTTACTCACGATTCTGACGGACTTGGAACCTTCAGACACCTCTTACCGCTTCAAAACCAGGACTCAGGAAACGCCACCGCAAAGACGGAATTATCGGCGTCTCACCGCCGTCCGAATCAGACCTTTATTTCCTGGCATGCGGGCGCAGCTCACGTTGGTACGTGACGTAAGCACGGCATGCCGGGAATTGTAGTTTATGTTCCTGGTGGCGGCCCTTGATCGTCCGGCGCCTTGGAACCTGACAGTACACCCCCCTTCACAAAGGGGCCCACACCCCCCCCGGCTTTCCAGGAAACAAACGGTGAAACCGGGCCACCAACCGGGGAGCCCGAACAGCGTTCGCCGGCTCCCAAGAATCCTCCTCCGGACCGAACCCCTTCCAGGAGAGAAGGTATTGCAAGCGACCCTTCACCCACCTAGAGTCCCGGATGCACCTCACCTCATACTCCTTATCCTGCTGCACCCAGAGAGGCAAAGGGGACCTACGAACTGGACTTCTGGAGGGTTCCAGGAGGGAAACGTGGAACACAGGATGAATGCGAAGCTGCGCAGGCAATCGCAGGCGCACAGCCACCGGATTCACATGCCCCACCACCCGGTACGGTCCTATGAACTGAGGGTTAAACACACTGTGCTTCTTGAATTTAATGTTCTTGGCAGATAACCAGACTAGATCACCCTTCCGATACACCGGATTAGGTCTACGGTGCTTGTCTGCTTGGTGTTTATAGCTGGCTTTGGCCTTCACAAGGTTCTTGCATGCGTTCAAAAGGATTTTGCGCACCCGCAACATCCGTTCCCTTACCTCTGGCAGCTTCACATTATCAGAAGGCAACAGCATGGGGGTGAACCTGGGATGGTGCCCATATGAACAAAAGAAAGGTGTGTGTTGAGTGGATGCATGTTGAGTGTGTTGCAGGGTTTCTGTACTCACACAGAACTGTGCACAGAGGAGTGGAACCTCGGCAAATTAGGATGTCCCAAAACTTACCTTAGCAACCAACTCACCCCTTACCTAGCTAGCTACAGTGTCTCATTGGACATATCAAACACCCAATGTTTAGACAAACCAGAACATGAACTTACAGTACCTCAGGGTACGTGGGACTCATGAACACTCTTTCGTTATATTATCATTACAAACCAGAACATGGAGTAAAGAAGACACATGTGCATTTGAAATGTTTATTTACTAATGCCGTCTTCTCAGGCGCAGTATCTTTGATAATACAAGTATACTTATTATCAGTAGCAAAATTATCAGCATAGTTACTAAGACATAAAAAGCGAATGGTGACAGCATGTTAACATGCTGTAATGAATAAGAGTTAACAACACTTATATCTCACCCTCCCTAACACATATATTATATTATTATCTAAGAAGGTCTCTTTGGGTTGTTTTAGGGCGGGCCCATACCTTAGTGTCCTAGCATGAAGGAATCACATCAGCATACACCAGCTCTCTCTGCATGTGCACCGCATCAAGTGTGTTAACAATTCTCGTGCAAAGCAATATCAATCCCGCCTCAAGTCCAAGTTGGCAAAGGCTGCACTTGTGTTATGACTATGAAGGCGTGAAGATCAGACCTCATAACAATTCCATATCGTGTTGCTTCTGAAACTTCAGCACTCTCCGTGCAGACATGTTTTATTAAACAAAGCAGATATCAGAGCAATAACATATTATTCTCACATTCACCACGGCAAACTACTAGGTTGAAAGCTAAGTCAACAAATGAGGGTCGTGTGCAGAAGTTGCAAGAAAGGAAAAATGGCGTTTAAATCTCAAATGTACCTATGCTAACTTAACACGATATAAGGATATATAGGAGCTATACAACACCCCCCCATGATCCGAGAACGGACTAAATAAGATAACAGAAGTGCCATCACATGAGAGCAGAATCCATTTATAAACGAGCATGAATAAAAATTCAATTATAAAAACTAATGCTAAAAAATAGCCCACAAGTATAATGTGGCTCAAGCCAATAGGCAAGCAAAAAATAAAATGTCTTGACCAAAAGTCAATAAAATCAAGGAAATGCTATCAATCAGCATGTCAGTTTGAGGCAGTGTCTATGATAAGACTGTATATGAAAAGTAAGCTGCAACAGCCTCCAGGAGGAAGTCACTGTCCTCATCCGAAAACAGTTCAGCCATCCAATTTAAAAGATGAAAGGAACATACGTGATCTTCCAGCACCGCATCCTCTATAACCATCAGAGGACAGCTCGGTGGGTTTTCAAGAAAACTTCGTTCCAAGAAATTTTGCGCTGCCGACAACACATCCCAGGGACCCATTAGTCCATGTGCCACCGCCAAGGCCATAATCCTTTCGTCAGAACAAACCAACTCGTGAGCAATGATAGGACTCATCAGTTGATCAAAATCGACGTCAGAAGATATTGGTCCGCAGAGACACAAATCAATGGCCCAAAGGAAATCACAGGTCAGGCAGTGAAATACAGGCTGGACACAGGTGAAATAGGAGAACCGAAAAGATAATCCAAACGCCGTGCTTAGAGTCGCTAACGGCAGTGTGCCATAGTAATCAAGCATGCGGTTGCGAAACCGCGTCAGTAGTAGCTGTGCGTGGCCTTGCACAGGAAGGGCATCCATATTTAAAAAGGCAGAAAACCACCAATGCGCCAGCCGCTAATGCAAGCAAAAACGGAAATCCTCCAAACAAGGATGAAAAAATAGAATGGAAGAAAGCAGGGATGACTCCAAAAATCTTCTCAAAGGAAGTCACGAGACCACCGCTAACAACTTTAAAAAAATGTGCTAGGCCCGTTGTGGAGGATGCGTTAAAGATAGAACGGACCATGGCTCCGAAATGCAAGGGCAAATCAGTGTTTAAAAGAGCCTGAACCTCCGTGCGGGTGTTAGCAATGTGAAGCACGAAAGTTTCACGGGCCGAGCTCAAGGCTACCTCTTTCTGGGACAATAGAGCTCTTATTCTAGCCATGCCGCTGAATTCTGCTCCCAAGGTCGGTATCTGTGGCCAAATGGACGACTCCCTATGTTCACGTGTGGGAGGATAAAGAACATTTCTGCAGCAAATAACTCGCTCACTAACTGTTACTATGAAAGCTATACCTTTAATTAAACCACAACAGTTTTCATTATTGAGCATTAAATAACTACCATTCTCTAACAATTTAAACGTGGGGATGATAGCAGGAACTGGCGTGCCCTGTAAAACGCAAGCCATATTCGGGCGGTCCTTGTTACATGAACCGTGTAATTGTATGTGTCTGCACATTAAAGAATGATCTGGAGTCTCAGTACACTCATCCCCTGTTAGATAAACCTCTTGGTCATCCCTGAAACATCTGTATGTGTATGGGAGTGACCAGACCTCATGAAGAAAACCGCTACCTAAGGGTTCAAAACGACCTATTGGCACATATTTCATACAATTTGAAAACTTATATAAAGCAAAAGGCAGCGTTATTAAACCGTGGATAAGCCACGTAGCAGCAGTGGTCTCAGCCACAGAAAAAGGTAAAGATTCCAATCTTTCAATATGGAGCATAGAAAAGGAAGCATCACGCATTGAAAGCAAGCGTTGTTTGTCTGTCAAATTAAAAGGTGCAAATAAAGAGGAAACGTTCATGTATCCCCAGGGAACTTTACCCATTTTTAGAGTCTGTAGTGTCCATGCAAACTGCATGATTGAACGTAATTGATTTTGACCATGGTATAATACAGACACTTCATCATGCACAATATCAACAACAGACGACACAATATTATCTAATGTGTAAATTCTAGAGGAAAGCACATTAATGCTATTGTCAACCACTGCAAGCACTTTCTCAAGATTTGCCTGATCAATAGCCCTAAGGCGCGAAGCAGCCTCAATCTGTGAGAGTTTCCAAATTTCATTGTAAACTCCATATAACCACCTTTTCGACCTGCCACTAGCTGGGCCCTTAATGAAATCATTCAAATCCACGTCTGCATTCAGTTTGGAAAGGTGATACTTAACCGCAGGTAAAGTTGAATGTTTCAGCCAAGCTTGACACAACTTGCCCACAGAGTAAGAGGTGACAGTATGACTCAAATCAAAACGGGGATCAGATCTAACAGCCTTAAAACCGTCAGTCATATTTAAAAATCTTTTTTGGCAAGAATCAGCACCACGGTGCCAAAGCAGCCAACCCTTGGGATTCATACTGGAAATGTTAAAGGAGGAATTCAGAAGCAGAGCCTGTATATCTTTAATGGACAATTTAGTAAAATTACTCCAATTCTCATATTCCTCCAACTCCGGGAAAGACGGGGTGTTTAACCTTTTAGATGTAGCCAATCCAAAGCATGTGGTTTGGGAAATGGTTTCATTCAAAAACCACATATGATTTGGGATGAGACATGCACGGTGCAAAGCCTCAGTGCCTCGTACCTGCCAGGCCCTTGAGCCCCAAACTGATTTAAGGTCTATGGTATCCTTCCATAACTCATACCCCCCAGTAACTAATTCATCTAGGAAGGCCTTCGAATACAACAATTTTGTATTTGTAAGTCGAACCTTGGACAGTGGCTGTTTCTGAAATTTAAAATAAAAGGACTCAGGATTGGACTGATTAAAGTCAGTGAAATAAGTATACTTTTTAAGAAACGTTTCTGAACTCCCTTGTGTAGGTGCTGGGCAATGTTCCCACTGAGTAAAATTAACCGCATCCCTTCGGGAAGATGTCTTGTGTAAGAAGTGATTGCCATAATGTTGGTAACAGAACAATTCACCATAATTAGCAGATTCTAAATATAAATCCTCAGCATCAAAAGCAGCATAATATTTCAAATCAGAAAACAAACTTTCCACAGCATTAACATCCCAATCATCAGAACGAATGTTTTGTTTCACCACATCCCCCATATTAACTCTTAGTACATTAGGGACATTAACGACTTCCGTTGGACCATGAATCTGAAAACGAACTGCATCCCACGCGATTCCATCCAGAACAGGCCACGCTGTGATGTTAACCAAAGTCAAGTCTCTTTTTAATCTGTGTGTAGAATGTGAAGAGGAAAGTGGGGCCAAAGTTCCATTCAAATGAGTAATGCAAGTTCTCTCCTCGACATAGTGTCCATTCATAATCCGAAAAAAATAAAACACAAAACCAATTGACATAAAAAGGTAAACTGAAAAAAGGACCAGCCAAATGTATATCCAAGGAGGTATCAAAAAATGTTTTTTAAACAGGCTAGCATATAATGCAATTTTAGAGGGTTTTTTCGAGGCAAGGGAAGCAGAGTCAAATGAAAATCTGGATTCCGTGGCTAAACGAGCTTGCAGGTCAGGCATGGACAAATCAGTGGGGTATGTATAGTCTGTCTCATCAAGGTTAGTTCCTGGTAAATTATTCAATAATGGAGTGGAAACAGCAGGTAATTCGATGGCCACCTCAGGTTCATTATTAGAAGCAGTGGGCATAATTGAATTTCTCACAATGGAAGGACAGGAAACAGCCGGTGTCATGCTAAGAAGAATCGGCCACTCTGTGTATCTTGACATTGTCAATAGAAATAAACCTGTTTTCCTTACGACCTGGAAGTGGTGGTAAAATGACTGTTCTTGTGCCCTTCACTCCAAGCACTGGGACCGGAGCTCGATAGGAGGGACCAAACTCTTTCTTGTTGTCGATCTTCTCTCGAACCAGTTCTCCAACTTGGGGTAGCCAGCCAACTACCGGGATCTGCAACGCATCATCCGATGTGGAGGGCAAATGTTCCTTTGCAAGAGCGTCTCTCGTCTTTTGTAGATTCTGTAAAACATTGCAATGTTCATCTGCGTCAAAGGAAGTGGCGCGAACCACCGAGTCTAGACCGTCAAGGTCAGGGACGAACATCTTGATGCCAAAGAGCATTTCGTATGGGGTCCGCCCACCCAGAGACCTTCTAGGGAGATTATTAAGAGCACGCTGCACGCCATAGAGGTGAGCCAGCCAATTTCTGCCAGTGCCTATAACTCGGGCTGTCAAAGATTGCTTTAAATCACGGTTCATTCGTTCAACTACACTATTACCCTCGGGTCTGTAGGGTGACGAAAACTTGACTTGGACCCCCATCGAAGTCATGGCATCCTTATACGCCTTAGAGGCGAAAGCCGGACCCTGATCCGAATGGAAGGTACCACAGGCAAAAATCCCTATAAAGATACGCAAATCTCTGATGACAGTCCGGGAATCAGCGCTGCGATGTGGCCATAACCACACAAAGCGTGTGCATGAGTCAACTGCTACTAAGATGTATTTATACGCAGTATCAGATGAAAATGGACCGCAGTGATCTAAATAAACACAGCCTAGTGGTTTATTAGAAATGTACAACTGAGTCTGAGGCGGACGCGTAGCAGTTGAAGGTTTAATCTGCTGGCATATGTCACAAAGAAGGACATAATCACGCGTCTGTTTGTACAGTCCCCGCCACCAGAAACGTTGTTGTAGTTGCGTTACAGTGGCTGAGACGCCCGCATGCGCAGACGCCACACCTTCATGAGCCGCTGTAATCAAGTCTGTTCTGCGATCCGAGTTGGGAATCAGCCGTTCCCCAACATCAGGAATTGTCACAAAAGGAACCTTTTCGGGACTTAAGTGGTATTTATACTTCGAAGGGAATCCCGAAGGATGTTTACTTCCCTTCTCAGAGGCACCAATCGCTGCCAAGATGTCGCTATCAATCTTGGTTTTAGACCTAGTAACTGCTGCAACTAAGTATGTAGATACTGCTGATTTCGCTGCTTCATCAGCAAGCGAGTTGCCAAGAGCGTGTACTCCCACGCGCTGATGACCGAGAGTATGAATCACATAAACGAGTGGCAACATAGCCTTAAGCTCTGCCACTCGAACCCAGATCATTTTATGTTTTATTGTGCTACCCTTGGAATCATGAAAATCATTTTGAATCCAAAAGAACAAGTTTTCATTGTAAGACTGGACACAGTAGTAAGAATCACTTACAATTAGAGTAGTAACACTTGGATCTGCGTACTCCAAAGCTAGTAAGAGAGCACGAAGCTCTGCCAATTGTGCGGTGCAATCGCCCAGGGGCAACGTGTGTACCTCCCTGGAAATGAACTCATCATTCAACATAGCACCGACCACAATGGCGCATGCGGAAACGTAGGCATGTTTAGAGCCATGCGCAACCTGCGCCGACCCATCAGTGTAAATGATGCAATGGAAGTCCTCCAAAGGTCGCATCGCCAGAGGAGCAGGGTGAACGAATTCATACTGCAAGAACTCCTGCGACCGTAAGGTAGCGTCAAAAATAAACATGACATCCGAGGATGACAATGACGCAGCCCACTGAATCCACCGAGGGTGCAAAGCTTTTGAATTTGGTACACTGGCTTTCGTGACTGCCTCCAAATGAGGACAGGGTGTTACCACTAGCATGCGTTTCCCCTGTGACAGAGCTCGTTCCTTTAGAATAGCCATCTGTACAGCAGTTAAAACCTTTTCTATGGTGGGAAACCGCATCTCAGCCGAGGTGTACAAGTGTGACTTGTAAGCAATAGGTACTGTGTCACCTTCATTAAAAGTGAGGTAAGTGAAACCCACCGTCCCAGGAATTATTCTTATGACCAGGTTGGTGTGGTTATCACGAGTCAGTAAATATTTAAAAGCGAGCAGATCAGCCTGCAAGGATTGCAAAATGGCTGAATGCTCAGGCAGCCAGCATGATTTTGAGAAAGTTGGTTGTATCAAAGCATACAAAGGCTTGATACGCTGGGCATATTCCGGAATGTAAGTTCTGCCGAAATTCAAAAAGCCCAGTAAGGATTGTAATTTTTTCAGAGTTGTTGGTGCGCGCAATTGTGCGCACTTCTCCAAGAAGTGAGGAGCCAAACCTCTACCTTCATTGTTGAGCTCATAGCCCAAAAACAACACTGTGTGTTCAGCAATGTGCGATTTTGCAAAGTTGAATTTGTAACCCATGTCTGCGAAGTTGCAAACAAGAGAATTTACACGACACAGATGCTCCCAAATATCGTCGTCTGTGAGATATATGTCATCCACATACGAAAAAGCATCAGGGTCGAGTGCCTCCAGAATAGAGACAATTCGAGCGGTAAATACACCAGGACTATTCTTGTAGCCCATTGGAAGACGCCGGAATTGCTTTTGGACTCCAGCGCTTGTAAAACTGGTCCATTGGGAGCTAAAGCTGTCCAATCTGTGGGCATAAAAACCATTGGATATGTCAAGCGTTGTCTTGAAACGCTTACGCACGAGACTATCCACTAGGGCAGAGCCGTGGGTATTCTGTACTGCACAGTTACGGCAATGCGAGTTTAAATGCCGGTAATCCAAAACCAAACGATATGATCCGTCAGGTTTATTCACAGTAAAAAGGGGATTATTCATCGGTGACACACACGTTTCAATAACTCCCTGATATTCCAATTGTTCAAGGATTTCCGCGACGGAAGATTTTGCTTCACGCCGAATGGGATATTGAGGTTGAGGCTGCGGCTGAGACCGCAACGGAATTTCGTGGCAAGGCGACAATTTATCCCAACCACATTGGTTACGGTACAGAGCCGGCGCGAGAGCCCGAGCCCACTCTTCTGCAAAATGCTGCGCATGCTCTTTCGAGACAGTGTTCGCGAAACTGGGTAGGATTACCTCCTCCCCTCGCGGCGCCGCGAGCACAAAAGGTGGGGGCCAGTCAGCCTCCGAAAGTAAAATATCATATGTGGAAGACAGATTCTCCCAAAATACACCTCTAACGGTACGCTGTATGTCACCTTCAATTAACAGGACAATTTCATATAGTCTTTCAGGGGGAGCAAGTCTCGTATCCGCTGTTTCTATCACAACGTAGACATCAGTCGCTGTCACCCTCAGTAGTGGACGCAGCGCCTCTCTGACTATGGTTATCTCCGCCGCGCTGTCCAGCAACGTCAGAGCCCAAGTCAGATTCCGAAGCCGCGTTCTCACTATCTGTGGCATATCGATGCGCTGTTAAGGCTGCGACTTTCTTTTTCGCAAACTGCGGACGCCTAGGCGTAGAATCCTCCTGCTTCACCGCGCCGTCCGTCTGGCGGGACTGACCACGTCCTTGTTGGCCACCACGTCCACGTCCACCCCCTCCTCCTCCACCGGTCTTCGGGGCCGATGTGTCCTGAAAGGAACGAGGAGAGCGTTGATCAGAACCCTGAAAACGATCAGGTGATTTAATCATCGCGCGGTCGCGCAAATCATAAACTTTTTCGGATGGCGCAGGAGCTTCTATTGCAGGAAAAGTACTCTGAGTCTGCATTGTCTGCTTCCCCTGTGTCTGTTTTTTAGGCCAATTTTGTTTCTTGGACTTGGGCTGGGCATCTGTCACTGCAGATTGTCCCTGTGGTTGTTTTTTCTCCTTCACTGGAAAATATTTCAGACCTCTACTTGTGCGACCAATCGTTTTATAAGCGGCCACCACAATCTTTGCTAACTGGCGGGGTTTGTCGGCATCGGGCAGAGCAGCCAAAGCATTCGACACCTGAAAGTTAACTGCATCTCCTTTAACATTGGAGAGAATGAGATCACTTACAATCTCAAAAGAACCACACAGGCGCATACCCAATTCAACCGCTGCCTCTGGACCGTGATCATTCTGAACACGTCTAACGATTTCAGGCAGGGCAGTCATAGACGGGGTGCCGAAGCACCTTGTATAAACTGCCGCAAATGTTTTTCCCCAGCTGTCACAGTCAGCAAGTTCAGGAGTAATATCCTTCGGTAGAGTAATCGTCAACATTCTATGTTTATCAGCAGGAGTAGAATTCGGAAAAACCGCCTCCAGTTGATCAAACTTCTCTGCTAGCCAGAATGGGAAGTCATCGTTGTCAACAGGACGCGCACCAAAAACCGAATTTACCATCACTGGATTGAGACGCATACCGCCTCGTTCCATGGGAGCGGCCGCACCCCCCTGGGGACCACCAGGAAGATGTCGACCGATGTATTGCACTAAAGCACGAATCACGGAAATGGAAACTACATGCAGCCTGCGGATTTCAGCCAGGGTGCAAGCCCCGTGATTCGGGTGCGGGGTAAAGCCACCCAACGCAGGCCAATTAGTACCTGGAATTGAGAGTGGACCTAACCTCGCACGGGACATAGAGTGGGGGAGGGCGCCATCAAACCAAACTCGATGCTGCCAATGATCAATAGGTATTTCCAATGCCCTGTATGGCGTATATTCAGCCGGGACATCCGAGGCGGTGTAGGAGTGGTACAAACCAGAATTAGCGTCCACAGCCGGAAACGTAACCCAAGAGTAAAACAACTCGTAAGGAAACGCCGGATCTGCACTTACCACGAAAATCACAGCCATCCCATCTACTGGGACCTGGTACGTCTGAAGATGGTTGCGTATCGCTACGCGACTATGCTGTGCAATAGCCACCGCAGCCGCCATCACAGAATTGGAAACAAGAAAACACAAAGAACACTTTGTAGCACAACTGGGTAGTAATTCAAAGAAACCGTTTAAGTAAGAATCAAGCTTGAATAAAGACCTATTTCAAAAAATAGGTAGGTTTCACCAACACCCCGTTTTCCGGAAACGGACGTGAAGGGGTTAAGGCATGAACGATAAACTACTCGAGTGTCATGATATAAGACCACCGAAACCGTTGGGCGCCATGTTGCAGGGTTTCTGTACTCACACAGAACTGTGCACAGAGGAGTGGAACCTCGGCAAATTAGGATGTCCCAAAACTTACCTTAGCAACCAACTCACCCCTTACCTAGCTAGCTACAGTGTCTCATTGGACATATCAAACACCCAATGTTTAGACAAACCAGAACATGAACTTACAGTACCTCAGGGTACGTGGGACTCATGAACACTCTTTCGTTATATTATCATTACAAACCAGAACATGGAGTAAAGAAGACACATGTGCATTTGAAATGTTTATTTACTAATGCCGTCTTCTCAGGCGCAGTATCTTTGATAATACAAGTATACTTATTATCAGTAGCAAAATTATCAGCATAGTTACTAAGACATAAAAAGCGAATGGTGACAGCATGTTAACATGCTGTAATGAATAAGAGTTAACAACACTTATATCTCACCCTCCCTAACACATATATTATATTATTATCTAAGAAGGTCTCTTTGGGTTGTTTTAGGGCGGGCCCATACCTTAGTGTCCTAGCATGAAGGAATCACATCAGCATACACCAGCTCTCTCTGCATGTGCACCGCATCAAGTGTGTTAACAATTCTCGTGCAAAGCAATATCAATCCCGCCTCAAGTCCAAGTTGGCAAAGGCTGCACTTGTGTTATGACTATGAAGGCGTGAAGATCAGACCTCATAACAATTCCATATCGTGTTGCTTCTGAAACTTCAGCACTCTCCGTGCAGACATGTTTTATTAAACAAAGCAGATATCAGAGCAATAACATATTATTCTCACATTCACCACGGCAAACTACTAGGTTGAAAGCTAAGTCAACAAATGAGGGTCGTGTGCAGAAGTTGCAAGAAAGGAAAAATGGCGTTTAAATCTCAAATGTACCTATGCTAACTTAACACGATATAAGGATATATAGGAGCTATACAACAAGTGCTAGTATAGGCTACTTCTGCCACCCACAACCAATCAACCCAGGAATCGCTGCTTTCTTGCACATAACATTGGAGGTATTGTTTTAAGGATTGGTTCAGTCTCTCCGTCTGTCCGTCCGTTTGTGGATGGAAACTGGTGGACACAGACGAAGTTATGTGCAAAGCCGTACATCAAGTTTTCCAAAATCTCGCAGTGAACTGTGCCCCTCGATCGGACACGATGTCCCGGGGAAGGCCATGCAGTCGTACAATGTTCACCAGGAGTAGATGGGCCAATTGTCCTGCTGTGGGTACCTGGGCACAGGCAATGAAGTGGCCCATTTTCGTCAAAAAATCCACTACCACTATTATGGCTGTTTTTCCTTGGTCTTTCGGAAGCCCCACAATGAAGTCGACTGAGAACCTCTCCCACGGATTCTCTGGAGTGGGCAGAGGTTGCAACAGTCCTTGAGGTTTCTGTCTGTCCGTTTTCATTTGACTACAAGTGGCACACTCCGTCACCCATCTGCGCAAATCAGGTCTGATGGAAGGCCACCAGAATTGCCTCTGGGTTTTCTCCAACGTCTTGACGAACCCCATGTGACCGGCACACGGAACTTCATGGCACCAGGAGAACACTGTTTTACGTAAAACGTTTGTGGGCACCAGGACCTGTTTTCCTCTCATTGGAACGCCATGTCTTGGTTTCCATTCTGGATGATGTCTGAGCCAAGTGCGCCACACACAAGTTTGTACTCCCCTCCTAACACGGAACAAAAAGTCATCGGTATGGGTTACTCCTATGACTTTTGCAGGCTCAATGATGGACCGAACGGGTTTCTCCGATGGTATCAAGAGATTCTCTCTCCTTGTTAATGCATCCGCCTTCCTGTTGTTGGTACCAGGCCGGAATGTAAGCACAAAACGGAACTCTTCGAAGAACATCATCCACCTTAATTGCCTGGGAGACAGGTGTCTAGCAGCCCGTAGAAACTGGAGGTTTCGATGATCAGTATAAACCGTGATCTGGTGTCGAGCCCCCATTAGCCAGTGTCGCCATTCCATAAAGGCGTCTCGAATGGCAAGCAGCTCTTTCTCCGCGATGGTATAGTTGATTTCCGCAGAACTGAGCTTCCTAGACATGTACGGGATCGGGTGAAGGGTGCCTGTTGATTCTTCTTTTTGAGACAACACTGCCCCCAGTGCTATTTCAGAGGCGTCCGCCTCTACTATGAATGGGATGTCCGGATTGGCATGTGTTAATACTGGCGCGGAGGAGAACGCGGTCTTGAGAGCATCAAATGCTTGTTGGGCTTCTTCATCCCACACAAACGGGGTGTTCTTTTTCGTAAGCCTTGTGAGGGGTGATACCATTCCAGAGAAGCCAGATATGAATCGCCTGTAGAAGTTGGCGAACCCCAACAGGCTCTGGATGTCTTTGACGTTGGTGGGGCGCGGCCACTCTACAATCGCTTGGACCTTCCTCTCGGCCATCACCTGTCCTGATGGAGTAAGCATAACACCCAGGAACTCCACCGTTGTGACGTGAAATTCACATTTGGTGATTTTGCAGAAGAGGTGATGTTCCTGAAGCGCTCGCAACACTGTTTTTACGTGTGTGATGTGTTCCTCTGTTGAATTCGAATATATGAGAATATCGTCTATATAAACGACCACATGACGATCCAGGTATTCGCGAAGAACTTCGTTTAGAAAAAATTGAAAAGCGGCCGGGGCATTGCAGAGCCCAAAGGGCATCACCAAGTACTCATAGAGTCCGTACCGCGTTTTAAAGGCTGTCTTCCACTCGTCACCCCGTCTGATGCGAACAAGGTGATAGGCCCCACGCAAATCCAGCTTCGTATAGATGTGTGCCGCCTGGACCTGTTCCAGCAGCACCGGGATCAACGGTAGCGGGTATTGATTCTTCACGGTGATGGCGTTTAATGCTCTCGAGTCTATGCAGCATCTTTTTTCGCCATTCGCCACGGGTATAAAAAACAAAGGAGATGCTGCAGGGGATCTGGATGGTCAGATATATCCTAAAGCCAGGTATTTGTTGAGATATTCTCGCAGCGTATCCGTTTCGGGTAGCGTTAGAGCATAAATCCTCCCGTTAGGGATCTCTGAGCCAGGGATGAGGTCAATGCGGCAATCATACGTCCGGTGGGGTGGAAGCACTTCTGCCTCTTTATCACTGAAAACCGTCCCGAACTCAGCGTAACACAAAGGCAGGGTCACGTCTTTTTCCGCAGCTGTGGCTATCGAATACGTAGGCTCTACGGTTTGTGCCGGATTCCTTTTCTTTGAGAAACAGTGTTCGCGGCAATAACGGGAAAGGAACTGGATCGTTTTAGTAGTCCACCTTATGTCAGGATCGTGTTTTTGCAACCATGGGAGACCCAGGATGATTCCATATTGCGGGGCTTCAATAATGTTGAAGATCAGATTTTCATGGTGGGAAGTATAACAAATGACTTCATACTCCCTCGTTTGGTAGGTTATCGGGCCTGCTTGTAGTTCGTTGCCATCAACAGCGTAGACCGTTTCGGGTCTTTCTTTGGGGACTAGTTTCACTCCCAATCGGCGAGCCATAGAACAGCCCATAAAACATCCTGTAGCCCCAGAATCAACCATCACTTGCACTTCATGTCGTTTGTTGTCGATGTGTATGGTCATGTTCAAAAAGAGGTGGTTCCGCTCGTCCACCAAATTCGGGGTGAGTGAAGGGATGATGTGTATGCCTGAGGGTTTCCCTTCGTTCACCATCAAGCCGTGTAGTTTTCCGACTCCTTTGCTGCCACTCCTGCAAGGCTCTGTCCTCCCCGAACCCGGTTGTGTTTTGGCTTAACCGGGCACTCACGTAAGAAATGGCCTTTCTTCCCACAATAGAGACACAGTCCTTGTTTGCGTCTGCGTTCTCTTTCGCTGGCGGTTAAGGAGGCTCGCACCGCCCCTATCTCCATTGCATCAGAAGAAGGAGCCGGCTTGTCACTGCTACTGGCTTGTTCATAAGGCATCACGGCTCTATCCTTCTTCTTATGCTCTCCTTTCCTTTCCTTCATGCGATGGTCTAAGCGCAAGGTAAGGTCTATTAAAGCAGAACATGTACGGGGTTGGGGGTCTATCTGGGCTAATACATCCTTCATGTCTTCGCTAAGGCCTTGATAGAACAAGGCTGTTCTTTTTGCTTCAGTCCAATCTGTTTCGGCCACGAGTCTCCGGAAGTTGTTGAGATAGGTGACAAGATCAACATCTCCCTGTTTCAGCTTCAACAACTCTCTGTCAGCCGTGAGGGTCTCTGCTCTCCTATCAAAGGTTTTTTCGAATTCTTCCTTGAAATTGTCCCAGTGGTACAGGAGTGGGTCATCCCTTTTGACTATGGGAACAGCCCACTGTGCAGCTTCCCCCCCTAAGTATGATATAAGGAAAGCTACCCTCGCTTGGTGTGTGGAAAACATCTTGGGTTTACACATAAAGTGCATCTGTACCTGTGTCATAAACACTTGAATCTTTTTTATGTCCCCATAGTATCGTTCTGGTGGTGCTAGAGGGATTTGTGCAGGCATTTCCACCACCACGGAAGTGGTAGGGGAAGAGCTACTGGATGCCCCGGTTGTTGTGGTAGTGGTGGGCAATCTGTCCAGCCTGGCTCGTAACTGTGCGTTTTCAGCCCTTGAAGCCGCTACCTCTCTATTGGAAGCTGCCAGCTCCACCTGCACTAAGGCCAAAGCAGCCATGACGTCCTCTAAGGTGGTCATGGTGAACTCTCAACACAGCCAAGAGGAGGCAAAATCCGTGGGCCGATAATTCTATCAGGCTCGGCTCCCACCTTCCTCGGGGCTGTGATGAGAGTCCTAATCCCGGCCCTACCGAACAACCTCAGTGTTCCTATACTAAGAAACGAACAACTAAGATAGTACAGCGGGGCGCGGGAAAGGAAGGGAACAGCAGGGAGGGAGATCTGCAACAACAAAGAACAAGATATTAGAGCACCCTATCTCCCTAACCTCTAACAGTGTGTTTTACGTTTCCTTAACCCAAAACCACCCCACTGCCATCAATCATTACCTGTAAAGAAAAATACTCAATGATCTAATCCAAAGGAGACAGGGGTCTGATGAGGTTTGAAGAACTGTGTCCAACTGTGAAAACAAAGCGAACACGATTCAATTCCCTCTGCTCAAAGTGCCCTGTACTGTTGTGTGCTGTGCGGAATAGAGAGTACACACATACCATGAACAATGCGTGATGTTCTATAAATGGGCGATTTCACAGTTCCCTTTTTTGTTTCCAATACCCCTCCTGTCTCCTGTTAGAGCGAGATAAATAAACAATTATGAACACTGCAACCTTCGGAATCTCCTCCGTAAAACCCAGTGTTAGGAAAATCTTCACTTGTGGTTCTCAGAGTTTAGCTCACTCTGTAACACTTTCTTCCTTAAGCTTGCGCCCTCGAATGTTCTGAGGGATAGTACTTTGAGAGGGCGTGCAGTAGCGAGGCTCGATACAGGCTCCAGGTGAGTCCTATCGCCACAGTGCAAGCTTACAAGTATTTACAATATGTACAATATAAACATACCCGGGTAGGCTTAGTTTGGCTCAGAACAAGCAATAGGTCAATTTCCCAAACGATCAAACGTAAAGCCACCAAGGTAAAATAATGAACTCAAAGTTAATGAACTTCCGAGTATCACTCCTCCGAGTGAAACTCCCAAAGAATGACCAGGCAGTGGGTGCGTTGTTGGGATCGAAACTACCAACGCCACACACCCCCAACGATATCAGGTTACTCACGATTCTGACGGACTTGGAACCTTCAGACACCTCTTACCGCTTCAAAACCAGGACTCAGGAAACGCCACTGCAAAGACGGAATTATCGGCGTCTCACCGCCGTCCGAATCAGACCTTTATTTCCTGGCATGCGCGCGCAGCTCACGTTGGTACGTGACGTAAGCACGGCATGCCGGGAATTGTAGTTTATGTTCCTGGTGGCGGCCCTTGATCGTCCGGCGCCTTGGAACCTGACAAAGGACAGGCGATACATTATCGCCGCTTTTATCGGCAGGAAACTGACGATAAAGCTGTGATAATGGCCTTGATAATATGCTCTATGAATTCCAATCGAAGCCCATGTTAGATGTGTTCAAGGCGCAGAAAAGGAGACTCTCATTTGTTTGGAGGTTTGGAATACTAAACTGGAAAACATGTATACTATTAAGCCACCTGAGAGCGCAAAGAAGTAGGCAGATTATCAATTGGACGTCATGCAGGCAATGAGACTAAGGATTATTGTATTGGGCAGCATACATGTGTAGAAAAAGAAGTATCCTCATGTCTGTCATCATGCAGCAAAAGAAGCAGGCATTTCTGCGAGTTTGGCGAAAAATGACATGAGTTGCAGCCAAAGGAGAGGTAGCAGGCAATTATGGCTGAGTAAGAGGAAAGCGCAACAGTAGTGGTGCCAGAAAATACCTCAGGAGATAAGGTGAGTTATCGGAGCGTCATCGGTAAACACAAAATGGCGGCCCCGACATTCCTGAAGAGACGCAAGCACAAAAAGAGAAAATATGCCGCGTTGAGCTCACCCTGGTGAAACTTCTTCAGTGAGGCAGGTAGCGCTCACATTCCGATGTCCAGAAATACGTGAAGGAAGGTCCGTGCTGACGAGAAATGCCCCGAAGATGGAAACGGCCCTCACACTCCGACGAAGCTCCCGGTATCAGCGGCCATTCCGGTCGGCTCCTAAGCCACGCCCGCCACCTAGTTTATTTTTAAGATTGGCTTACAGCCACCAGCTCACGCTTTTTCTAAAAACAAAATAAATTATACATAGATATATGCCTGCGTAGAGCGGCTTTTGGTCAGTCCTCTGTGTCCATTGGACTGTTCAAGTGTCATACATATTTTGCCTCTGCCCAATACCGCATACAGCATAGCACAATGGGTCAGATGACTTCAGCCACTGGCTTTCTTCATTGTGAGTGATTGCATATTACCTGTGGACATATGCATGGCCGCCTCAAAAGCTGTCCACTTCCATGCCAAGGCTAGTGGGCCAATCTCTGCTTTTGTTTTGCTTTCACTTTATATTTTTCATTTATGTGTGAGGTTGGTCGCTTTTACATTTTTTGTCAACATATCGCATGATTGCTTTGGACCTTAGCATTTTTAATATGACAGTTGAGCTTTTAATACCTATTGCAATGTCTGAAAAAATGGTTTAGCCTTGTTGTTCTTATCCTTTATCTGTTTGCATGTTTGTTGTTAAATGGCCTGAAATAAACAAGTAGGGGACTTTGTGAGATTAACTTGTTTTAAGGGCTAACGACTGCACATTTTTTAAATGGCGGAGGCATGTGGTTATAAATACATTTTCTTTATTTCCATGTTCATCCATGAATTTTGTACAGATTTATTAATCATTTTACTGTGCTGTTGTTTTACTGTTTTAATCCTAGTCTGTGCTGCTTTGGGTGCATTTTTCACATTCTAACTGCTGCTGCGCTATCTATTTTCTTAATCATTTTAGGGGCTTGAGGATGCCTCCTTCTTCACTATCTATCTGGTGGATAAGCTACCTACCACAATTCTGTGTAGCCAGTGTGTGTTTTAAACCTGTTATTCTTCATTTAAAAGTCATTTCCAGGGAACAGTGATAGAATAAGCCCATGACACTTTTGTTCATGTTTCTTTTTCTTTCTGATATATTTAATTGTGCCTGTGGCTGATTATATTACACAGTTGTTGTTTTCGATGTATTTATTTGATTAGTTACATACCCCTTGCCTCCCATATAGTCCTGGGACATCAGCAAATATTTCTTATTCATTTATTATAATTTTACCTGGCCTCCCTTACCTCCCATAGGGTCCCCCTGGGCCTAGAGTGTAACGAGAAATTCTTTAAGACATGTTTTAAAATGTTCCCTGCCTACCTGGTCTCCCATTGGGAACCATGGCTCCTGGAGACATACCAGAAATTCTTTAATTCATTTATTTGATTTTTGGCTGCCTACTAACCCCACCCCATAATATTCCCATGAGATCTGGAGGGTCACCAGCAATTATTCAATAAATGTATTTGATTTTTGCCTGCCCACCCAGCCTCTCATAAGGTCACATGGACCATGAGGGACACTAGACATTATTTAATTCACTTATGTGATTCCTGCCTGCCTCAGTGTATCATCGAGTATCTGTGGGCTCTTCAAGGGCATAAGCAATTCTTTAATTCATGTATTACATTTTTGCCACATCCCTGCCTGCCATAGGGTCTCAATAAGCATTAGAAAGACAACAGCAATTATCTATTTCAAATATTCGTTCGTATCCTGCTCCCACCCCCGTAGGGTACACAGGTGTCCATTGGCACACCACCTAAGCTTTTGCTGTGTGATAGAAAAAATAGTTTGTGCATAGGTAGACTACTTGTAAGCATTTGTGATGATGACGATGATTTTTGTTATATTGGCTAGATTTCCCAAGTCTCACTGACTTCCTGCTTTTAATTTATTGACTGAAAGTGCACAATACTGAGATGGAGGGAAGTCTGTGAATCAGCAGACAGTGAAATCAGAGTCCTCTGCTAAGTGCTTCTGCTTGTACCAAGTGCTCACCCATATTTAAAGTAAAGGAAATGCGCACAAAGAAGGATTCTTCTTCCAGGAAAGTAGGCAGGGAGGAGATGCATGTTGCTAGTACCAGTTTCCATGTAGCCATACATTTTCCTTTGTTCTCAGCCACAGTCCACATCCTGTGCTTGCACACTATTTTATCAAGAGCCTGCATATGTCTCCCATATGCTCCTCGTGAGTCCTGGATTGGCACCAACAATTAAATAATTCATGTATTCATTTGTTCCTGCACCTGCCTCCCATAGGGTCACCAAGTGTTCAGAAGGGGCACCAACAATGATTTAGTAAATGTCTTTTATTTTGTCCCCTTGCCTCCTATATTGTCCCCATGGACCCGGAAGCGGAACCAGCAATTATTTAAGTCATTTATTACATTTTTGCCTGCCCCCATCCTCCCCCCCACCTTAGAAAGGGTTCCCATCTGCCAGGAAGTGAAATAATTTTAGACATATATTCAATTCCTGCTGCTCCACCATCTCTAATAGAGTCCCTATCGGCCCTGGAGGGTCACTAGCAATTATGTATTCAATGTATTCAACTTTGCCTGCCCCTGCCTCCAAAAGAGTCCCAATGTGCTTTGGATGGGCACCAGAAAATATCTAGTCAATTTATTCGATCTTTCCTTGCCTCCTGTAGGACCAGTTTTGCCCTAAAGGGCACCAGCAATACTTCAGTAAATGCATTTGATATTTTCTTTCCCCTTTCCTCCCATAGTGTTCCATGGACCCTGCAGGGATACAGGAAATTATTTAATACCTTTATATGGTTTTTGCCTGTCTCCTAACTCCAACAGGGTCCTTGTGGGCTCTAGTATGACACCAGCTATTATTTAATTATTTATTTGATTTTTTTAAAGCCCCACCCCCCGGATTCTCTAAGGGTCTCAACGGGCCAGAAAACTGGACCAAGCTCTATGATTATTCTGTGTGATGTCTAGCAAAAAAGAGTTAGTTGTGTTATGGGTATACTACTGTTAGGCATTTGTGATAGTGGCTTTTATTACATCGGCTAGGCTATCCAAGTCTCTGTGACTTCCTTCTTCATTTTTATTGCTTGCAGGCGCTTGAGACATCACATTACACACAATACTGATACTAAGAAAAGTATGCAAATTTGCTGATATTGTCACCAGATTCCTCTACTAAGTGCTCCTGCTTAGTGCTAACCCATTTAAAATGAGATGGCCCCAAAGAAGGCGGTTCCTGCCAAGAAAGTGGCCAGTGTGGAGAAGAGGTAGTCTACTGTCAGTGCCACCACTGACTTCAAGCACTCTTCCTTTTTCTAAAAGTGCAATGTACCTGCTACATTCTCCTTTGAGCAGGAAGAAGCTGGGAGGAGAATCACCCTCGGATCAAGGCATTACCAATGCCCACGTCGCTCAGTGCTGTAATGATTGTAGTCATTGATAGTAGTGAGTCTGAAATAGCATTGTCTCAGCAGCAAGCCAAATCTTCACAAGAAGGTCAACAATGGGAACCACAGCCTTTAACACTGGTTCCAAATACATCTATTTTTTCTCTGTTGCTTTGCCAGTGCTGCACCATCAACAGCTGTAATTGGTTGGCAAACCTATGAAAGAGAGTGCTCTTCAATCCATTCACCTCTCGATGGAAATGGGGACGAGTTGTCAAGCAACATATTACATGTCCATCACTTCGCCCTAGAGGGTATATTTACTAAAAGTGCATGCAATGCAAAGCAGAAAGCAAAGTTCCTGCACTGTGCTGTGCTGAATAGCATCATATCTATTAAGATATGACACTCTCCAGTTCTCTACCTGCTCTGATACACTTGAGCCTGTCTAGCTCCAAAACAGGCACCCTTGAAAGAAGGGATCACAATTCTACATAAACGAAAATAGTCCACTTGTGACTGTTCTGTCATTGGGATAGTCAGTGCTATCAGGAAAACGATTTGTTTTCTTAAAATAACCCTCACCCACCAAAATGCCCATGCTTCACCATCTGGCTCTGCCTGCTGCAGGACGGGGCGTGCTACGGCCGACGGAGACATGGGTGCACTTTTTTGGGTGTTGACAATGTGGGGTTGGGAGTGGACGGGTCAAAAAGAAGAATAAGTGTTGTTAAAAAGTACCTGGCTATTCAAATGATAAGATTCATTAAGTCCTTTAGCTGGTGTTAATGTCTCCAGGTCAACATGTTTCAAGCCTAACTCCATAGGCTTTTCTCCAGGACCAGATATATAGATCCCAAATACCACTCATAGTATGACTAGTTTTGTGAAATTCACTGCATTGGTGTAGGGCTAAATTCATGCATTGATTGTAACTCCTTGGCATGCAGATTCAGCTAAGACCTACTAGGTAAGCTGATTTTCTAAATATATTACTTATGATTAAATGCATCACCATCTGGTGGAATGAGTGATATATTTTTTTCACACATTCACAACTACTCACATCGATTTGTAATGGTAACTGTGACATGCAGCCCTCAAAACAGACAAGATATTACAACACAGAAAACATAAACATACTCTCTATGTAAAAATCTCTTCCGTAATGGTTGCTGAGATTGTGGTGGTTTGTGACAACTTAGAAATGACTGCTAAAAAAAAATGGTGAGTATAATGATTGTTCATTATTTCATGCCCCATGAGCACTTCACGGGAAGGAAGGGATGCGTGTAGGCAAATACTGTGAAGGAAAAAATGGTCCAGGACAAAATGCATGTTAAAGTACTCGGATCACTACTGGTATTGAGCGGTTAAATGCTAAATCATCTACATTGTTATCATTTTCCAATCATGCGGCTATGTCGTATTTAAGTCCTCAAAGCAATGCACCTTGTTCAACAAATTCTGCCCATGGCTAAGGAGACAAGCAACTGATTAGCCGGTCTCTTGATATTGCACTGTAGGTTCCTGTAAACCTGGGGGCAGATTTATGAAGGCCTTGCGCCGCGGGTGCGTCATTTTTAACATGGGAAAAAGTGACGCACCGGCGGCGCAAGGCCTTCATAAATCTGCCCCCTGGAGTTTAGGAGAACTAAACTGCTAACCAGCAAAATGGCTGCCTGCCAGTCGGGCAGGGTGTGCAAGCTTGCACACAAGTATCTTGAGGGACAGCAGCTTTTTTGCAATTTTCTCATGTTGTTGGCATCCAATCAGAGCGTTCCCTCTTGCACCAGCCTGACTCCCATGGGAGCGAGATGGCACAAAGGAAATTATTATTTCCAGTGCCGCCCATGCAGGACACACAGCCCCCTCTCTGGCCTCATTCTGGCTCCGGAACCCCACCTTCCTTAGCCCATCCATATAGTGACTGGAGAGGGGGGCACATAGCCCAGTTCCCTGGGCTGATTTTGACCCCAGGTACCCCATCCACCAGAAGTCATCCAAATTATAACTTTGGAGGGGGCAATGCAGCCCCCCTCCCCAGGCTAATTTGGACCCAGAAACCCCATTTCCTTGGGTCCAGCAAGCAAAAATGAGGGCGACATGAGGCCCCCCTCCACAGGTCAATTTGACCCTGGGGAACCCCATACCCAAGGCTCTGTGCCTTTTAAAATAGAGAAGGGGCTCCCATTTGGCCCAAGGGACCCCATCCCTCAGGCCTGGTCAATCAAAAATGGGGGGGGGCATGCCCCCCGGCCAATTTTGGCTCCAGAGACACCATCCGAGGGGCACAGCCTGTCAATGATGGGTGCCCTAGCCCCACCCAGGGTACTGAGTGCCTGTTTATTGGGGACGCAGTGGGGATTATTGCCCCCACAATCACAGCCAGCTCCCTGCCTTGAGCAGGAGCTGGCAATGCTCCAGCACATAGGGAGCTGCTCCGTGAGTGTAAGGCCAATTTTTTCATCTGTTTCCTTGTCCGCCTCACAGTGGGCAGGGAAACAGATGAAAAGTCCACTCCCAGTCGGCTGGAGCATTTTTAATGCTCCTGCCACTTAGAGCAGACTCAGTGTTTGCTCTCGCTTGGCAGGTGCTTTAAAATTGCTTCCGCCAAGTGAGAGCAAACATACTATGTCCTGGGGCAGGTACCCCGGGACGTAGCAGGAGCCCGGCCACTGGGATGGGGTCCCCAGGGCCATTAGGGGCTCCAGGAGCAGGCCGCGGAGCCCCCCTCCGTATGGATTGCATGGCCGGGCCCAAGGAGATGGGGTCCCCAGGGATGCCCCTTCCCCACATTTTTCAATTGCTGGGTCCCAGGGGATGGGGTTCCAGGGGCCAAAATTGGCCTGGGGAGGGGGGTCACATGCAACTTCCTCCTCCAATGATATCAATTAATACAACCCCTGGGACCTGGGCCAACCAGGGGGTATATATAAAACAAGTTCAGCAGCCAACATCTGTTTGTTTTTTTCAAATTTCCTGTGGATTTGTGGAAAAATAAAAAAAAGATAAGTTTAACCTAACCACCAGGCCTAGGGGTACTAAGGGTATTTCTACTCTGCCCCCTTAATTTTTTTTAATTGTTTTCCTTGGGACTCAGCTGAGTCAGAGTCCCAAGATGACTGCCAGAACTTCCTGGTTGAAATACTGACAACCAATTAGATTTAACCATGAGATCTGTCAGATACGTGGACCCTCCTCTCTGCAACACAGCCTTGTGGCACTTACTGGAGGTACCTGGTGGTCTAGTTGGACCCCAGGGACCCCCATGATTCAAAGGGACTTAATTCCCCAACTTAAAACGAGGTGAAGGGAGGGGGCGGGGCCTGAGTTCACATGTGTGCAAACACGACCTGTGGTGCGGTTTAAGTTAGGGAATACATTCCTTGTCAATACTGAGGGTCCCTGGGGGCCAACTAGCCCACCAGGTACCTCTAGTAAGCACCACGGAGCTGCGTTGCAGAGTGTTGTAAAAAGGGGCGTGGCCTCTGAACACCTCTCCGCAACGCAGCCTCCTTGCGCATACTGTAGGGACCTGGTGGGCTAGTTGGCCCCCAGGGACCCACAGGATTGAGGAGGAATTAATTCTCTAACTTAAAACGTGCCACAGGGTGTGCTTGCAGACATATCACCATAGGTCACGCCTCCTTCCATCACCAATGTGCAAACGCGCCCTGTGGCGCATTTTAAGGTGGGGAATTAATTCTCTTTCAATACTGAGGGTCCCTGAGGGCCAAATAGGCCAACAGGTATCTCCAGTATGCGTCAGGGAGCTGCTTTGCAGACAGGTGTTCAGATGTAACTTCCCTTTTTACACCTCACTGCAATGCAGCTCTGTGGTGCTTACTGGAGGTACCTAGTGGGCTAGTTTGACCCTAGGGACTATTAGGATTGAATGGGACTTAATCTCTCAAATTAGAACGGTGACAGGGTGCGATTACACAGTGGTGAAGGGAGGGGAGGGGCCTGACGTGATGTATGAAAACACGCCCTGTGCCGCGCTTTAAGTTGGGGAAAAAATTCCACTTCACACCTTAGGGACCATGGGGGCCAAGTAGCCCACCAGGTGCTTCCAGGAAGCGCCACTGCGCTGCGCTGCAGAGAGGTGGTGCAGGCCCTGCCCCTTATTACATCTTTCTGCTACGCAGCTCTGTGGCGCTTACTGGATGTACTACGAATTCCGAATTACTCACCAGTTATCAGGAGAGACCTCAGTGCAACATCTTTGCATATATATAGGCATGATGATGAGACTGGGTTCCCATATACTATGTTGTCACGTGAATGTATTCATATATAATCTCTTTTTTATTCTCATTGCCTGCTCTGGGTCACTCAGTCACTCTATATTCTAAAAAACAATTAGTCATCATTTTATATATGACTATTTTAAACATCACTAAAAACACAAAAAAATGGTTTTTACACCGGCCACTCTTTTTTCTTGCACTGTAGGGGTTTTCATACAGGCCAATATGAGGTTTATAAGCCCACTTGGGCTATACGCAGTGTTACATTGTTTTAGCCATGTTAATATCTTTACACATGCTGACTTTCTTGCTGCTCCATTTGCACTTTAAGGTACTTTGCAAGTTTTGCACATTTATGAAGACGTGTTGATATTTTATAATATTACGAGCTTTCAATTATTTGTTTGGGTGAAACTTATGCAATTTCATGGCTGTATCTCTGTGAGCAATAATTCATTATATCTATAATATTTTAAAAACATATTGGTGTTTTTATGTAAATAGATGTGAATACTATTCTGATATTTTTAACATTGGTATACAGTAGTGTTAAATTTGCAGCATTTAGAGAATTAATTTGCATTCATGCAGATATTTTTGTCCTCTCTTTATGGCTACCATCATGTGCCTATGTTGACCAATTATAACCCCTTTTCTCGCTTGCACTTGCACTTTAAATAGTCCCCCCTCCCTCAATGGCGTCATGTGACCAAGGCCTCTGTGAAGGCCGAAACGTTATGCTGGCAGGGCGAGCTTCCACTAATAAAATGTAATTTTGCTCACTGCATCTCTTGGGTCAGCTCCTCTTTCCTTGCCTTGAAGTGCTCCTGTGGACGTGGGAGTTCGAGGTTCTGTGGATTGGGTGTGTTCCATATATATATATATATATATATATATATATATATATATATATATATATATATATATATATATATATATATATGCCACAAAAGGATACTCCAGCACTTACGAGCAATTAAAAATGGTGACAATACGTATCCTGTAGCCAGGCACTTTGAGGCTATGCATTCCAAGCACCCAGATGAATTGAGATACTATGTAGGGGATTGAATTCTCCCATTAAGATGAGGAGGTGATAGAAATGCTAAACTGAGAAAATTAGAGACAAAATATATACTGGAGATGGACACTAAAAGTCCAAATGGTTTGAATTCCACCGAAGATTTTTTTACATTTTTATGAAATGATCCCGGTTTCAAATGTAAATATCTTTGAGTGCCTTTCATCAATGAATTCTAAATTTGCCGCTTTCTGTAAAAATATATCTTTAACATAGTTTTTATTCACTATTTTATTGTATTTTAGCGTTTTTTACATACTTTATTCACATTTGCACTTTATTTGGACAACATTTTGGATTGCCCACTTGGGCTTTATTACCTTTGTGCCATTTCCACATATGTATTTGATGCTGCTTTTTTTAAATGTGCGCTGACTTTTGTGCTTTATCAATACATTGCGAATTTTGGTCGACTAGGAATTCCAAGCACAGATTTTAATTAATTGTGTTTAATTAATTAGGTTTCCTATTGTATGGCTTCTATATCTGCATCGAGGATGATTTTAAATATTTATTATAAATGTTTATGTCATGCACTTTGCACATTTGTCGAAATTTGCACATGCAGTTTTCCTGTATTTTACAGTTAGAAGTATGTAGTGGTTGACACTTAGTCTGTTGTCCATCTCTATTGCACTTTAATTTGCACTAGCACTTTAAATTGAAAGAAACTTCCCCATGTGACTTGTCATGTGATCAAGGTCCGAGGAGGACCGAAACGCGTCATGGCGGAGGTGCTGAGTGAAATATAATAAAAAATATTGCAGCACGACTTTGGGTCCGCGTCGTCTCTTTGGAGATTGTATTCCTGTGGGTGAGACGACTTTCAGGATATTTACTTGCGGGTTTGACTTCCCTGGCATCAACGTGACCCCTTCCTCGTTGTTTGGGCCGTACGGCAGGAAGTGACTGTTCCCGCGTTGCAGCTGGAGCGTGATTAATCCTTGGAAAGAAGGAGCCGTGGTTGCCCCCGTAGAGCGAGAGGAGTATCCGTGCAGTTTTGTGGAGGAGAGCCGAATTCTGCTGATTTCTGTTGGCGGTTACCGGCCCCCGAAATGGAACGGAGGCACGGAGTTCGCATCTAGGTGAGGAAGTAGTGCGCGAATTTGCAAACGCCACTGTTAACATTTATTTGGCAGAGGAGTTTAAAATTGCCCCAAGTTTGACAAAAGCACCATGTCCGCCGACAAGTTACGAAGTCGGGCAGAAGTGGCAAAAGATGTGTTTATTGATGTTCCCAGTGGTAATATTGCCTCTAATTCGCTTACCGCCCCCATCTCAGATTCAACTAATACCATAAAAGACTTATATAAGAAACTGGAAAAACTCATGAAAACTGAGCAGGCTAAGTGGTGGGAGCACTGCTCTCTAAGTTGTTATTTAGAGGTGGGCCGAATACCACGTGGGCTGCGTATACTATTGGCCCCAAGCTACGAAAACCCTGATCCAGACATGTTGGCAGATTGGGCTGAGATTAACTTGGATTCCTCTAAGCGACTGGTGGTGCTTCTAGTAAAGTACGCCGAGAGTGACAGAGAAAAACTTCAAGTACAAATAGAGGCCCTGAATCAAGAAATTGCCAAAATAGAAATAACACCTGTAATCACGAAATACAATGAAGACATGTTGGCCCGACTGTCCCGAGAGGAAGAAATTATTAAGCGGCGTAAAAGCTTCAAGTTCCAAAGGGACAGACTGGACTATGAAAACGGGCAAATATTCACATTTGCCAAGAAATATGTCAATGTAAAGGCTAATAAACAACAACAACAGATTACAGGGCCAGCCCAACCCACCTTGCTAGGCGAAGTGCCAACTGCTATAACGACATCTGCATCTGATTTGAGCTCAGCAGTCGACAGTGGCTCCGATAATGAGATTACTCGAGCTCAGAGGGCGGGGTTTCACAAGTACACCTTAGCGCAGGAAGTGGACTGCCTAAGGCAGGACAGGCGACAAACACTGCGCTCAGGGGCACAAAATGCCCAAAATACTCAGCAACCAGTACAAGGAATCACAAGAGATGGGAGCGGGGCAATGACGCAAACAGCGGCACAGTACCAAAAAAAACGTACATCAGGAAAACCAAGAAACAATGGAATCGGTAAATGAGAGGACTGACCAAGATGAGGAGGTACAAACGGTCATAAATTTAACGGACATACACCTTACTGACAATGAAACATCTATCCTTTCATTGGGTTTGTCATTTTGTCCTAAGGGAAATTTCAATTATGCAGATTGCCGGATTGTTTATAAGAAAGATCAAATAAAAAAAATTCCATGTGTTACAAGGTACTGGGAAACTGAAAACATCTTTGGCTACAACAGGGACAATACCTTCAGGCATAACAGTTCAGGACGCAGAACTAATGCAAGATCTCTATGACCTCCGAGATGAAGGTAATGTCACTCATGAACCTCTCAGCCAAATGCCTAGTGAACATGTACAAGGGCCATTGTCAAAATTCAAACCCAAATCCAAATTTTGTCCTATAATGTTACGTGACAATATTGACATCTTTCACGATAAATTAACACAAGAACTGAAAACTTTGTACAAAAAACAAAACGAATCCAAAAGAAGGTATACAGCAAGAGACAATGCATATCTTAAGCTCATGGAAAAGTTGAAATCAAATAAGAATTTAATTATACGCCAAGCTGACAAAGGTGGCAATATTGTTCTCTCACCACATAGTATGTACATGGAGGAGGCAATGAGTCAGCTCAGTGATATGGACTGTTACAGGCGTAGTGACATGAGGACAGTAAAAGCCACATGGGATAACTTCTATTTGAGCTTGATAGCGTGGAAAAGTACCGGACTGTTATCAACAGATGAGTTTCGCTTTCTCAAAAATGACAATCCGATAATGCCTGTGGTATATTTTATACCTAAAATCCACAAGAATAAGACCCGTCCCCCGGGCAGGCCAATAATATCTGCATGTGGTAGCATTATGGAGAATGCAAGCAAATATGTTGACTACTTCCTCCAAGAATCTGTACGAACATTGCCTTCATCTCCACAACGGCCCCTCGCGGCGGGATGCCTGGCTTTCACCTTGTGGATACCCTGCCGGGGTTATCTCACAGGGGAAATCCAGGACGGGTTCCCTAAGCAAGCGCTGAGAAACCGCTCGGTGATTTGCGCTATATAAATTCCTGTACATTTGCATGGTCAGTGACATCACTCATGACATCACTGATGACATCTCAAGTGATATCACTGATGACATCATCCAGTGAATGTGTGTCTTAATTAAAAATAAATATTTTTTATATATCTATATCTAAAGGTTGTTGGAAAAATAAATGGGTAAATAAATGTCTAAATGGATGTTTTTTTGTAAAAATGATTGCATAACTGACTTATTAAGTGTACCTTAGTGAATACATGTATAAGCGACTAATGTTTAAATATGTAAATATCTGTATCAGTGTCTCACTTTGTCTATAAGTGGCTGGATGGGTTGGTGAGTAGCTACATGAGTGTCTGTAAGAGTTATTAGTTGGCTTTTTGAGTATCAGTATGAGTGTCTGTATGGTTCGGTGGGGAGTATTACTTAGCGCATAGATGCATGAATGAGTGACTCACTGTTTGTATGTGTTTTGAAGACAGCATGTGTGCTGCACTGTATGGGTGGATGAGTGTCTGCATGGGTGTGTTAGTGAGTGAATGACTGTTTCAATAGTATCTTTATGAGTAACTACATATGTTTTAATGTACTATATGTGAGTATTGATGTATATAAGTGATTATATGTGAGAGTGTGTCAGAATGTAAGAGTTCCTGTATAAATAAGTATGTGTTTCTATAAGTGATTGTTTAAGAGAGTAAGTATGTGTATGTTTCTGTAAAAGTAAGTGTAGTGGTGTGTGTATAGCTGTATATGCAAGTAAATGGATGTTTGATAATTGATTTGCATGTGTGAGTATGTGTGTGAGTAACTGTATGGATGAGTATCGGTGTGTAACAGGATGTATAGGTGTATGACTACATATAATGAGTGAGTACATGTATGAGTGACTATATAGAATTGTTGGTGAATGAGTGGATGTGTATGTAGATGGTGGAATTACTGAACAGGTTGTTGTAACTGGTATTGGTATCTCCATTCTTTTCAAAATTGTAGTTTCTATTTTTGAATGTATGTATCAAAGGTTATATTATGGTGAGAGGAGGTCTGCCACTCTTTCACAAGGATGATGTTATCAGTGATATCATTTGAGATGTCATCAGTGATGTCATGAGTGATGTCACTGACCATGTCATGAGTGATGTAATATGTTACGTCATCAGCAGTGCATTGCGGGCACGCGAGTTATAGTTAGCTGAACTAACTATAACGGGGGAATTTCAATGGTTTTGTATGAGTGAAATGTCCAGCTAACTATAACATGTGTGAAACCTATGGTTTTTTCAGTGAATTTCCAAGGTTTTTTAAATGCTAATTCCTAACTATAACGTGTGTGAAACCTATGGTTTTTTCAGTGAATTTGCAAGGCTTTTTAACCAACCACAAATACACGCACCTACTTGCTACCATTCTTGGCTGAGCTTATCAATTATTCTTCTTTAATTCAAATTCAAAGTGCAGGCCCTTTATTCAGCCTTATTGGTAACTACTGCCCATGAATAGCAGTGGGTTATTTGCACACTTCCGTCCTTTCTTGCGTCTTTTCTACCACACACTGGGGCAGGTTTTCAAGCCCCCTGTGCCACTTTTGCATCATTTCTCCCACAAGCTTGTAAATCTGCCCAACTGTGTGTACTTTATGCACTAGCTTTCTTCATTAGATGTAGTACTAGTTTCTCTTGCTCCCACTGCGGAATCCAACACCCTATCTGTGTAATGACTTGGAAATTCAAAGATCCACTTCACTGACAATGCAGTGGGTAGTTTGCGTCTCTCTAGCATTTCTTATTTTTCACGTTTTTCATCTTCCACTCAATCTACACATCATCCACACATACACACATCTAATTGCTGCATTCCTTAGCTGTGATTATCAACTATTCTTCTATTTTATATTCACATTCAAAGTGCAAGCTCTTTATTGAGCCTTTTTGTTGTAACTACTGTTCCAGGAATTCTGCTCATACACAGAACTGTGCATAAAGACTTAGGACCTCAGTGAATTACGGTGTACCAAAACCCACCTTATTACACAAACTCCCTACCAGACTAGCAATCAGTGACTCATTGGTTCTTCGCCCTAGAGCAAAAATGACTAGTCAACCCAGAACATGCGACTTAGATTACATGAAGTAAAGTGGATAACAAGAGCACTCTTTCATTATAGTCTTAAATCAGTCCAAAACAATATGTAAATAAAGACACGTGCAACTTTGAAATGTTTATTTCTAATGCCATAATCTTATGCACAGTACCTTAGATAATATAACCAAACATATTATCAGAAACAAGGTTGTCAGCATTGCTACTATTCTATGAAATACAAACGGAAAAAGCATCCTATAATGTTAAAATATACCTACATTTCACCCTCCCTACCTAGCAGATTAGTTTATAACTACAGAAAGTCTCATAGGATTACATCGGCAGACCCATACCTCTGGTACTCAGCAGTAGTGGATCACATTCAGTGCTCCACAAACTGTCAGATACGAATGTTCTCCAACTGTAACTTTGTCTCCACAATGCATTATGAAACGCGCAAGTATCAGAGGTGGCCACAGCTGCATATGTGTTAATCTCGAATGTGAGAGGATCATTCTGAATAACAGACACAGTATTCAAGATAACCTTGATGTTCCATGCTCTCACTATACACACAAAACTAGCGAGGCAGTTTACAATCTAGCATACCAAATTATTCTCATATAAAGCAAAATACTCAGCATTCTCTAAACAATATCACAAGTACGTGTCGTGTGCAAAGCAGAGCAGGAAAGCAAAAATAGCTTGTAAGCTTCTAATAAACCCATGCTAACTTAACAGGGTGTGAGTGCAAGGCTCAGCCCCACGGCACCCGTCCTTGATCGAAGCATGTGATATAAACGTGGGCGAATTAGGAACGCAGAGTCCAAGCCTAAAAAGCAGAGTCAAGTTCACATTTCCCAAAAAAAGTTATTCCCTCTTTGATAGAAAGCAGTAGCTAAATAATAAAGAATACGTAGAAAAATCAAAGAGTCTTAATCCAACAGCATGTAAGCACAGTATGTAGCAACAGCCTCCTACAGGAACTCAGTGTTCTCATCTGAAAACATTTCAGCCATCCAATTCAATAGTGGGAATGAACATACATGTTCCTCAACGACCGGAGCCTCGATCACCATCGGAGGAAAACTTGGGTCATCTTCAATGTAACTGCGTGCCAAGAACTCAAGCGCCGCTGCAAAAACATTCCAACGTCCCATTATTCCATGTATCGCTGCTAAGGCCATAATCCCGCCGCCAGAACAGAGCACATCATGATCTACTAAGGGGCTCATCAGCTGGTCATAATCCGCGTTGGCAGACACCGTACTGCGGAGACACAAATCCAGGGCCCAGTCGAAATCGCAGCTCAGGCAATGGAAGACAGGTTGAACGCATGTGAAAAAGGAGAATCGAAACGATAATCCATAAGCTGCGCTCAATGTACCCAGAGGCAGCGCTCCGTAATAACTAAGCATTCGGTTGCGAACCATCAACAGCCGGGACATATTGTCGTCTGCTGCAGGATGTGCATCCACATTTATGTAAACAAATAATAAAAGCACACCGGCAACTAAAGCGAGTATTAAGCGCAAACCACCAAAGATGCTGGAAAAAATCGAATGATAAAATCCCGAAAATACACCAAATATACTTTCTACAGAGGTCATAAGGCCACTACTTCTAACTTTAAAAAAGTAAGGTAACCCCGTAGTCAAGGACAAGGACACATTAAAGATACTCTAAATTAACTCCCCAAAATTCAAGAGCACGTCTGTATCTAATAAAGCATGCACTTCTGTGCGGGGGTTTGCTACATGAAGGACAAATGTTTCTGTAGCAGATATAAGAGCGACCTCTTTTTAAGACAATAGCGCTCTTATACAACTCATTTCGTTGACTCTGCTTTCAAGGTCGAAATCGGCATCCAGATGGAAACATCCAGCTTCCCGTGCAGAGGAGTTAACACAACTTTTTTTTAATCAAACCACACGCACAGTTACCGTAATCATGTAAGCGATCAACAATCTCCATTATTTCAAAGTAAATAACTCCTGTTTCCAGTAAACTGAATGTTGTTATGATAGCAGGTGTCGGACTACCTTTCAAAACTCAGTCCAAATTAGGCGCATATATTCTTTACAAGAGCCATGCAATTGTATGTGTCTACAAATTAAGGAGTGATTTGGTGCTATTGTGCAATCCTCGCCATTCACATAGACTTCTTTTCCCTCCCTCAGGCACCTATATGTAAATGGTAAGAACTAAGCTTCATGGAGATAAGCGCTGCCTAAACATCCATATCTGCCTATAGCATAGTATTTCATGCAAACCTCAAACTTAAACAGGTTAAAAAATAACGTTATGATACTGTGGATAAGCCACACACCTGAATTGGATCTCCAATCAGTGACCACTTCTAACCATTCTCATAGCGCGCCCTGTGCTCTGATTTGACAGTGAGAGAGTGATCGCACCATAGTTTGTACTGCTAATCATTCTCAACACACGCTACGAATATGCTCTGACTTTACGTGTCGCATCAAAGCTTTAATGTGAGGTCATGTACGTTGCCCCGTACGCGAAAGATGTGAATGTTTTTAATTGTTTAAAAACATATATTCATGTATTTAATGAACATACTAACAGAAGACTTAATCTAGGATAATTATGAAATCATTTTTTTTTACTATTAAAAGTCCTATATTACTTCTATATTGTATGAGTGGAGCTGCCTGGCCCTCCGCCTGGTGCCCTAGACTCCACCATGCCCAGACCCGGTTCATAAGCATGCATGATCGTCACCATAAAACCATTAGCACACGTATCGTTTTACCACACATGCTTTTACAACTAGTATGCATTTACCACACATGATAAACGCATAATCTTAATAATGTTTTTTTGTTGACGAACACGCGTTGTAATGGCTGTGGCTACGTCCTTCAAATTAGTTTCTAGGTATACGTGTGACCAAGTCTGATAAGATCGGAGGCCAAGGACAAACACCGTGGTGTCTGTGGCAGGAAATCTCATCGATCACAGAGAAAATATGCGCAGGGTAAAATTAAAGTAACAGGTATAATAAAAATAATGGAGGAAAACTACTAAAATGGCAGTTGAACGGAGTATGTAATCAACGTTTAGCGCCTCGACACTACATTTCAAATAAATATACATACAGTATGTTTATTAATATATTACAAAAGTATAGCACCGGATGACACACACGACCCGGGAAACAAAAGCGGCAAATTTAATACCTAAAATCAGGAGAGGTTTGCTTGGCGAACTTGAAGAAAAAGAAAAAAAAGTGCACTTGCAAACAAGGCTGCGCATGCGTAGAGTACAACTGATGCAGGGAAAAAAATGGAAAGTTTTACATACTGACGTAGAAATATAGCGCTAAAAATTGCCCCCCCAGACCTAATGAATGAAATGGACTTCTAGTTTTTTTTCCCTTTTCCACCGCGTACGAGTACCATACGCGTACGCCTCGATTTAAAAAAAAAAAAAAATTTAGCCTAAAGATCCATGTACCACCCCCTGACCAAGCCTAGAGAGCCAGGATGTTTCTACCCTGCCCCCTTTCCTTATTTCTCAACTTTGTTTTACTGTTTTCTTGTGACTCGCTTCTAGCGACGAACAAAATGGCTGCCAACACTTCCTGGTTTGCAGTGTTCACAGACAGCTGACATTCAATCAGCATGCAGCTCGTCCTCGTAATTGTTCGGTTTTCGGTATGTGTGTCACACTCCGTCTCTAGATATCGCTATGATTTTACTTGTAATTAACAAGGGCGTATTATCAAGCCCATTTTCACTGTTTTATTGGCAGTTTCCTGCCCATAAAAAGTCAATAATTTTACCACCAGTCCTTGATAATATACCCGTCAGTGCCATATTATCAGTAAAGGGCGCTACATTATCACCTCTTTTATCGGCAGGAAACTACTGCTAAAGCGACAATATTGGTCTCGATAATATATCCTTGTAAATTCCCATAGAAGCCCAAGTTAACACCATAACCTGAGCTTCTATGGGAATTCACAAGGATATATTATCAAGACCATTACCACCGCTTTACCGGCAGTTTCCTGCCTATAAAACCGGCGATAATGTATCGCCCTTTATTGATAATATGGCCCATAATCCCTTAATGTACAGAGACGCACAAACTGATATTAAACAAAAAAACATAACAGCATGCATTATAGCAAAACACATTTACTACTTTAAAACATTTAACAACGGACGAATATAGGGGCATATTATCAAGACAAGCGATAACATTATGAAGGGGAGTGAAACAGAGGGACTGACTTAACATGAGTGGGTGAGAAGACTAAGAAGAAGGGGAGTGAAGTATAGGGAATAAGGATAAGTAAGGGAAGCAAAATAAAGGGACAGGGGTGACGTAGGGTAAAAGAATGACAGTAAGTTTGACGAAACAGAGGTGATAGAGGATGAATAAAGGTGAGTGAGCATGAGACAAGAAGAGTAAAAGAGTGAGGAAATAGAGGGAGTGAAGGAAAGAGTGAGAAAAGGGGACTGAGTGAAGGAGCAAAAAAAGTCAGTGACAAAATGTTGATGAGTTAAAGGGAGTGAACATAAGAGAAAGGGAGTGAGAAACTGAAAGGATGAAAGCAGTGAGGTTAAGAGAGAGGCAGTAAGGGAAGGATAGAGAGAAACAGAAATAAAAAAGTAATGAAAATGTATTTTTTATTAGTCGTACTTACCTTATAAATATAATATCTGTAGAAGAGAGTAAAGAAATCAGTTATAATATATATTTCACAATACAAAATGCAAATAAACTTGTACAACATGTTATATGGTGTATTTTTGCTGTTCTCAGAATATATTGATTTTCACTAATAACAGTGAGTTCAATACTACTCATCATATCACAGCGGGCAAAAAACCAGCAATTTCTAAGATACAGTATCTCATTATTATACTCTCAAACTAAAGTGATATAGAAACATATATTAACCACATTTACCCGAAATACGTAATCTTCATTTACATACCTTTCCACATGGCCAAATGGTATACAGAAAGTCCATTTTTTTTAAAATTACTTATTAGTAGTTTTAAACTTCCATTTACCCGACTTTCGGAATGAAAAGTCCAACATCTATTTCATCATCTAACAAAAATTATATTTACACCTCTGACTTACTCTTGATAAACATTTCCTATAATACTGATATCACTCACTATGTGATACACTTATACTACCTCTGTGACAACTACCAGTTTACTAATTATCTTGATCACTTTCACTCACAAACTAATTTTGAACAACACACTTACTTTTATTAACTGCTCCAATCTTCATTGTCCAATTACTTTCACTAAAATTTGGGTTCTAAAAACACTAGATAAGAATTTGTTAAGTCAAAAGGCAAACGGTATTTGAAAATCAATTGAGTATCATTACAAAATTATGTAAAAACATATATTATCAACATTTACCCGATAAACTCATTTTTCATTGATGTACTTTCCCACATGGCCAAATAGTACGTAAAAATTCCTTGTTTTGGAAAATACTTAATAATACTCTTGACCTTCCATTTCCCGACCTTCTGCATGAAAAGCTCCAACGTCTTTCGTAACACCTAACAATATTTATATCTCCTCCCAAGGATCTGTATCAAGTCCATAAAACGTTAAACAACCAGTAAACTATCAGAATCTGAACATCATATAGTATCCAGATGACTAACTTTTATTAATTGCTCCAATCTTTCTAGGCCAATTACTTTTCCTAAAATTTAGGTTGTAAAAACACTAGGTAAGAATTTTTTAAGTCAAAAGGCAAACGTTTTTTGAAAGTCAAAACAGTATCATTCCAATAAGTCCAACCGTTTTGACATTTTAAATAAGCTGTATAATGTCCAGATGTTGTTGAAGGACCATCATGGAAAATAATTGCTACTGTTACAAAGGTTCTTCCTGAAATTGATATTTGAGAAGCCACAATTTTTTTTATCAAAGTTGTTAATTTAGTTCCATCAGGTCTACATCGTTGGAACATTAAAATTACGTACTGTCTATAACGTTGTATAAATAATGTTGATAGCATTGCACAGTTACATTGGGTACAAACCATGTTTTGATCAGCTGCTCTAACTAGATTATTAAAAGACACTGATTTGCAGTCTTGTGAAGTCAAATATATAAATTTTTCGGTATCTACTGTTGTACTACTTGAAAAGGAACAATTATCGCAGACATGTTGCCATTTATAAGAAAGGCCAAAAATATTTTCAACATCTATACCTTCCTCTTGCAATACAGCAAGCATGTACATTATAAATTCCTGACAATCTTGCTGAATATCCTGAGAAAATTTAGTTATACCAGAACATATGTCTAAATCATTTGGAATATCACAAACACTTTCTATATTTGTTCTATCACTGCTACATTTCTCAAACACAGTATTCAACAAACAACAAAAACTTTGATGCCGATTTTCAACAATCTGTTCTTGCAAACTTTGGAGAAAAAAAACAACATTAACCACTACATTAGCATAGCAGTTGACACCAGAACTGTTCTCAAACTGAAATCCAACAATATCTTCAACAGAATCCTCTTTGTTTCTGCCTACAATTACTGGTTCATCTAGTTTTCTTTTTTTTTGCTACAGCCTTGCTACAATTTTTCTCATTTCTTCTTTTTTGGCCTACTACACGCTTTTCAAATAGAGGATATTGAGGTAAATTTGGAGCATACTCTCTTCTTAACCTATTATATTCCTTTACACAATTTAGATCTGCACTAATCTTTGTCTCATCAAAATCAATCAAGTACAATCGACATAAAGTTCTGACTCGAGATAAAGCAACATATGCCATACCCTCCTAGAAGACAGAACTTCCAATATTCACCAAAGCACTATCTACACTTAAACCTTGAGATTTATGAATAGTCACTGCATATGCCAAAGAAATAGGAAACTGTTTTCTGCGGACATATAAATCTTTCACAAGCAAAAATCGGGCAGAACAACAACTGATTTGTTGTACTTCTTCAATACCATCAAATTAAATTTTTATAAATTCAATTCCATCTCTATTTCGGTAATTCACAAAATCAACAACATGACCCATTGCTCCATTTACTAAACCTCTTTCCACATTTAAATTCCGTCGTAAAATTTAAACATACATATAGAGTCTTTTCAAAACCAGCAGTTTTAGAAATTGTCTTCTCTAAAGAATTCAACTTTGATTTCAACTTTTCTGATAAAACAATAGTAACTCCTTTGTGCTCTATTTGATCAATAGCTTCCAGTTTCACAATCTCTTGATGTTCTAACTCTAACATTTTGTTGTTGAAGTGTGAACATTCTCAAAGGGTTGGCATCAAGCATATTACAGTTTTGTTTTCAGCAACTTTCTGATAAATATTCTCTGGGAGAATATTTTCCTTTTGAAACAAATTTGAAATTAATAGTGACTGTAAAGCTTCTTTGCCATGTTCAGTTCCTTTTCCAATTCTTACATCTTGTAGAATATTTTTATAATCTTCATCCTTTGCCTGTCGCATGTTTTGAAGCAGTTCTGCATATTTAAAATATTACCATATATTCACATTTCCAATGCTTCCTAGGCACTTTCTTGTATCTTCATGCGTAAGCATCTTAAACACTGGTTGTCCTTTCACTGGAGTTAGCTGCAGTAGATCTCCAAAGACAACGATGTGTTTGCCTCCAAATAACACATCATACTCTGTTTTAAGAATTTGTTGCTTTCTTAAATGGACAAAAGCAAGCATCACATTTGAAACCATGCTTACCTCACCAATGATAAGAAGTTTAATTTTCTTCAGGACTCTACCAACTTCACAACAAGCTTCTCCAGATAGCTTGTGGTATTGTAATTTATTATCATGCTCTACTGGCAGCATCAATAAACAATGTAAAGTAATCCCTTTAATGTTATGTGCTGTCAACCCAGTTGGAGCAGTAACAACACAAGACAGTGATGACTCTGTTCTTTTCTGCAGATAACTTGCAATTGATTTAATCAGAAAACTTTTCCCAGTTCCGGCTTCTCCACTCACATACAATCGGACAGGTTCAAAAGACATACATGAGCACTCTTTTTTATCATGACGTAAACCATGCTCAATCTGTTCTGTGACTTCATCATATATTTTTTTCTGCTCCACGTTTAGTTGATTTTCCAAATCTTCTAAATTAACTACATCCTCCTGAGCATGTTCCATGGCTCTTTCCACCTCTTCCATGGCAGTGGCAGCTTCATTTTGGATAATTGGTCCACCTAGTGGATCCTGACTCAACGAAGCAGAACTCTGACTGTCTTGAGAACTGTCTCTAGCAATCTCTGCTGCAATGATAGCTTCTTGCTGTATTTCATCGTTCAACATTTGCAGATAATTTGAAAAAAAGGACATTCTATGGTATCCTTGGTTGCATTGAAAGAATCTTCAAAACTGAGAAAATCTCCAAGTAGTTCCTCTTCTGAACGCCACGGCTTAAAGAGTTGCAAAAGAGCTAAATAGTAAAATTCCCTTTTATCAGGAGATTCGCAACTCAATTTACGATGATTAATCAAATGTCCTTTTCTTTTTTTTACCAGACATCCTTCACATCCAATTAAAGCATATACTCCTTTATTGATATCTCCTGTGATGTTCCTCTTAAAAGTATAGGTTTGCAGAACTTCATAGAGACAAACGTTCTCAAGGTGAGTACTTCTATTTGGATAGTATGTAGCCAACATGTTTGTCTTCAAAATATCTGTACTAGTTGGTTGAAACTCCGCCAAATATTCAATTTCTTGTGCAGACTTCAAAACTCGGTTTCGTGTTGCAGCAAGACCTAGACTTACCCAAATGATGGATCTCGATTTGGCATACAGACTTGCTGATGATAACCGATCTGAACATTCATATCTTCATATTCATATCTTCAGACTGTAACTGTATAATTTCTTACTTAGGCTCTTTTCATGCGAAATATCCTCCCACATTTCCTTCAGTTCCGTCTTTTCTGATTTTGTGATGTAAGACGTTACATATCGAGCCACAGCAATAGAGTTGTCAGCAACCTATTGAATATCCATGTTAACATTCCACATGGACAAAATTACTGGGTTGTAGTCATTTATGTATTTGGACTCTTCATTTCTTTTCAAGTTGTACGTATTTTTTGGTGATTTTCTTGTCACGGTATGTCGTAGTGAAGAAATAAAATTGTTCACTCTTCCTTTACATATTACTGGTCGTGGAAATCCAAAACAACATTTTGAGTAGAACTTCTCCTTGGATTTGAACTTTCGACGACAGTAGTTTCCACAGCGATGGGTTTGAAAGCGTAAGACTTGATGTCGTAAATTGTCTTCTTCTGTACTTTTCAGAATAACACATGTGGAATATTGTTCAATGAAACTCATCACTGTGTCATCCGAATCTGTTCCAAATTTGGGAGCATCTTTGATCCATAACAGCATATGTATGTGAGGAGCACCTCTTGCTTGATACTCCTTTCTCCAAAAGAAATCCAAAACCTTTCCAAGTGGAGGATTTTTTTTGTTTGTGATGAAAGACATCATAGCTTGAAATCGATGATTAAAATGCCTACAAACATTAACTGGATCCAAAGAGCACAGTTCTCCAGGTGTCTTGAATTCTATATTTTCTATGTTTCCATTTGCCTTTCGAAGAAATTCAAGTAAGTCTTCCCAGGCATACTCAGCACAGCTAAGAGTGAGGAACCATGTAGGAGTTCCTAAGTTTCTTAGCATACATTTCAATTCCCCATGACGACGGTACCAATACTCATTCGTACCACGCTGACATGCCATGAGATTGATTAGGTGAGATTCCAAAATACTGTCTTCCACTTGGACTTTATCCATAAAGTCCCTTGCCGAAACATTTTGAAGATGTACTCCAGATTTCAGTATATGGTTCACAGCATAAGATAGTTCAGAGAAGTCACTCTCCAACAGAAGATGAAACAAATATGGAATGCATTGACGAAATCTTGGATCTTCTGCATATAATCTTAAAGTCCGGTATTCCAACGCAGGAATTCGAACAGGTCGGTCATCATATCTTCCACCTTGACCTGTTGGAAACAATTAAGGAAAACAACGAGCTTCCAAGCTTTCTTCCCATACACTTATGGGACTTCCTTTGGCTTCTTTCATTTGGAACAATTCAATAGCATTCCCCATTACTTCTTTGGAATGCCAAGGATGAACACTATAATGCTCATAAATCTGTTCACTTCTAGACACATCTACTTTTTCAATCTGTCCAGCTGATGAATCACTGTCCTCTTCTACAGCTGTTTCCTCTTCTCTTACATATACATGTTTGTAGTACTGATTGTTTTTTACTAAATACAACGTTGCCTTTTTGACTTTCCTAACATCCACTAATTCTTGCCAGATTTTCTTACTCTTTGTAGAAACGCCATTAACTAGAATAACTAGAGGTTCCTCTTCCACTTTTTCTACGCCAATGGTGTCAATATTTTTCTTTAAATCTAAAGGCAAATAAACAACTCTTCCCTTTATTCCACTCTGTAAATCTGAAGGAGGCAATTTCCCTGTCTTAGGCTCCAAGCGAACAATAGCCTGAAAAGGATGCACACATTGAATCAGAATACACTCATAGGTATTTAAACCCATCAATTCAGACGGAATCTTTACCAACTCAAGATTATTATGTACAGCTCTAGCAGGCATTCTGTTTTCATTTAATTTATTATAACAATATTTACAAATACGCAGATCAGAACCCAAATCAAAACAATTCTCAACCAACAAATAAGTTGCAAAATCCTTCCATTCATTATTATTTTCCATTTCACTTTTAACATATAAATCAACTAACCGAGTCTGATTCTTATAATGAGTTCGTCGACAACACACACAAGAAAAATTTGGCCTTTCACTTGAAATGATCTTAAACATTGTAATTTCATGATCAAAATTTTGAGGACTTACAATCTGTACATTCTCTTCCACATTACTTTCTATTACTGTATCATTTACGGCAGTGTCCTCTTTTTCACCAAAGTAACAAAACTCAATTTCTTCACAAATCTTCTTCACATCTAATTCAGATCCATGCAAAAGAGCACTGTTTAACTGTTTTAGCCTAAGTACTGGACTTTTTGCATAATACAACCTTCTCACTATTTTCCTCACTTTAGTTTGATGCACTCCTAACATCCTAAAATAGTGAAAAGTACTCTGACATACTTTTCTAGAAAGACAAGCCAATGAATGACCATGCAAAACTGTTTTTTCCCCTCACTCTGCAAGGATCTAAGTCTTGTAACATCTTAAACTTTTGTTTTAGACTTTTCTTACTATATGTACGTAAGAAATTGCAAAACAAATTAATACAATCATGTTGCACACTACAAATACTACTACAATTCCAAATATAGATCGGACCCTTAGCACGTCTCCCTAAAACTTCATCAGCTAACACCTCATCTGCATTTCTAGACACAATTTTTTCTTTTTCAACTGGACAACCGTCCTTCACCTTATATGCTCGACCACTGGTGTCAACTGCATGCACCAAATTATTATCCTGAAAGTAACTCTCTTCATTAAAAAATGGCTCACTACTTGAACTATGCTTCCATTCTCCCGAAAAAACATCACAAAAATTAGTTCGATTGATTACTCTTTTCCACTTACATTTTGATTTCAAATCATTGATTGCCTTATCTAGTGTATGAACTCTATTGATTACTAAAATATACAGCTTTCTCTTCACTTCAAAAGCCTGATCAACAAACGTTTCTATTCTTTTCTTTTTCTTGTAAAAAGTTGTTTTCCTATTATATTTCTTAAGATTTTTTAATAAATTCAAAACTACTCTCTTACGAAACATTCATCTACGAATGTCAATAAACTGACTTCTCCAACGATTACCAGACACACAATGATCTCCTTGTACCATTATACCATTTTTTGGTGACCTCTGCTTTTTCTTTCTAGTTACAACTTGTTTTTTTTCTTCATAGAAACACTTTCTTGACTTTTTCTGCATTTTAACAATTTCCTTAAAAATCCCTTTGTTTGCTTACCAGGAGCATTTTTTCTTTTCTCTGAAGATTGTCCTTTGCATGAATCTTCTAATTGAGTCCTCTTGGTCGATAAAACTTTCTTATAAAGTCTCTTTTGGCGGTCTTTCGTAGGCATAATCTATTATGACTCTGTAGATATTTACAATCTGTTGAAAAGAAAAATGTGACATATTATAGACCACTACTAACATAACACATAGCAAACACATTAACTAAACATTATAAACACTAGTTCACTTCTCTCTTTGTGTATCTCATATCACTCTTTGCCTGCACTATCTCCCTCTTTGCATGCCTCATCTCACTCTCTCCTTCCACCATCTCTCTGTTTGTATGTGTGTATCATCTCAATCTCTGCCTACACCATCTGTCTGTTTGTGTGTGTGTCACTTCACTCTCTGTGCCTAAAACGATTTAACAAGCTAAATGTTTTTTACTGAAATGACTGGCTTTAAGATTTTTGACAAGCATCACACTGAGTGCGTATGTGAATTAAGGAATTATATTTTCATCTTTTTCCTTAATGTTAGCTGTGTGTGCTTACAGTTTGTATCTTTTACTTTATACGGTAGACTTCTTTTAAATGTGTTTCTCATGCTTGAATTCAATGCTGGTATAAAGATAGTGCTAATGGTTTCATTGGGCTTGTGTGGGCTGTGAGGGCTGTGTGGGCTTTGAGAGCTGTGAGAACTGTGTGGGCTGTGAGAGTGTGGGCTGTGAGGGCTGTGAGGCCTGTGAGAGCTGTGTGGACGGTGAGCTGCGTGGGCTGTGAGAGCTGTGTGGGCTGTGAGAGCTGCATGGGCTGTGAGAGCCGTATGGGCAGTGAGAGCTGTGAGAGCTGTGTGGGATGTGAGCTGTGTAGGCTGTGAGGGCTGTGAGGGCTGTGTGGGCTGTGAGAGCTGTGTGGGCTGTGCGAGCTGTGTGGGCTGTGCAAGCTGTGTGGGCTGTGAGAGCTGTGTGAGATATGAGGGCTGTGTGGGCTGTGAGGGCTGTGTGCGCTGTGAGAGCTGTGTGGGCTGTGAGATCTGTGTGGGCTGTGAGAGTGTGGGCTGTGTGGGCTGTGAGAGCTGTGAGAGCTGTGTGGGCTGTGAGAGATGTGTTGGCTGTGAGAGCTGTGTGGGCTGTGTGAGCTGTGAGAGCTGTGTGGGCTGTGAGAGCTGTGTGGGCTGTCAGCTGTGTGGGCTGTGAGAGCTGTGAGAGCTCTGTGGGCTGTGAGAGCTGTGTGGGCTGTGAGAGCTGTGTGGGCGGTGTGGGCTGTGAGAGCTGTGTGGGCTGTGAGAGCTGTGTGGGCTGTGAGAGCTGTGTGGGCTGTGAGGGCTGTGAGGCCTGTGAGATCTATGTGGGCTGTGAGAGCAGTGGGCTGTGAGAGATGTGTGGGCTGTGAGAGCTGTATGGGCTGTGAGAGCTGTGAGAGCTGTGTGGGATGTGAGCTGTGTGGGATGTAAGGGCTGTGTGAGCTGTGAGAGCTGTGTGGGTTGTGAGAGCTGTGTGGGCTGTCTGGGCTGTGAGAGCTGTGAGAGCTGTGACAGCTGTGTGGGCTGTGAGAGCTGTGCGGGCTGTGAGAGCTGTGTGGACTGTGAGAGTGTGGGCTGTGTGGGCTGTGAGAGCTGTGAGAGCTGTGTGGGCTGTGAGAGCTGTGTGGGCTGTGAGAGCTGTGTGGGCTGTGTGGGCTGTGAGAGCTGTGTGGTCTGTGAAAGTTTTGTGGGCTGTGAGGGCTGTGTGGGCTGTGAGGGCTATGAGGCCTGTGAGAGCTGTGTGGGCTGTGAGAGCTGTGTGTGCTGTGAGAGCTGTGTGGGCTGTGAGAGCTGTGAGAGCTGTATGGGCTGTGAGAGCTGTGTGGGATGTGAGCTGTGTGGGATGTGAGCTGTGTGGGCTGTGAGGGCTGTGTGGGCTGTGAGGGCTGTGGGAGCTGTGAGAGCTGTGTGGGCTGTGAGAGCTGTGTGGGCTGTGAGAGCTGTGTGGGCTGTGAGAGTGTGGGCTGTGTGGGCTGTGAGAGCTGTGAGAGCTGTGAGAGCTGTGTGGGCTGTGAGAGCCCTGTGGGCTGTGAGAGCTGTATGGGCTGTGAGAGCTGTGAGAGCTGTGTGGGATGTGAGCTGTGTGGGGTGTGAGAGCTGTGTGGGCTGTGAGAGCTGTGTGGGCTGTGAGCTGTGTGGGCTGTGAGCTGTGTGGGCTGTGAGAGCTGTGAGAGCTCTGTGGGCTGTGAGAGCTCTGTGTGCTGTGAGAGCTGTGTGGGCTGTGAGAGCTGTATGGGCTGTGAGAGCTGTGTGGGATATGAGCTGTGTGGGCTGTAAGGGATGTGTGAGCAGTGAGAGTTGTGTGGGTTGTGAGAGCTGTGTGGGATGTGTGGGCTGTGAGAGCTGTGACAGCTGTGTGGGCTGTGAGAGCTGTGCGGGCTGTGAGAGCTGTGTGGGCTGTGAGAGTGTGGGGTGTGTGGGCTGTGAGAGCTGTGAGAGCTGTGTGGGCTGTGAGAGCTGTGTGGGCTGTGAGAACTGTGTGGGCTGTGTGGGCTGTGACAGCTGTGTGGGCTGTGAGAGTTTTGTGGGCTGTGAGGGATGTGAGGGCTGTGAGAGCTGTGTGGGCTGTGAGGCCTGTGAGAGCTGTGTGAGCTGTGAGAGCTGTGAGAGCTGTATGAGCTGTGAGAGCTGTGAGATCTCTGTGGGATGTGAGCTGTGTGGGCTGCGAGCGCTGTGTGAGCTGTGAGAGCTGTGTGGGCTGTAAGAGCTGTGTGGGCTGTGAGAGCTGTGTGGGCTGTGAGAGCTGTGTGGGCTGTGAGAGTGTGGGCTGTGTGGGCTGTGAGAGCTGTGAGAGCTGTGTGGGCTGTGAGAGCTGTGTGGGCTGTGAGAGCTGTATGGGCTGTGAGAGCTGTGAGAGCTGTGTGGGATGTGAGCTGTGTGAGGTGTGAGAGCTGTGTGGGCTGTGAGCTGTGTGGGCTGTGAGCTGTGTGGGCTGGGAGAGCTGTGAGAGCTCTGTGGGCTGTGAGAGCTGTGTGGGCTGTGAGAGCTGTGTGGGCTGTGAGAGCTGTATGGGCTGCTAGAGCTGTGAGAGCTGTGTGAGATATGAGCTGTGTGGGCTGTGAGGGCTGTGTGAGCTGTGAGAGCTGTGTGGGTTGTGAGAGCTGTGTGGGCTGTGTGGGCTGTGAGAGCTGTGACAGCTGTGTGGGCTGTGAGAGCTGTGTGGGCTGTGTGGGCTGTGAGAGCTGTGTGGGCTGTGAGAGCTGTGTGGGCTGTGAGAGCTGTGTGGGCTGTGAGGGCTGTGAGGCCTGTGAGATCTGTGTGGGCTGTGTGGGTGGTGAGAGCTGTGTGGGCTTTGAAAGTTTTGTGGGCTGTGAGGGTTGTGAGAGCTGTGTGGGCTGTGAGGGCTGTGAGGCATGTGAGAGCTGTGTGGGCTGTGAAAGCTGTGTGTGCTGTGAGAGCTGTGTGGGCTGTGAGAGCTGTGAAAGGTGTATGGGCTGTGAGAGCTATGTGGGATGTGAGCTGTGTGGGATGTGAGGGCTGTGTGAGCTGTGAGAGCTCTGTGGGCTGTGAGAGCTGTGTGGGCTGTGAGAGCTGTGTGGGCTGTGAGAATGTGGGCTGTGAGAGCTGTGAGAACTGTGTGGGCTGTGAGAGCTGTATGGGCTGTGAGAGCTGCGTGGGATGTGAGCTGTGTGAGGTGTGAGAGCTGTGTGGGCTGTGAGAGCTGTGTGGGCTGTGAGCTGTGTGGGCTGTGTGCTGTGTGGGCTGTGAGAGCTGTGAGAGCTCTGTGGGCTGTGAGAGCTGTGTGGGCTGTGAGAGCTGAGTGGGCTGTTAGAGCTGTATGGGCTGTGAGAGCTGTGAGAGCTGTGTGGGATATGAGCTGTGTGGGCTGTGAGAGCTGTGTGAGCTGTGAGAGCTGTGTGGGTTGTGAGAGCTGTGTGGGCTGTGAGAGCTGTGACAGATGTGTGGGCTGTGAGAGCTGTGCGGGCTGTGAGAGCTGTATGGGCTGTGAGAGTGTGGGGTGTGTGGGCTGTGAGAGCTGTGAGAGCTGTGTGGGCTGTGAGAGCTGTGTGGGCTGTGAGAGCTGTGTGGGCTGTGAGGGCTGTGTGGGCTGTGAGATTTGTATGGGCTGTGAGAGCTGTGAGAGCTGTGTGGGATGTGAGCTGTGTGAGGTGTGAGAGCTGTGTGGGCTGTGAGAGCTGTGTGGGCTGTGAGCTGTGTGGGCTGTGTGCTGTGTGGGCTGTGAGAGCTGTGAGAGCTCTGTGGGATGTGAGAGCTGTGTGGGCTGTGAGAGCTGTGTGGTCTGTGAAAGTTTTGTGGGCTGTGAGGGCTGTGTGGGCTGTGAGGGCTATGAGGCCTGTGAGAGCTGTGTGGGCTGTGAGAGCTGTGTGTGCTGTGAGAGCTGTGTGGGCTGTGAGAGCTGTGAGAGCTGTATGGGCTGTGAGAGCTGTGTGGGATGTGAGCTGTGTGGGATGTGAGCTGTGTGGGCTGTGAGGGCTGTGTGGGCTGTGAGGGCTGTGGGAGCTGTGAGAGCTGTGTGGGCTGTGAGAGCTGTGTGGGCTGTGAGAGCTGTGTGGGCTGTGAGAGTGTGGGCTGTGTGGGCTGTGAGAGCTGTGAGAGCTGTGTGGGCTGTGAGAGCCGTGTGGGCTGTGAGAGCTGTATGGGCTGTGAGAGCTGTGAGAGCTGTGTGGGATGTGAGCTGTGTGGGGTGTGAGAGCTGTGTGGGCTGTGAGAGCTGTGTGGGCTGTGAGCTGTGTGGGCTGTGAGCTGTGTGGGCTGTGAGAGCTGTGAGAGCTCTGTGGGCTGTGAGAGCTCTGTGGGCTGTGAGAGCTGTGTGGGCTGTGAGAGCTGTATGGGCTGTGAGAGCTGTGTGGGATATGAGCTGTGTGGGCTGTAAGGGATGTGTGAGCAGTGAGAGTTGTGTGGGTTGTGAGAGCTGTGTGGGATGTGTGGGCTGTGAGAGCTGTGACAGCTGTGTGGGCTGTGAGAGCTGTGCGGGCTGTGAGAGCTGTGTGGGCTGTGAGAGTGTGGGGTGTGTGGGCTGTGAGAGCTGTGAGAGCTGTGTGGGCTGTGAGAACTGTGTGGGCTGTGTGGGCTGTGACAGCTGTGTGGGCTGTGAGAGTTTTGTGGGCTGTGAGGGATGTGAGGGCTGTGAGAGCTGTGTGGGCTGTGAGGCCTGTGAGAGCTGTGTGGGCTGTGAGAGCTGTGAGAGCTGTATGAGCTGTGAGAGCTGTGAGATCTCTGTGGGATGTGAGCTGTGTGGGCTGTGAGCGCTGTGTGAGCTGTGAGAGCTGTGTGGGCTGTAAGAGCTGTGTGGGCTGTGAGAGCTGTGTGGGCAGTGAGAGCTGTGTGGGCTGTGAGAGTGTGGGCTGTGTGGGCTGTGAGAGCTGTGAGAGCTGTGTGGGCTGTGAGAGCTGTGTGGGCTGTGAGAGCTGTATGGGCTGTGAGAGCTGTGATAGCTGTGTGGGATGTGAGCTGTGTGAGGTGTGAGAGCTGTGTAGGCTGTGAGCTGTGTGGGCTGTGAGCTGTGTGGGCTGGGAGAGCTGTGAGAGCTCTGTGGGCTGTGAGAGCTGTATGGGCTGTGAGAGCTGTGTGGGATATGAGCTGTGTGGGCTGTAAGGGATGTGTGAGCAGTGAGAGTTGTGTGGGTTGTGAGAGCTGTGTGGGATGTGTGGGCTGTGAGAGCTGTGACAGCTGTGTGGGCTGTGAGAGCTGTGCGGGCTGTGAGAGCTGTGTGGGCTGTGAGAGTGTGGGGTGTGTGGGCTGTGAGAGCTGTGAGAGCTGTGTGGGCTGTGAGAACTGTGTGGGCTGTGTGGGCTGTGACAGCTGTGTGGGCTGTGAGAGTTTTGTGGGCTGTGAGGGATGTGAGGGCTGTGAGAGCTGTGTGGGCTGTGAGGCCTGTGAGAGCTGTGTGGGCTGTGAGAGCTGTGAGAGCTGTATGAGCTGTGAGAGCTGTGAGATCTCTGTGGGATGTGAGCTGTGTGGGCTGTGAGCGCTGTGTGAGCTGTGAGAGCTGTGTGGGCTGTAAGAGCTGTGTGGGCTGTGAGAGCTGTGTGGGCAGTGAGAGCTGTGTGGGCTGTGAGAGTGTGGGCTGTGTGGGCTGTGAGAGCTGTGAGAGCTGTGTGGGCTGTGAGAGCTGTGTGGGCTGTGAGAGCTGTATGGGCTGTGAGAGCTGTGATAGCTGTGTGGGATGTGAGCTGTGTGAGGTGTGAGAGCTGTGTAGGCTGTGAGCTGTGTGGGCTGTGAGCTGTGTGGGCTGGGAGAGCTGTGAGAGCTCTGTGGGCTGTGAGAGCTGTGTGGGCTGTGAGAGCTGTGTGGGCTGTGAGAGCTGTATGGGCTGCTAGAGCTGTGAGAGCTGTGTGAGATATGAGCTGTGTGGGCTGTGAGGGCTGTGTGAGCTGTGAGAGCTGTGTGGGTTGTGAGAGCTGTGTGGGCTGTGTGGGCTGTGAGAGCTGTGACAGCTGTGTGGGCTGTGAGAGCTGTGTGGGCTGTGAGAGCTGTGTGGGCTGTGAGAGCTGTGTGGGCTGTGAGAGCTGTGTGGGCTGTGAGGGCTGTGAGGCCTGTGAGATCTGTGTGGGCTGTGTGGGTGGTGAGAGCTGTGTGGGCTTTGAAAGTTTTGTGGGCTGTGAGGGTTGTGAGAGCTGTGTGGGCTGTGAGGGCTGTGAGGCATGTGAGAGCTGTGTGGGCTGTGAAAGCTGTGTGTGCTGTGAGAGCTGTGTGGGCTGTGAGAGCTGTGAAAGGTGTATGGGCTGTGAGAGCTATGTGGGATGTGAGCTGTGTGGGATGTGAGGGCTGTGTGAGCTGTGAGAGCTCTGTGGGCTGTGAGAGCTGTGTGGGCTGTGAGAGCTGTGTGGGCTGTGAGAATGTGGGCTGTGAGAGCTGTGAGAACTGTGTGGGCTGTGAGAGCTGTGTGGGCTGTGAGAGCTGTATGGGCTGTGAGAGCTGCGTGGGATGTGAGCTGTGTGAGGTGTGAGAGCTGTGTGGGCTGTGAGAGCTGTGTGGGCTGTGAGCTGTGTGGGCTGTGTGCTGTGTGGGCTGTGAGAGCTGTGAGAGCTCTGTGGGCTGTGAGAGCTGTGTGGGCTGTGAGAGCTGAGTGGGCTGTTAGAGCTGTATGGGCTGTGAGAGCTGTGAGAGCTGTGTGGGATATGAGCTGTGTGGGCTGTGAGGGCTGTGTGAGCTGTGAGAGCTGTGTGGGTTGTGAGAGCTGTGTGGGCTGTGAGAGCTGTGACAGATGTGTGGGCTGTGAGAGCTGTGCGGGCTGTGAGAGCTGTATGGGCTGTGAGAGTGTGGGGTGTGTGGGCTGTGAGAGCTGTGAGAGCTGTGTGGGCTGTGAGAGCTGTGTGGGCTGTGAGAGCTGTGTGGGCTGTGAGGGCTGTGTGGGCTGTGAGAGCTGTATGGGCTGTGAGAGCTGTGAGAGCTGTGTGGGATGTGAGAGCTGTGTGGGCTGTGAGCTGTGTGGGCTGTGTGCTGTGTGGGCTGTGAGAGCTGTGAGAGCTCTGTGGGATGTGAGAGCTGTGTGGGCTGTGAGAGCTGAGTGGGATGTTAGAGCTGTATGGGCTGTGAGAGCTGTGAGAGCTGTGTGGGATATGAGCTGTGTGGGCTGTGAGGGCTGTGTGAGCTGTGAGAGCTGTGTGGGTTGTGAGAGCTGTGTGGGCTGTGAGAGCTGTGACAGATATGTGGGCTGTGAGAGCTGTGTGGGCTGTGAGAGCTGTATGGGCTGTGAGAGTTTGGGGTGTGTGGGCTGTGAGAGCTGTGAGAGCTGTGTGGGCTGTGAGAGCTGTGTGGGCTGTGAGAGCTGTGTGGGCTGTGAGAGCTGTGTGGGCTGTGAGCTGTGTGGGCTGTGTGCTGTGTGGGCTGTGAGAGCTGTGAGAGCTCTGTGGGATGTGAGAGCTGTGTGGGCTGTGAGAGCTGAGTGGGATGTTAGAGCTGTATGGGCTGTGAGAGCTGTGAGAGCTGTGTGGGATATGAGCTGTGTGGGCTGTGAGGGCTGTGTGAGCTGTGAGAGCTGTGTGGGTTGTGAGAGCTGTGTGGGCTGTGAGAGCTGTGACAGATATGTGGGCTGTGAGAGCTGTGTGGGCTGTGAGAGCTGTATGGGCTGTGAGAGTTTGGGGTGTGTGGGCTGTGAGAGCTGTGAGAGCTGTGTGGGCTGTGAGAGCTGTGTGGGCTGTGAGAGCTGTGTGGGCTGTGAGGGCTGTGTGGGCTGTGAAAGCTATGTGGGCTGTGAGAGCTGTGTGGGCTGTGAGAGCTGTGTGGTCTGTGAGAGCTGTGTGGGCTGTGAGGGCTGTGTGAGCCTTGAGACCTATGTGGGCTGTGAGGGCTGGGTGAGCTGTGAGAACTGTGTGGGCTGTGAGAGCTGTGTGTGCATTAATGTCAAACATTGCGCAAGCGGCTTGTAAATATGCCAATGAAAACATTACATTATCTCTATACCAGCATTAATGTCAAACATTGCACAAGAGGCTTGTAAATATGCCAATGAAAACATTACACTATCTCTATACCAGCATTAATGTCAAACATTGCGCAAGCGGCTTGTAAATATGCCAATGAAACTATTACACTATCTCTATACCAGCATTAATGTCAAACATTGCGCAAGCGGCTTGTAAATATGCCAATGAAAATATTACACTATCTCTATACCAGCATTTATGTCAAACATTGCGCAAGCGGCTTGTAAATATGCCAATGAAACTATTACACTATCTCTATATCAGCATTAATGTCAAACATTGTGCAAGCGGCTTCTAAATATGCCAATGAAAACATTACACTATCTCTATACCAGCATTAATGTCAAACATTGCGCAAGGGGCTTGTAAATATGCCAAAGAAACCAATACACTGTCTCTATACCAGCATTAATGTCAAACATTGCGCAAGCGGCTTGTAAATATGCCAATGAAACTATTACACTATCTCTATACCAGCATTAATGTCAAACATTGCGCAAGCGGCTTGTAAATATGCCAATGAAAACATTACACTATCTCTATACCAGCATTAATGTCAAACATTGCGCAAGGGGCTTGTAAATATGCCAATGAAACCATTACACTATCTCTATATCAGAATTAATGTCAAACATTGCGCAAGCGGCTTGTAAATATGCCCCTCTTTATCTTATATTCCAGCATTGAATCCAAGCATGAAAAACAATTTTAAAAAATGTACCTTATAAACTAAAAAATACAAACTGTAAGCACACACAGCTAACATTATGGAAAAAGGTAAAAAAATGATTCCTTAATTCAAACAGACACTCACTGTGATCCTTGTCAAAAATCTTTAAGCCACATATGTTATCAAAAAACATTTAGCATGGTAAATCATTTTACACACAGAGCACAACCCATTTAAATGAACACTACACTACAATGCAGAAACCTGACTTATTTTCAAAATACAACAGGAATGAAGCCCAATATGCTTGTTATGCTTCCCAATACTGCAAAAAGCACTCTCTCTATATTACTCACCTTTAAAATCGCTTTTGAAAATATAGAACAGTGTCAAACACAAAGCAGATTTTCTTAAGCAGAATCTCTGAAATGCACCTCAGACACTGAAACCAGAAATGGCACACTTTCCCACTCATTCTTCACACATATTTCAGGTCTTAACCAATCAAATCTCTTCCCACACTATTTCAAAACTAAACTAACATTTCAATTGGTTCTACATTCCCACAATTTCAAACTCACATAATATTCACCCATCCCCCTAGTGCTCATTCAACCTGTCACCATGGTAACTCCCACCTAAGGAAGAACAGAGTTTAAAAGTTCATTATACTTTGTTGCAAATGAATCCACCAAGGTTGTTAGAGTTTTCAAAATAACAGCTAATCATCTGCAATGTTCCTTTCAATGACCTTTTCTGAACCAATAGAATTGCTTCTTTTAAAAAACAAAACTATGCACCCTAATATGCTCTTTTCCATTTTCAAAAAGCACCAATCATTTCTTAATTTTCAAGTGCAGTGAATGTCCTCCTCTTTTTTTCTATAATGCAAGCTTTCCAACTGCCATTTCATTTACAGCCCTCATCTGAGTACAACCAGACCTGCCTTGAATATGCCTTCAGTATGGTTTGTAGGACACAGTTTTGTATTCTGGTCTAAAAGGTATGCAACAAACAGAGGAATTTTAGACCTTGATTTACCAAATGTGGATATTTTATGGATTGGCCAGAGAGGATTGAGATGTCACCAATTGATACCATTGGTGAAATCCTTCATGCATCTCCCACATCCTGACCTTATAATTGTGCACTGTGGTGGAAATGACTTATGCACTTTGACTGGGGTTGGTCTGGAAATGCTATTGAAGGACATCTTTGGACAATTGATGTCACTTTTTCCTCAAACTGCCTTTGTCTATTCCAATATATGCCAAAGACAAAAATGGAATTGGTCCAATCAATTTTGTCCACAGATTGAGAAAGCAAGGAAACATGTAAATAAATCTGTTTCTGCATACATGAGAGACTATGGAATGGGTTGTATATACCACAACAACTTGCGTTACAACATGCAAGGCATCTATAGGACAGATGGTGTACATTTCACTGATGAAGGGAACAGAGTCTATCTCTGCAACATCAGACTCTGCATTGGTAATTACTTGTAGGTACCCAAAAAAACACAATGAACACAACAGCTCTTTTTAGAGCCAACTAACATGTAAACACTCAAATATAATTTTTAACTTTATTTTTTGTATACATTTTTACCAAGGTCCGCGCACCGATCACTCACCGAGCACTCCCCGTGCGCGGACCTATCGTGTTCTCTGTTATTTAAAAATATATATATATTTTTAACCTTAGGAGTCCTGGAACGACCCCCTGAGAAGGCATAAGGGGTCAGGGACACTCTACCCTACCCCTTCCCACGTTTTTAAGTTATATTTTTCACTCTCTTCTGAAACCACAAAATGGCAGTAATAGGGTTCGCGCACCGTGCGTTTACCGAGCATTCACGGTGCGCGGACCTAGTGCAATTTAAATAAATAAATAAATAAATAAAACTAAATGGAAATGGACATCGTCTCTTCCGTAGATACCTTGTATGTTGTAATGCAAGTTATTGTGGTGTATTGAATCCATACTATAGTCTTTCAGGAAATCAGAAACAGATTTGTTCACATGATTCCTTCCTTTCTCAATGTGTGGTCAGAATTGGCGTAGGGGATCATGAGTTCCTACTCTGGTGAAACACACTTGCTGTTCTGTATACTTACTTATGTTGTAAACTAGTGCATCAGAGACAGTCAGTGACAGAAAGGATACAGGACATGAAGAACACAAAATTGTATCACTTTGCTACTACCTCATACATTACATTGAAATAAGTATAATTTTCAAAACAATTTTTTTTTTACTAAATTTAAATTTATTTATTAGAATTTTCAAAATCTAAAAGAACTTGTAGGATTTCTTCATCAGAGATTTCAACCATCAAAGTGTCTGAAAATGATGTGTCAAACTCGACAACGTCTACACATTCCATTAATTCCATATCTAGTGTTTCATCAAAAAAATCTGCCATGGTATCTGCTTCATGTTCTTCTTGATTTGTTTCATCTATAGGATCAATATACAGTTCAGAATAAGTTGCCTCAGTAAACGTTGCTGTTATTTCAAAGAAGATGTTGGTAGGCTCCTTATTTTCATTCATCATTTTATGTTAGTGTACTATTAAAAGAAAGAGACACAGCGCTTACTGCATGATTTCCTGCTCTGGTGAGACACACTTGCTGTTCTTTAAACTTACTTATGTTGCAATCTTCTGCATCAGAGACAGACAGTGAGAGAAAGGATGCAGGACATGAAGAAGAGATGTCAAATACACATTTAAGAAAATTTTGGGGAAGAACGGAAGTATTTATGAGTAAACTTACTATGTAACACAAAAAATTATCAGTTTGCTACTACCTCATAAATTACATTTAGTTAAGTATACATTGTCATACAATATTTATTTACTAAATTTAAATTTATTGTTGGGAATGATCGTCTAAGATTGTATCATCAGCAATGTAAATATTGAATATCTCCCAAAAAGAATCCTCAAACTCAATGAACTCCAAAGCTTCCATTGAATCTGAATCCAAGGATTCATCATAGAAATCGTCCATGTCATCTCCTCCATCATAAAGCTCTCCTTCAGGATTACTCTCATCAACAGGAACATCCTCAATAACAGTCACAAACATTTCTATAACGATGTCAAATGACTCTTTATTTTCAACCATTATTGATGTAAGTGTACTATTAAAAGAAAGAAAAAGACAGTGAGATGTTGCAGGGTAAGAGTGAAAAAGGGCAGGGAAAAACTATTAAATTCTATAAGAATAGTTACTTCTGTGTAAATCTCACACCAGAAATTGAACACCAAAATGTCCACACAAAAGTACCTCAGACACTATAGTCACAAAATGGTTGTTTTTCCCTGGACAATGTATAGTATCAAGCAAGTATTAGCAATATAAAGCACTGCAGCTGATGTTGCCCTACTCAATCCATAAATATAACAGAAAAACATTAAATAACTAACAGAAAACATTTTTCCTATTAACTTAAAGTGAACAACAGACTTCTCCTTACAAATTAACAACTCACCTTCTAGAAAACTGTTGTACAGTAAATTCTGTCTCAATCTCACACCTCAGAAGTATACCTCAAACACTAAAACCTCAAAATGGCTGTGTTTCCCTCTCATTTTTCATACATATTCAAATACCAAGCCAATCACATTTCATCACACACAAAATCAAAACCAAAGAAACATTTTAATTGGTTCAAGTTATCAACACATTCAAACTCACATAATCTTCAACCTACCCCCAATGCTCTCTACCAATTACCATACTAACTCTCCACAAAACACCTACCTAAACCCAAAGGTGAAAGAGTCATCACTCAATGTTGCACTCAACCAACATCTAAACACTGAAACTTGTTATTTTATTGTATTTCATTTTTGTCTTTTTGAGCCGCGGTCCGCGCACGGTGCGCGGACCACGCGATTTTAAATTTTTATTTTTTTTTTAAATTCAACCTTCGGGGTCCCTTACAGACACCATGCCAAAACCTAGGGGGCTCAGGAAACTCTACCCTGCCTCCTTGTCAACTATTACACTTCTGTTTACAACCACTATCATCTGCCACAAAAACAAGATGGCAGACAACACTTCCTCATTTCGACTGACTGGAATGTTGACAGACGTCCAACAGCCAATCAGAATTCCGCACGCGCACGCTAAGGTCCGCGCACGTGCATGGACGGAGCACCGTGTCCCGCATAAAGATATATAATTTGAAAAAAGTCGATTTTCTCAACAATTACTGGAGGGATTTTTACCAAATATACAAAATAAATTATTGCATATCAGTCTTTACAATTTTGCCAAGTTTGCAGTAATTCCATTCAGCCATTCGGGCTGTAGCTGTGTCTAAAGGTCCAATGCAAAATTGCATTGGACTCATTTTCACATTCAATTTTCTCAAAAACTACTGGACGGATTTACACCAAACATACAAAAGGCACTGCTCCATACCAGGCTCTACCATTTTGCCAAGTTTGGTGTAATTCCGTTCAGCCGTTCGACCTGTAGCCTTGTCAGAATGTCCCTATGGAAATAAACATGGGGAAAACACGTTTTGGGACCCCCCTTTTTTCTCGGCCCCCGCTTGACGAATCCCCCCGAGACTTTCAGGGAAGGAGCAGAGCGCAGCGAGGCAAATTTAAGGAAAATTACAGGCACATCCCTCAATAGGCGCCAAAGTTATTTCCAATAGAATGTTCGCCATTTCCTATGGTAACTAGGTCCTAACTATATAAACCTACTGGCGACCGCCAGTTGGTAATATATATATATATATATATATCCAACAAAACTTCTCCCTTGACAGAGAAAGCACTGGACCAAGACATCGTGGGATAACTTGTGCTTTTATTTCGCCAGAAAGAAACAGCCTTAATCTTAAAACCTAACGCGTTTCAGCCGTCGTTTGCAGCCTTGATCACAGGTGGGCAGTTATCCTTGTGTTTGCGGCGTTCCAATGTAGTTTTATGCGCCTGCGCCAAACCACGCCCTTACATAGTAGTTCTCGACTTCATGCAATTACCAGAATGCACCTGGTGAGTAAAAGTCTCTTAAGTAATGGCACTTTAACTGCTTTGGTTGTTTCTCTCATTTTCAGCCAACCTTCATATTGCTGACACAATTGCAGTCCATATTTGCTTTATTAAAGAGTACTCAGTCGGTGTACTGTCTGCCCATAATTAAATCCGGCTGTTTCTTCCATAATAATTAATGCAGGCACCTTGAAGCAGTCCCGATGTCTTCAGTTGCAGCACTCATGTGCACGCAAATATGGACTGCAATTGTGTCAGCAATATGAAGGTTGGCTGAAAATGAGAGAAACAACCAAAGCAGTTAAAGTGCCATTACTTAAGAGACTTTTACTCACCAGGTGCATTCTGGTAATTGCATGAAGTCGAGAACTACGATGTAAGGGCGTGGTTTGGCGCAGGCGCATAAAACTACATTTGAACGCCGCAAACACAAGGATAACTGCCCACCTGTGATCAAGGCTGCAAATGACGGCTGAAACGCGTTAGGTTTTAAGATTAAGGCTGTTTCTTTCTGGCGAAATAAAAGCACAAGTTATCCCACGATGTCTTGGTCCAGTGCTTTCTCTGTCAAAGGAGAAGTTTTGTTGGATTATTTTGGAGGAACCCACCTCCAGCGCTGAGACCGCCCAGAGAGGTCCGTGGCTCCTTGTGGGTAAAGAAGTTGAATATATATATATATATATATATATCCAACTCATGCAGAAACCCCTTTGAGAAATTGAGCCACACGAAGGTGTGTATTCTAGCACACTTTAATGGTTGAAACAGCCTTCCCTACACAAATCCAGCTCCCCTTCATTCCATAACAGGCAGCCTCACCTGGATGCCTCCTTTAACTCGCTACCGCGATGGGCTCCTTCTCGCGACCGGGACGGCCGCTACACATCCAACTCATGCAGAAACCTCTTAGAGGTGATGCTGCCTGTTATGGAATGAAGGGGAGCTGGATTCGTGCAGGGAAGGCCAGCTCCGAGCCTCGGCTGACAGCACAAGTAAGGACTGACACGGACCCGCTAGGTGCAGTAGGCCTCACTACCCGGCTGGGCAACAGCCACATTATATCCACCGAAACAGGTAGCCCCAAATGTAGTAGAAGCCTCAGGACATAAATTGCTCGAACATCTTTATTGGCGGTTTTGCAAGCAGGCAGCTGGGACAGGACAGACATCTACACATAAATCGCCAAACGCGTTTCAGGACTCTTCACATTCCTTCATCAGTGGCACATCTTCCCAAAATGAAGTCAATGTTCACCTGCATACTTGTAATTGAATAGTCCCTGCCCTTGTGGCCTTGTGGGCGTGGCCCTCTCATGGCCTTCTGGTCCTTGTAGTATGCAGTATTTCCAAACCCCAGTGGGCATGCTTTTTTCCGGAAATATTAAGTCAATTTAACATCCCTAGTGGGTTGGTGTCCCCTCCTATCTGCTGCCTGCCCCGCTTTTCAAAGTGCCATACTGAGCGTTCAAGGCGGCTCCGTCCTGCATACGGGGCCGCGGCTTGCGTGTCTTCCATAGTTGTCAGCACAAGTAAGGACTGACACAGACCCGCTAGGTGCAGGCAGCCTCACTACCCGGCTTGGCAACAGCCAAATTATATCCACCGAAACAGGTAGCCCCAAACGTAGTAGAAGCCTCAGGACACAAATTGCTCGAACATCTTTATTGGCGGTTTTTCAAGCAGGCAGCTGGGACAGGACAGACATCTACACATAAATTGCCAAACGCGTTTCAGGACTCTTCACATCCCTTCATCAGTGGCACATCTTCCCAAAACGAAAGTAATGTTCACCTGCATACTTGTAATTGAATAGTCCCCGCCCTTGTGGGCGTGGCCCTCTTACGGCCTTCTGGTCCTTGTAGTATGCAGTATTTCCAAACCCCAGTAGGCATGCTTTCTTCCGGAAATAATAAGTCAATTTAACATCCCTAGTGGGTTGGTGTCCCCTCCTATCTGCTGCCTGCCCCGCTTTTCAAAGTGCCATACTGAGCGTTCAAGGCGGCTCCGTCCTGCATACGGGGCCGCGGCTCGCGTGTCTTCCGTAGTTGTCATCACAAGTAAGGACTGACACGGACCCGCTAGGTGCAGGCAGCCTCACTACCCGGCTGGGCAACAGCCGTATTATATCCACTGAAACAGGTAACCCCAAACGTAGTAGAAGCCTCAGGACACAAATTGCTCGAACATCTTTATTGGTGGTTTTGCAAGCAGGCAGCTGGGACAGGACAGACATCTACACATAAATCGCCAAACGCGTTTCAGGACACTTCACATCCCTTCATCAGTGGCACATCTTCCCAAAACGAAAGCAATGTTCACCTGCATACTTGTAATTGAATTGTCCCCGCCCTTGTGGGCGTGGCCCTCTTACGGCCTTCTGGTCCTTATAGTATGCAGTATTTCCAAACCCCAGTGGGCATGCTTTCTTCAGGAAATAATAAGTCAATTTAACATCCCTAGTGGGTTGGTGTCACCTCCTATCTGCTGCCTGCCCTGCTTTTCGAAGCGCCATACTGAGCGTTCAAGGCGGCTCCGTCCTGCATACGGGGCCGCGGCTCGCGTGTCTTCCGTAGTTGTCAGCACAAGTAAGGACTGACCCGGACCCGCTAGGTGCAGGCAGCCTCACTACCCGGCTGGGCAACAGCCGTATTATATTCACCGAAACAGGTAGCCCCAAACGTAGTAGAAGCCTCAGGACACAAATTGCTCGAACATCTTTATTGGCGGTTTTGCAAGCAGGCAGCTGGGACAGGACAGACATCTACACATAAATCGCCAAACGCGTTTCAGGACTCTTCACATCCCTTCATCAGTGGCACATCTTCCCAAAATGAAAGAAATGTTCACCTGCATACTTGTAATTGAATAGTCCCCGCCCTTGTGGGCACGGCCCTCTCATGGCCTTCTGGTCCTTGTAGCATGCAGTATTTCCAAACCCCAGTGGGCATGCTTTCTTCTGGAAATAATAAGTCAATTTAACATCCCTAGTGGGCTGGTGTCACCTCCTATCTCCTGCCCCACTTTTCAAAGCGCCATACTGAGCGTTCAAGGCGGCTCCGTCCTGCATACGGGGCCGCGGCTTGCGTGTCTTCCGTAGTTGTCAGCACAAGTAAGGACTGACACGGAACCGCTAGGTGCAGTGGCCTTCACTACCCGGCTGGGCAACAGCCGTATTATATCCACCGAAACAGGTAGCCCCAAACGTAGCAGAAGCCTCAGGACACAAATTGCTCGAACATCTTTATTGGTGGTTTTGCAAGCAGGCAGCTGAGACAGGACAGATATCTGCACATAAATCGCCAAACCCGTTTCAGGACTCTTCACATCCCTTCATCAGTGGCACATCTTGCCAAAATTAAAGCAATGTTCACCTTCAAACTTGTAATTGAATAGTCCCCGCCCTTGTGGGCGTGGCCCTCTCACGGCCTTCTGGTCCTTGTATTATGCAGTATTTCCAAACCCCAGTGGGCATGCTTTCTTCCGGAAATAATAGGTCAATCTAACATCCCTAGTGTATTGGTGTCACCTCCTATCGCCTCCGGTCGCCAGTAGATAGTTATAGTTAGCACCTGGTTTCCATAGGAAAAGCATTTTTTTTCCCAATAACTTTGGCGCCGGTAGATGAATCTCCGCGCAATTTTTAAAACTTGTGGCCCGCTCCGGTCAGCTCCTATCCTCAAAGTTTCAGGGTGGTTTGCCAAGCGGCGGTTGAGAAAAAAGGACATCCCAAAATGTGTTTTTTCCATGTTATTTTCTACAGGAAACTTTAGAGACGGCTACAGCCCGAACTGCTAAAGGGAATTATACCAAATTTGGTAAAAAGGTAACCCTTGTTTGAGAAAGAACCCTTTTTGCTAAATGGTGTAAATTCGTTCAGTAGTTCCTGAGAAATTAAAAAAAAGAGGTCAAAAAATGCATTTCCCATAAGAAAACTTTAGACACGGCTACAGTAGTGCTAGGTTTAGAAAGCGCTCTTTTTATAAATGGTGTAAATCCGTTCAGTAGTTGCTGAGAAAATCCAAAAATAAAAGTTTAGATATATGGAGGCACCGAGGATCCGCGCACCTTCCCGACCAGGAGCTTTATTCTAATTGGCTGTCAACACTCTAAACCAATAGTGTTGGCAGCCATCTTGTGCCTCGGTAACCGAGGCACAAGAAATCAGGGAAATAAAGGTAAAAAAGAAAAGGGGGCAGTGTAGAAACACCCTGCCCCTCTAGACCTGCCCAGGGGGTCCCACAAGGACCCCCATGGAAAAAAAAGCATTTATAAAATAATAAAAATTGGCCGAATTTGCGTTGGTTGCGCAAATCCGGCCGAAAATGTAAAAAAACGAAGCGTGAGCTCCCGCACTTTGGTATTATTTAGCCACCCAGGGGACCACCACCCCCTGGGGCTTTTTAAAATATTTGCGGGGGCACACAGCCCCCCGTAGCCCCTGGGACCGCCACGCCCGGGAATTTTTTACTAATGTTGGGGTGCCTCCAAGGCCCCACAATCCCCAGGGACCGCCACCTCCTGGAGCTTTTATCAAATATTTGCGGGAGGCACATAGCCTGTAGTAGGCTTGAACCCCCCCCACATGCCCTGGGGACCACCACCTCCCTGGGGCACTAAAATGCTAATTTGGTGGTCCGTTACGCATCCCGAGCCCCAGGGACCACCACCTCCCCCGGGCTGTGCATTGGATGGGAGGGGGGCCTCATGGCCCTCCTCCTGGAGCCAGTAATGGCCCTGGGGACCGCCACCCCCCAGGGCCAGCTCTTGTGTCCCGGGGTGCCAACCCCAGCCCTGTCATAGCAAACTGTGGTTTGGATTTTGGAAGAGAGAGCAGGAAACCTGCTCTCTCTTCCAAAATCCAAAACAGATTGCTTTTCCACACAGGGAGCTGCATGTCAGTAGTTTCCCATGAGGAAAAGCAATGCCTGCAGGATGTGGGGAGCCGGCATGGACCGTGGGGGCATTGGCGCTCCCCCCCACGGTTCCCAATGTTAGGCCAGACCCCAGGGGATGGGGTCCTTGGGTCTAGAAGGGGCAAAGGAGGGGGGGTCACGTGGCCCCCCATCCCAATAATATATGTAAAAAACACGCAAAGGCCTGGCCCGGGGATGTGGTCCCCGGGGCTGAATATGGCCTCTGGAGGGGGGCAACACGGCCCTCTTCCATTTTTTAAATGAATAAAAAAAAAGGTGTCAGGCCCTGAGGAATGGGGTTCCCAGGGCCCTTAGAATAGGAAAGGAAGGGGGGCCACACAGATCCCCTTCTTTACATTTTTTTTAAAAAGACCGGCATCGCTGAGGCCCCATTCCTCCCAGCAACACTTTGCAAATGCGTCCTATGGCGCATTTTAAGTTGGAGAATTAATTCTCCTTAAATACTGGGGTCCCTGGGAGCCAACTAGCCCACCAGGTACCTCTAGTAAGCGCCACAGGGCTGCGTTGCAGAGAGGTGGTCTAGGCCATGCCCCTTTCTGCACCTCTCTGCAACGCAGCTCTGTGGCGCTTACTGGAGGTACCTGGTGAGCTAGTTGTACCCCAGGGACCCTTAGGATTCAAGGGGACTTTATCCCCCAACTTAAAACACACCACAGGGTGCGTTTGCACAGTGGTGAAGGGAGGGGGCGGGGCCTGAGGGGACATGTGTGTAAACACGCCCTGGGGCGCGTTTTAAGTTGGGGAATTAATCCCCCTTCAATACTGGGGGTCCCTGAGGGCCAACTAGCCCACCAGGTACCTCCAGTAAGCGCCACAGGGGTGCATTGCAGAGAGGTGGTCTAGGCTACACTCCTTTATACACCTCTCTGCAATGCAGCTCTGTGGCGCTTACTGGAGGTGCCTGGTGGGCTAGTTGGACCCCAAGGGCCATTAGGATTCAAGGGGACTTTATCCCCCAACTTAAAACGCGCCACTGAGCACGTTTGCACAGTGGCGAAGGGACGGGGTGGGGCCTGAGTTGACATGTGCGCAAACACGCCCTGAGGCGCGTTTTAAGTTGGGGAATTAATTTCCCTTCAATCCTGAGGGCCCACCAGGTAACTCCAGTAAGCGCCACAGGGCTGAGTTGCAGAGATGTGGTCTAGGCCACGCCCCTTTTTACACCTCTCTACTACGCAGCTCTGTGGCGCTTACTGGAGGTGCCTGGTGGGCTAGTTGGACCCCAGGGACCCTCGGGATTCAAGGGGACTTAATCCCCCAACTTACAACTAAGCATGGGCGGATTTTGCGAATTGGCAATCCGCGAACTTGCGTATTTACGGATTCGCAATCTGCAAAATCCGCGAACTCTCGCGAATTTGCCGATTTTTTTTTTTTTGTGTTCGCAAGGGTTTCTGCCAGTTCGCGAGGGTCGTGTACCAGTTCGCAATTGCGAACTTACTTGTCGGCTCGCAACGGCCGCGACTATGTTGTTTCTACGTCTGGTTCATCATCACAGGTTCACAGCACCCTCTGTTTCACCACTGCCACCCTCTGGTACACCCATGCCACCCCCTGGTACATCACTGCCACCCTCTGGTTGGTTTATCACTGTAGATTATGGGGGGGGAAAAAAGGAAGTAAACCAGCCCTGCTTCAACTGACATGAATTAATTTGTGGTTGATTAATGTGTCACTGAATTTAAACTTCCAGTCTGGCTGGCACCTGCTTCCTTATCTGTAATTTGCTTTCTGTTGCAGTGCAATTTTTTTTCACAGGACCTTTGTGGCCTACTTGTAGCTATTCTCTGAGCCTGCTGTGAGGGTCAGGGTAGGGTCATAGAATAGTTGCAAGTAGGCAACTGAACTCTGAAGGGGCCCCTCAGGAAGCACTACAGGGAATGGTTACTAATGATAAGATTGAACTTTTGCACCTGCTGAGTGCTTTCAGTTTTGTCTGTAATTGCTTTCTGTTGCAGTGTAATTTTTTTAACAGGACCTTTGTTGTATACTTTTAGCTATTCTCTGAGCCTGCTGTGAGGGTCAGAGCAGGGTCGTAGAATAGTTGCAAGTAGGCAAATGAACTCTGAAGGGGCCCCTCAGGAAGCACTACAGGGAAAGGTTACTAATGATAAGATTGAACTTTTGCACCTGCTGAGTGCTTTCAGTTTTGCAAAAATCCAAATATCCAGTAGCATCCACAAAAAGTAGCCCTTCCAGGTCAATATCCAAATCAAAGTGACCAGCACATGAAGAAAGCACTGGGAGGAGCCTGCTGGACAGGAACAGGAAGTTGGAGACTGTGGGGCACTTCCTTCCGAACCACCCCCCCCCCCCCAAAATGGACTCCTTGCAAAGAAAAAGTGCAGGTAAATATCAACCTGAGGAGTTATTCTGATAAAAATCATAATTTTCAAGGTTTATGCTGCCTGCTGGTGGATTTCTTGTGCGAAATTGCAAATTTTGCAATCTCGCAATTGCGAGATTGTCGCTGCCCGCCGCATCTACGTGTTCGCAAGTGTTCACTCCCGCGAAATTGTATAGTATTCTAGTTGGCAAGTGCGACCAGCAAAAAATCCGCTTTGCACGGATTTTACTAATTTTCGGCAAGTTCGCTAGAGTTCGCGGATTGCGAATTTGCCGAAAATCCGCGAGCGGAACGGATTTTACGCCCATGCTTACTTACAACGCACCAGGGGGCGCGTGTGCAGAGTGGTGGAGAAAGAGGGCATGGCCTTTGTCTACCTCTCACCAATCCCACTGCGTGGGTCTTACTGGAGGTAAAAGGTAGCCTGGTTGGCCTGTAAAGGACCCCAGCCGTGAAGCGGACTTCAATCCCCATCGAAGAGCACCCCAGGGAGCGTGTTTGTAGAGTGGTGGGCAAAGTGGGTGTGGCCTGGTACGAGTACTTACCAGTGCTGCTGTGTGGGACTGATTGGGGATATTACTTTGGGAAGTTGGCCCCCAAGGATTCTTAGGGGCCAACTACCCCTCTTGTTACCGCCAGTAAGTCCCACACAGTGGGATTGCTAAGACTTCTTCGGAGGCCATGGCCCCCTTTCTCTACCACTCTGCAAACGTGCCTTGCGGCAGACTACGGGATGGGGACGATGTCCAATTCTGTCCTGAGGGAGTTTGGGGGCCAAGAATCCCTCCTGGTACCTCCGGTAAATCTTACACAGCGGAATTCCTGAGCGTTGGTTGAATGCCCAGCACCCTTTCTCCACCACTCTGCAAACGTGACTACAAAGTAGCATATGTCTGCACCTCTGACTTAGAGGTAGTTTCCATCCCCCTGCCCTATTATGTACTAGGGCCTTACAGAGGAGATCATGCTAATCACAGGTGTACCCCAACGCATAGTGTTTCCTAGTGTATGTAGGTGTTTTCACTGTATTCTAAGTGTCTTTTAGCATAGCACTGGCTCTAGGCCTGGTTAGTGAGAGTCGGTTACCACAAGTACCCATCTGAAATAGTTGTGGGCACAGGATGATTTTGCTACAAGGCCTCTTTCTGCTCCTCTTTTGGTCCTTTCTGCACATGTCTTGCTTCTTCCTGCACTTTTCTTCCTCTTTGTGGACTTCTGTTGCTTCTTTCTGCATTTCTTTTGCTTCTTTCTGTGCGTTTTTCTTCTTTCTTAACACGTCCTACATCTGCAGGAATAGTTAGAAACTAGCATTTAGAAAACCTTTGAAATTCACTTGAAAACCCATACGTTTCAGGCACGTTACAGTTAGAAATTAGCATTTAAAAAACCTTTGAAATTCACTTAAAAAACCATAGGTTACAGGCACATTATAGTTAGAAATTAGCATTTAAAAAACCTTTGAAATTCACTGAAAAAACCATAGGTTTCAGGAACCTTCTAGTTAGAAATCAGCATTTAAAAAAACCTTAAAAATTCACTGAACAAACATAGGTTTTAGGGAAAGTTATAGTTAGTTGGACATTTCACTCGTACAAAACCAGAGAAATTCCCCTGTTATAGTTAGGTCAGGTAACTATAACTAGCGCCCCCGCAATGCACTGCTGATGACATCACATATTACATCACTCATGACATGGTCAGTGACATCACTGATTACATCATTGTTGTCATCTCAAATGACATCACTGATGACATCATCCACGTTGTAATTTGATGCATCTTCTCACACCCTTTCATAATCTTTGATACACCCACTCTAAATCACAGACTGCCATTCTCAAAACCATAGACACTCCAACACCAATAACTACATACCCACTCACTGATTCTTAGGTTTACACAGACATCCACTCACTCACCTGTACAGTCACTCAGACTTATGGTCACTCAGTATAGGACTATCATATGCACTCAATATAGACACACCGCCACTCATCCATATATGTACTCACACACCTAGTTAGAATTTGAATTTGAATTTGAATTTAAACTTTGAATTTAAAAACATTTATATAGCGCACATTTACCACGCGGTTTCTTGGCGCTTTTAGATTGCGAGAAGACAGCAGGAGCGGGGGGGGGTTTTAGACAACGTGGGCTCGGGAGAAAAGCAGGGTTTTGAGGCCTTTACGGAACTCAGTGTAAGAGGGTGTCATGCGAAGTTCCGCAGGGAGGGAGTTCCAAAACATAGGGGCGAGGACTGCAAATTTGGTTCCACCCGCCTTTTTTTTCCTAAACCGGTGAGTGGTGAGGAGTGCCTGGTGGGTGGAGCGGAATTATTGCATTATTAGTCATGCAAATAATTAATCACACTGCCATTTACTCACCTATACAGTTATACACATACCAGCTCACTTACTCATTCAAATTCTAGCACATTCTTACGCTCTTATACAATCACTGATGCAAGCACACACTCATCCATACAGCCACTCTCATAATCACACACTCTCACTTATAGCCATTTATATACTCCAACACACTAATATATTGCCTTTCACATATTTAGTTACTCACACATGTACCACTGATAAATACATTCACTCACTAACACAGCCATACACACACTCACCCACCCATACAGTCCATCACAGATGCACGCTTGAGACCATGCACCCAGTGAATCACCCACTCACACATCTACGCACAGATTCACACACACCCCACCAACACACAAACACTCAGGCACCCATACAGATACTCAGACAACCAATCAATCACCCATATAGACACTCATGTAGCTATTCACAAACCGGATTCAGACATTCACACAGTTTAGTCACTAACCCATGGATTCAGTTAGATATGTTTAATCACTCACTTATACAGTCAGTCACACACCTACTAAATCATCCATTCAGACAGTTATACACCCACTCATTCTTCAATACGCCTTTCCCTATATGAATTTGAATTTGAATTTAAAAAGTTTATATAGCGCATCTTACACCATTACGGTTTCTTGGCGCTTTTGACAGCATGCAGGCAGAAAAGGAAGGATCATTAGAGTGGAAAGGCCTGAGCAAACAAAAAAGTTTTCAGTCCCTTACGGAAGAGGGAGTATTGTTTTGAGGCCCTGAGATGATCAGGCAGGGAGTTCCAAAATACAGGAGCCAAAATGGAGAAGTTGGAACCTCCCCATTTTTTCCTAGTGAACCGAGGAACCTGCAAGAGGGATCGATCGGATGAACGAAGATGTCTGGCGGGGACATAGTTAGTTAAAAGGGAAGAGATAAAAGCTGGGGCCGTTCCCTGTCGTGCCTGAAAGACCATGCACCCAGTCTTAAAAAGCGATCGTTGCCGAACAGGCAACCAATGCAGTTCCTTCAACAATGGTGTGGAATGGTGGCACCGGGGAAGACCATACACCAACCGGGCTGCTTGGTTCTGCACAAGCTGAAGTTTGCGTAGACTATATGCCGGAATGCCGTTGTACAGGGCATTGGCATAGTCTAGCCGGGAGATGACCAAGGCAGACATAATAAGTTTAAGTGCCAAAGGGGAAAAGAAGCGGGAGACAGAGCGAATAGTTCGAAGCATCAGAAAACAGGAAGAAACAACAGCACCAACCTGTGAGTGAAGAGTGAGCTGGTTGTTAATCTTAATACCCAGTGTCTTAACCGTAGAGGACGGAAGGGGAGGAGAACCAAGAGTGAGGGGCCAAAAGGAAGAATTCCAGGGACTGGAAGAGCCACCCATAAGCACCAACTCGGTTTTATCCGGGTTGAGCTTCAGATGGTTGTGGCTCATCCAGTCCCTGATAAAAATCATAGTGAATTGAAAATTAGAGATAGCATGAGGGGAGGCAGAGAGGTCAAAGACCAGCTGGAGGTCATCCGCATAATTGTATACGGCGACCTCCAGCTGCTGAAGTGCAAAGATAAGAGGATAGATATAGAGATTAAACAATAAGGGAGATAGAGAAGAACCTTGGGGGACACCACAAGTGATCTTCAAAGGATCTGCCATGAACTCCCCCAGCCGAACCGCCTGTGTGCGGTCCCGCAGGAAGGACGAGAGCCACACTAGTGCTGACCCCCCGATTCCCGCCGCTCCGATACGTGAAAGCAAGATGGAATGGTCCACCGTATCGAATGCGGCGGAAAGATCGAGGAGCACCAGGGCTTGATGTTTATTTTGGTCCAAGCCCTCCCTGAGGGTGTTTAGGACCGACACCACCACAGACTCAGTGGAGTGTTTAGGGCGGAAACCAGCCTGGCAGGATGCCAGGCCTCCCGTGGCCTCTACATGGGTGCTAAGTACCGCGGCAACATGGCGCTCAAGCACCTTACCCAAGTATGGCAATAAGGATATAGGCCGGTAATTAGTTGGAATAGCTGGGTCGGCCCCTGGTTTTTTCAGAATGGGCACAATGGTAGCTACTTTAAGGGCCGGTGTCACGATTCCTTGTGAGAGGGAACTATTAAGAAAGGCAATCGGGGCCTGAGTGCAGACTGAGAAAATTTGCTGTAAAATACGTGTATATATATATTAAACATATTCAAACTTTACAGAAACTAACAGTCACTGGATGATGTCATCAGTGATGTCATCAGTGATGTCATTTGAGATGTCATCAGTGATGTCATCAGTGATGTTACTGACCATGTCATGAGTGATGTAATATGTGACGTTATCAGTAGTGCATTGTGGGGGCGTTAATTATAGTTAGTTCAGGGGGAATTTCTCTGGTTTTGTAAGCGTGACATGTCCAACTAACTATAACTTTCCCTAAAACCTATGGCTTTTTCAGTGATATAAATATATATATATATATATATGACAAAACATCAGAACCTGGTTCGGCAGTCGTGCCCGCCGAAACACTCCCAGGCACGGACCTCAGCGCGCTTAGTTCAAATCAGCAGACAATCAGGACCAAATGTACTGGTGAAGCAGTGAAGATTTTTGAAAGAAAATCGCCACCAGATAGCCAGGCTCAGTGCCCTTCATGACGCGTTTCGCTCGCATCATGCAAGCTTGATCACATGACGCGTCTCGTGATCGGAAGACAGATTAAATACCAAAAATTGGCAGAAAGTGCTCAACTGCCTTTCAACACAAGGTAAACACATTGAAAAAAAACTAAAAGACAGACTTAATATCGGCATTGAACTCTGAGATGACATGGTATTGCAGGAATGCAGAACAGATCATGACTGTTCATAATAATAATAGGAAATAAAAAATACATTTACATATTCCAAATTGCAACCATTGTAAACCCTGATATAGAGCATGAATGCAGCTCATCACTTATAATGGTAAAGTGCCAAATACAAACAGTCAAATATACACAGATTTAAAGTGCAATTGCAAGACAAATCCCTTCGAGATTACACATGTATAAATATATAAATATGTACATACATAAATCATAGTTAAATAATAACCTGCAAGTGCAAAATTATTAAAAGCTATAGATAAAATGTGTCAATTGATCAGTACACAGCATATAAAGTATAATATGTAAACTACTGCATCATTAGGAACCATTAAACTGCAAGTGCATGATTATGAAAATATCCTGAGGAGCAACGTCAATTGACAAATATTCAGTATATAATCTGATGTTAAGTTAAGGGATTTAATGCAGCTAACAGCCAGATACAAGAGCTGAGACCACTTAAAGGTAAGCGCAATTCATTAGATATCAAATTGCAGCAATCAAGGCATATTAAAAATGGATGCAATTTCATGTAAAACCTAGCTAAATAACACATCTATCTACTAAAAGTGTAGAAATGCCTGTCCTATCTCAATTAAGAGCAAAGAGTGTGCAAACCTGCAAAATGTGCAAAAGAGTATGTGCAAAGTTAAATTTCTAAAACAGCATGCTGTTGCCCTCAGACTATATTAAACATCATATAGTACCATTGATATTTGATGATTAGGATAGCATCATCAATAAACGGAAGGGTAGCCAGCAAAGCTCATCAAACACTTTTTTCACTACACGAACTCTGATGAGCTTTCCTGGCTACCCTGCCTTTTATTGATGTTGCTATCCTAATCATCATCATTTTAAGATTATTGACAAGTTATTTCTTCATGCGCCTGATTACTATTGGATCCATAGAAATGATACCTTGTTATTTTCTAGAGACCAATACTTCTAAGCCGTAACCGACGTTGAGAAAAAATTATTTTCTCTTAGGACTCCGCCTACCGTTGGATTCTTAGATACGGCAGATTACTAATAACTAGAGCCCTGAAGAAGTCTCTTCGGAGACGAAATGCATTGGCTAAAATGGTGTAATGGATTTTATGAAAATTGGATTCAAATGATTTCGTCTATTTTTCAATAAAAATGACAAGTATTTTTGTAAAGAACAACTTGGACCAGACACCTTTCTTTGAAGTCGTCGAGTACAATTTGTGTTTAGTTAAATTGAGAAATAATGTTTGTGATTTGAGGGGTACTGATTCCATTCTTTGTCCTGTTCTTTGGGATTTTTTCCAAATAGTAAGTGTAGAGGGGTGCACTTTAGTGTCAGGTGCGGTAGTCTTTGAATCAACCCTCTGTTATTGCTTCCTTTTCATATATATATATATATATATATATATATATATATATATATATATATATATCCTCCACCAAAGTGATCCTTCGACTCCGTGCGCTCGACTGCGGGTGCTCTGCAAAGGGGCCGGATCCTGGCCCAATTCACCATTCTCCACCAAAAATGCGGCACTCAGGGTTTCAGATAAATAATTTCAAGTTTATTACTCCAACTCCAGCTCGGACCAACGCGTTTCAGCCTTAACAGGTTTGTTCACGGTAAGTGAGCTTTTTTCTATGTCCACTATTTATCCCAATTGGCAGTTAGGGTGCATTATGGGACTAGTAGTTGTTACATAATACATTTTCATTTAAAACATGTGTTGCATGCAATGTATAAACACAATCAATTAATTGATTACTATATGTTTCTATTCGCGCCACATTTTTACGTGCAAACAGGCATTTTCATTCTCATATTATTGTCATATGCAGAATATAGTCAAAGGGTATAGTACTCATTTTAGTTCTAATAATGGTATTTTTTTAGATATATGTTTCTGTCATTGGGTATAGTATGCCATTGTCTCATATGTATATATCTTAGTTTATGAAGATTGTCCGCATATTCCAGTCTTTATTCTAGATGTATATGAAGCTCCTCATCAAAGTTCATCCCACGAGGCATTTTTGTTTTAAGTCTAATTATGAATTTGTATTTGATTTGTCGCAATTTGCGCAGTCTATTGCCTCCTTGTTCATTCAATTTGACCATGTGTATTCCATAATACGACATTGCTCTCCAGTCACTTTGTTGACATATTGACATATGCTTTGCTGTGGCGTATGACATGTCCTTATTTTTCACAGCTCTAATGTGTTCCAGTATTCGTTTATTTAAAGCGCACGTTGTGCTTCCAATGTAACATGAACCACATTTGCATTTTATGATGTATACCACATGCGTGGAGGAGCAAGTGATTCTTCCTTCAATCAAAGTTTTTTTCCCATCATATTCCTCAAAGGAGTTTTTATTTTGGCCAATCTTACATGCCTTACAGACATTACATTTTTGAAATCCATTTTGTTGGTCAGTGAGCTAATTACTTTTTTTTCTAATGTTTTTGACTTAAAATGGCTTTTGACAAGATGATCTTTTAGTGATGAAGGTTTTTTGTAGCTCATCATCGGTCCTTCGCCTACTAGTTTTCCTATGTCGGGATCCCCCGATATTAGATGCCAATATTTCTTGATCTTGCTTTTTATAATGCCACTTTCTTTACTGTATGTTGTCACAAATCGCGGTGGTCCATGTGATTCATCTTTTGCTGTTGGTGTAGTTAGTATCATGGATCTGGTTTTAAGTTCCACTCTTCTTTTACTTTTCTCCAATACTCTTTCACTGTATCCTCTTGATCGTAATCTTTCGGTTGTTTCCATGATTTTGGTTTCTGCATCTTGTTTCTTCGAGCAGTTTCTTTTCATCCCAGTGAATTCACCATACGGTATACTTGCAAGCAGTGGTTGGGGGTGAAAACTGGTTCCATGTAGGATACTGTTTGTGGACGTTTTTTTTCTGAACAGTGTTGTTCGTAATTGATTATTCTCAACATATATTTTCAAATCCAGGAAATCAATTTCTAGTTTACTGGTGGTGTGTGTGAAATGTAGTCCAATCTCATTGTCACACAATTTAGAGAAGTATGTATTGAAATCAGTTTCTGTACCATCCCAAATTAAAAACAGATCGTCGATGTAATGGACCCATAATATTGTTCTGTCCAGATCTGATTGGTTCATGGGGTTCCATGCAATCGTTTTTTCCCACCACCCCATTGTAACATTGGCGTAGTTGGGTGAGAATGAAATTCCCATTGCCGTTCCACACTCTTGCTTGTATAGTTGGTTGTTGAATAGAAATACATTGTTATTGAGACATAACCTGATCATGTTCATCAACATTTCTGTATGTTTTCGTTCTCCGATGTTTCGCTGTTTCAAAAAGTAATTACATGCCTCTAAGCCAACTTCATGTTTTATAGATGTATACAGTGAAACTGCATCTATTGTTACCAGTAGGTAGTCCTCACTCCACATGATGTCTTTCAGAATTCGTAAAAAGTCTCAAGTGTCGTTTATGTAGGAGCTCAGGCTTTTTGCAATGGGTGCTAAAAACAGATCTACATACTGAGAGATGTTTTCATAGAGGCTTTGACATATATATATATATATATATATATATATATATATATATATATATATATATATATATATATATATATATATATATATATATATATATATATATATATATATCCTGGCTCCAAAGTTACACCACAAAAAACGAGTCACTTCTTCGAGCGGGTGCCGCTTACACGGTGGCGTATCCGTGCTAAACAAATGCAGGCTCCAAAGTCTTTCTCTCCCTTCTGAGAAAAAACAAACAGCACTCCCGGGCACAGTTGCAAAAAAAGGTGGGTTTAATTACGCCTTCGACAGACGCGTTTCGGGAGAACACTCCCTTCTTCCGTGTCAAACACCCGCGCAATGCGCGCCATCCTTTTTAAAAGACAATATTTGACGGTCACAAGACATAAATGAGGGACACGCTCATTGAGGATATACGTGAGCGCCATCTTGTAACAGCTAAAATGCATTGCAAAAATGTACACTTCGTGTAAGATTATCACGTTTGAATTGTGCATCAATGTTGCATCTCAAGCATTATAAAACATATCGTTTTAGTCTATAGACTAAACGATATATATATATCTATCAAAAAGTCTCCTCTGAAAGAAAGAGTAGTGACCCCAGGGGAGATTTGAAAGGAGCACTTTATTTTGGCGAGAACTCGGGCGGATGCATTTCGGCTTGTGGGCCTTCTTCGGCGCCCCTCTCCAATCGTAAGTGCTCTGCCGAATATAGTCCTGTCTCCATGATGCTTTATGTGCCTTGCTCCGCCCCTGATATAAATAGGCACACCCATGTAGTGCTGCGTGGGAGGACTGCAAGACCCATAATGCTTCAATGTGGTGCATCGCGGGTGCAGGGATGCACGTATGGGGTGACAATGCTGGATTTGGCACTGGGTGACAGGCGCAGACCACGAACCTGCTGGGAGGTGAGGCAACACCAACGTCCAGTTCTCCCTCGGGTCTCCCCTTCGTCGCTACAACCACTCCGTGTAGAGTCCTTTAGCGGGGGCAGGCAAGAGAATCCTCAGTCGCCCAAACAGGAGATGCAATATCTCCCGACCGCCGTTTTCCTCCAGACGTCGAGGTGGGTGCCAAACGTTACTGCTAACACAGTCCAACAAAATTGCTCAGACAAGCGTGCCAGGACGTTCGGACCTCTTGTGTGGCGAGGGTGCACTAAAGTTGCGCTCTGGCATGTCGCAAAATTGTATAGCAAAAAGTCTCCTCCGAAAGAAAGAGTAGTGACCCCAGGGGAGATTTGAAAGGAGCACTTTATTTTGGCGAGAACTCGGGCGGATGCATTTCGGCTTGTGGGCCTTCTTCGGCGCCCCTCTCCAATCGTAAGTGCTCTGCCGAATATAGTCCTGTCTCCATGATGCTTTATGTGCCTTGCTCCGCCCCCTGATATAAATAGGCACACACCATGTAGTCCTGCGTGGGAGGACTGCAAGACCCACAATGCTTCAATGTGGTGCATCGCGGGTGCAGGGATGCACGTTTGGGGTGACAATGCTGGATTTGGCACTGGGTGACAGGTGCAGACCACGAACCTGCTGGGAGGTGAGGCAACACCAACGTCCAGTTCTCCCTCGGGTCTCCCCTTCGTCGCTACAACCACTCCGTGTAGAGTCCTTTAGCGGGGGCAGGCAAGAGAATCCTCAGTCGCCCAAACAGGAGATGCAATATCTCCCGACCGCCGTTTTCCTCCAGACGTCGAGGTGGGTGCCAAACGTTACTGCTAACACAGTCCAACAAAATTGCTCAGACGAGCTTGCCAGGACGTTCGGACCTCTTGTGTGGCGAGGGTGCACTAAAGTTGCGCTCTGGCATGTCGCAAAATTGTATAGCAAAAAGTCTCCTCCGAAAGAAAGAGTAGTGACCCCAGGGGAGATTTGAAAGGAGCACTTTATTTTGGCGAGAACTCGGGCAGATGCATTTCGGCTTGTGGGCCTTCTTCGGCGCCCCTCTCCAATCGTAAGTGCTCTGCCGAATATAGTCCTGTCTCCATATATATATATATGAAAAAGAAGCAACAACAGAGGGTTGATTCAAAGACTACCGCACCTGGAATATATATATATATATATATATAGAAATCCACAATCCTGGAACGCGAACAGCAACAGCAACGGACACAGCCAGGTACAGACCACAAGCCAAGGATTTCTTAGAAAAATGAAGTGCTTTATTCCATCAATGGGGATGGCGGCATGACGCGTTTCGTCCGGGAAACCCGGACTTGATCACATAAATATATATATATATATATATATATTCACTGAAAAAACCATAGGTTATAGACCATATATAGTTAGGAATTAGCATTTAAAAAACCTTATTTTACTCACACAAAACCATTGAAATTCCATATATAGTTAGTTGCACTAACTATATATCGCGCACCCGCAATCCACTGCTGATCATGTCACATATTACATCATTCATGACATGGTCAGTGACATCACTGATGACATCACTGATGACATCTCAAATGACATCACTGATGACATCACTGATGACAACATCCAGTGACTGTATGTTTCTGTAAAGTTAAAATATGTCTTACATATTGAAGAATGAGTGGATGTATAAGTGTCTGGATGAAGGATTTAGTAGGTGCGTGACTGACTGTATGAGTGAGTGATTAAATGTGTCTCACTGAATGCATGGGTTAGTGACTAAACTGTCTTAATTTGTGCATCATTATGTCTGTTGTTCTGTAAACTGCTGCATGTGTTGATCATTAGCTATACAAGAGGCTATATGTGTTATTAATTGGTTGCCCAAGTATTTCTATGGGAGATTGAGTTTGTGTGGGGGTGGCTGGAAGGTGTGTGACTCTATGCATAGATGTGTGAGCAGTTTATTCACTAGGTGTATGAGTTCAAGAGTGCATGTGGAAACAGCTACATGGGCAGTTGACTGTGTGCATGAGTGTATTGATGAGTGAATGGATATCTCAATGCTACATGTCATAGTAAGTACATATGTAAAACACAGTACATGTGAGAGTTGGCATATATAAATAACTGTGCATGAGAGCCACTGAATGAGTGAGTGGTTGTATCGATCATTGTGAACTTGTATCAGGGATTGTATAAGAGAGTAAATATGTGTTAGTATATGTTTCAATAAGTAAGGTGTGTTTAACTGTATAGTTGAAGAAATGGAGGTGAGATTGTTTCTTTGCATGACTGACTGGGTGTGTGAGTAACTCCATGGATGAGTGGCAGTGTGTGAGTGTCTGTATACACTGAGTGTATCTAAGGTTATATTAGAGTCTGAAGAGGTTTATCGTATTAGCACAAGAATGATGTCAAATGAGATGTCATCAGTGATGTCATCAGTGATGTCATTTGAGATGTCATCAGTGATGTCATCAGTGATGTCACTGACCATGTCATGAATGATGTAATATGTGACATGATCAGCAGTGGATTGCGGGTGCGCGATATATAGTTAGTGCAACTAACTATATATGGAATTTCAATGGTTTTGTGTGAGTAAAATAAGGTTTTTTAAATGCTAATTCCTAACTATATATGGTCTATAACCTATGGTTTTTTCAGTGAATTTTCAAGGTTTTGTAAATGCTAATTCCTAACTATATATGGTCTATAACCTATGGTTTTTTCAGTGAATTTCAATGGTTTTTTAATAGCAAATATCATAAGCTGTCGAATGTCAAGTACGTGGTAAGTGAAAACATTTTCGTGTTTATGCACACTGATCTGCTTTGAATGGTGCCCCCCCCCCCTCATTTCTATTAGGAGTACTCTCTCTTTGCAGATAGTGAAAGGTAGTTAACGCAGGCCTTTGCCCCCGTTGTAGTCCGTCGTGCCTGCTTCTCTCTCCATTTGATTGATTGTTATCCAAGTATTTACTGTTTTAGAATTAGTTCTCTTTGGTTCATTCTCTATTTACAAACAAACACTGAGTCGCAATACTCTGTTTAGTCTTTGCAGATAACGAAAAATCGTGTAAAAAAAAAGAAAAGGAATCGAGCAAAATCAGTAGGCCACTAATGGGATCTCTTTTTGACCTCGCTAAAATAGAAACATTAGGAACAACCCCTCATGACAAATACAAAACTAGTGAGATGAACTGAACTCCACACAATGATGGCTGCAAAACAGCTCGGCTCCGCCACCCACCCCGCCCAAAATAACGATAAAGAACGGCTGCCATGATTGGTTGCGGAATGACCAAGACGGAGCTACGAAATGGTGCTGCTCTCATGCTAACCCCAGCTTCAGTCTGAAACATCCAGAAACACTGTAGACTACCAATTCGATCAGTTCCGGTAGCGCCCCAATGTAACCCGGTAGAGAAGAACTAGCCCTCCCCTCTTTGACTGATGGTTCTTGTTGCCTGTCCCTTCTGTTGTCATTTAACAGAACTATTTAGCCTGCTGAAAGGGGTTGTGTTCCGACCGCTGGTTGGTGGAGACATTTTGACTATATTCTGTACCTGCGTTGTCGCGTAATGCGTCATATGACGCGCCGCGTTAGCGCATCCGGAAGTCATCCGGGGCGCGCAGCGCGTAACGTAAGCATAACAAGTCATGTGACTTGTTAATAAAACTTTTCATTGGTTCATTTTACTTTTCTTATTGTAATGATGAAAGGCTTGGTCATATGACCTAAAAATTACGCTTTTCATTACTTCCGAACATTATTTTTTCTTAAATATATGTTATAATGTTCCAGGCTAATGTACTTTCCCGGAAATTTTACAACTGTCCTGCAAGTAAAATATATTCTTTTTTCGAGAAAAAGAGCGTTTCTTCGTCCCATGACGGAGCCGTTGAGCAAAAGAGGGTCGACCTGCTGTCTTAGTCGCCGATACGCCTGAATATGAGATTCTTATCGATCACTTTATGTTGCAGGAATAGAAAACACAACAGCCCTTGACCATTTATCTTTACTGCGTTCCTTCGTATTATACCTTTTACCCTTCATGTAATTGGTCTGCTTTATTTCACTTGCCTTTTAATGATTCTAAAACAGTCACTATTATTAAAAACTTTACCAATGTATATACTACTACCATGTTTTCTTTTAAAAACCTTTATTGTGAAAATTTCATTATACAAATACGAGCCTATAACCACGTGGGCCTGCCACAGAGCAAACTGTAATCGTATATGATGAATAGACATTTACACTGTAGAGGAACGTAACGGGCGGGCCATTAGGTTGCAAGAACTAAGGTGTCTAACAGTTACGGAATCGGTGGACGTACATTTTATAATTAAAATACGACAGGGCCAGTTACAATAAAATTATCTAGATATACATTTGCGGGCAAGTACCATGGGTGACGTTAATTCGAACTTTCAACAGTACAGTAATCAATAACACATCAGAACTTAATATCAATAGGGATGTCGAAATAGTCAATCAATTCTCGTCCCCGCCCGCCATGTGCTTCAAAACTGCATACGTATCTCGTGATTTCAAGGTTCTGCAACCAGTACACAACAAGGAGTTACGAGTCCCATTTATTCCGGCGCCATTTTGGGCGAGGACGGGCAGGTCCAGGATATAGTCAAAATGTCTCTACCAACCATCGACTATGATGATGTTCATATGCTGTATTTATTAGAGTAACACTCATCTGTCCACATGAAATTAATTTGCCACAATCTAAACATGTCATTTTAATCTTTCCAAAGTTCTTCTAAATATTTGGGACCGTTTCCCTTGCCTCTGAAGCTCTCAGTGCCACTTCTTTGATGAATGTACTAGCAGGTCAGGGGTTCTCCTCCAAATCTCTCTTTTATGCAGCACTATAAATAATTGGTGCCACCTCTCCATATGACGATGCATGGTATAGTTACCACAACTATATTTTTTTTCGGTTCCTCTGGAGAGTTCATCGTGGCAGATGAAGCGTGTAACGTACCGGGCATTTACCTTTTTTTGCATGTACAGGAAAGGAAAAAAAAATCGAGCGTCCGAGTTCTAAGGTGTCCCAGGGCCATTTTAGTGGACCAGGCCCAAATCCAAAGAACAGGCCGCCATTTTGAGAGTCCTCTTGCAGCCGCCTGTCGCTGCAGCATCAAGAGCAGCCGAAACTCAGCTGAATGGCAACTGAAACGGTAAAGGGGCGCCCCACTACAGCAGACGAGCCTCCACCTAGGAAGGCCCATTCACGCCGGCTCCCCCCCCCTTCGGGCACCCCACGTCGTTATTCGGAGCAGTATTGTAGGATGGCCACACCAGTGCGGCAACTTGCTAGACATCACCTCGGTGGTAACCGAATCTCAACGCCTTGTGGTGTCTTCTATTCAAAAAACATTGTTATGCTGCCTTCGACCTATTCGCCGCAAGTGCGCACACAACTCAACTGCATAGCTTGCTAGACACCACCTCGGTGCCATCCGGATCTTGCAATGTCAGCACCTTTTGGTGTCTTCTCTTCAGAAAATATTGTTGCGCTGCCTTTGGCCCCATTCGCACATCAGTCCGCTACTGACGCCATCTCACAGGCTAATGGGGCGCCCCACGCCGACTTTCAGCATTGTAGAATGACCACACCAGTACAGCAACTTGCTAGACATCACCTCGGTGCCATCCGGATCTCGGCGCCCCACTGCAGATGAAGTGCCTCTCAACTATGAAACCACCACGGTGACATCCGGATCTTGGCGCGTTGTGCTGCCTTCGGCCTATTCGCACATCGGTCCGCTACTGACGCCATCTCACAGGCTAATGGGGCGACCCACGCCGAGTTTCAGCATTGTAGGATGACCACACCAGTACAGCAACTTGCTAGACATCACCTCGGTGCCATCCGAATCTTGGCATCTCAACGCCTAGTGGTATCTTCCATACAAAAAATATTGTTACGCTGCCTTTGGCCCCATTCGCACATCAGTCCGCAACTTAGACATCACCTCGGTGCCATCCGGATCTTGGCATCTCAGTGCCTTGTGGTGTCAGTCAGAAAATATTGTTGCGCTGCCTTTGGCCCCATTCGCACATCGGTCCGCTACTGACGCCATCTCACAGGCCAACGGGGCGCCCCACGCCGACTTTCAACATTGTAGGATGGCCACAGAAGTGCGACAACTTACTAGACACCACCTCGGTGCCATCCGGATCTTGGCGCGTTGTGCTGCCTTCGGCCTATTCGCACATCGGTTCCGCTACTGACGCCATCTCACAGGCCAACGGGGCGCCCCACGCCGACTTTCAGCATTGTTGGATGGCCACACCAGTGCGGCAACTTACTAGACACCACCTCGGTGCCATTCGGATCTTGGCGCGTTGTGCTGCCTTCGGCCTATTCGCACATCGGTCCGCTACTGACGCAAACTCACAGGCCAACGGGGCGCCCCACGCCGACTTTCAGCATTGTAGGATGGCCACACCAGTGCTGCAACTTGCTGGACACCACCTCGGTGCCATCCGGATCTTGGCGCGTTGTATTGCCTTCGGCCTATTCGCACATCGGTCCGCTACTGACGCCGCCTCACGTGCCAACGTATTTTCTCCGCATTTTATACCCTATGCCGCATAACAGGTCATGTGACTTGTTTATAAAACTTTTCATTGGTTCATTTTACTTTTGGTTTCCTAATGATGGAAGGCTTGATCATATGACCTAAAAACTAACCCTGGGCGTAGTGGGCGTAGTGGGGCTTCGCGGAGCTACGTGAAGTGGGCGAGAAACTACGCCCACCTCCGCACTCCGCGTAGCCCCACTACGCACCGCAGGCCTCCCTCCCGCCCTCCCTAAATACTTTAAATTAAAAGTGGAAAAGAATTAAAACGCACTTACCTTGCCCGCCGCTGCCCGCCGCGTCCCCGGGGCTCGCTATCTTCATGGCTGCCGTCTTGTGTACTAATGCGCATGCGCGGGCGACCGCGCATGCGCATTTCTCGTGAGAAATGCGCATGCGCGGCCGCTCGCGCATGCGCATTAGATACACAAGACGGAAGCAATGAAGATAGCGAGCCCCGGGGACGCGGCGGGCAGCGGCGGGCAAGGTAAGTGCATTTTAATTCTTTTACACTATTAATTTAAAGTATCTAGGGAGGGCGGGAGGGAGGCGGGTGGCGGCCAGCTACGCTTCGTCTGCGGAGCGTGCGTAGTGCCGGATTCTACGCCTGCTACGCAAAATGCGTAGAAGCCGGCACTACGCACACTCCGTGCACGGAGCGTAGCCGCCCGCCCAGGGTTACTAAAAACAACACTTTTCATTGGATGAAAACTTTTTTTTTTCCCAAACGATGAAAGCCCCACCTTGTTTCTGGATGTTTCAGACTAAACTGGCGTCAGCATGAGAACACCACCATCTCGTAGCTCCGTCGTGGTCATTCCGCGAGCAATCATGGCAGCCGCTCCCCACCAGAAGCCTGCAGGAGTCGGGGCCCCCAAAACTTTTGATGAATTCTCAAGGCGGAGGGGACGCTTTCGAGAATGGGGTCCAAGACCTAGCAGACAAGCGTCCGATTTCCAAGGTGTCCCAGGGCCATTTCAGTGGACCAGGCCCAAAAAGGAAAGAGCCTGCCGCCATTTTGAGAGTCCTGTGACAGCCGCCTATCGCTGCACCGCAAGAGTGGGCGCAACTCAGCTGAATTGCGGCTTTTGACACAGTGGACCAAAAACGGACGGAATGGCAACTGAAACGGTAAAGGGGCGCCCCACTACAACAGATGACACTCCACCTGGAGAGGCCCGTTCACGCCGCCTCCCCCGGGGCGCCCCACGCCGTTATTCGGAGCAGCATTGTAGGATACCAAAACCAGTGCGGCAACTTACTGGACATCACATTGGTGCCATCGTTCTGCTGCCTTGGAACTATTCGCACAACAGTTTGCTACTGATGACCCACCCCCCGCGACGCCCCACGCCGTTATTTGCTGGGTGGCAACTTACTAGACATCACTTTCGTGTCATCTAGATTTCGGCGCGTTCTGCTGCCTTGGAACTATTCGCACAACAGTTTGCTACTGATGAACCACCCCCCGCGACGCCCCACGCCAGAAATCTGGACGTTGTGCTGCGTTGGGACTATTCGCACAGCCGACCGCTACTTCGTTGTTTTTCCCTAAAAATGTTTATATGTTATTACTATTTTTGTTTTCTTGTATATATTTATAAATTATTAAAGTTTTATAATCTTACTACTTTGTCGGAGTGCTATATATTTTTAATGTGACACATAATTGTAAAAACTTTGATGTACAAAGAGTCATCCCTGGAATCTTCCGCTTCACGCTCGGTCCCCTCCCCAATCACAATACAGGATGGTTTTCAGATAATAGCAACGCTTCTGCTGTGACGGATCTCATCGAGTGTGGGCCTTGATCTACTATAACTCCTTTGAAGAGGGGTGATTCTTTACAGCTGTGGCCATAAACTACATCTGCAGGGCTAGCTGATAGCCTAGGACCGGCCTGGACAATCGGACACAGAGGAAAAGGAGTGTCAGAGGGTGCGGTAGTGAATAGGGCGAAAGGGAGGTGTCGGGCGGGCACAGGGTGTGATTCTCAGGGAAGAGCAGCGCAGATGGGGGGAGGTTTATTACCCATGCATAAGACAGAGAGCGGGGGTGACCACTGCCTGGGTGAGATGCTTGCGAGGGTGGGGAGCCATGCTAAGGATCGACAGCGTGCACAGAGTGGGTCTGGTCAAGGCATCTAAAATGGCTGCCGTGCACGACAAAAGTGTGGCATTTGAAAAAAGACAAGATGGCGCAGACAATGTTTTTCAACACTTCCTGATTTCCTTCGAATCGAACGTTAACAGACGTTGGGGCATATTACCAAAGTTAAGCGATATTTATCCCTAACGATGCATTGCAAAGATTTTTTTACCGTCAGAAATTATCGCAGATAAACCTTGCTATTATCAAGGTTTATCGCAAATACGATAAAAAACGACCGCAATGCATTAATATCGCTGAAAACTCAGCGATATTCTTGCATTACCGAGCTAATGCTCTTAGCCATGTTATCCACCTCCCATTGGATAACATGGCTAAGAACTGCTCAGGGCAGCTGTTACTTTTTGGAGATATTCGCGCTTATCTCGAATATTTCCAAAAGTTGATAATAGGAGATAGCGATGTTAGCGACTGTTTCCAGTCGCTAACATCTTGGCATGCCCACTTTGCATGTCATTAGTGATAAATATCACTCACATGCAAAGTGGGGCCCAAGATGGTCGCTATCTCCTACTAGCCGTCGCTAACTGGTGTTAGCAACAGCTAGGTAATACAGATATAATTTTATCTCCGCGAAGCGGAGCGCTGTTACAGATATATATCTTGTTTTTGAACGTTAATTTCTCAAAATGCACTGAAGCACATATATTGAGACCTAGCAAAGGCACATCGGGCTACCAGTCCCTAATATTTTACCAAGTTTCGTGCAAATCCATTCAGCCGTTCGATTATTATTATTATTTTTTTTTTTTGCCCCGCGGGGCCCTTTTAAAACCTCCACATCAAACCTAGGGGGTCAGCGAGGATCTACTATGCCCCCTTATGGTCATTTGCCCCTTCGCTTTGGCCTCCTCTTGTCTCTCGATCCTACCGAGAGACAAGATGGCGGCCGCTACGTACTGTTTGGAATGTTTACAGACACCGGAGAGCCAATCAGCTTCGCTTCGCAAAGCTCCGTAACGCGAAAAGTACGCGAAGCGGTGCGCTGTTACAGATATATATCTTTTTTTTAACGTTAATTTCTCAAAATCCACTGAAGCACATATATTGAGACCTAGCAAAGGCACATCGGGCTACCAGTCCCTACAATTTTCCCAAGTTTCGTGCAAATCCATTCAGCCGTTCGATTATTATTATTATTATTTTTTTTTGCCCCGCGGGGCCCTTTTAAAACCTCCACATCAAACCTAGGGGGTCAGCGAGGATCTACTATTCCCCCTTATGGTCATTTGCCCCTTCGCTTTGGCCTCCTCTTGTCTCTCGATCCTACCGAGAGACAAGATGGCGGCCGCTACGGACTGTTTGGAATGAGGACAGACGCCAGAGAACCAATCAGCTTCGCTTCACAAAGCTCCGTTGCGCGAAAAGTACGCGTCCTGGAGCGCTGCCCGGTCCACTGTTACAGATATATATCTTTTTTTAAACGTTAATTTCTCAAAATCCACTGTAGCACATATATTGAGACCTACAAAAGGCACTTTGGGCTACCAGTCCCTACAGTTTTGCCAAGTTTCGTGCAAATCCATTCAGCCGTTCGGGCTAAAAGTGAGGCCAACCGCCCTATGGAAAACTCAATGTTAAAAACACGTTTTGGGACCCCCCTTCTTTCTCGACCCCCCCTTGACGAACCCCCCCCCAATTTTCAGGGGCTGCTCAGAAACAAAATGTGCCATTTTCCTGAAAATTTCAGCCAATTCCGTCCACAAACGCCAAAGTTATTAGACATAGAATTTTCAAAAAACCCATAGAGAAAAAATCCTAACTATATATACCTACTGGCGACCGCCAGTAGGTATATATATATATATATATATATATATATATATATATATATATATATATATATATATTCCCAAAAGATGCCCTGCATTAAGGACGCACTCCACAGCCGGTGATTTTCACAATCCTTTATTTCAAAAAGAAACAGGCATTTCATTCCGATCTTTCTCAATCCTTTCTCCTAATGCATTTCAGAGCTTCATGCTCCTTTCTCAAAGTCACCAGAACACACAAACAGATTTCGCGCTGCCACAGTTCCAACTTCGTGCTTCCAAATTATTTAGGCCTCCGGTGTGCCTTCCTTAATGGTCTCCTCGCAAAGCATTCCGGAACTTGTGGTTCCATTTTGACGCTCAATTATTTCCCTCCAGTGGGCTTTGTGTGAATTCGGCATTTTTAAAAGGACACACAGTGCTAATCTCTCCAGTGAGCCTCAGTTTGAAAGTCCGGTTTCACAAAATTATTGAACCAGCTGTGCCACTTTCAGATTCAGCAAAGTTCCAAATCTTACGTGCCCATATTTAATTTCATGGTGGTGCAAATCCTCCACGGCTGGACCTGCCGTGAATAAATATTCCAAAAAGATGCTCTGCATTACGGATGCACTCCACAGCCGGTGATTTTCACAATCCGTTATTTCAAAAGGAAAGAGGCATTTAATTCTGATCTTTTTCAATCCTTTCGCCTAATGCATTTCAGAGCTTCATGCTCCTTTCTCAAAGGCACCAGAACACACAAACAGATTTTGCGCTGCCACAGTTCCAACTTCCTGCTTCCAAATTAATTAGGCTTCCGGTGTGCCTTCCTTAATGGTCTCCTCGCAAAGCGTTCCGGAACTTGTGGTTCCATTTTGACGCTCAATTATTTCCCTCCAGTGGGCTTTGTGTGAATTCTGCATTTTTAAAAGGACACACAGTCCTAAGCTCTCCAGTGAGCCTCAGTTTGAAAGTCCGGTTTCACAAAATTATTGAACCAGCTGTGCCACCTTCAGATTCAGCAAAGTTCTAAATCTTACGTGCCCATATTTAATTTCAGGGTGGTGCAAATCCTCCACGGCTGGACCTGCCGTGAATAAATATTCCCAAAAGATGCCCTGCATTAAGGGCGCACTCCACAGCCGGTGATTTTCACAATGCGTTATTTCAAAAGGAAAGAGGCATTTAATTCCAATCTTTTTCAATCCTTTCGCCTAATGCATTTCAGAGCTTCATGCTCCTTTCTCAAAGGCACCAGAACACACAAACAGATTTTGCGCTGCCACAGTTCCAACTTCCTGCTTCCAAATTAATTAGGCCTCCGGTGTGCCTTCCTTAATGGTCTCCTCTTAAAGTGCTTTGTGCTTCATCGTATTTGCTCCCTCCTAATTCTCCCATGACTTTTAATATTTATTACTGCCTCACGTGGTCTTCCCAGGACTCTATTCTTATTGATCGTACTTGGATGATCGTAATATTTATTTCCTTCTACGTCACGGGGCCCTCCTAAGCCTCTTTTTAATAAAATGTGCGTGCATGAATATCTGTGTCATATTTTTCAAGTGTGTCACGTGCTTTCGTCTCTGTTCTTATAAATTTCACGTCCTTGATGGTATTTTTTTCTGCGTCACGTGGCCCTCCCAGCTCTGTTTTGGATTATTTTTGTGTGCCACTTGCTTTGTGCTTCATCGTATTTGCTCCCTCCTAATTCTCCCATGACTTTTAATATTTATTACTGCCGCACGTGGCCTTCCCAGAACTCTATTCTTATTGATCGTAATTGGATGATCGTAATATTTATTTCCTTCTGCGTCACGGAGCCCTCCTAGGCCTCTTTTTAATAAATTGTGCGTGCATGAATTTCTGTGTCGTATTTCTGAAGTGTGTCATGTGCTTTCGTGTCTGTTCTTATAAATTTTACGTGCTTGATGGTATTTATTTTGCGTCACGTGGCCCTCCCACCTCTGTTTTGCTTTATTTTTGTGCGCCACATGCTTTGTGCTTCATCGTATTTGCTCCCTCCTAATTCTCCCATGACTTTTAATATTTATTACTGCCTCACGTGGCCTTCCCAGGTCTCTATTCTTATTGATCTTACTTGGATGATGATAATATTTATTTCCTTCCCCGTCACGGGGTCCTCCTAGGCCTCTTTTTAATAAACTGTGCGTGCATGAATTTCTGTATTGTATTTTTGAAGTGTGTCACGTGCTTTTGTCTCTGTTCTTATAAATTTTACGTGCTTGATGGTATTTTTTTCTGCATCCTGTAGCCCTTCCTGCTCTATTTTACTTTATTTTTGTGCGCCACGTGCTTTGTGCATCAGCGTATTTGCTCCCTCCTAATCCCCCCAGGCCTCTATTCTTATTGATCGTACTTGGTTGGTAATATTTCCTTCTGCATCACGGGGCCCTCCTAGGCCTCTTTTTAATAAATTGTGCGTGCATGAATTTCTGTGTCAAATTTCTGCAGAGTTGCAGAAGCAAACAAAGCAAAATATTAAAGTTGCCCAGAAAAAGCAGAATGAAAAATATAGAGAGTTTCGAAGAGATATGAGCCGTGCCCCTTCAGCGATAGAGATTTAGTGCTTTTAAAAAATTGCAGGTGAACAATGAGGAAAAGAGGGATTTTGGAGCACAACTTTACTGGACCCTTCAATATTTCCGAAATAAAAGGAAAGCGTGCAAAGTTAGTCAATAGTAGCAACATGCCTTTACATACAACTTATGTCGACATGTTGAGGCCTTATAAATCGAGCGTCAAAGATAATCTATTAAAGGGTACCTTTTTTTATGTAATGGCACATAATTTGGATGTCTTGAGTAATGATGTTCTATTGCCTGTTGTAATGTTCTCCTATATAGGTGAGAAGTTAGTAAGTTGAAGAAGAGTACGTGATTATGTCTTTCTGCACACAACATATTTTACAAACTACATTAATGTAAGAAAAGTATTTCTGATTAGCGTTTTTTGTTTGAGAAAGGTTTGTGGTAGGTTGTTTAAGTAATTTCTTGTTTAAGAAATGTTACGTTTTCATAACTTTTCAAAATTAATTTTCAGGAAGCTTGACGAATGATAATTCTCCAGCACCTGTACCATCTTCAGTACCTCTACCATCTTCATCACCTGTTCCATCTTCATCACCTGAACCATCTTCAGCACCTTTACCAGCTACAGCACATTACCCATCTCCAGCATCTAGTCAATATATACCCCTAAAAAAGGTTTTGGATGTGTAGAAGAATCCAGTAAAATAACGTTTGGGAGCAATAGTGTTGAGCTTTAAAATATATGACAGTTCTTTTTGGTCACTTAAAACAGACCAATGGATAGTTGATGAGGTTAGTTTCTGCTACATGTAAATTGTGTACAGTATGGCTAATAGCGTAGGATGTACATGTTGGTTCTTCTTTAGAAGATAATGTGCTTTCATATATTTTTACAGGTAATCGATGCCTTCCTCTCAAAAATATGTTTGTCAAGAATAAATGTATGTATTTTTTCAATCATAATACAGTTACCTATCTTTAAGTAATAATTTCAAATCAATGTGTGTACTGAAATCCTTTAATTTTAACCTTAGTGTTTAGCAATATCAGCAACAGTGTCATCCTGTATCTTCCTCGGCAAATATCGCTCTTCTACTTTTCGGGTAAACATTCCTATCTGTTATGTGACTTTTCAGTGTTACTGGTGCAAAGCAATATTGAAACTTAGTGAATATTTGAAGTAATGTTTGATGGAAATGAGTAACGTTTTGAAGAGTGAGAAATGTAAGCAAATTTGCTGATTTTGAATATATATTGCGTTGAGATTCACATTTTCAAATTGTTCTAAGTCTAAACATATGTATTTGGTATGCAATATAATAGTTTTTCTTGATTCCCATTATTAACTCTTCAGATACCTTTTGACAAAATATACACTGTTCTTTGCCCGACAAATGCTGACTGTCATTGGATACTTTTGGTAAGTGCAACTTTTTTTTAGATTTATCAATCTATTTAGAAAGTTCTTGTTGGAAAATGACTGGTTGCAATAGTTTTAATTGCCAAAAAAATATGTTTCAAATATTTTAAATGCTAATATTTCTAAATGATTTTGTAATGTATCTAGAGCACTGAAACCTATGATTGCTTTTCAACCTCAAACCTTTTGTGATTAATTGTTTTTATGTACATTAACATTCAGGTTGGACTTTTGCTCAACATATACATTGGTTATTATGTTTTCAGTTTGAAGAATGCTAACTAACTCAGCAGCAAGTTGCCGAGATTTTTACTAATGTAATATTTCTGGGGAATTATCAACTGAAAATTGCAATGGACCTAATGGAGTCATCAGGTTTGACTTTCAATGATAAATAAGGTGTCACACTCTAGTGTTGTCCTGAACATTGGATTATTCTGTATTTTTTTTCATAGAAGGTCTTTTATAGATAAAGGCATATCATTATTTTTAACATACTATAGTAAGATATTGTCATTATGGTTGTGAATTTTCAATGATGTTCGTAATGTAACCATTTGAATATGTTTGCAACAGTTGTGACAGTCTCTATTCCTGGATCTGAAAACACCTAGAATCATGCATGATATATTCCAAAATAAGTTTTGAATTATTAGCATTGATGTTATGATGTGCTAATGTACATCTTTTTTTTACATTTAGAGTCTGTTGAAAAGTATTGTGGTGTCTGCAACCAAGACACTTCATCAATTTATATGCAAAACTTAATGGTAAGTACCCTCAATGACTCTAGACGCTGAAGATCAAAATTAAGTGATATAAGTCCTTTTGCTGTTTTGGTGGCATTAAGTGTCCAGTTCATATTCGTCTGATGTAGGGTTTATGTTAATATGACTCAGATAACAGGCATTTGCAAGGGTCTTTTCAGTGTTGCATCCGCCATGTTGGATAGCTGGCTATGCACCCTTCCTAGTTATAGACTCATTACCACTTTCCCACTGAGTATTGACAGGTCACTTTGTTTACTATGTAAATACATATAAAGTTTTAATTTAAAAAAGCTATACCTTTAAACAATGCAATGTTCATAACAAGTTACTTTTCACTATCTTCCCAACAGGACCAATGTTTTGAATGCCGCAGATGGTTCCACCTTGAATGTATCAAAACGAATGTAACATCCTGGTTACCTTTTACTGGTTACAAATGTACAAAATGTATGTTTTAAAGTAAACATGTGATCGCATGCAAAATGTCTAATTAGATGTTTTGCATACTCCTGCCATGTAGTGTTGTGTCCGAATTATCATAAGAGGTAATGTTGAGACACACTTCCTTCAGCTATCACGACTTGCACAATCCTTTTAGAATTGGGCCAGACTTCATCTAATATTCCTACTTAATTTTCTTTTTGAAATAAAGCAACTATTTTGCTACGGTGTGAAATATAAATTTTAATCTTCTTCCTCTTTCAAGGTGAACAAGCAATACCGCTTATCCACACATTATTGTTCAATGGTAGTCTAAGAGGTAGTGGTAATTCCACTATCACTAAGGTAGACGTCTGACAGTGGAATCTATAATATAGTTACACCACTTTCCCTGAAGGGCAAAAAAAGTTAATGCTCCCTTAGTAACCTGTAAAATTTGGCAAACAACTCTTTCAAGGGGTGATCCATCCGAAAAATAATGCTTTGGCACAGCAAATATGGTGCAACACGCCAAGAACTTGCACCCCAACAACTTTGCTCGAGCTGCAACACGGAGATTGCAGGACAACCCACCTGCTGCTGCACCAAGCACATCAACTGCCACAGCAGCATCTTCAGCAAGCAGTCCACACCCACATATTGATCCTGATTTTGGTGAAGTTAAATTTCATTTATTGTGATGAACTTTTGTGTTACGGGGAACAGTCTATCGACCTGATAAAATGAAGGATGCAGGAGCATTGTTGTCCTCGACATTAGTATTTAGGCATATATCGAGCCTTTTTGTTGTAACAACTACTCCAGCCGAAAGCATTAAGAAATGTGCACACTTACTGCCGTTCTTGGCTGAGGTTATCAATTTTTCGTCTTGTAATTCAAATTCAAAGTGCAGGCCCTTTATTGAGCCGTCTTGGTAACTACTACCCGTGAATGGCAGTGGGTAACTTGCACACTTTCATCCTTTCTTGCGTCCTTTTTACCGCACATTGGGGCTGATTAGGATGGCCGACGGACTTGCGTCCGTCCGCCACCCCTGAGTAGGAGGGACCGTCCGCATGGGCAGCGGCGGTCCCTCCATGGCAATTAGGATGTGACCGCCACCCTGGCGGTCACATCCTGTATGTTTTACATTGCGGCGGGTGAAGCTTGAAGCAGCACCCGCCGCAATGTAAAAAACGAAAGCTGTGCATTTGCATGCACAAAGCGGCAGGCACCGCGCGGTGCCTGCCGCTTCGTGCACGCAAAGGCTGGGGGGTACCATAGGCACCCCCCATGTGCACCCCCCACGCAACCTTCACCCAGGGGGCCCGCAACGGGCCCCAAAGTGATTGTCGTATGCTTTTCCACGGCGGAAAAGCCGCAGCGGAAAAGCATTACTTTCCCTACATCCTAATATGGCTGGCAGTCTCTGATAGACACCGCCAGCCATGTTAGTGCTTTTCCGCCGTGGTCGCCTTCCGACCGCGGCGGAAAAGCGGCGGACACATTGTGAGACCCACCAGCCATCCTGATTTGGCGGTGGGTCTTTCAGGCCTCCTCGGCGGATTTCCCGCATACTCCGGGCCAGCGGTGGCTTCCGCCGGCCCGGAGTATGCGGAAAATCCGCCATCATGATGACCCCCATTGTCTGTACTTTGTGCACTTGCTTACCTCCTTAGATGTGGTACCCGTTTCTCAGGCTCCCACTGCGGAATCCGACGCCCTGTCGGTGTAATGGACTGGAAAACCAAAAACCCACTTCCCTTACAAGGAAGTGGGTAGTTTGTGCGTCTGCAGCCTTTCTTATTTTTCACCTTATTCATCTTCCACTCAATCACCCACATCAGCCACACATACACACACCTACTTGCTGACTTTCTTGGCTATGGTTATCAACTAGAGTATTTCATGAAAATGGGGGAAGAGGAATGGGTGTCCTATCTGTTCCCCATAACTAGGTAAATTTCATCAAAAAGGATAGGACACTTGTAACCACTTACTCCAAGAGATATATTGAAATATGATGAAAAACCCTCATAAACGTTGTGTTTTACGAGAAGCGGTATATGTTGTTCTCCGCCCCACACAAACGTTATGGCAACAGTCATTGGGTTTTTGCATTCAGTATCTTGCCAGCCTCACCCGAGGCGATCTCTGGTTTTATCGTGGTAGTGTCCAGAGAAAGTTTGAGTGACCCCACTGAAGCTGAAAAAGTGAGTAAAATAGTTTCCAGGCGATACTGTATTTTATTCAAATCGCTGGTCCACTAATTAAAATATAAGGGTATGCTCTGGGGATAATTAGGAATCCTTAGCATAGGTCATTAGGACAGAAAAAACGTCAACATGTTTCTGCTCTCTTGGCACGTGGGTCTAAGAGCATTCGTCAGGACAACAATAAACACACACAGTTAAAAGTATATTGTCACTATTTTGTGACAATAGTGGGTCTATACAACATAATAGTCTTACCCATGTAGGTTCTGAATAGTCACCTAGAGGATTAGAAAGGAAAAAGGGGGGGTGACAGGTGGCATTTTAACAGTTTTCTGTTAAAAAACGTGGTTATTAAGAACATGCATTGTGTTTTTTCAAAAGTTATACGCTCATGTTAGAGACATATGCAAGTTTTAGGAAACAAAACAACATAAATGACATCATGGCGAGTTAAATCAAGGAGTGGTGTCTCAGCGGTACGTAGTGCACAAAAAGCTAAATCACTTGTGACATTGTATAACTATTTTTAAATCATACCTCTATTTAGGGTGTACACAGAATGAACCTGGATAGGGAAAACGGAAGTATTATGAAAATACTACTCGTACCGAGTGTTTGGTGCTCAATTACCTCATGTGAGGTCTTACCTTTAGGTAATTGTTACCAGGTCCCGTCAGGAGGTACGGACTTTAAGTCCCAGGCTATAAAGATACCAAGAGGGGGGTAATTGTGAGGTTGCTGTCTGCCGGTGGCATTGGGGCAGCGAGCGGTAGGAGAAACACTCACCCGCGTTGGAAGCGTGTTCCGCGTCTTGTGCTGGCTCTGCCTCCTGGACGCTGGGAGCACGCTTCCGATGGCGTTTTCTTCGTTATCGGCCATTGCGCTAGAAAGAGGACTGCTTTGCAAATGATCGAGTGACCTGATTAAACTCAAAATTAAGCGGTTTAACTTTCTTCAAGTGCAATAATTTTCATTTTAGCGTTAATAGGGGAAAGTGTTTGTAATTACCATAACGCTAGATGGGAAGCACAAAATTTGAAAATTTATTTGAAAAAATGTGCAACAAATGTAAAGAAACGTTATCTCGTGTTGGACTTGCACTTAGATGTTGTATTTCAACGTGCAAAGTGGTGCCATGAGATTTCATCATTTAAACCATACTGATTCGTTTTCAGACGGTCAACCCAACGTTGTTCCTTTTCATACAGTACCTTTTCAACATTGGGTGTCCCTTCTGGTATTTTTTCGATGACAGTCCATCTCAAGTCCTCAATGCTGTGATTTTGCTCAACGAAATGGGAACAGAGTTTAGTGGTGTTCTTTTTTAGGCGAATATTACTTTTATGTTCCCCTATTCGTAATTTCACCTTCCTGCAAGTCATCCCGATGTATTTCTTTTCACATGGACAGGTGACCATATAGATCACATGGGATGAATTGCAGTTGCTATGTTGTCTCTGTGTCCAATTCAATGTGGGGGAAAGTTGTAATGTTTTTGAGCTGGTGGTTGATTTGCAGGCCAAACATGTACCACATGGGTAATGTCCTGTTACAGGGGCCATGTGGGCATTCCTAATTGGTTTGGTTAGGATGGCTTGTCTGGGGCGAGTATGGACCAACATATCACGTAAGTTCTTGGTTCGTTTATTGGCAAAGCGTGGTTTTGGCCAGTTGAATTGTCCTGTATTTACAATGTGCCAGTTCTTCTGAATGAGTTTGTTTACTTGGTATGATGCTGGGCCAAACGTAGTCACACAGGTCATGAGGTCCGCATTTTCTCTTTTTTCAAATGTAGTCAGTAGATTTTCTCTCGGTTGGTTCAGGGCTCTTTTTTGGCACTTTTTTATGGTTGATGTTTTATACTCCCTTTGTTGTAATCTGATGCTGAGATCCTTTGACTGGACAAGATAGTCAGTTTTTTGGCTACAATTTCTTTTGAGACGTAAAAACTGGCTGTATGGTAAATTGTCCCTTAATGGTTGGGGATGGTAACTTTTATAAGACAATAAACTGTTCTTGGCCGTTGGTTTTCTGAATGTTTTTGTCTCAATTTTGTTATCCTTTGAGTATATAGTCAGATCTAAAAAGTCAACGCTTTCTTTATCAGCTATATATGTAAATCGAAGCCAGGGATCGCGTGTGTTCAGCCACTCCACAAATAGTTTCAGATCGTGGTTATTGTGCCAGTTCAAAAGAACGTCATCGATATAACGTTTCCAGTAGAGTATACTGGAAACGTAAGGGTTGGTTTGTGTCAGTACGTGATTAGTTTCAAAGTTGCTCACGTAGAGTCCTGCCACCGAGGGGGCAAAAGCACTCCCCATTGAAGTCCCGTGACTCTGTAAGAACAGCTGTTCTTCAAATTCAAAGTAGTTCTCGGTGAGTGCCATCCGGCAACACTCTAGGACAAAGTGTCTAGGTGTCCTAAAATCCCAAGAGAACATCCTCATGGAAACTTGGGATTTTAGGACACTCTACGTGAGCAACTTTGAAACTAATCACGTACTGACACAAACCAACCCTTACGTTTCCAGTATACTCTACTGGAAACGTTATATCGATGACGTTCTTTTGATCTGGCACAATAACCACGATCTGAAACTATTTGTGGAGTGGCTGAACACACGCGATCCCTGGCTTCGATTTACATATATAGCTGATAAAGAAAGCGTTGACTTTTTAGATCTGACTATATACTCAAAGGATAACAAAATTGAGACAAAAACATTCAGAAAACCAACGGCCAAGAACAGTTTATTGTCTTATAAAAGTTACCATCCCCAACCATTAAGGGACAATTTACCATACAGCCAGTTTTTACGTCTCAAAAGAAATTGTAGCCAAAAAACTGACTATCTTGTCCAGTCAAAGGATCTCAGCATCAGATTACAACAAAGGGAGTATAAAACATCAACCATAAAAAAAGTGCCAAAAAAGAGCCCTGAACCAACCGAGAGAAAATCTACTGACTACATTTGAAAAAAGAGAAAATGCGGACCTCATGACCTGTGTGACTACGTTTGGCCCAGCATCATACCAAGTAAACAAACTCATTCAGAAGAACTGGCACATTGTAAATACAGGACAATTCAACTGGCCAAAACCACGCTTTGCCAATAAACGAACCAAGAACTTACGTGATATGTTGGTCCATACTCGCCCCAGACAAGCCATCCTAACCAAACCAATTAGGAATGCCCACATGGCCCCTGTAACAGGACATTACCCATGTGGTTCATGTTTGGCCTGCAAATCAACCACCAGCTCAAAAACATTACAACTTTCCCCCACATTGAATTGGACACAGAGACAACATAGCAACTGCAATTCATCCCATGTGATCTATATGGTCACCTGTCCATGTGAAAAGAAATACATCGGGATGACTTGCAGGAAGGTGAAATTACGAATAGGGGAACATAAAAGTAATATTCGCCTAAAAAAGAACACCACTAAACTCTGTTCCCATTTCGTTGAGCAAAATCACAGCATTGAGGACTTGAGATGGACTGTCATCGAAAAAATACCAGAAGGGACACCCAATGTTGAAAAGGTACTGTATGAAAAGGAACAACGTTGGGTTGACCGTCTGAAAACGAATCAGTATGGTTTAAATGATGAAATCTCATGGCACCACTTTGCACGTTGAAATACAACATCTAAGTGCAAGTCCAACACGAGATAACGTTTCTTTACATTTGTTGCACATTTTTTCAAATACATTTTCAAATTTTGTGCTTCCCATCTAGCGTTATGGTAATTACAAACACTTTCCCCTATTAACGCTAAAATGAAAATTATTGCACTTGAAGAAAGTTAAACCGCTTAATTTTGAGTTTAATCAGGTCACTCGATCATTTGCAAAGCAGTCCTCTTTCTAGCGCAATGGCCGATAACGAAGAAAAAGCCATCGGAAGCGTGCTCCCAGCGTCCAGGAGGCAGAGCCAGCACAAGACGCGGAACACGCTTCCAACGCGGGTGAGTGTTTCTCCTACCGCTCGCTGCCCCAATGCCACCGGCAGACAGCAACCTCACAATTACCCCCCTCTTGGTATCTTTATAGCCTGGGACTTAAAGTCCGTACCTCCTGACGGGACCTGGTAACAATTACCTAAAGGTAAGACCTCACATGAGGTAATTGAGCACCAAACACTCGGTACGAGTAGTATTTTCATAATACTTCCGTTTTCCCTATCCAGGTTCATTCTGTGTACACCCTAAATAGAGGTATGATTTAAAAATAGTTATACAATGTCACAAATGATTTAGCTTTTTGTGCACTACGTACCGCTGAGACACCACTCCTTGATTTAACTCGCCATGATGTCATTTATGTTGTTTTGTTTCCTAAAACTTGCATATGTCTCTAACATGAGCGTATAACTTTTGAAAAAACACAATGCATGTTCTTAATAACCACGTTTTTTAACAGAAAACTGTTAAAATGCCACCTGTCACCCCCCCTTTTTCCTTTCTAATCCTCTAGGTGACTATTCAGAACCTACATGGGTAAGACTATTATGTTGTATAGACCCACTATTGTCACAAAATAGTGACAATATACTTTTAACTGTGTGTGTTTATTGTTGTCCTGACGAATGCTCTTAGACCCACGGGCCAAGAGAGCAGAAACATGTTGACGTTTTTTCTGTCCTAATGACCTATGCTAAGGATTCCTAATTATCCCCAGAGCATACCCTTATATTTTAATTAGTGGACCAGCGATTTGAATAAAATACAGTATCGCCTGGAAACTATTTTACTCACTTTTTCAGCTTCAGTGGGGTCACTCAAACTTTCTCTGGACACTACCACGATAAAACCAGAGATCGCCTCGGGTGAGGCTGGCAAGATACTGAATGCAAAAACCCAATGACTGTTGCCATAACGTTTGTGTGGGGCGGAGAACAACATATACCGCTTCTCGTAAAACACAACGTTTATGAGGGTTTTTCATCATATTTCAATATATCTCTTGGAGTAAGTGGTTACAAGTGTCCTATCCTTTTTGATGACATTTTTTTATGGTTATCAACTATTCTATTTCATATTCCTATTCAAAGTGCAGGCCCTTTATCAAGACTTTTTGTTGTAACAACTACTCCAGCCGAAGGCAGTGGGTGATTTGCACACTTGCATCCTTTCTTATTTTTCACCTTATTCATCTTACACTCAATCAACATATCATCCACATATACACACACCTACTTGCTGCCTTTCTTGGCTGTGGTTATCAACTATTCTTCTATTTCATATTCCTATTCAAAGTGCAGGTCGTTTATCGAGCCTTTTTGTTGTAACAACTACCCCAGCTGAAGCCAGTGGGAATGTTGCACACTTGCTGCCTTTCTTGGCTGGGGTTATCAATTATTTTTGAATTTCATATTCTGATTCAAAGTCAAGGCCCTTTATCGAGCCTTTTTGTTGTAGCTACTACCCCGGCTGAAGGCACTGGGTAATTTGCACACTTGCAGCCTTTCTTATTTTTCACCTTATTCATCTTCCACTCAATCAACACATCATCCACATGTACACACACCTACTTTCTGCCTTTCTTGGCGGTGGTTATCAACTATTCTTCTATTTCATATTCCTATTCAAAGTGCAGGCCCTTCATCAATCTTTTTTGTTGTAACAACTACCCCAGCCGAAGGCAGTGGGAAATTTGCACACTTGCTGCCTTTCTTGGCTGGCATTATCATTTATTCTTCAATTTCATATTCTGATTCAAAGTCAAGGCCCTTTATCGAGCCTTTTTGTTGTAGCTACTATCCCGGCCGAAGGCAGTGGGAAATTTCCGCACTTGCTGCCTTTCTTGGCGTTTATCAATTATTGTTCAATTTCATATTCTGATTCAAAGTCAAGGCCCTTTATCGAGCCTTTTTTGTTGTAACTACTTCCCCGGCTGAAAGCAGTGGGTAATTTGCACACTTGCAGCCTTTCCTATTTTTCACCTTATTCATCTTCCACTCAATCAGCACATCATGTACACACACCTACTTGCTGCCTTTCTTGGCTTTAGCTATCAACTATTCTTCTATTCCATATTCCTAGGCAGAGTGCAGGCTCTTACCGAGTCTTTTTGTTGTAACAACTACCCCGGCCGATGGCAGTGGGAAATTTGCACACTTCCTGACTTTCTTGGCTGGGGTTATCAATTATTATTCTTGTAATTCAAATTCAAAGTGCAGGCCCTTGATTGAACCTTCTTGGTAACTACTACCCGTGAATGGCAGTAGGTAATTTGCACACTTGCGTCCTTTTTTACGTCCTTTCTACCGCACAGTGTGTGCACTTTGTGCACTTGCTTGCTCCTTACATATGGTACCCATTTCTCAGGCTCCCACTGCGGAATCCAACACCCTATCTGTATAGTGAGCTGGAAAACCAAAGATCGACTTGACTGACAAGGCAGTGGCTAGTTTGCGTGTCTCCAGCCTTTCTTATTTTTCACCTTATTCATCTTCCACTCAATCAACACATCATCCACAGATACACACACCTACTTGCTGCCTTTTTTAGCTGGGGTTATCAATTGTTCTTCAATTTCATATTCCTATTCAAAGTGCAGGCCCTTTATCGAGCCTTTTTGTTGTAACAACTACCCCGGCCGAAGGCAGTGGGAATGTTGCACACTTGCTGCCTTTCTTGGCTGGGGTTATCAATTATTCTTCTTGTAATTCAAATTGAAAGTGCAGGCCCTTTATTGGGGCTTCTTGGTAACTACTGCCCGTGAATGGCAGTAGGAAATTTGCACACTTGCTGCCTTTCTTGCCTAGGGTTATCAATTATTTTTGAATTTCATATTCTGATTCAAAATCAAGACCCTTTATCAAGCCTTTTTGTTATAGCTACTACCTCGGCCAAACACAACACGACATGGCAGGACTATGGAAAGCATCTAAATCTACAGCACTACATGCCAAAAAGTGTAAGTGACATTTTCCATCTGTAAGATGTAAGATCTGTTAATAGTAAAGAAACATGTTCTCAGTGAAGTTAAATGAGTTATTGTGATATATTGAAACTATTTTCACAACTTATTTACTGTTGTTTGTTGTTATTGTGTTTGTGCTCCTTACGTTCAATATTTTAAGATACTCTGCAACTATTTTCACAACTTCTTTACTGTAATATCGAGGTTTGTGATGCTCACATAAAATATTTTGTGATACCTTGAAACTATTTGTAAAACTTGTTTACTGTAATATCAGTGTATGAAGTGCTTTCATAAAACATTTTTGGATACATTGCAACTATTCTAAAAAATTATTTACTGTAATATTAGTGTTTGAGGTGGTAACAGAAAATAAATGTGATACATTGTGCTGTATGGCTCACTACAATATTGAAACAGAAGTGTGATAGTGTTTGCTGGAAGTGTAAGAATACATACTGGGGAATTGAAAGTATAAAAGACAACTTTGCCAGTGCATGGAAGAGTGCATGCATAGTCTACAGGTGTTTGAAACAGTCCATGCCCTAAGGCCCACTTTGCATCATGAGTTCTTCAGTACTAGCTTAATGATTACAATTCTGCAAGAAGATTGTCTTAAACCATTATTATTATATAATAATGTATAATAAATGTATTCTTGTAACATCTCATAATTTAATAGAGCTTCTAAAATAATTTCATCATGTATTTCATTTTCCTGGTTATCAATTTCAAAAGTCATATGATCATACTCAATGTCATCTAATGCTTCCACAAAATCAGCATCTAAGGTTTCGTCTAAGAAATCACAACTGATATCTGCAGCATTCATATCTTCCACTTCATTCCCGCTACTTGTAAAAAGTATGTTCAGCTCTTCTATGACACTGTTCCTAATTCGAAACCGTCTTCCAAATTGTTTTGTTGATTTTCCATACTGAATTTCTTATGTTGTAGGTCCTTGTACAAAAACATAAAAACTTAATTTTATTGTTACTGTAATATCAGCATATGTGGTGATTCATATGAAATATATTAAATATTTATCTTGGAAATGAAGCAACAATATTTTGTACTTGAGTGTATATTATTTTGAAAACATTCGAAAAATAAATACAATAAATACAGTGTCACTATGCATTGTGTCAAGTGCTTTATTTAGGATATACAGGAATATGTTACCTTTGATTGTAATGACATAGAAATTAAGACAAGATAGAACACTGCAATGCAAGCACATTACATAATGGTACAAAGCATGTCATTGGAATGTTGGGTATTAGGATAACATACACAACTCGCATATAAAATGATTTCAGAAACTTGTTACTTTTTCGATGATAAAGATTAGTAATGGATTTCCAAGAATATTTGAATATTTAAAAGGGTAAAGTAGGAGGTGAAGAACAGAGGTAAGAGGTTACATCTCAGGATGCAAGATTGGATGAAAAGGATGGTCCAAGGTGTGCATGTACAATGGTCAGTGGAGACGTTTTGAGGGCGAGTACACTGAAGGTGTTCTATAATGTGCAATATGTGCTGACGGTACCACCACACAGAATGGGCAAGAGCAGATAAAATGATGGATTGTATGTGCTTGGACTATGATGAGAATACACTGTAGGAGGACCACGGTCAAGTGCAGAGATTAAATACTTAAGACATAGCAAACGAGGTGGCAACAAGGGCCTGGAGGGTCCAAGAGTGACGGAGGCTGGGTTTCTTAACCTGTGTCCTACCTACTGTGTTGCAAGCTTAAAACAGTGACGACAGGAGTGCCTTACTTTGACTCCCCCCATTACGTTGTCAATTAAGGTGGAGGGGGGAAGGAAAGGAGTAAACTACATGTCTACAGATGTACTGCTATGTTCAGGACACTGAATCAAGCACCGAATAAACAAAGTCAGATACAAAAGAAGATACACAAAAGAAGGCTGCACAAAAGATACACAAAGAAAAGCTACACAAATAGGACGATGAATCTTGAACACAAACTGGTAAATCAGCAAAAGAACAAGAAGGCTAAGAACACAGCAACGGACGCTACGCTGTGGAACACATTGTGATGAGAGGTACAAAGATACTGTAAATAAAGCGGAATTTAAACAGAGAAAAAGTCAAAAAGATACATGGATGACAAAGCCATTGGGTTAATACTCTGTTCCCCAACACAAAAAAGATTTTGCAGAAATGATATGTTCGAATGTTTAAGGAGCTGCAAAGGGGGTACACAAACACCATCACCCTAGTGAACACACACTGCCAACCTAGAATCGGCCTGTATAAGCTCCCTTTAGACTTGGGGGTACACAAAACCACGGGGAGAAGAAATACTATCTGTTCCCCATCAACGGCAGCTGAACCCTAGTCAACACACACTAACAACATACATTCATAGATTCGATATAGATTGTAAAAAAAAAATAGCCTCTTTCACAAATTTTTTATAATGTGGGGGTTGTGTGGTCATGTGTGTGGTTGGTTGTGTGTGAGGTTGGGAAACATCACTTACAACGAAACTTTTACAACGCACTACCATTACAACGCGGTCATTACAACGCAAACCATTACAACGCATTGCGCTGGGGGGCGCTCTAGGATAGGGAATAGGTTAATTTACTATCCAATAACCTTCCCTAGTGTCCACGGGGACTGGAGTTTGAATAGTAAATTAAACTATTCACTATCCAACACCCAAAAGCGCTATGCGTTGTAATGGTATGCGATGTAAAAACCGCATTGTAAAGGTATGCGTGGTAAAAGTATATGTTGTAATGTCATACATCCGTGTGGTTGTGTGTGTGGTTGTGTGTGGACCCCATCCCCCGGGGCTCAAATATAACCCCATTCCCCAGGGCATGGCCGAGTTTTCTTTCTTTCTTTTTTTATGGAGGGGGCTGCACAGCCCCCTCCTATGCCCCCTTTAAGGCCCCGGAGATGCCATCCCCCAGGGCCTGATTTTTTAAAAATATTGTTTTTTTTTAATTGTGAGGGGGGCCGCTTGGCCCCGTCCCGGGCCACTTCTGGCCCCGGGGACCCCATCCCCCGGGGCCCGGCCTTCCTTGTTGGGGGCTGTGGGTGTCTCCAAGCCCCCACGGTCCCTGCAGGCTCCCCGCATCCTGCGGGAGCCGGCATTGCTTTTCTGCATGAGGAGCAGCTAACATGCTGCTCCCCGTGCAGAAAAGCAATTGCTGTGGTAGGGTGGGAGCCGCGAGGCTCCTGCCCTACCATAGCAAACAGCAGTGTCCCGGGGGTGGGCACCCCGGGACAATGCAGGAGTTGGCCCTGGGGGATGACGGTCCCCAGGGCCATCGAGGGCTCCAGGAGAGGGGGCGCACGGCCCCCCTCCCACCTGTTAAAAGCCCCGGGGGTGGTGTTCCCCGAGGCTGGGTGGTCTGTCACGGACCCCCCTATTTTACATATTACAGCCCCGGGGAGGTGGCGGTCCCCGGGGCATGTGGGGGGGTCCCACACAGGTTTAAAAAAAATAAAGAAATAACAAAGCCTCGCTGGGTTTTTGGGCCTTGGGGGTCCTTGTGGGACCCCCTGAGCAGGCCTAGGGGGTCAGGGTGTTTCTACCCTGCCCACTTTTTGCGTTTTCCAAGTTTGTTACTCTGCTTTCTTGTGCGTCAGATCTACGGACGCACAAGATGGCTGCCAACACTTCCTGGTTTGGAGTGTTGACAGCCAATTAGCATTCAGCTCGTGCTCGGGAAGGTACAGAGTACAGTAAGCTTATGGTAAGCTCCCCAAGATATACTTATGATTTTACTTATGATTTTCTCAGGAACTACTGAACGGATTTACACCATCTAACAAAAAGCGTGATCTGCGTACCGAACTCTACCTTTTTGCCAAATTTTGTGTAAATCCATTCAGCTGTTCGGGCTGTAGCCCTGGCTAAAGGTTCCTATGGGAAATTGCATGGGGAAAACCTGTTTTGGGACCTCCCTTTTTTCTCGGCCCCGCTTCACGAATCACCCCCAAACTTTCAGGGAAGGAGCGGAGCGGAGTAGGCCATTTTCTTTGAGAAATTCGTGAAGATTCGTCCACCGGCGCCAAAGTTAATCCAAATAGAATGTTGCGGATTTCCAATGGAAAGTAGGTCCTATATATATATATATATATATATATATATATATATATATATATATATATATACCAATTTCGAGAATGCAGACAGGAACAGGCAGATTTCGTAAACACCACAAAGTCTGTATTAGGCTGAACCGGCTCTACATCAGGTATTCAAGTTCCACCCTACGCGCTTTGGAGCCCTGCGTTCCTTTTTAATGGGCTGTTGGTCAAATGGCAAAAAAGAGCACCAACGTCATGCTTATTTAAATAACGCCCTCCAGTAGGCAGGTGAAAGGAGACCCTTGGCACTTGTAGTGCTTCAATTTAAATTCATGAGGAATTTCGCCAAACAACCACATTAATTAAACATATCAGACACCTTGTTGCGCCCCCAACAGTGTCCTCAGTTCATGTACTGCCTCCTGTTCCTCTGTTGACGGTCGCTCTGTGTCTGCCATCACAGTCCACTTGATTAATGTGGTGGTGCACCCTCCCGACCCGGACAGGTCGCTATTAAATCATACTACGAGCGTCCCAATTTCGAGAATGCACACAGGAACAGGCAGACTTCGTAAACACCATAATGTCTTTATTAGGCAGAACCGGCTTGAAATCAGGTATTCAAGTTCCGCCCTACGCATTTCCGATCCCTGTGCTCCTTGTTCATGGCATGTTGGTCAAATCGCAAAAAAGAGCACCAACATCATCCTAATTTAACTAACGCCCTCCAATAGGCAAGTGAAAGGAGCCCCTTGGGACTTGTAGTGCTTCAAATTAAATCCATGATGAATTTCGCCAAACAACCACATTAATTAAACATATCAGACCCCTTGTTGGGCCCCCGACAGTGTCCTCAGTTCATGTACTGCCTCTTGTTCCTCTGTTGACGGCCACCGTGTGTCTGCCATCACAGTCCACTTGATTAATGTGGCGGTGCACCCTCCCGACCCGGACAGGCCGGTATTAAATCATACTAAGAGCGTCACAATTTCGAGAATGCACACAGGAACAGGCAGACTTCGGTAACACCACAAAGTCTTTATTAGGCTGAACTGGCTCGCCATCAGGTATTCAAGTTCCACCCTACGCGTTTCGGAGCCCTGCGCTCCTTGTTCACAGGCTGTTGGTCAAATGGCAAAAAAGAACACCAACGTCATCCTTATTTAAATAACGCCTTCCAATAGGCAAGTGAAGGGAGCCCCTTGGGACTTGTAGTGCTTCAAATTAAATCCATGATGAATTTTGCCAAACAACCATATTAATTAAACATATCAGACCCCTTGTTGGGCCCCCGACAGTGTCCTCAGTTCATGTACTGCCTCTTGTTCCTCTGTTGACGGTCGCCGTGTGTCTGCCATCACAGTCCACTTGATTAATGTGGCGGTGCACCCTCCCAACCCAGACAGGCCGGTATTAAATCATACTAAGAGCGTCACAATTTCGAGAATGCACACAGGAACAGGCAGACTTCGGTAACACCACACAGTCTTTATTAGGCTGAACTGGCTCGCCATCAGGTATTCAAGTTCCGCCCTACGCGTTTCGGAGCCCTGCGCTCCTTGTTCACGGGCTGTTGGTCAAATGGAAAAAAAGAGCACCAACGTCATCCTTATTTAAATAACGCCCTCCAATAGGCAAGTGAAAGGAGCCCCTTGGGACTTGTAGATCCTTCAAATTAAATCCATGGTGGATTTTGCCAAACAACCACATTAATTAAACATATCAGACCCCTTGTTGGGCCCCCGACAGTGTCCTCAGTTCATGTACTGCCTCCTGTTCCTCTGTTGATGGTCGCCATGTGTCTGCTATCACATTCCTCTTGATTAATGTGGCGGTGCACCCTCCCGACCCGGACAGGCCGGTATTAAATCATACTACGAGCGTCCCAATTTCGAGAATGCACACAGGAACAGACAGACTTCGTATACACCACAAAGTCTTTATTAGGCAGAACCGGCTTGAAATCAGGTATTCAAGTTCCGCCCTACGCATTTCCGTTCCCTGTGCTCCTTGTTCATGGCATGTTGGTTAAATGGCAAAAAAGAGCACCAACATCATCCCTATTTAAATAATGCCCTCCAATAGGCAAGTGAAAGGAGCCCCTTGGAACTTGTAGTGCTTCAAATTAAATCCATGATGAATTTCGCCAAACAACCACATTAATTAAACATATCAGACCCCTTGTTGGGCCCCCGACAGTGTACTCAGTTCATGTACAGCCTCCTGTTCCTCTGTTGACGCTCGACGTGCTTCTGCCATCACATTCCACTTGATTAATGTGGTGGGCTCCTAAGCGCGTAGGGCGGAACTTGAATACCTGATGTGATATATATATATATTCACTGAAAAAACCATAGGTTATAGACCATATATAGTTAGGAATTAGCATTTATAAAACCTTATTTTACTCACACAAAACCATTGAAATTTGCATATATAGTTAGTTGCACTAACTATATATTTTGCGCACTCGCAATCCACTGCTGATGACGTCACATATTACATCATTCATGACATGGTCAGTGACATCACTGATGACATCACTGATGACATCTCAAATGACATCACTGATGACATCACTGAAAACAACATCCAGTGATTTTATGTTTCTGTAAAGTTTAAATATGTCTTACATATTGAAGAATGAGTGGATGTAGAAGTGTCTGGATGAAGGATTTAGTAGGTGCATGACTGACTGTATGAGTGAGTGATTAAATATGTCTCACTGAGTGCATGGGTTACTGACTAAACTGTCCTAATTTGTGCATCATTATGTCTGTTGTTCTGTAAACTGCTGCATGTGTTGATCAGTAGCTATATGAGTAAATATATGGGTTATTGATTAGTTGCCCAAGTATTTGTATGGGAGACTGAGTGTGTGTGTGGGTGGTTGAGAGGTGTATGACTCTGTGCATAGATGTGTGAGCAGTTGATTCACTAGATGTATGGGTTTAAAAGTGCATGTGGGAACAGCTGTATGGGCGGTTGACTGTGTGCATGAGTGTATTGGTGAGTGAATGGATATCTCAGTGCTACATGTCAAAGTAAAGACATATGTAAAACACAGTATATGTGAGAGTTGACATATATAAATAACTGTGCATAAGAGCCAGTGAATGTGTGAGTGGCTGTATGGATCATTATGAAATTGTATCAGGGATTGTATAAGAGAGTAAATATCACATGAATGATGTCATCAGTGATGTGATCAGTCATGTCAAATGAGATGTCATCAGTGATGTCATTTGAGATGTCATCAGTGATGTCATCAGTGATGTCACTGACCATGTTAAGGTTTTATAAATGCTAATTCCTAACTATATATGGTCTATAACCTATGGTTTTTTCAGTGAATTTTGAAGGTTTTGTAAATGCTAATTCCTAACTATATATGGTCTATAACCTCTGGTTTTTTCAGTGAATTTCAATGGTTTTTTAATAGCAAATATTAAAAGATGTTAAATGTATTCTTCTTTTAAAAGAAAAATATATTTTATATGTATTTAATATAATTTTTTTATGTATATATATATATATATTTTTTTTTTTAGTTTCGCTACCGGTCCGCACACCGGGTAGCTTCCCGTTAGCTCATTATTATGCCGTGACCCGGTCCGCGTACCGGGAAACGTACCGTTTGCACAACTGCCGCGTTCGAGAACAACATCGCGACGCGCCGCGTAAGCGCGACGTATCGCGTTGCCGCGTAATGCGTCTTATGACGCGCCGCATTCGCGCACTCGGAAGTGCTCCGGTGCGTGACCGAGGCGTGAAGCTCAGCAGACCGGAAGCGCTCCGGGCGCAGAGCGGGACGCGTAACGTAAGCGTAACAGGTCATGTGACCTGTAAAAAACACTTTTCATTGGTTTAGAACTTTTTTTTCCCAAATGATGAAAACCCCTCCTTCTTTGGTCACTCTGACTTTCATCTTTGTGAGAGGAAGACCTGTTTCTCCTTGTTGAAATAATGGCATCTGTAGTAGCTGCAGCTGGTGGACCCCCACCACAACCACCTAGGAAGGAAGACCACCTAGCAGTTCCTTCCAAACCAAGAGGAAGAGGAAGAAGAAGAGGAAGAGGAAGAGGAAGTAGAGCGGAGGCAGTTCTTGCCTGAAGAGCCCCGGAAATCCCACCACAAAGACAGTTTTATTTGTCAATTTTATTCATACCCTCAAGGCCAAAAAAAAGTAAATGCCCGACATGTGACATGCCTCATTTGTAAAGATGTTTTGTCTAGAGGTACAGATAAAAAGTATAGTTATGGTAACTATACTATGCACCGCCATATGCAGAGGTGGCATCCACTCAATTACAGCGTTGCAGAGATGCATCACCTCCGAGATAACCCACCAACTCCTGTGGCCAGTACATCGGCACAGGTATCTCTATCGGGACCAGAGGCGAGGGAGACGGTCCCAAATATCCAACAGAATTTTGTGCACATGAAGATAGTGTGCCTTTATTGTGGTGACCTACTTTCATGTGCGAATATGAGTATCAATTTGATAAATAGAGCATTTGAAAACCACAAGTGCTCAAAACGCCCCAAGAAATAATTTTTTTTTTGCTCCTGTTGAGCCCTTTCTAATGCCTGTTTTTCGTTGTTCCCCCCAAAAAAACATAAAATTGTTCAAAAAATACAACAAAAAATGTTCAGAAAAATAAAAAAATATATAAAACAACAAAAACATAAAAAAAAAGTTATTTTCAGAACTACCTCCCATTTTTAAAAAATTACTAACATTTTTAGCACTCTTGACTTCATTTTTCTCATGGGTGCGCTTCCCGGTACGCGCACCGGTGAGCGCCCCGTTAGCGCAACAAAAAAAAAAGAAAAAAAAAACAAGAGAAGGAGAGCATAAGAGAAAGAGAAAGAGAGAGTAATGTTAAGAGACAGACAGCAAGACAGACAGCAAGAGAGAGCAACACAGATGTACTGTGTAATACATAGTAAAACAGTGTAAAAGATATAACAAAGTGTAAGAGACAAAATGTAAAAAATATAAGGCTGTGAAACAAAGAAAGAGAGAAGAAGAATACTAAAGCAGAGGCACATGAAGAATGTGAGTGGCTGTAAAGAGTAAAAGGAAAGAGAAAAAATGATGTACAAATAAAAGGTAATAACGGAACCAGATTTAAATAACACTGGTAAGGGAGAGAGAGAAAAAAGTAGTGTGCATAACTAAAGAGGGATGAAATAAGATGGATAACATCGAATAAAGTTAAAACATGTGGATTGACAGAGAGAAAAAACTAAAAGAGGAAAAGAAGAAGTAACAGAAAGGGAATAATTGAAGCAGCAAAGAAATGTAAATAACGTAGTGTGCTTGAACTTCAGGGAGAAAGCATAATGAACAAGTAGTGAAAGAGTGAAGAGACAGAGACAATTACAGTAAGATAGACGGACTGAGTGAACGGGAATGAAGAACTGTGAGAACAGAGGTACTGAGAAAAGGAGTGGAAGGAGTGCAGTAAGTAAATCACCCACACAACACAACAGCTACCCTACCTCAAAGCACTCTAAAATATTATTTTACTGTTTCTCTTTGTTTTCCCCTTGTTACGCTCCACGGTGCGCTACCCATAGTAAAAGTAAAGAGGGGTGATAGAGGGAGAAATATTGAATTAGGATAACACATGGTGAGTGACAAAGAGAGAGGACAAAGAGAGTAAAGGGAACAGTACCTGAATGGGCTTGAGTACAACAGCAAAAAAAGATAAGTAATGCAGTGTGTGTGACTTACAGGGAGTTAGTGGGTGTAGGTCAATCTGTGGGTGTGTAAGGTGTGTCTGTGGGTGTGGCTGTGTGGAGTGTTTTGGTGTGGGTAGAGATGAGGGTGTGTGAAATATGTGTGAGAAGTGTATGAGTGTGGGGTGTATATGTGTTCGATGTATGTGTGTATGGAATGTGTGTATGTTTTTGAGGAGTGTGTGTGGGAGGTTTTTTTGTGTGTATGATGTGTAGGTGTGGTGTGTGTGTGGGGTGTATGTTACAGGTGTGTGTATGTTTTGGGAGGGGGATGAGGTATATGTGTAGGATTAAGGTAAATAATTAAGAAAAAGAGAATGAGTAAATAAGCAAAGGAAGGGAACAGAGGGTAAGTGAAGTAAAGAATAGGGATCAAAAGAAGTTGAATATGAGAGGGTAAATAATGAAAGGGGAGTAAACATGGAGAATAAAAATAAGTGAGAGAAGCAGAGTAAGAACACAGGAGTGAGGTAGATTGAGAAAATGTTAGTGACCTTAAAGCAAAGGGTGATAACAAACTACATTTTTTTAGTCATACTTACCATATAATAAATGTAACTATATTTTTTTTACTACAGTTGGTATCTGTGAAAGAGAGAACAAAAATATGTTATAATTAGTAAAATATGTATTTTAAATTAAAAGATACAAATGAAGAGCTAAAAACATCATAACACTCTATTTACAAATAAAGTGAGAGTGAAGAACACAGAAAGGGAAATAAACTAAGGTAGAAGGACAAAAAAAGGGAAAAAGAAATAGAAGGAGAGCAAATTACAATGAGTAATGCATATAGATTCACTAAGAAAAAGATAGAGAAGTACAGAGAAATGAACTGAAGGTAAGAAAGATACTAAAACAATGTGAGTTAGCAAAACTAAATCAGGAAACACAAGTGAGTAAAAAGATAATGACTGAGACAGAAAACAGTCTAATTAATGATGCATTTAGAAGAATGAGGAATAGAAGATAACTGAGAGTAAGTGAAGAACAGTCATAGAGTGAAAGGATGAAGGGAGACAGAATAATATACAACAATTTAAGGAAATGGACTGAGGAAGTTATAAGGTAGACACACTAAGAGAAAAACAGAGTGAGGTGGAGTACAATGAGTGAGAAAAGAAAAAAAGTAAGTGAGCAAAAAAAGGAAAGAGAGGAGAACACAACTAAAACAGTGCTACTGAGAAAAAAAATGTTGGTGATGAAAGTAAAGAGAAGGACATTGAAAGAAAGGAAATGATGGATAGTAACGGAACCAGAGTAAAAGAAATGGGATGAAGAACGACGAGAGAGGAGCAGTGAAGTTGTTGTAAAAGAAGTGATAGAAGGTAGATAAACACAAGTGAAAATAACACAAGTAGAGTGAGGCACTGAGCACAGAGAAGTAGTGAACGAAAAATAGAGAGAAGAGGTCAAAAGTAAGAAGCAAACAAAGATAAGCGAGGGAGAGTGGATGTCAGAGAATGGGAATACAATTTAATTTACACAATCCAAAGTATAGAATAATTTCTACAACATGTTACATAGTTTATTTTTGCTGTTCTCAGAATATATTGAATTTTACTTAAAGCAGTTCAAATTACTCATCATATGACAGCGGGAAAAAAAACCACAATCTAAAAGATTGTGTTTTAAAAAAACCTTACATACTGACAAACGACAAATGTACGCTAATCTTTGATTGACTTACTTTTCCTTGAGGCCAAATAGTATATCATGGAGGTCCTTTTCTCGTTACATAGTATTTTGCTGTTCACTTAGAAATCCATTTCATCGACTTTCTACAAGAAAAGCTCCAAAACATCTGAAATATTTTCAAAATTTTAATATACTCCTTTTTTTCAGTCATGACTCATTACTCATTCTTGCACCTTTCCATTTGGCAAATAGTGTCAGATGTATGAGTATATATGAGTACTCCTCCCGTCTTCATAGGCCAATTACCTTTACCTAAGTTTTGGCTGTAAAAACACTAGATATGAATTTATAAAGCCAAAAGTCAAACGTTGTTTGAAAGTCAAATGATTGTCGTTACATTGGGTCCAACCTTAAGAAGTTTTTAAATAGCATGTGTAATGCCCTGATGTTGTAGAAGGACCGTCATGAAAAATAAGAGCTACAGTTGCAAAGGTTCTTCCTGATATCGATAACTGAGAAGCCATGACATTTTTAATAGAAGTTGTCAATTTAGTTCCATCAGGTCTACATCGTTGGAACATTAAAATAACATAGTGACCATAATTTTGTAGCAATAATGTGGACAGCATTGCAGACTTACATTGGGTACACACCATATTGTGATCCGCTGCTTTAACTAGATTATTGAAAGACACTGATTTGCAGTCTGGTAAAGTTAAATATATAAATCTTTCAGAGTCTATTCTAGTAGTACTTGATGAAGCATAGTTATCACAGTCATGTTGCCATTGATAAGAAAGGCCAAATAGATTTTTTATATCTACTCCTTCATCTTGTAATACATCAAACATATACATTAAAAATTCCTGACAATCCTGCTGAATATTCTGTGAAAATTGATTTTGACCTGAACATATATCTAGAAGATTTCTAATTTCTGAAACACTTTCTATTTTAGCTCTATCACTACTACATTCCTCTAACACAGAATTCAATAAACAGCACAATGTTTGTTCCCGATTTTCAACAATCTGTCTTTGTAAATTTTGAAGAAAAAAAACAACATTAACTACTACATTAGCATAGCAGTTGACACCAGAACTGTTTTCAAACTGAAATCCAACAACATCTTCAACAGAATCCTTTTTGTTTCTCTTTACAATTACACTTTTATCTACTCTATGCCTTTTTGCTGATACCTCACTGCAATTACTCTCATTTCTTCTTTTTTGGCCTACCACACGCTTTTCAATCAGAGGATATTGAGGCAAATGTGGAGCATACTCTCTTCTTAACCTATTGTATTCTTTTACACAATGTAAATCTGCACAAATCTTTGTTTCATCACACTCAATCAAGTACAATCCTGCTAAAGTTCTGACTCGTGATAATGCCACATATGCCATACCCTCTTTAAACACAGAACTTCCAATGTTCACCAAAGCGCTATCTACACTTAAACCTTGAGACTTATGAATTGTCACCGCATATGCCAAACAAATAGGAAACTGTTTTCGGCGAACATATAAGTCTTTCACGAGCAAAAATCTAGCTGAACAACGACAAATTTGTTCTATTTCATCAATGTCATCAAATTTAATTTTTTAAATTTCAATTCCATCTCTATTTTTGTAATTCAGAAAACCAACAACATAACCCATTGCTCCATTTACTAGACCTCTTTCAACATTTAAATTCCTTCTTAAAATGACACGACAATTCAAACACACATTCAGAGTCTTTTCACAACCAGCAGTTTTAGATATAGTCTTCTCTAATGAATCCAATTTTGATTTCAAATTTTCAGACAAAATAATTGTTGCTCCCATATGCTCTATTTTATCAATAGCTTCCAGTTTCACTATCTCTTCATTTTCAAACTGTAACATTTTGTTGTTGAACATGGAACATTCTTTCAGAGTTGGCAACAAACATATGCCAGATTTCTTCTCGTTAATTTTCTTAAATATGTTCTCTGGAAGAATGTTTTCATTTGGGTACAAATTTGAAATTAATCGTGCATGTAAAGCTTCTTTCCCTTGCTGACTTACTTTTCCGATCCTTACATCTTGTAGAATATTTTTATAATCTTCATCATTTGCCTGCCGCATATTTTGAAGCAGTTCTGCATATTTAAAGTTTAACCATATATTAACGTTTCCGATGCTCCCTAAGCACTTCCTGGTATCTTCATGTGTGAGCGTTTTGAACACAGGTTGTCCTTTCACTGGAGTCAACTGCAGAAGATCTCCAAAAACAATAATATGTTTTCCACCAAATAAGACATCATAGTCTGTTCTAAGAATTTCTTGCATTCTCAAATGCACAAAAGCAAGCATTATATTTGACACCATGCTTACTTCATCAATGATAAGAAGTTTAATTTTCTTCAGGACTCTCGAAACTTCGGAACACGCATCTCCTGATAGCTTGTGATACTCCAATTTGTGATCATGCTCCACTGGCAGCATCAGTAAACGATGTAAAGTAATCCCTTTAATGTTATGTGCTGCCAGCCCAGTTGGAGCAGTAACAACACAAGACAGCGGTGATTCAGTCCTTTTCTGCAGATAAGTTGCAATGGCTTTAATCAGAAACCTTTTTCAATTCCCGCTTCTCCACTCACGTACAGTTGGACAGGCTTAAATGATGTACATGAGCACTCTTTTTTCTCATGACTGAATCCATGTTCAATCTGTTCTGTGACTTCATCATATATCTGTTTCTGCTCAAGGTTTAGTTGTTTCACCAAATCTTCTAAGTTAACTTCATCATCTTGACCTTGTTCCATAGCTCTTTCCACCTCATCCATGGCAGTGGCAGCTTCATTTTGGATAATTGGTCCTCCTAGTGGTTCCTGACTCAATGAAGCAGAACTCTGACTGCCTTGAGAACTGTCTCTCGCAATCTCTGCAGCAATTGTCGCTTCTTGCTCTATTTCTTCATTCAACATTTGCAGATAATTTGGAAAAACAGGACATTCTATGGTATCCTTCGTTGCATTAAAGGAGTCTTCATAACAGAGAATATCTCCAAGAAGTTCCTCTTCTTCACGCCATGGTTTAAACAGTTGCAAAAGAGCCAAATAATAAAATTCTCTTTTATCTGGATTATCACAACTCAATTTGCGATGATTAATCAAATGACCTTTTTTCTGTTTCACTAGACATCCTTCACATCCAATGACTCCATATATTCCATTATTGATATCTTCTCTGATGTTCCTCTTATAAATATATCTCTGCAGAACTTCATAGAGACAAGCGTTCTCAAGGTGATGACTTCTATTTGGATAGTATGATTCCAACATGTTTGTCTTCAAAATATCTGTACTTTCTGGTTCTTTCTCCGCCAAATACTCTATCTCTTGTACAGATTTCAAAACTCGATTTCGTGTTGCAGCAAGACCTAGACTCACCCAAATGATGGTTCTAGATTTGGCATAGAGACTTGCTGACGACAATCGATCAGAACATTCATACGCTCCAATTTCTCGATGCGACAACATCTTCAGACTGTAACTGTATAATTTCTTGCTTAGACTCTTTTCATGTGAAATGTCCTCCCACATTTCCTTTAGTTCTGTATTTTCTTTTTTTGTGATGTAAGACGTCACATATCGAGCCACAGCAATAGAGTTGTCAGCAACAAATTGAATATCCATGTTAGCATTCCACATGGACAAAATCACTGGGTTGTAGTCGTTGATGTACTTGGACTCTTCGTCTCTTTTTAAATTGTATGTATTTTTTGGTGATTTCCTCGTCACAGTATGTCGCAGAGAAGACATCAAATTATTTACTCTTCCTTTAGAAATCACTGGTCGTGGAAAGCTGAAACGACATTTTGTGTAGAACTTGTCCTTGTTTCTGAATTTTCGACGACAGTACTTTCCACAACGATGGGATTGAAAGCGTAAAACTTGTTGCCTTAAACTGTTTTCTTCCGTAGTTTTCGGAACAGCACATGTTGAATACTCTTCAATGAAACTCATCACTGTCTCATCCGAATCTGTTCCAAATTTGGGTGCATCTTTAATCCACAACAACATATGTATGTGAGGAGCACCTCTCGCTTGATACTCCTTTCTCCAAAAGAAATCCAAAACCTCTCCAAGGGGAGGATTTTTTTTGTTGGTAATAAAAGACATCATAGCTTCAAATCTATGATTAAAATATCTGCATACATTCACTGGATCCAAAGAGCACAGTTCTTCCGGTGTTTTGAATTCTATATTTTGTATATTAGCATTGGCCTCTCGTAGAAATTGAAGTAAGTCCTCCCATGCATACTCGGCACAGCTAAGAGTGAGGAACCATGTAGGAGTTCCTAAGTTTCTTAGCATACATTTCAATTCCCCATGGCGACGGTACAAATACTCATTTGTACCACGCTGACATGCCATGAGATTGATTAGATGAGATTCTAAAATATTATCTTGCAGATTCACTTTCTCCATAAAGTCCCTTGCCAAAACATTTTGCAGATGTGCTCCACATTTCAGTATATGGTTTACTGCATAAGAAAGCCCAGACAAGTCACTTTCATACAGTAGATGAAACAAATAGAGAATGCATTGACGAAACCTTGCATCTTCAGCATATAATCTTACAGTTCGATATTCAGATGCAGGAATTTGAAGTGGTCGATCGTCATATCGTCCACCTCGACCTGTTGGAAATAGCTGTGGAAAACAACGAGCTTCCAAACTTTCTTCCCATACACTAATGGGACTTCCTTTTGCTGTTTTCATTTGAAACAAGTCAATTGCATTCTCCATTACTTCTTTGGAATGTAAAGGATGAACAGTATAATGTTCATATATTTCTTCACTTCTAGACACATCAACTTTTTCAATTTGGCCGCTTGAACAATCACTGTCTTCATCTGTAGCTGTTTCCTCTGCTGCAACACATACATCTTTGTAGTACTCATTGTTTTTGACTAAATACAACGTTGCCTTTTTGACTTTCCTAACATCCACTAAATCTTGCCAGATTTTTTTACTCTTTGTTGGAACCCCATTAACTAGAATAACTAAAGGTTCCTCTTCTACTTTTTCTATACCAATTGTATCAATATTTTTTTTCAAATCTAGGGGCAAATACACAACTCTTCCCTTTAATCTTCTCTGCAAATCTGTAGGAGGCAATTTCCCTATCTTAGGCTCCATGCGAACAATTGCCTGAAAAGGATGGACACATTGAATCAAAATAGACTCATATGTATTTAAATCTATCAATTCACGGGGAATGTCTATCAACTCCAGAATATTATGAACAGCTCTAGCAGGCATTCTGTTTTGATTTAATTTGTCATAACAATATTTACAAATACGCTGATCAGAACTCAAATCAAAAGAATTCTCCACCCACAAATAAGTTGCTAAATCTTTCCACTCATAATTATCCATCTTTTCACTTTTTGCATATAAATCAACTAACCTAGTCTGAATCTTATAATGAGTCCGTCGACAACACACACAAGTAAAATTCGGCCTTTCACTTGATTTCACCTTAAACCCGGTAATTTCCTTCTCAAACTTTTCTGTATTTAAAATCTGTACATTGTCTTCCACATTACCTTGAATTGCTGTCTCAATTTCTACACTGTCCTCTTGCTCACGGAAATAACAAATCTCAATTTCTTCACAAATCTTCTTCACATCTAATTCTGTTCCATGCAAAAGAGCACTGTTTAATTGTTTAAGCTTAAGTGCTGGACTTTTTGCATAATACAACATTCTCACTAATTTCCTCATTTTGGTATGATGCACTGCTAACATCCTAAAATGATGAAAAACACTCTGACAGACTTTTCTAGAAAGACAAGCCAGTGAATGGCCTTGCAAACCTGTGATTCCTCTCACTCTGCAAGGATCTAAGTCTTGCAACAACTTCATTTTCTGCTTTAGACTTTTCTTACTATATGTACGTAAGAAATTACAAAACAAATCAATTGATTCCTGTCGCACACTACAAATACTACTACACTTCCAAGTGTACACTGGACCCTTAGTACGTCTCCCTAAAACTCCATCAGATAACACCTCTTCTGGTTCTCTAGGCACAAGTTTCTCTTTTTCAATCGGACAACCGTCTTTCACTTCATACGCTCGACCACTGGTGTCAACTGCATGCACTAAATCATTCTCCTGGAAGTAACTCTCCTCATTAAAAAATGGCTCACAACTTGAACTGTGCATCCATTCTCCAGAAAAAACTTTACAAAAATTAGTCCGATTAATTACTCTATTCCATCTACTGTTTGATTTGAAAACATCAATTGTCTTGTTAAGTGTCCTAATTCTATTGATTATTAAAATAAATAATTTTTTCTTAACTTCAAAAGCCTGATCAACAATCTTCTCTACACTTTTCTTTTTCTTATAAAAAGCAGCTCTGTGTTTACCTTTCCTAATGTTTTTTAACAAATTTAAAACCACCCTATTGCGAAACATTCGTCTACGAATGTCTTTAAACTGATTCTGCCTTCTATTCCAATACATATTATTCTCTCCTGCTCCAGTTTTAGGATTCTTTGAAGTTCTCTCCTTCCTTTTCAATTTTACTCTCTCATTTTCTTTTTCTACATGGTGTCCATTATTTTTTCTGAATGTACATATGTTGCGTAAAAAAGACTTAGTTGTCTTACCAGGAGCTTTGTTCCTGTTTTTTGAAGTATCTGTTGTGGAAGAATGCTGTAATTCCGTTGCTGTTTTTGATTGTTCCCGGTTACGTTGTTTCTTTGTCCTTTCCTTTGTGGGCATCTTTGCTTTTTCTTCAAATAACGATTTCAATCTGTGTTAAAGAAAAACAGTAGCACATTATAGACCACTATTACCAAACAACAAAGCAATGACAAAAAGCAAACGTTCAATACAGCGTTTCAGATCAGGTGAGGATTCTCCAGTGGTGCACAAAAGGTGAGGACTGTATTGAAAAATATAGTGGAAGACAGCTCTGTCCACAACTACAAAGAAGATCAGACCTATGTCTAACTCCACTGCACTCTTATACACAGGCTTCACCACCTATGCTTCCCAAGAAAATATTGAGTTATATAGTTATATAAAATTGTATTTTATAAAATTGTGAAGCTCCATGAGAAAGCGTTTGCCTCAGTCTTATTCCTGTTGTGAGGCACGTGCAAGATTGTACCTCAGTCTTATCCCTGCTGTGAGGCAGATGATTGTAAATAGGATCTGTGCTGTGTTTCCTAAATGTGATGTCAAAAACGATTTTGGAGAAAATGATTGGTTTTTACATTTTTGATTATAATGTGGCGCAGATTTTAAAAAGTGACGCATCTACCTACATGCATCAATTTTTAAATATGGAGCAAAAAGGTACTTGTTTGGGTTTTCCTGGGGAGCGTAGTTGGTGAAGCTTGTGTCTAAGAGTGCAGTGGACTAGGCTTCATGAAGCATATCCCTGTCTGCATTCTTAGAGACAGGTGTCAATTTGACTCTTTACAATGATGTTACCTGTGTTTTAAATCAGTGTAGGAAGCATATTGAGTTTGTTTACATAGAGGAATTGTATTTTGTAAAATTGTGAAGCTCCATGAGAAAGCGTTTACCTCAGTCTTATTCCTGTTGTGAGACAAGTGCAAGATTTTGCCTCAAAACACCTGTGTCTAAGAATGCAGCAGAGATAGGCTTCATAAAGCCTAATCCACTGCACTCTTAGACACAAGCCTCAACACCTATGCTCCCCAGGAAAGCCCAAACAAGTACCTTTTTTTGCCCCATATTTAAAAAATGACGCATGTAGGTAGATGCGTCACTTTTTAAACCTCTGTGCCACATTATATTCAAAAATGTAAAAACCATTTATTTTCCCCAAAATCGTTTTTGACATTACATTTAGGAAACACAGCACAGATCCTATTTACAATCATCTGCCTCACAGCAGGGATAAGACTGAGGCAAAATCTTGCACCTGCCTCACAACAGGAATAAGAGTGAGGCAAACGCTTTCTCATGGAGCTTCACAATTTTACAAAATACAATTCCTCTATGCAAACAAACTCAATAAGCTTCCTACACTGTTTTAAAACACAGCTAACATCATTGTTAAGAGTCAAATTGACACCTGTGTCTAAGAATGCAGACAGGGATATGCTTCATGAAGCCTAGTCCACTGCACACTTAGATACAATCCTCACCACCTAGGCTCCCCAGGAAAGCCCAAACATGTACCTTTTTCCCCATATATAAAAAGTGACGCATGTATGCGTCATTTTTTAAACCTTTGCGCCACATTATACTCAAAAATTTAAAATCCATTTATTTTCCCCAAAATCGTTTTTGACATCACATTTAGGAAACACAGCACAGATCATATTTACAACCATCTGCCTCACAGCAGGGATAAGACTGAGGCAAAATCTTGCACATGAAGCTTCACAATTTTACAAAATACAATTCCTCTATGTAAACAAACTCAATATGCTTCCTACACTGAGTTAACACAGCTAACATCATTCTAAAGAGTCAAATGTATTTCTATTAAACATGCACACATTCTTTATTCCTTTTAAAAAATGTAAAAACTATTTTTATGCTTCATGAAGCCTAGTCCACTGCACTTTTAGACACAAGCCTCACTACCTACGCTCCCCAGGAAAGCCCAAACATGTACCTTTTTGCACCATATTTAAAAAGTGAGACATGTAATTAGATGCGTCACGTCTTAAACCTCTGCGCCACAATATACTCAAATATGTAAAAAAACATTCATTTCCTCAAAATCGATTTTGAAATCACATTTAGGAAACACAGCACAGATCCTATGTACAACCATCTGCCTCACAGCAGGGATAAGACTAAGGCAAAAGCTTTCACATGAAGGTTCACAATTTTATAAAATACAATTCCTCTATGCAAACAAACTCAATATGCTTCCTACATTGAGTTAACACATGTAACATCATTGTAAAGAGTCAAATTCACACCTGTGTCTAACAGTGCAGTCAGGGATAGGCTTCATGAAGCCTAGTCCACTGCACTCTTAGACACAAGCCTCACCACCTACGCTCCCCAAGAAAGCCCAAACATATACCTTTTTGCACCATATTTAAAAAGAGACACATGTAATTAAATGTGTCATTTTTTAAACCTCTGTGCCACAATATACTCAAATATGTAAAAAACATTCATTTCCCCAAAATCGTTTTTAACATCACATTTAGGAAATACAGCACAGATCCTATGTACAACCATCTGCCTCACAGCAGGGATAAGACTAAGGCAAAAGCTTTCACATGAAGCAAACAAACTCAATATGTTTCCTACACTGAGTTAACACAGGTAACATCATTGTAAAGAGTCAAATGTATTTCTATTAAACATGCACACATTCTTTATTCCTTTTAAAAAATGTAAAAACTATTTTCCCCCCCCAAAATCGTTTTTTACATCACATTTACAAAACACAGCACAAGTCCTACGTAGAAGCATTCCATGTCACGACTAAAAATTCACAATTTTACAAAATACAATTACTCTATGCAGTAAAAACTTTTTACCAAGCATTATCAAAAAGCATGACACAAAGCAACATGTAAAGACCACAATTTTCTTCCAAATCTTCTCCATAGAGTATACAAGTCTCTATGTATATTAAATGAATCATAACTCACCTTTACAAATGCTTTAGGAGATTCACAACAGTGTCAGATACACACACCAATATTTCTTTAGCAGAGCAAAAGGTATGTTCTCCAAGCACTGCAAACCATAAAGGCACTAAGCATGGGCGGATTTTGCGGATTGGCAATCCGCGAACTTGTGTATTTACGGATTCGCAATCCGCGAAGATCCGCGAACTCTAGCGGATTTGCGGATTTTTCCGTTTTTTGTGTTGGCGCGTGTTCGCGCCGATTTTGGGACAAGTTCGCAATTGCGAACTTACTTTTCGGCTTGCAACGGCCGCGACTATGTTGTTTCTACGTCTGGTTTATCATCACAGGTTCACAGCACCCTCTGTTTCACCACTGCCACCCTCTGGGACACCCATGCCACCCTCTAGTACATCCTCACAGGCACCTATTAGGTTTATTTATTACTGTAGATTATGGTGGTTGAAAAAAGCTAGCACACCTGCCCTTCTTCAACTGCCATCAATTAATTTGTGTTTCATTAATGTGTCAGTAATTTTGAAAGTTCCAGTCTGGCTGGCACCTGCTTCCTTCCTTATCTGTAATTTGCTTTTTGTTGCAGTGAAATTTTTTTTTTACAGGACCTTTATGGTGCTATTCTATGAGCCTGCTGTTTGGGTCATAGCAGGGTCATAGAATTGTTGCAAACTCTGGAGGGGCCCATCAGGAAGCACTACCTTGAATGTTACTAATGTTAAGTTTGAACTTTTGCACCTGCTCATTGCTTTCATTTTAGCTAAAATCGTTTTTTTTGCAATTTCGCGCGATATTTGGGGCGCGAATCCGTGCGAGATCGATTTCGGAAGCCGCGAATACAAAATTGTTTTTGTTGCGACGTGTATGTTCGCGTGATCTTGCGCGTGTTCGCGAGGCGCTTCTAGCTATTCGTTTGCCAAGTTACCCTATCGGTCGTACACGGGCGCGGCCATCTTGTTGGCGTGACGTAATTCCGTTTCCGCCCGCTATGTGTAATCTCGCAAAGTGTGCTGCTCGCGAGTACAATTTCGCGCGTACTCGCAAGGAAAATCTCGCGCGAACTTACCCACGCGGTCGTGAACGGGCGCGGCCATCTTGTTTCTCATTCATTGCTATGGTTCTGGGCATGCTTTCTGTATCCTCTCTCAATCTCTGCCATCCTTTGCTTGTTTGAAGTTTTTTTGATCTAATTTTACTTATTATCTAACCCTCAATTTTTCTAGCTCTATATTTTTGTGTTTTCTTCAGCTTTTATTTACTTTTAAACTACTTTTTTAAACTCTTTTCTTTTCTTCTTCACTATTCTATTTCTTCTTTATCATTTAAGTTTATTTCTGCCCAGACCATGGTAAAGGGAGCCGGGAAGCACCCTGAGAAGGGGAAGGGTCCCGCACCCCGTGCCCGGCTCCCGTGCGGGCGTTTAAGGGGGGAGCAAGTGGTCCCGAGGGAGATCTTCAGCGCGGAGGAAGTGGCGGCACTGATCTTCCATGTCCAGCGCCGCCTCCCCAAGACGATCCTGGGAGGCGGCAAGATCGCGACCGGCTATGGCATCCGGGAGCGCCGCCAGCGGTGGGAGAAGGTGTGCCGGGCCATGTACAAGATCTCTGGGGTCCGGCGCACATATAACCAGGCCACCCACCGCTGGACCGATGTCATGGACCGGGAGCGGGACTTGCTGGACGCGCTCGGCGTAGAGGTCCCCGGGCTTGGTGAGTAGTAGTAGTAGTACATTTACTACTCTGTTTTATCCTGCTCTGTTATTTGCAAATCTTTGTTCTTTACCAAGAGCAATAATGCTGCCGATTACATTGAGGTAAATTATATTTCAAAATCTTCTATGCATTTCATTTTCAGGTGCACTGCTCTCCTTCTCAGTAGCCTTGCTTGCTACTATGCTTCTTTGTTTTGTATGTTGTGTTCAGAAGCATTTCATTGGCCTGAGAAATTATGTATCAGTGTACTGTAAAGAAAAGAACTGCGTAATGCTAGACAGTAAGGGTCATATTTTCAATTACCGGCGCATCCCTGCAAAGTAGCAGGGATGCGGCAGTAATTGTGTGCCATGCCACCACCACCCATTGGCCCAAAACGTCACAGAAGCCTTACGCATCTGTGCCGTAAAGGCAGCGCATTGCTGGAGTTGCGTGCCAACGATGGCGCAGCTCCAGCAATGCTCTGGGGTACCCTATCTCCCCAATGCTGCATCAAGCCGTACGTCGGCTTCAAGCGCGCAGGGTTTGAGTCATGCATCATTGTCCTAAAAATGACTGATTGACATCTTGTAGATTTCCCTCAGCCACTTTTAGGATTCGTTCCTGCGCAGGTACGCCCTCCCTTGCGCCGGAACGCCCCCTGATGGCGCAGGGCTTTACAACGTGATGCATCGCCCATATGCCCATATGTGTTTTTTTTTTTAATATATACGCCGCACCAACACCATGGCGAGTCTTTTGTTCTGCCGCTGCGTCAGAAAAGGCACGCAACAATGGAGGAAAATCAGCCGCAACTTCCGCAAGGGACTTATAAATCAGCCCCAACAGACTGAAGTCCAGTGTCCTTCCTTTAGACAGTCACATGGCTATCAGAAGAAATAGTGGCGGTGGTGGCGGGTGGATTGATAGTTTGAGTATTCACTGATCTGCAAGCAGGATGGACTTTGTCTGTCACGTGTTGCGCACTACTGCCTGCAGTGCCAGGCCTAGGCAAACCTCTTTAGTAGTCTGTTTATTGAGTTACATAGGAACTTTCTAAGTCAACGTTCCGCAAATCAGGCAATACGAATAACGTAGTATACCACATGAGATAGATCCCGTGGAATAGTTGTCTATCTATTTGCTATTTTTCCAAAATATGTTGTTATTGTTCTTTTGAAATGTTTGATTTGGTTGAAAAATCTCATCCATGTTTTATGGTTTTTCTTTCTTTCATGTTGTACATCAGCTCCCCCCAAGGGCAAGAGGACACAGGAGGAGGGTGCTGAGGATGCAGGCCAGGATCGGGCAGGCGAGGGCTCCTTTGCTGGCCCCAGTAAGTTTACATTTTACTAAACAGTACCTATTTTTTCCTAGCGTTCCTCATTCGATTTTTTCTAAATCGTCTTTGATCTTCTTGTAGACTGGATATAAATTCTTATCCTGCCTCGAATATGACTCCCTGTGGTATTACTAGACTATTCTTATTAGTCTGTCTGTGTAGCTAACTAAGATTGGACATTTGGCAATTCCATTGGACTCCCATTATATTCAGCAATACCTCTATGCACTGTCTCCTTACTGACTAGATAGTGTGGCAGAGTCATTCAGCTCCCGAAGTCACCGATTATAGATCCCCAATGATCTCTAGATTATCGTACGCAGGACAAGAGAGTAGTACGGAGTCACAGCACAGTCAAGAAGTGTCAGAGGCACTCATGCTTGCAAAAATTCCAAAACCTTTAGCTCATCCACTCTAGTCTAGAGGAACAAAAACCACAGAGTCTATTTAAGTGTAAAAGCTTTATTAAAAGTAAACACATTTATTAAAATCTACTTTGTCATAAAACTATTTAACTGTAAACGGAAAAGTGGTTAGTGCTGACGATTAATTGGACACATTTCTTGTGGTCGAGCCGAACTCTCACCTACTTTGAACTTGATCCTGGTCGTGTTCTTAGGACTCAGGAGTCAAGCTTCTGTCTGTTAGGAGAAAAAGTGGTGCGTGTTAAAAATCAAAAGCAAGCATTCATCAGTTGTGCATAAAAGTGCAGCAAGACAACAGCCTTCCCTGGAAAATGGGACATTTTTACTATGGAGTAGACAGTCACAAATTATTACATTGTATTCTGTTTTTTTAACATTTCTCCTAGACCAAATATTATATAGTAGTGAGTGGTGTATTCTAACTTTCTTAAATGTACTTTGTAGGTGTAACATCTGGTGACGGGGCCAGCGCGGAGGTGGCTGTGTTGGACTTGGACGCGGAGGCCTCTGGGGAGGATGCGGCGTTAGAAGAGCTGGTGGCCGTTCCTGTGGGGGATCAAACGGTGGTGGCGGAAACAGGTAAGCTATATATTCCTTACTTATTGAGATTGAAGACTGCATAGTGTGCTTTCTGCACGGGTGTATTACAATTACAAATCAACCAGGTAGTAGCCTCCTCGAAATGTACTTCGACTTAGCTGTGAAGTTTTTGGTGAGAAGAATCCCAATAAGTTCTTAGACGAACGTGATGGATGGGATGAACGAAAAGCGAAAGAAGGGTGTAAGTAAGTGGGACGCGAACTTGTATGATGGCTGGCAAAGAAGAACGATATGTGTTTGCTTGGACCCAGAGGTGGCTGGGAAGGAAAGAATATGGTATGGTGCATGGCTGGGTTAATGATGAAGCAAGGATGGGTGGAAGGACAGCAGCCTGGGTGGGTGAAACAGAAACTGTATGTGTGCGTATACTTTGAATGAATGGATGCCTGGAGCATGGTATTCTCTGACTCTTACATAGCAAATGTGTATCTAGAGAGAGTAGATGGTCGCCAGGTGAAGTAAGTGTTACCTTGAAGAGCATGTACCACCGCACCCGCACGTCCGTCCCAGTGCAGGGAAGGCAAGGAAAAGAAATTGTAAATGTGTCCAATACTACCATGAATAGTAGCAGTACTTTGAATTGCGTTTGCATTCACAGCATATATCTGGTTATTACGGTGGACACTCCGTACCTCTCTTAATAACTTTAGTTTACTTGTAGTACGTCATTCATGTGTGGGTGTATCACTGTGTTCACTCAATATTAAGCAAAGCACCTAAAGTCATCTCATCTGTCATTAAATACGTCCCATGTGAAGTGATAGATAATCAAATTAGTTAGCTTCTTCAGTTTCCTTTTCTAGTACTCATTTGCACTGTAGGGTGAAAGGTAAATTAATTAAGCAGTAGCCCTTGTAACAGAGTATTCTCAGTGCCACCCGTAATAGAAAAGTAATAGCTTCACCACCTGCATGTACTGGACCGGTACAGTAACGCAAGTCTGTCTCCATCATCATGGTGTGCAACTTTTTTTCTCGGGTGCAACTTCACTGTGCTGTGTCCATGTCATTCTGCCGGCTTGCATAAGATAACGTACCCATTTCCCTAAACAAGAGAGAAGAAGAAGAATAAGACTGGTGTACTGTCATAGTCGACTGTAATGGAAGTCCATAGTGGTCGTAGAATTAGTTCATTAAACTACCACTACTGTTAGAGCAAGGATGCAGAAGTGGGAGGTTACATAGATACTGTCCTCAATAGTTATGTACTGTGCTTTCAATTTGCTACTTGTACTCTGTGACCCAACTTTCGGCTCAATCACTTTGTGTTATTAATAAGGAGCATTGGTTACAGACTATGTCTTTCTTTCTTCATATAGTTGCTCCTTCCAAATCAACAACAAGGAGGGAGCAGGCTAGATTGGCCCGGCAACGGAGGCTGGAGGCCACAGTCGCCGAGTATCGGCGGCTGGTGGCCCTGGAGGAGGAGGAGGACACGCAGTCGAGCGGGGCAACATCTTCGACTGTGACCACTGCATCCTCCTCCGTGACTAAACCAGCGGGACCGAGCCGGGCTAAGAAAGCCGACCGCCACCGCCAAGCACCCGAAATACCAGCTGCCCCCCACAGGAGCTGCAAGGAACGCCAACGCCGCCTACGAGTCCGCATGTCCAACCTGGAGCAGGAGGTCCTGAGGTATAAGACCTTGGTTAAGGGCCTCCGCTCCGAGCTTGCCACCCTCCGCAAGGAGTATGATGCCCATGCCGCATCATGCACCAGCACCAGCACCCTCCAGTAGTGGAGTGTCCCTTGCCCTTTTTTTATAGACTTTTGGGGGGTGGGATTTGGGAGTTGGGATCGTTTTGGGACGTTTCAGAGACAATCGTTGGGGTTAGGGTGGGTAAGGGAGATTATTTTGTTAGGGATAAATAAATATATTTTTCAACTTTATCTGACCATACCTGTTTTTTACTGCTTTTCAGTCTGGTGGGTGGGGGGCGGGGGTGTAACAGTAACTTTGTTTTCATGAACAGTCGTAGGACTTTAGTAGTACAACCGTCAATCTCTTGTCTACTCCGAAATAATACTCCATTATACTACCTCCCACCAAACGCTTATCTTACCTGTAATTTGTGTTAGAAATTAGGGCTAGGCCCAGGGCTGGCTCCAGGTGAAATGGGGATTAACGTTGTCATTCCTGGGCGGGTGACATTTCCTCATTGCGGTGTTACTAGTGGTGTGACACAGTGGCAGTTGCATGCCTATGGAAAAAAAGAAAACGAAACCTTGTTTGTACTCCTTACTGTAGCATTACAACGGTTACGGTACGATCGAGAAAATAGCAGGTGACAGTACACTAGAACAGTGCCATAATGTAGCCTAACAAATGGTAAAGTATTGCAAGTATAACTAGTACTTGCGTTGAATTTATTTGACATTGGCTACTACTACTAGAAGATATAGTACTGAAGCTGAGTAAGTCTAGAAGATATCCTCGTATTCCTTCACCAGCCTGTTGCTGCTATCACCTTATCCTCCCCAGCAAGTGTGTGGAATTATTGATGTCATTTTAGTCAGACATCAAGCAAAACAACACAGCCCGGGGGAAGAGGGTTAGGGTTTGTAAAATGGATGGGAATGGGGGTTTCTTTTTGGGTAGGTTTTGTTGAGAGAAGAAAAAAAAAGCAGAGCATGGACAAACAATAATTGAAGATACAGAGTTTACAGACAATCTTTGGTTACAAAGTAAAGGTAAGCACATGCAGCAGTCACACTCATAGAATAAAAGACAACAATGGATACTGTATCTGTATTGCGTATGTTGTTGGAGTTGTCCTGTTGAAATTGGTAAGTAAGTTGCATGCAGCAAACAATTCCTCTTATTGGCGGCACTCCTCCATTCCAGCTGACGCTTCGTCCATCAATGTGGTGGTGAACACTGACAGAAGAGACACCCTGTCCACTGCCTGCCTGGCGGATGTTGACTGAAACCCGGCCTGTAATTATTGAACGGAAAACAGGAAGTGCTATTACAATACCACTGATAAATAAATAAAAGGTATGTACGCTGTGTGGTTCAAAAAGTGACACTTTGATTTCCCTAATAGACAGTACAATATTTTTGAAATTGCGTGCTCTGTCTGAGTCACCTTTTTAAGGATCAATAAGTATGGCCAAAATATTATAGCGGATCTTTCCCCTCAAGGTGGGTGTACTACTGTGTTTTAGAACAAAATTTGACCTTCCCAGCAATGCTCCCACCAAGACCCTTACTAAAGCCAGTCGCAAAAATGTAGAAGAACCCAATCATATCTCCAAAAACGATGCCTAGCAGAAAAATGGTTACAAAACGTACTTTGAAAGTAACAGTAGACCCAAATACAGACCGTGGATTGTATTCAAACCACTTGCCTGCAAGCAAAAGTATCCATAGCCAGCATCGCTCCAACAGTGCTCTACAACAACAGAACCGCGTTGCAATAGAACCCCCCTAAACACATGCAATCCTGCTGCTAGGGCTAACCCTAACGAACCCTAACTTACAAAAAGTGCAAAAACTGGTGTTTCCTTATGGATTTTGTCCAACAAACTTCTAGCCGGTATTAGACCTTCCCAGGAATGCCCCAGGCAAGACCCGCCAACCCACCCGCAAAAAAACACGCGACACAACACCACCAAACAGCGAAAAAGCTAAATCTCATACTTACAATGTCTCTCGGCCTTCGGTCCAAACGCGGCGCTGTGCAGCTAGGTCGTCATCATCATCAATCATCATAACTCCTGTTTTCCACCACGGATTTCCTGAAAAGCAAATGCAATCAAGATTAGACTGTCGCAACAGTGCTTCGACAGAGACCCCGGCCGCAACCCACCCACGAACAGCAGGAAGCCCCCCAAAACGCTACATTGAGCAAGATGTCTGAAGAAATGGCAAAAAAAAGGCTTTTCCTTAAGGATTTTGTCCAAAACACTTCTATCCGGCATTAGACCTTCCCAGGAATGCCCCAGCCAAGACCCGCCAACCCACCCGCAAAAAAACACGCGACAACACCCCCAAACAGCGAAAAAGCTAAATCTCATACTTACAATATCTCTCGGCCTTCGGTCCAAAGTAACGCGCTGTGCAGCTAGGTCATCATCAATCATCATAACTCCTGTTTTCCACCACGGATTTCCTGAAAAGCAAATGCAATCAAGATTAGACTGTCGCAGCAGTGCTTCGACAGAGACCCCGGCCGCAACCCACCCACGAACAGCAGGAAGCCCCCCAAAACGCTACATTGAGCAAGATGTCTGAAGAAATGGCAAAAAAAAGGCTGTTCCTTATGGATTTTGTCCAAAACACTTGTATCCGGTATTAGACCTTCCCAGGAATGCCCCAGGCAAGACCCGCCGGCGCCAATCCACCCGCAAAAAAACACCCGACAACACCCCCAAACAGCGAAAAAGCTAAATCTCATACTTACAATATCTCTCGGCCTTCGTTCCAAATGCCGCGCTGTTCAGCTAGGTCATCATCATCAATCATCATAACTCCTGTTTTCCACCACGGATTTCCTGAAAAGCAAATGCAATCAAGATTAGACTGTCGCAGCAGTGCTTCGACAGACACCAAAAATTACACACAAACCCCCGGAACCCCGCCAAAGAGCACCTCAAAGGCAAGCAAGTCAGCAAAAACGGCAAGAAATTTCCACCTCATATTTGGTCCAAAACACTTTTGTCCATTATTAGAGCTTCACAGCAATGGGCCCAAAACCGTCAACTCACCCGCAAAGAAGTACAACACCCCCACAAGTGCTGAGTCTTTCTTCATTGTGCGTAATCCAGCACTCTGCTTGGAGGGAAATCGCAGTCTGGAGGAGGAGGATAGAGGAGCATGTTCTTCAGAACTTGTGAACCTGAGGAATGTAGACTGCGGCACCTTCAAATCAATAAGCAAACAAGTGAAGACAGTTCTGATGATGGTCTTGTTTTTGGGATTAGGTGATTAAAGTTTGAATTAAATTAACTGTGCAAAACAAAGAAAGAGAGACACAAAGCACACAGGAATAAAAGTGAATAAGGACGAAAAAGAAAGTTCTTGATTGATTGTCTCATTTTCAGGGCTCGGTGTCAGGGAATAAGAACAAGATTTCGTCATCATACTCTGCGAATTCAGGCTGGATGAGGTCAGTGGCACCGAACAGAGAAAAAATCCCCTCATCTACGTTGCTGTCCTCATCGTCTTCATGTGGCGTGCTTTCTCGCACTTTGTAATCTGGTGGTATGAGGTGCTGATTCATCTTGATCATTGTCAGCCGCTCCACATTTTTGGCGATAGGCGGCTCCGTTTGGCAGTTACAATGCCACCAGCAGCACTGAAAACACGTTCAGAAGACACACTTGCGAGTGGGCAAGACAAATAGTTTATAGCCAGGTTGTAGAGCTGTGGCCACAATTGTTTTTTGCCATGCCAATACTGCAATGGCTCCTCATTAAGAAAGACCACTGTTGAGTCATTCAGATAGTCCTGCACCATCGACTCAAGGTCATCAACTGTTCCTCCACTTTGCTTACTTTTTGCTGTGCCTGTGACATTTTTTCGAGAACCATACCCCATCAAACTTAGCCAATCCTCCTCCCCAGCCACTGTTAGTGTTGTCATTGTGTGTGGTGCAGATGATCCAGTTGCCGGTGTCTTTAACGGCTGAGAGGTCACTTGTGCCCCAGCCACAGGTGCAGAAGTGGATTCTTGTGACTGCGGATGGCCTGCTGATGCTGATGCTGATGTACTGGCTTCTCCTTCAATAACCTGCCGTTCTTTTTCAAACCTCTTGGCTGACCAGGCTAACCAATGTTTGTACTTTTGAACATCTGCATCAGCGAAAGGAAAGAATGCGTTGTCTGCCAGCGCCTTTTTGTAGCGTGGATCCAGAATAGTAGCACAAATGTAATGCTGATCTGAGTTGATGTTTTTAAGACGTTCATCACCACGTAGGCGATGTAATAATTTCTCAGACAAAATGAAATGGTTTTTTTTTTTTTCATCTTTTTCAAACTCAGAAGAAACCGCCATCAGTTGGTGCTCCAGTATGCACAACAATGGGATAGCTTTTCCCAAATTACAGTCCTCCTGGCTGACTGCACGCGTGAAGAACTCAAAAGGACGAAGCATGTCTGTCAGGCTTTTAACTATGGCCCATTGCGCCTTACTCATCCGCAGGTCCTCCTTCTGAGATGTAGCCTCTGTCAAGAAATAGTGATCGAGTACCGTATACTGCTCATGCAGACGCTCAAGCATGTAGAAGGTTGAGTTCCAACGTGTTGCCACCTCCTGGATGAGTGCTTTCACTGGCATTCCACGTTGAAGTAGCAGTCTCCGCAGATGCTTCCGGGCCTTAAAAGAATGGCTGAAATGGTTGCACATTTTGCGGCAGGTGGCCATTACCTCGAACGCTGGACTCTCTTTATCACTCAAGAATTTTTGAACTACCAGGTTGATACAGTGCGCCAAACACGGCACTCTGACATGGTGACCCTGTAACATGGCCTTAACTACATTGGCGCCATTATCCGTGGAAACATAACCAATCTTGCGTTTTAGGGGGGATAGCATTGACAACACCTTTTTGTCAAACTCTTCCAAAAGGTTTTCTGCTGTGTGACTTTTCTCCAAGGCAAACATGGCTAGTGTTGCATGTTTCCGAGCAGCTTTGAAAACTTGGTCCGGGTCAACACCTGCGTTTAGCTTTGCTATAACACCTGAAAAAGAGACCCAGTGTGCAGTGATGCACATGTAATCATCGCCTGGGCCACTGGTCCACATGTCTGTTGTCAGATGTATTGTGTGAACAGCACTCTTCTGCAAAGCTGCCCCAATCGCCTGCAGCACATCTTCATGTAGTGCTGGAACCGCAACTCTGGCAAAATAGAACCGGCTCGGAACCTTCCATTTAGGGCAGAGCGTTGCAACTAATTCAAGAAAACCTACCGCTTCTACAAAAGAAAAAGGTAGAAGGTCCACAGCTAGCATTTTAGCCAGCTTAGTGTTATACAGACGCGTCAGTGGGTGGTTGCGTTCATATGGCACCTCTGAAGTAAGCATTGTTCTAATGTTGCCCTGGACCAAGCATTTACGGGCTGATAATGACTTCGTTGACCCAATTTTGCTCGCTGGTGAACTTTTGTGCGTTGGTGTCTCACTCGCTCCAACACTCTTAGTGTGCCTCACATTGGGTGTGCTGCTGAGAGGGGTACTGGGTGTAAGGGAAGTGTTTGACACGTCTTCTTCCTGCTCGTCAACATCAGATGAAACATCAACGTTTCCTTGATTTTGGCCTTTCTTGATCGCAGCTAGGTGCGCAAACCATTGGACAGCGTGCTTTCTGTCAAGATGACCACTCTGGCCGCCGGTACCATAGTTGCTACCTGGCTTACCACGACTAACTGCAAGCTTACAAAGGGTACAAATGGCAAACCTTGGATTTTTGGGACAAACAGTAAAGAAGTCCCAAACTGGGGACTTGAAGTGTCTGTGGGACCTGGAGGAGGCGGCGATACTGGTGGTGGTGGTGGTCATGAAGCTAATGCCAGATGAAGTGGAGGATCTGGATTGGCCAACTTTTGTACGTTTTCCACTTTCACCGCCACTAATTAAGGTCGAGGTTGACGCAGGTCTCTTCTTGCCAGAAAGAAATATGGAAGCGGGACGAGTTGGTGTACTACTTAACTCCAATGATTGTGGTGTTTCCACTGCCTCCTCATCGACAACATCATCATCATCATCATCACGCGCAGCAGCTCTTCGGGCTAGGGTCAAAATGTCTGTTTGCTGCATGCCCGCTGGGGCTGCAGTGACCTTTATGATGACTGGGTCGTCGTTGGCAGAGTCTTCATCAGCAGCAGTATCCGCCACTTCTTGTTGAGCCTCATCACACTCCATAAGTCTGAGACTTTGGACGAGCTTCCTTTTACGCTTAAGTACCTTTGTTGGATCATGGTGTGCCTCACTCTCAGACGGCTGTGGTGCTGGTTCCCAAGTTTGATCCGTATCATCAGAAGGAGGTGTGCTTGAAGAGGATGTAGACACCACCCTTGATCTCTTCCTTGCTAGGGTTGTGGAAGACAATGAAGGATCATCAGGAGGAGTGGCTTCCTCAAATGATACCTCGCCTTGATTGTCGATTTCCTGATGTGCCCCTACTTCGGGAGGAACAACTATTGTGGGCACTTGTTGTGACCCTCCATGCACCTCTGCATGCGCATCTCCTTGCGCTGCCTCTCCTTCCACATGTACTTGGGCTTGTACTTGCACATGTGATTGTTGTTGCCGCTGTGGTTGTTCAACACTCGTCAGATGAGCTACAACAACCTGTGTTGATTGAGGGACATTGCTGCTGCTTTCTTGCGATGAGCCAACATCACTGGTCGATGGTGATTGAAGAAGTATACTGGCTGCCTCTGCAGCACTCAAGGGCTTGGACTTAAGTTGGCGTGGTGGTGGTGGTGGCACTGAGCCCAATGGAGCGGGGGTGCTGCTGCCAGCTTGGTCCCCAGCAGATCCCGCTGCAGCTGCTGCAGGCATACTTTTTTTTTTACTCACAAAAAAAGGGGCGGGCGGCACACCAGTGTCCTTGGTAACTTGCTTCTTCTGCTCCTTACTGGCACCTTTCTTGCTAGAGGAGCTACGGGTTACTTTTTTTGGGGCCATCTTCTTCAGAGCAGGTCAGCAGGCAGCAGTTGCACGAGTTGCAGAGGGTTCTGTGTCCAGACGTGACGTCGCGTGACGTTATGCTGCACACACCGCTGCAGGACTTCTTCCTGGCACTGGTGGTTCTATTGAGTCTTCTTGTGCACCTAAAAGCAATGGAAGACAGAGGAACATCAGTTCAGTTATACACCCCAAAAAATCGACAAAACACAGAAAAATGAGCACAATCCCATGCCATCCATGATGTTTACATTGAAGACACCCCACAGAAAGACTAGGGACATGCAAGTATGCAACACTCACTACCCCTGGGCATAAGGGATGAAAAGTAGGCAAAATAAGTGCAGGCCTCAGACACTGCCTCTCCTCAAAATGGCCCCCTTACACCCCAAGCACATGTTGCCTGTACCAGCCAGCACTCAAGATGGCCACCACCACCACCCACATGGCCAGTCCACATCAACAGTACACCCCCAAAAAACAGAAAAACAGCCAGAAATCACCACAATCCAATGCCATCCATGATGTTTACATCAAAGAGAGTGAGACAACACCACAGGCACACTCAGTCCATGCACCACCACCACCCCTGGGCAAGCAAAAGGCCACACCAGCAGCCCCCCAAAAACGACAAAAAACAATAAAATAAGCACAATCCCAGCCCATCCATGGCCTCAATTATGTTTAAATTCAAGAAGACACCCCACAGAAAGACTAGGCCCATGCAACATTCACCACCCCTGGGCAAAGGGCCACACCAGCAGCCCCCCAAAAACGACAAAAAACAATAAAATCTGCACAATCCCAGCCCATCCATGGCCTCAATGGTGTTTAAATTCAAGAAGACACCCCACAGAAAGACTAGGCCCATGCAACACTCACCACCCCTGGGCAAAGGGCCACACCAGCAGGCCCAAAAAAACGACAAAAAACAATAAAATCTGCACAATCCCAGTCCATCCATGGCCTCAATGGTGTTTAAATTCAAGAAGACACCCCTCAGAAACACTAGGCCCATGCAACACTCACTACCCCTGGGCATAAGGGATGAAAAGTAGGCAAAATAAGTGCAGGCCTCAGACACTGCCTCTCCTCAAAATGGCCCCCTTACACCCCAAGCACATGTTGCCTGTACCAGCCAGCACTCAAGATGGCCACCACCACCACCCACATGGCCAGTCCACATCAACAGTACACCCCCAAAAAACAGAAAAACAGCCAGAAATCACCACAATCCAATGCCATCCATGATGTTTACATCAAAGAGAGTGAGACAACACCACAGGCACACTCAGTCCATGCACCACCACCACCCCTGGGCAAGCAAAAGGCCACACCAGCAGCCCCCCAAAAACGACAAAAAACAATAAAATAAGCACAATCCCAGCCCATCCATGGCCTCAATTATGTTTAAATTCAAGAAGACACCCCACAGAAAGACTAGGCCCATGCAACACTCACCACCCCTGGGCAAAGGGCCACACCAGCAGGCCCAAAAAAACGACAAAAAACAATAAAATCTGCACAATCCCAGTCCATCCATGGCCTCAATGGTGTTTAAATTCAAGAAGACACCCCTCAGAAACACTAGGCCCATGCAACACTCACTACCCCTGGGCATAAGGGATGAAAAGTAGGCAAAATAAGTGCAGGCCTCAGACACTGCCTCTCCTCAAAATGGCCCCCTTACACCCCAAGCACATGTTGCCTGTACCAGCCAGCACTCAAGATGGCCACCACCACCACCCACATGGCCAGTCCACATCAACAGTACACCCCCAAAAAACAGAAAAACAGCCAGAAATCACCACAATCCAATGCCATCCATGATGTTTACATCAAAGAGAGTGAGACAACACCACAGGCACACTCAGTCCATGCACCACCACCACCCCTGGGCAAGCAAAAGGCCACACCAGCAGCCCCCCAAAAACGACAAAAAACAATAAAATAAGCACAATCCCAGCCCATCCATGGCCTCAATTATGTTTAAATTCAAGAAGACACCCCACAGAAAGACTAGGCCCATGCAACACTCACCACCCCTGGGCAAAGGGCCACACCAGCAGGCCCACAAAAACGACAAAAAACAATAAAATCTGCACAATCCCAGCCCATCCATGGCCTCAATGGTGTTTAAATTCAAGAAGACACCCCTCAGAAACACTAGGCCCATGCAACACTCACTACCCCTGGGCATAAGGGATGAAAAGTAGGCAAAATAAGTGCAGGCCTCAGACACTGCCTCTCCTCAAAATGGCCCCCTTACACCCCAAGCACATGTTGCCTGTACCAGCCAGCACTCAAGATGGCCACCACCACCACCCACATGGCCAGACCACATCAACAGTACACCCCCAAAAAACAGAAAAACAGCCAGAAATCACCACAATCCAATGCCATCCATGATGTTTACATCAAAGAGAGTGAGACAACACCACAGGCACACTCAGTCCATGCACCACCACCACCCCTGGGCAAGCAAAAGGCCACACCAGCAGCCCCCCAAAAACGACAAAAAACAATAAAATAAGCACAATCCCAGCCCATCCATGGCCTCAATTATGTTTAAATTCAAGAAGACACCCCACAGAAAGACTAGGCCCATGCAACACTCACCACCCCTGGGCAAAGGGCCACACCAGCAGGCCCAAAAAAACGACAAAAAACAATAAAATCTGCACAATCCCAGCCCATCCATGGCCTCAATGGTGTTTAAATTCAAGAAGACACCCCTCAGAAACACTAGGCCCATGCAACACTCACTACCCCTGGGCATAAGGGATGAAAAGTAGGCAAAATAAGTGCAGGCCTCAGACACTGCCTCTCCTCAAAATGGCCCCCTTACACCCCAAGCACATGTTGCCTGTACCAGCCAGCACTCAAGATGGCCACCACCACCACCCACATGGCCAGACCACATCAACAGTACACCCCCAAAAAACAGAAAAACAGCCAGAAATCACCACAATCCAATGCCATCCATGATGTTTACATCAAAGAGAGTGAGACAACACCACAGGCACACTCAGTCCATGCACCACCACCACCCCTGGGCAAGCAAAAGGCCACACCAGCAGCCCCCCAAAAACGACAAAAAACAATAAAATAAGCACAATCCCAGCCCATCCATGGCCTCAATTATGTTTAAATTCAAGAAGACACCCCACAGAAAGACTAGGCCCATGCAACACTCACCACCCCTGGGCAAAGGGCCACACCAGCAGGCCCAAAAAAACGACAAAAAACAATAAAATCTGCACAATCCCAGCCCATCCATGGCCTCAATGGTGTTTAAATTCAACAAAACAGTTGTATCATGCACCCATAACCAACCCTGGTCCTACTGGATACTGTGGCTACCCACAATATAATTTATTTAATTTTCTGAAAAAGTTCCAAAATTGTACTTGCAGCAACTGTAATGCCCCAAACAAACTTACTTGTGAAAGTTGATTTCTAATCCAAAAGTGATCCAAAGACAGTCAAAAAGGCCTCAAATCCAAATATCCAGCAGCACCCACAAAAAGTAATCCTTCCAGCTCCAGATCCAAATGAAAGTGAACAGGAGATGGACAAAGCACTGGGAGGAGCCTGCTGGACAGGAACAGGAAGTTGGAGACTGTGGGGCACTTCCTTCCTCCCCCCCCCCCAAAATGGACTCCTTGCAAAAAAAAAGGCCATGCAAATGTCAACCTGAGGAGTGATTCTGATAAAAATCATAATTTTCTGAAGGTTTATCCTGTTTGCTGGTGATTTTCTTGTGCGAAATTGCAAAATCTCTATTTCGCAAGTGCGAGATTGTTCCTTTCCGCCGCAACTACGTGTTCGCAATTGCGAACTCTCGCGAGGTGTGCTGTGCAAGGTGGCAAGCCGCGAGTACGTATTCGCGGGCGACAAACTCCCGCGGGAACACGCAGCAAGATATAAAATGGCGCGTCACTCGCAAAGAAAAACAACTCGGCAAACGCTAAAATGACGGAAAGTGAACGCCGTGCACCACGCCGCGCGCCGCAACCAAGCAAAAAATCCGCCGCGAGCGGATTCACGGATTTTCGACAAATTCGCGAGAGTTCGCGGATTGCGGATTTGCCGAAAATCCGAAAAATCCGCGAGCGGAGCGGATTTTACGCCCATGCTTATAAACCTCTAATTCTACACAGATATCCCTTTTTGATAACCAATTAAAACTCTTCCCTCTCTATTTTCAAACCAACACCCTTCCCCCCCCTCAGCCTTTTCTACCTGTTACCATAGCAACTCCCTCCTCACTGAGCTCCCAGGGTTAAAAGTTTATTCTACAATGTTGCAAATCACCTCTGCAAGGATGTTTGACCTGCAAATACACCAGCTTATCTGGTGTAAGGTTTCTTTAAATAACTTTTTTTTAACCATTCAAATTACTTCTTACACAGAACACAACCATGCACCCTAACTTTCAGTTTTCACCTATCTCATTCTACCAATCATTGCTTGTGATTCAAGAGCACTGAAACTCCACAGGTTTTTTTTTAAAACTCCTATTATTCCAAGTGCCATTTCTTTTCCACACTTCATCTAACTGCACCAGAATCTCCTCTGACCATGTATTCTGTCTGGATTATTGGACATAGCTATATCCACTGGGCTCAAAGGTATGCTAGTACCAGAAATTTACACAACCTTGATTTATCAAACGTGAACATAAACATAAAATGGATTGGCCACAGAGGATTAAAATGTCACCAATTGATTCCATTGGTGAAAACCTTTTTGCATTTGCCACACCCTGACCTGTTAATTGTGCACTGTGGAGGAAATGACTTGGGCACTTTGGCTGGGGTAGGTCTGGAAATGCTTTTAAAGGACACCTTTGAGCAATTGATGGCACTTTTTCCACAAACTGCCTTGGTATATTCCAATATATGCCAAAGGCAGAAATGGAAGTGGTCCAACCAATTTTGTCCACAATTTGAAAAAGCACGAAAACATGTGAATAAATCTGTTTCTGCTTACATGAGAGACTATGGAATGGGTTCAATATGCAACAACAACTTGCGTTACAACATGCAAGATATTTGCAGAGAAGATGGTGTGCACTTCTCAGATGAAGGGAATAGAATATTCCTCCTGAATTTAAGACTGTGCATTGGTACCTACTTGTAGGTACCTAAATCAGCTACAGAACCCAATAGCCCTTTTCAGGGCTACCCTATCTCTGATCACTCCAAATGATTATCTTTTTCTAACTTTCTTCACTATTTTTCACTATAGTACGCTCCCCGGTACGCTTCCCGGTGCGCGTACCGGGTGCTCCCCCCGCTAAAAATAAAAACTTTTTTTTTCTTGTTTGCCTATTTTGGCCTCCTAAGACCCCCTCAGAAAACCTAGAGGGTCAAGCAGTGCCTACGATGCCCCCTTATACCCATTCCCAACGTTGTTTGTCCTCCATTTTCTATCTGAAATCTACCGAAACACAAAATGGAGGACTCCCGTAGCGCTGCCGTAACGCGTACCGGGGCGCGCACCGGTGAGCGCTCCCAACATTTTTTTAAAGTTAATTTACATAAAAACCTCTGTAGAAAAGTTCACCAAATATAGAATAGGCAATACTACATACCAGTCCCTACCATTTTCCCAAATTTGGTGGAATTCCATTCAGACATTTGACCTGTAGCCCTGTCTAAATATCCTGAGGTAAATTACATAACAAAAACACATCTGAAGTGTTAGAATTGACAACCAATTAAAATGTTACTTTCATTTTCTATTTTTTTTTCCTGACATTTGATTGGTTATGTACATGAATATAAATGAAAAATGAGAGGGAAACACGGCCATTTTGACTACAACTACCTGAGGTACATCTTGAAAGGATTTTCGCATTTTTTCTTCTCCACCTCTCTCTAAAGTAAGTTGATAATTTGTAAGGGGCACTTTAAGTTAATTTGTAAAAACGTTTTCTGATAATTATTTACTGTCCCTCTGCTATAGTTGGAGATAGAGATAGGCTCCTCTGTTATATTTATTGATTGACTTAGGCTTCTCTGCTATAAATATGAATTTACTTACGCTTCTTCACAGGCACTTTTTTTTTATTTCTACTTCCTGCCTGTTACCATACACTACCCAAAGTTAACTTAACTGTTAAAAAAACAGAACTACCTGTCTGAACTTAAACACAACACTGCCCTAAATCTACTGATATAGTTATTTTTTTTGCAATTTACAGCAAAAAAATGGAAGGGAAGCAAGAAAATATCAATATTTCCTTCGAGATTACATCTGAGGAGATTCTAAATGGAGATTTTTTGGATGAAGATTTTATGGATCAGTCTTTGGATGAACAATTTATTGAATGTTGACAAGACATAGAAACATGCATGTTTGAGGAGATTCCAGATGATGTAATGCTGGTAGTTTTATTGAACTATGAAAATTCTGACCAATAAATTTGTATTTAATAATTAAAAATTGTTTGAGACATTATTCATTTTTATATCTAATTCATGAAGTACTACCAAAATAATTATGTTTATATTATAGTATAAAGTGAAACTTACAATATACTGTGCAATTTTAAAACATCATAAGGGAGCAGGGTAGACTACCCATGATCCCGTATGTCTTCTCAGGGAGTACTTAAACGATCTGTTTCTGCTTTCCTGACAGACTATGGTATGGAATCCATATACCACAATAACTTCTGTAACAACATGCAAATTATCTACAGAGGAGATGGTGTACATTGACTTTAAGACTCAGCATTGGTACCTACATGTTGGTACTTAAAACACCCAAACAACACAACAACTCTATTCAGAGATACCCTACCTCTAAGCACTTTAAATTATTATTTTAGTGTTTCACTTAGTTTTCCCCATGTGTAGACGTGGGGGAGGTGTGTGTGGGGGATGTGCAGGGGGTGTCTGTGAGGTGTGTATGTGTGTGTCTGTGTGTCTAGGGGGATGAGGTGTATAGGTGTGTGGGGTATATGGATGTGGGTGGGGATATTGGTATGTAAGGTGTGTGTGTGGGTGTGTGGGGTGTTTGAGTGTAGGTGGGAGTGTGGGTGTGTGAGGTGTGTGTGGGATGTGTGTGGGTGTGGGAGGTATGTGTTTAGGATGTGTATGTATGTATGAGATGTGTGGATGTGTCTGTGAGTTGTCTCTGTGTGTGTTGGGGGGAGATGTGTGTGTGGGATGTGTGGGGTGTGTCTGTGAGATATTTGTGTGTATGTGCATGTGTGTGTGTGTGTGTGTGGTGGAAGGGGGGTGAGGTGTGTGTTTGAGTATGGGTGTGTGGGATGTGGGTGTGGCTGTGGATGTGTAAGGTGTCGATGTGGGGGTGTGGGGTGTTTGACTGTGGGTGGAAGTGTGCATGTGTGAAGTGTGTGTGGGGAGTGTGTGGGTGTGGGGTTGTGTGCATGTGGGTGTGTGTGGGACACACTTGTAGGTACCTAAAACAGCCACAGAACCCAAAAGCTCTTTTCAGAGCTACCCTACCTGTAATCACTCAAAATGATTATTTTACACTATTATTTTCACTATTTTTCACCTAAGTACGCTCCCTGGTACGCTCCCCGGTGCGCGTACCGGGTGCTCCCCCCGCGAAAATCGAAAAAAAAATATATATATTTGTTTGTCCCACGGGACCCTTTTATGGCCCCCACATCAAACCTAGGGGCTCGGGGGGGTGTACCCTGCCCCCTTTTGCTAATTTTCCCCTTTGATTTTTGCCACCTCTTGTATCTCAATCCTACCGAGACACAAGATAGCGGCCGCTGCTGACTGTTTCGAATGTTTACAGACACCCGAGAACCAATCAGCTTGCCGTGCGCAAGTCGCGTGGCGCGCCCGGAGCGCTCCCCGGTACGCGTACCGGGGCGCGGTTACAGATATATACATTTTTTTAAACCTAAATTACTCAAAATCCACTGGAGCACATATCTTGAGACATAGCAAAGGCACATCGGGCAACCAGTCCCTACAATTTTGCCAAGTTTGGTGCAAATCCATTCAGCTTTTCAAGCTAAAACTGCGACAGACCGCCCTATGGAAATTAACATGGGGAAAACACGTTTTGGGACCCCCCTTTTATCTCAGCCCCCGCTTGACGGATCCCCCCCAAACTTTTAGGGAAGGAGCGGAGTGCCGCGAGGCAAAGTTGCTGACAAATTCAGCCTGATTGCTCAACCGGCGCCAAAGTTATTCCAAATAGAATGTTGCGATTTCCCTATGGAAATCAATCCTAACTATATATACCTACTGGCGACCGCCGGTAGGTAATATATATATATATATATATATATATATATATTTATATGCGTATGTGTATTTTGACTGCTAACCATGGCCCACTGCGTGTTCTAAAACCCCTAAAACATGTTGAAATTAGCTATACCCATAATTGGCAAATTGAACGGACCCTGTATATGGTAAAAAGTGTATCCAGGGCCTGTAAGTTAAATGTTACATGTAGACTATAGTGACCGAGCAGACATGACTTCATGGTTACCACTGTAGTCTATCTATTCAGTTCTAAAACTGCAAATTTAACCTGCCAAAATAAAATCTTTTGACCGGTACAACCCTCCTTTTAAATGTTACATAATCCCTCCTAGGTAAGCCGTAATGCCCACAAGTCAGTGCACATGGTATATAAAAGTAGGACATGTGAAAGTTTAATGTTAAACCTGTTAATACGGTAAAAAACAAAACAAAGCTAGTATTTTTACTTTAGCAGCTTTGGCTGCTCCATAGGAAAGCTTTGGGATAAAGTATTACATTTTGTTATCTCCCTCTAAATAAGATTTAAAAAAGCATTAATTGCAAGCCCAATTTACTGGTAAAGTCAGATTTGTATTACATTTTTGGAAAATATACTTTTAGAAAGTTATATTTTCCCTGCCTAAAGACTGTAGAAGCCAATTTACATGAGCTACAGCTGTCATACAGCAGCTGAAACCCCCTGAATGAGGTGTGAACTTGCTCCCGGATCTAAGACAAGGGCATTGATTGAGCAGAGGTGTGTGGTTCCCCTAGCAGAATGACCATCCAGACTGTGCCCAGGAACTTCATGAACTTCAAAGAAGCCTATCCTGTCACAGGTAAATGTTAGCTAACGCCTGAGTAGGGTAGTCTTTTGTCCACCTTTTCAGGTGGGCAACTGTCCCAGTGGGAGAGCAGCTGCCCCCAGAACTAGTTTGAATTGAGTTGACCACAGGGGCGGGATTGCTCATTTACCTGGCCATACCTATTGGATGGACATAGGAGCGCAGCACAGGGGTAGAATGGTTCTTCCATCTTGGTTTTAGGTAGTGAACTGTAGAATTGTTTGCAGTAGGGCACGCAGGAACTGCTGCAAATGTGGACAGGGTTACCCTTGGGACCTTTTCTTCTATTGGTTAGGGAGGAGCCTAGGAATAAATGTGCTATCCCTGGGCACTCTCTTCAGAACACTGGACATGTGTAAAACAGAAGGATTGCACCAGGATGTTGAGCCCAGTGAGGAGAACAGAAAGGCTGAATTTGCTCTCACTTCCCAGGACAAAGGAATTGAATACAACAGTCAGTTGGCAATTGAATTCAATGAAGGTGCGGTGCTGCTGGGCCACAGATTCAGGTTGTTCTCTCCCTTAGCTTTTCCTCCGTAGCAAAGGCGTTTCAGCTGGATGTCACAGGGAGGGTATTTGGCCCTGTTCAGCTACAATTTGCAGCCTTGCCCCAATGGAGGAATCTGACCTCCAGAAAAGTCTGAAAGTCGAAATGTTCACCGGGCAAAGGCACCAAAAGTATTCTGCCAGCTAGGGGCTTTCTTTGGATGCAAATTTTGAATTTCTTCTATACTAGGCGTGAGGTTCTTTGAAATCTGAACCTGTGTTTAAAATATCATTATTCTGCTATGATTTTGATATCAGAGAAATGAAAATGGCAAGTTTTATATGTGTGTGTATTTTCATCACGATACAATGATGAATGCAGAAGTTATTGACAAATTCATTGTGAGCCCACAGGTTCTATGTTGTGAGCAGCAGCCATCTTAGGTGTTGCCCTTTACATAGGCATATACATGAGCCAATGATTCTGGTAGAGCAAGTATTAAAGGACACGTACCCCTTAGCTTGAGTTCTTCCTGACTCCCATTTGACCTGAACAGGCTGAATCTGCCTACGTGATGTTGGCCTCACCAAACCAGTCCATGCCCTCTAGTCAATCCATATTAAAGATCTGAGCAACTTGTTGTGTACATTGGCCTGAGCAAGATTAGAAGGCCGAATACAGTAGCCATGCCTGTTTATGACCCACAAGCATCCCTTATCCTACATTTCTATCTTCCACACCTGGCTCCGTTTCTCTGCTTCTGGGCTTTTACAATGGGGAGGTGACCGTTTATATGATGGGGAGGAAACCAGTTCTATTGTGATTTACTCCGGCCTGCACAGGAAAATATGTGAAGTTTGACATATGTTCATGATGGAAGATGGGTTGGACAGTTTGGGCAAGCAAACTGGTATTTGTAATTATAACATGCTTTGTTAGTAACATGGGAGTGACCTACAATGATGTGTTTCAAAGCAAGAATGTGAGCCTAGGGCCAAACTTTTTGTATAAAAAGCCTGCCTGAGAAAGCTCAGGCAGGCTCCCTCTTTCAGTTGTAAAACTACGGTTGGACGACGAAGCCTCATAATTAATTATAATAAAGATGTCTTTTAATTTTACAGATTGGCTGTCAATTCCTTTGCTGCTTTATTATGCAAACTTCGGGATAGATCCCTGGTGGGGAGAGTGAGTCATTTTCTACTTTTCCTCAAATGGCGCATCCAACTGTGGGCCTTATCATTGAGTGGTTATCTACAAGGGTGTTTTGTCAAAGGATGGAAAAACTGCTGGGAAAGACAAGACAGAATTCTACCAAAAAGAGGTACTCTGGGCACAGGGTTTTCTGGGGGATTATCTGTCTCTGTGGCCCAGTATGTGTTTTGATTTTTCTGACTTAAAACTCTCCTGAAGTTGCCACTCCTGACTAAGGAACCCATTCTTTTTTTGCTGTAAGTATTTTTTAACAGACTGTTAGTGCAGTGGGGAATTGACAGTTACAATTTGGATAAATATTTGTGTATATGCAAATTGCAATTTGTATAGGCAGTTAATGAAGAGATATTTTCTCCATCTGCTTTAGTTGAAGAATAAAAGTGGGTCGCTCCCAGTCCTTTGTGGTTCTGAGTCCTTAGTTATTTATTGGTCGCAGAAATGTGACGCGGTCCTTAGTATTTATTGATACTCTTGGTTGTTTTTGTAGATTATCACTGGTTGCTTTTGTTAAGATAATCTTTGGTTTGGGTACCGGTACATTTGGTTCATTTGGTAGGCCTTTGGTTGCTGTGGTTCAGATTATCGCAGGTTGCTTTAGTTGGATAATCTTCCTCAGTATTGGTTCCTTAGTATTATTTGAACACTGCAGTATTCAAAAAACCGTGGGTCACGTACATTTGCGTGTATATCGTTGGAGATAGCCCCATGAAGTTTGAAACCCGACTAGTGAGCGCAGATGCCTGGTCGCGGTATTTTGTTTTGTATTAGTACTGACTAGGTTGCAACAAAGGATTCCCGGTTGGAGGATTCGCGTCTGATACCTCCGGTTGGAACTCCAATTTATGAGCTCTCTTTAAAGGTCTGTGAGGCTGTCCCTTTTGCAGCCTTCTGGAAATCTGTTGAAGAATTAAAAAAAAACAAGAAAAATAGGAACAAAAACGTTTTTGTTGTAAATATGGTTTACAACTAGTATTGGCAGGTTATTTTTGAGCACAGTCTGTAGGCTGTTCCTTGTTTCTGTCCTAAGTGTTGACTTATGGGTTAAAATGTGTGTTTAAATGTCTATGTTATTTGTGGGTTTTGTTGTAAATTGCGACGGCGCTATTTACAAGAAATGGTTAGAGCACGCTGTTTTGTGTGTCCTGAGTGTTTGACTCCCCTTCTGTTTTGTGTCTGGAATGAGCTCAATGTATGTATGTGTATGGGTCACGTTCAATAGATGTAAATAAGGCTCCAAAGAAAAAAACTGAAAAAACGAAATTGCCTGTTCTTTAGACGCACGGTGTTAGATGTTCACAGCCAAGTCTTTTCAGCTGCAGTATATCTAATAAGAATGTTCATTCAGCCAGCACCTCTCTAGTTAAACACGGGCGGTGGAATTTTGCAAACAGTCCTTTTTTAAATAAATGTGGCGCAGTAATCTCACGCATTCCCAGTTAGGCAGCTGCGCCTAGGCTTGTGTGTTAATATGTATCTAAATAATAGGCTAGGGATATAGTGAGCGTTTTACATATAGAACAGTCACAAATAGCAATAATTAGGTTTCATTAGGAGAAAATAATTGTTAATTATGAACAATAATTATTAAAAACAAGTACTACAAAAATCGTTTTTTAATATTTGTGAAGCTTAACACTCATACTATGAACCCCTAGCATTAAAATGTTTGATTTAAGTTATGTTGTACCACAGAAATGACCAAACACTTCTGTGCGCAATTTCCCTTACCCTAGGTGCAAACAAGCTCATTTCTATAAGGTATAACGTAGTATTTTCAAATGTATGACTCATAAATTAGGTAGTAGACATTCTAGTAATACCCATTATGCAATAGAATTGTAGGATATTTATTTCTTAGTATCTAGAATACCAAAGTCGATTTTCAGATAAATAGACTGTTTTAAATGGTTACAGGGCCCCTTTTTAAAGTGTCTCTTTAGTAAATACATACATTTAGATCTTAATATATATGTTTGCAGGTTGTGCCTTCTTATGATTCAGCGAGTCAATGTGTCATAGAATTACAAGAAGCTTTTATTCTAAAAAAAAACTAGTATGTGTGTTATTAGGTTTGGTGATTTATTTACAGTAAATCTAGGTTAATAATATAAGAGTAGGGAGATGAATTTTAGCGCAAAAGAAAAGAAAAAAAAAGAGAGAGAAATTATTGTTTTAAATAGAGTGAAATATTGCAGGTGTTTAAACTTACTGGCTTTCGTCAGCTTCAGTTACTATGAGCAGGGGACTGGCAGAACCTGTATAACGTGTTCCAGCAGTAGCGGCCGAGATGTTATCTTGTAAGGCTGTCTTGTTGACATTTGTGACCTTTTAATTTGGGCCTCGCCTGTGGAATGCAGCATGACACGGTTAAACATGCATCTGATGCTAACTTCAGCTGCCTCTTTGTATTTAAATCCCTGCCCCTGTCACGGTCCTGACCCGAGGTCACTTGAATAGCCTGACTTGCTCCGATAAATTTAATTCCTGCTCATGTCCATAATTTAAAAGTGTCTTCTTAAAGCGTTACAAATTTGACATTAGCTGGGATGGGGTTTTTGTTTTTGAACTAAAATGAGCAGAGGATGCAGGGCACATGTACAGCAAATGATGATTGCATTTTAGCCAAAGAATAAATAATAGCTCCAGCATGTTCCCACAAAACGCTTGTTGTTCGGTAAATTATGTCATCAACACATTTATCTCAAATCAGAAATACGGCGGGGCTGACACAGCATTGCATCCCGCTAACAATAATAAAAGGAACACTATTTAATTTGAAAAACTGCAGCCTCATTTGTCAGTACCCTGAAGGATTCTAGAGCCCACACGTGGTTTGCATAGCTCCCAGTTGCTTTCAAAATGCTGCACACAAGCGCTTTATATGAGATGTAGTTGATTGTATATGATTTAAATCTGTAACCTTCATTCATTGCAGGCTGGCTTGTTCTCATTTGCCGCATTCACATTACATCTGCGTTAAAAGCGCACATCTGAGATAATAAACAAATAGGAAAGGTATTCCTCATGCAAAATTGTAGCACCTGCACTTCATGTCTTACAAATTAAGCACTGTGTAAAATGAGGGAACATGATTTAAAAAGGGCAAATGCAAAAGTGATTGTTTTGAAAAAAAAAAATATCAAACATTCTGCTAAATGATCTGTAGAACTGGTATATGTGTGTCTCCATGCTAGGAACTAATTTTTTTTAGTTAAGTTTATTTGACAAAAAGAAAAACGAAGTGTTACATTAAGTTTTAGATAGGCGATAAGTAGAAGCCCTTCCCCAAAATTCTGCAACTTAAAGGCCTTGGGCCTGAGTGAGAATGGGCGTTTTTGCAAGGTACATGGACAAAAAGTTACAGGTAAATAATGAGAAGTTTTTTTGTATGTCACATTGTATCATGTTTTGTAGTCTGATAAAAAGGGTTATAATTGATGTTGTGTTATGAAAAATGTGTGTGTCGTGTATCTTTTTCTGCTTCTTCCTACAGATGATTCATGGATTAATTCACAAGACACGTGAGTTGGCTGGTTGAAGAGACTATTTTTTGTAAGAGAAACATGTGTGTGTTTATGTTTTCATTTGTACATTTGGCCCACTGAAACGCGTTATTTGACACAGCGACATTATATTTGACTGCAGAGTATCAATTACCTGATGCCCTGCTGTCAAAAGGAGGGTTAGACTTGACAATTGAGATTGGGCTGCAGGCTTATAGTATAGTATGGTATTATGCATGACCGCTTATTCATATATGCTGTTTGTTTGTCTGGGCTGTTTTTTTCCTTGTGCTTGATATACAGCAAGTATATCTTATGGCTTGAGATGGCTTGATATGTGTATTTTTTTTTAATCCCCTGTGCTGTGAAGGAACACATATGACGATATGTGTTATTTCACAATAAATTGGATGAATATTGTATTAAGATAAATTTCACAGATATGGACCTCATACTGTGAGCGAGTAAGGCAGCAGTTTTTCCAGTGCATGCCTAAATTTGGCTGTAATGATATTTAAGAAAACTAAAATGATATACTGGATCAAAGTGTGCCACCCGTTGTTAGTCACTTACTGCCCTTTTCCCTTAAGGACAGGCAGCTCTGCATTTATGTATCCTTGATTGGGCCTAAGGATGGAATTATAGATCCGTGACTAAAGGTGGCCTAATTTCGATACCGCATTTTTTGATCGCATTTTTTGATTAGCCTATGGATTCATTTTTTTCTTTCCCTGAAGAGACAACTGAACATTAGTTGGAATTACCGTGTAGGGTATAGATTGTCAGCGGTAGAGTTAAATTTCTGTAACATTGGTCTTTCATGTATCCCCGTGCTCTTGGTGCTGCGTCACACGCCTTAGGCCACCCAAGCAAACTCTTGTCCTTCCTATAGATTTTTCTTTTTGCTTCTTACCTGACCAATGTTGCATCATGTTTAGTTATTGAAGATTTTAGTTGTGTTCTACGTCCATTTTCCCTTCTCCATCTTCCTTTCACCAATCAGCCCATTTTTTATTATGGGTGTATTGTTCATGTTCACACTTCTAGACTGCAGTGATGTATTAGGAACCCCCCCTTATGCTACATACCATTCCCTTTTGTGTGACCAGACTGGTTCTCAAGAATTTTCTTTAGGCCTACTTCAAATGCCTTTTCAGTCTGACTGTCAGGATAGTGATAGCCTGGTTGATTGACCCTATACAAGTTTTCCATCTCAATAGGAGATATCCCCAGTTTTGTTTCTGCTGCCTCAATTTTTTTAATTAGATGTGTTCTAATCATGCAGATACCAGGAATCTCTAGTTCTTGTCCTTTTGACTGCACAGTTGATCAGTAGCCTTTGTATTACATAGCGCACTTGATGCACATTGTTTTAAAAAGGGACTTTTCTTCATGTCCTTGATAATGTGCATTATGCCATTTCTCTGTTTGAGATGTTCTAGATGATGGTTAGGGAAACCTAGCCTTCATCATTAAGGAGAATATGTATTTACCCCATTGAATAATGTATCCCATTAGGTAACGCCACTGTGTGAGGGCATCCATTTAGGTTCCCATGGTGTATTGCCACTCCTTTGCAGATTACAGGCCACTTGCTTGCAGTCCTCTTGTCAAAAAAGCCAACCCATGAACTGTTTTTATATCTGACTTGAAGGAAACTAACAATTGTGTTACACTTCCTATATCACTAGGTTCTGCGGGATCTTCCAGAGTCAAAAAGGAAGAATGTTACCCTGCAGACCGGTGATCAAGAAAAAGCCTGGTCCCCATCAGTAAACATGGCAGACGACTACAGACTTCTTGGCCTTGCAATTCCTGACAGCAATCAGCAGCGTGAACAGCAATCAGCAGCGTGAACAGCAATCAGCAGCGTGGGCAGCGGTCATCAGCATGGACAGCGATCATCAGCGTGCCTCCAGTGGAACCTCCTAAGCAAGCCATTTGTTTCATCAGAAGGCGTTGTAAAAAGAGAAGAAAAAAAAAAGGAGCTGATTTTCTGTTTTGCCTCAGAAGTTCAGTGCAAAGATGCGGAGGATCCCTGCTTCTGATGGCAGAACGGTCATCTACTTTGTTCAACTTGTTCAAACTGTCATGTGCTTGAACCTCTGACAGCGCGCGGTCCCCTGACCCCCCTTGGCCTGAGTTTTTGGCCTTTCCCCACACACACCTCTTTTTCTTTGCTCCAGCGGAAAGGCAGTGCACCTGAGAATATGAGTTTGGAAAAAGGCACTACATTCTGGTGCCCTTGAGAGAGCAGCTTGAGCGTCCTCTGACACTAAATAATGAGTGTTGGAGTCTGAAAGTGCTGCTGATCTTGCTGGGTTGTTTCTCAGTAGTGCTTGGATCTGCATGAAATGCTTTGTGCCCTTGATCAATGAAGGGCGCATCATCTGTAGTATCTGCCACGAAGAAGAGACACTGGTGCACTGCCTTGAGACATTGAGACTTTGTAATTGAGCTATGAGTGTTTGCCAAGAGGGCACTCCAACGGATACTGAGTCATGAAGAGCCTGAATGGAGAGGCCCAACGCGAAGAAGACACTGGAAGCGGATTTGATGGACAATAGAAGCCTGCCAGTAGAGGCTTTGACGGACTCTGGGTATTTTCTGTGAGCTTGTCTAGAATTGGAGTTTGGAAACTAATTTTTGCAGCTTTGCTAGCATTGTTTTAAAGTACTATTCTCTTTAGTAGAAGCAGAATAACGTCCATTTTCTGTGAAAGAGTATTCCCTTTTCACCTCAGAGCATTAATGAGAGTCACCACTGTTTCACTTGAACATATGATGAATTACAGAAATGCATAAGAATACCTAAAATGTACTAGATAATTTTAGGATTTACGTTTGCTTAGGGTTGTGGAAAATTATGATTCATTTGTAATAGCGGTCAGTGCTTTGTTTATATGTTCCTAATGACGTGTTTTCTAGTGTGTTTTAAACATGGCGTTGTCTTTTATGGGTAGGATTGTTTTTTTTTCCTGCCCAATTCACATCTGCACCCACCTCCCACACCTATGTCTTTCTTCTACTTCTTTGCATCTTTCCAGATGTTACCCGAACACGGATAGTTAGGAGATCAGAGTTTACTGATAATTCCTTTTGTATCGTTTTCATCAACACCAGTTAGTAGTTGGACATCACTTATTGTTGGGTGTGTGGTCTTGTACCACATACTACAGATAGAGGCACTCCCTATTTTTGTCCTGCCATATATGGCCTTTGTTCTACTGCATGTGTAGGGAGACCTGTCCCGAGAGAGAGACGCTAGATAATAGGATTATGCTTCAGTAACATCTTGAGGATTTTTATAAAATATAGATCTGGACCCAGACTAGCGTGAGTATAGGTTATTGCCTATGTAAGGGCAAAAGGGGCGTCTGAGGTTCTTTGAAATCTGAACCTGTGTTTAAAATATCATTATTCTGCTATGATTTTGATATCAGAGAAACGAAAATGGCAAGTTTTATATGTGTGTGTATTTTCATCACGATACAATGATGAATGCAGAAGTTATTGACAAATTCATTGTGAGCCCACAGGTTCTATGTTGTGAACAGCAGCCATCTTAGGTGTTGCCCTTTACATAGGCATATACATGAGCCAATGATTCTGGTAGAGCAAGTATTAAAGGACACGTACCCCTTAGCTTGAGTTCTTCCTGACTCCCATTTGACCTGAACAGGCTGAATCTGCCTACGTGATGTTGGCCTCACCAAACCAGTCCATGCCCTCTAGTCAATCTATATTAAAGATCTGAGCAACTTGTTGTGTACATTGGCCTGAGCAAGATTAGAAGGCCGAATACAGTAGCCATGCCTGTTTATGACCCACAAGCATCCCTTATCCTACATTTCTATCTTCCACACCTGGCTCCGTTTCTCTGCTTCTGGGCTTTTACAATGGGGAGGTGACCGTTTATATGATGGGGAGGAAACCAGTTCTATTGTGATTTACTCCGGCCTGCACAGGAAAATATGTGAAGTTTGACATATGTTCATGATGGAAGATGGGTTGGACAGTTTGGGCAAGCAAACTGGTATTTGTAATTATAACATGCTTTGTTAGTAACATGGGAGTGACCTACAATGATGTGTTTCAAAGCAAGAATGTGAGCCTAGGGCCAAACTTTTTGTATAAAAAGCCTGCCTGAGAAAGCTCAGGCAGGCTCCCTCTTTCAGTTGTAAAACTACGGTTGGACGACGAAGCCTCATAATTAATTATAATAAAGATGTCTTTTAATTTTACAGATTGGCTGTCAATTCCTTTGCTGCTTTATTATGCAAACTTCTGGATAGATCCCTGGTGGGGAGAGTGAGTCATTTTCTACTTTTCCTCAGGCGTTCCCATAAAAAAGTCAACAGTTTCACTTGGTCCTCATCCACTGGCTCTTTGGTTTCTTTGCCCAATTACTCGGCCACAGCCTTGCCCTGTTGAGGATTTTTTACTTTTATTTCAGAGAGTCAGAAGGTTGAATCGTGTTTCGTATCCAATCAACTCTCCATTATGGTTGGGTTTAATCCCACCTAGGAACTGTTCAAGTGCACTAAAATGACCGCAGTTGGGGCATAAGATTTTGTGGAGCTTTTTTTTATTTAAAACATTAAAAAATAATATCTCCAGTACTTCTTATTGGAATTTTCTTTTGGGGCACTCTCCCACCATACCACATGTATTACTCTTGACCCCCCCAGGGGCTAGTTTTAAAGTAATGACATGGAATATCAATGAGCTTCTTGACTGGATCAAATGAACAATTGTCCTCCACTATGCCAGGAGGCTCCACCCAGCGGCGTTCATGATGCAAGAGACATACATTTTGGACATGAGTGGTCCTTTCTGTGTAGATTTGGTTATGACTGAGTCTTTAATGCAGGACATGCTAGAGGATCCAGAGCAGTGGCCATACTCCTACACAAAACCTTCCCCCTGGTGGTGACTAAAGCATGCTTGGCATCACAGGGTCGCTACACAACAGTATGAGGCATGTTGAAGGGGAAACAATTTAACCTCCTGAATGTAGATGCCCCACCCCACTTACTTGCACAAACTCTTGAGGTGCTCAGAGACATTGTCACTGGTTTTCCTCATGAAACCGCAATTATAGGAGGGATTTCATTGCGACACCAAACCCTGAGGTGGATTTCTCTGGTCCCCTGTCAGAGCACCGTATGTGAGGAGTGAAACATCTTGGATACTGGCTCAACTCCTTGAGCTTGTGTGATGCATGGTGCACATGGCACCTGAACAGCAGGGAATACATACATTTGTTGGCATCAACCAAGACTCTTTCACAAATCAATCTATTCCTCTTACTGGCCACGGACCTGCTTCCCATCACAGCAGCCCAGGTACCCCCGAGATGTATCTCTGACCACTCACCGGTGACCCTATATCTTGGGACACTGGATCGAGTCAGGGAATTCAGCGCTTGGTGTCTTATGAATGAGCAATTCAGGGATCACATCAGGACAGAAGTCAAACTATACTTTAAAACAAATTTCGGCTCAGGAACCTCTTTTTGGGTGCTCTAGTCAGCCAGTAAGGCCACGATCTGAGGGGTCGCTAAATCACATATTTGTTGGATGAACAAGCTAAAGAGCAGAGATATTTCTAACTTAGAAACTGAGATATTACTAAGACTCAAGAAACATTAACTCCACCAGCATGGAGGGCGGGGTTAGGGAGAACATGGCGGCTAGCTAGAGAGACTGGTCGGGAGTGCCGGTCCTAGGCGGCGTGCTACAACGGGCGAAAGACGGGAGCAAACAGCAGAATAGCAAGTAAGGAGGATGATCTGCACTGGTTATCAAACACGCTAACTCGCGTAATATTAATGCGTGCGAGGGTAGGAAAGCCTGAGCGATATTAGCGAGACAGTGACGCTGTGGGGCTAGAGCTCTGAGAGGCGGAGGAGAAACGGCCGGCGAGTGAAGTTGAAGGCGGCAGTCTATGGAGAACACGGAAGAGGGTAGAACAAGCTGCACTGCACTAGTGGCAGTGGAAACAGCTGAGGAGGGGACTGAGAAAGGACCCACAGGACTGTTGGTGTTACCTTCGCCGAAGGGTTTTGAGTGCTGGAGTTGTGCTGCGCTAGAGAGAGGCAGAGGCAGGCGGGCGGCTGCAAGGCTCCAGTTCTCCGCTGGTGGGGCTGTGGGGAGAGGGACAGCACAAGAGGGAAGTCGTGTGCAAACTACTGTGAATCTGCCACAGAATTCAGCTGGGGGTTTAAAAACTCACAGGGTGCAAGACACACGGCCAAAGGAGAGAAGAAAGAGCCCACAGAAATTTAGTTACGCTTTGAGGAGCACAGGGAAGCCTGTAATGGAGGGTTTGCCCCCTCATAATACACAACAAAAGATAAAAACTCCCTTCAATTTAAATTTTTAAAAAACGCAAACAAGCTGGTCAGGAACACTTGGGAAAAAAATTTCCATTAATCCATCTCTAAATTCTTACTTCAAACCTGTTCCTAAGACATTGGTTCTTGCAAGAGGTTGCAAGCAAGGAGAGTCAATAACTGAGGACTGGGCAGAACACTTGAGCCCAAATCGTTAAAAAATTTTGGAGGTGGAGGAGGCTGCGGTTACAGAAGCAGGAGAGATGGAGCCCGAGGTTGACAGTTTGTCAGAAACTTTAATAGAAGGGGGCCCACTGGAATCCCAATAGAAACAGGAAACAGTAAGGAAGGAAGAGTTAACCAGAATGGGGGAGAGTTTGATGGGATTGAAGAAGAGGGGGCTGCTGCAGGAGACGGGGCGCTACACTCAGATAGCATGGTTATCGCTCTCCTGAGAAAATTAGATCTAGATGTACATGGTGGTTTGAGGAATCTAAAAGCAAGCAGGATGGAATCAGGGAGGCAGTAGGTTTACTGGAGGCTAAGTTTGATGAGTTAAATACACGGACAGGAAAACTGGAACAAGAGGTCAAGGAGATACAGGAGGCAGTGGAAGATAATTGTAAGGAGCTCGAGGAGGTTAAAAGCAGAGAAAGAGCATATGAGGACCGGTTAGAGAGGTTGGAAAATATGCAGCGAAGAAATAATCTGAAAGTTTTGAAGCTTCCAGAGGGAAAAGAGGGGGAGGATTTAAAAGGTTTTGTAGTCCATTTATTAAAATCTGAGCTGCAGTTGGAGGAGTCTGAAGAAGAGATTACTGCTGACATACAAAGGATTCATCGCGATCCCTTCAGACTGAAGTCAAATCGGTCCAAGCCTAGAAGGGTCTTGATTAACTTTCTTACTTACAGTCTAAAAGAAAAGATCCTTGCCATGGCATTGAAAAAGGGCTCTCTTATGGCAGGGGAGGCAAAAATTGAGATTAGATCTGACCTCTCGGTAGTTACTGCAAACAGGCAGTGGGAGCTGGGGAAGCGAATTGAACCCCTAAGGAAATTGGGGGCGACAGTGCAGTTAAAATTCCCAGCTTTTTTAAAAGTTATGTGGAATAACAAAATGTACTCCTTTAGATTTGTTGATGATGTAGACAACTTTTTAGAGTACTGCCAAGGCGGTGGTGCATAATTAAACAGTGCAGTTCGAACTTACGGTTTCTGTAATTTGTAATTTGCAAATTTGTAAATAGAATAGAACAACAAAATCAACAAAATAAAAAAAATAAAAAATGGGTTATGTATAGAAGCTAGGGTAGCACGCTTATTGGTGACCGGCACTCAAAGGGCCTAGGTTTGGGCCTTAGGAAGCTGGAAGGGTTTTCCCAGGGAGGGGGGGGGAATGGGGAGGGGGAGTTGGTTAGGGCTTAGAGGTGGGGGGGAGGGATAGGAAGAAGGGGGGTGAAAAACAAAAATGTTCTCATATGCTAAGGACCACCTTGAGGGTAAGGATTCGGAGATCAGTATATGATGGTGGAGGGTAAGGGTGCGAGGGTAATAACACAAATAGTGAAATGGGTGTCATGGAATGTCAATGGTTTAAGGGTAAAAGCAAGAAGAGACAGGATTCTGAAGTACTTTAGGGATACTCCCGCTAATATAATGATCCTTCAAGAGACTCATTTAACTGGGGACGAGTGTAAACAATTCTTGGGTCGACTTCGGTGGATAAAGTATTTTTACAGTTCACCACAAACAAGGGTTACTAGAGGAATATTGGTGATAATTAGAAACGGGTTGGATTGTCAGGTAGAGAGTAGTATAGCAGATGAAAAAAGGGCGATGGTTGATTGTGACTCTAAAGATAGTGGGTTCATTATACAATATTATTGGCTATTATGGTCCTAATCAGGACGATGTTACCCCGCTGCTAGAACTAACACAAGAGATGACTGGGCTTTCAGGATATATAGTTCTTGCAGGGGATTTTAACACCGTACTGGATGCCAAGCTTGATAGATCTGTTAACAGCAGAGCCCAGGGAAATTGTAAAATGGCTGCTAGTGTTAAAAACGTAATAGAGCAGTTTGGGCTCTGCGATATTTGGAGGAGGCAGGCCGGGTCTGGGCTTGGATACACATACTATAACAAAAAATATAGTAATAGATCTAGATTAGACTTTTTTTTGTTAGATGCAAGATTAATTGACAATGTGAAGGAGGTGGTACACGTAGGGGTTCATTTGTCTGACCACTCAGCGGTCTCCCTAGAATTGGAAATTGGGTCCAGTGTTGTGGATTCAGTCTGGAGGTTAGACCGTACAGTTTTGTATGACCAGGAAGCAATGCAGTCCCTTCAACAGGAGCTTGAGGTATTTTTCGAGCACAACATAGGATCAACCAAATTAGATATTGTTTGGGAGGCCACTAAGGCCTTCCTTCGAGGCAGGCTAGGAGCACTGGGGGCTAAGAGAAGGAGGGAATACTATCAGGAAGTATGGAGTCTGGAGCAGAATATCCGAAAATATGAAATCATGATTATAAATTCAGGGGGAGCTCCTGTGGAGGAGACTCTTCAAGAGTTGGAAGGGTTAAAGGAACAACTGACTGCTGTGATTAATAAAAGGGTGAAAGAAAGATGGGAGGCTTCTAGGCAGGACCACTTCGAATATGGGGAAAACTCAGGTAAACTTCTAGCTTGGAAGGTTAGAAAAGATCGGGTTAAAAACATGATAAAAGAGGTTAAGGTTGGTGCAGAAGAAAAAGTAGTCTCAAACACAAATGAGATAGTGGAGGCATTTCATAACTATTTTGCGGAAGTGTATAGTGAAGACTTACATCCAGACAAGCAGGAGATGAAGGAGTGGGTCAGAGTTCTAAAGTCTGCTACAGAAGAACAACGAAGAGTTTTGAATAGCGAGATCAGGCAGGAAGAGGTAGAGGAAGGTATTAGGAAGGCAAAAAAAGGCAAAGCACCTGGCCCTGATGGCCTTCCTGAAGAAGTATACAAGAGTCTGATGCAAGGGTTGGCACCATTATTAACAAAGGTGTTAAATGAGGTGTTTTCGGGAAACACGAAGATTCCGGCATCATGGGACCAGGCAAATATAATCATCATACCTAAACCTGGTAAATCTCCAACACACATGGATTCATATAGACCCATTTCACTCTTGAATTGTGATTACAAACTGTTTACCAAGATCTTGGCAGAGAGGCTGGGCAAAGTGATTCCGTACTTTATTCATGAAGATCAAAAAGGATTTGTGAAAGGTAGACACTTAAATGAATTAACATACTCCCTGATAGGCAGTATAGATGTTGCGGTTGAGCAAAAGCTTCCCCTGGCAGTGGTGGCTTTGGATGCTGCCAAGGCTTTCGACCGTGTCAATTGGGAGTTTTTGAAAATATTACTTGAGCATCTTCAGCTAGGGGAAAATTTTCTTTAAGCGATGTCACAATTATATCATACGCCAAACTCTAAGGTCTTGGTTAATGGGGTTCTCACAAAATCAATCAGAATTGCGCAAGGAACTAGGCAGGGATGCCCCCTGTCCCCACTCCTATTTGACCTTTATATTGAACCACTGGCCTGCAAAATAAGAGGGTCAGAGAACATTCCTGCTTTCAGGTTCCAAGGGTGGTCAAAGAAGATAGGGCTATATGCGGATGATATTGTAGTTTTAACATCAAATCTGACAAAATCATTGGTGGAAATTGAAAGCATTACTAAAAAGTTTGGAGAAGTTTCAGGATATCGATTAAATTCGGACAAAACTGAAATTATGGCTTGGAATATGGCAATAGAGCCTGGGATCGCAAAAAAACAGATTAGATACTTAGGGGTACAAATCACTCAAGATATAAAACAGCTAACATCAGTAAATCTGGCCAAAGCAAAGAAAGACATTACAGCATTACTGAGAAACTGGAGTTCAATACCACTGACCATGATTGGCCGGGTAAATCTGGTCAAAATGATGGTGCTTCCGAAGCTGACCTTTTTATTTGACTCTGTTCCCCTTATGTTTGAGAAAGAAGGCCTAGCTAAGCTACAGAGCGAAATTGGTTCATTTATCTGGGGCTCCAAGGGGTCAAGGCTATCTTGGAAAAAAATTCGGAGAAAGTATGCCAAGGGAGGTTTAGCAGCCCCAGACTTTCAATTCTACTCTTGGGCTTTTTTGCTTAAGAATTGTAGAATGCTTCTTGGAACTCCCAATAATTCATCAATAGGGGACCTTTTTGCGGCCATGTTGAAAGTAGAAAAATGCTACAAGCGCGGCTTTCTATATGGATTTGCAGATCCAAATTACTTCAAAAAAATGAGACTGAAGGTTTTAAGAGACCTAGCCACGGTGTGGTAGCGCATTAGACGTGTGACAAAAATTCCATATTTTAGCGTGGCTGCACCAATTTGGGAGGTCCCGGGGGCTCCAAGTTGGACGGAAGATGCTTTAGCGAGGGCATTGAAAACCGAGGGCCCACACGTCTGGGGTGAGTTGTTTTGTGAAGGAGCCCTGCTACCGTGGGCGGTTTGCGAGCAATTATGGGGTCGTAATTTTGCAAAATTTAAGTATTTGCAGACACAAAGCTGGGTAGTAGGTAAGGGAAAGTTAATTGGACGACATAATGAGTTCGAAGAGAAGCTGATTTCAAACATACGGATGAAAAAAGAAGTGGCAACGTGGTATTGGGAAATAGTCGAGATGGAGGATGGCCCTTTCCTACTTCCAGAGCTCCTGTGGGGAGAGCGCTTGCCGAAGATCGCAACAGAAGAACAATGGCAAGTAGATATGTTGATTCTTTACAAAGTGGTAAAACCTGCAAATTTAAGGAGGAATCACTTGTTCACTATCCACAGGGCATACTGGACTCCAAAGAGGCTTGCAAAATTCAAAGACGGGGGCAAGGTGTTATGCCCAAAGTGTAAAAGTCCAAACGAAGATGACATCCACATGTTTGTGACATGCTCAGAGATTCAAGATTTTTGGGCAGCTGTAAGTGAAATGTTATCAAAAATGTTGGAGCTAAATATCACGGTAAGCCCTGAACAGATCATCTCGGGCAGACTGGACATACAAGGTAAGGTCCTTGATGATAATTCTAAGCTGTTTTTCTATGCCATTTTGATTGCTCGAAGAGAAATATGTAAACTTTGGATTTCGTCAGAGCCTCCGACAGAATTAATGTGGATTAGAGCTATGAGAGTAATAGCTAAGTTGGATATGGCTGGGCAAAATAACAGGAAGCACCAGTTTTGGAATTTATTTTTAAATCACTACGGGTGAGGGAAATGGAAGTCAAATAACTCTTGACTTTAATGATGGGAGAAAAACAAGGTCCGATGATTAAGTCACTTCGGATGCTCTTGGAGGTTAATGTAACCTATATGCTTTCCTGCATCAGGCACGGCTGTGATACCTCCCACTTCTCTCAAGCCTACAGGTCTGCAGTGTAAGCAGTAGGAAATAACCTCTCATAGTTGAGTTTGAAAACCACCCAAGGGCGTTACAAGATATGAAGAGGTGGGAAGTGGCGTATGAGGACAAAAAAAAAAAAGAAACATTAACTCCAGTAACTAGCACTGGATGAGGCTCTTCAGTACTGGAGAGCTTCCTCCAAATGTGTATAAGAACATGGAGACAAAAATGGAAAACTCCTCTATTGGTTAGCCAATGGGGAAATGAGGTCCAGCATAATCCTGGGCGTCAAAACTTCATCAGAGTCATTTGTTGACTAATATCGAGAGCTATATTCTCCTCACACCCGATCTAAATGGGAACAAGCAAGTCCAGTACTTAAAGAGATACTCTTGTCTAGTTTTACAAAGCTCTAGAAAGCTGATCTGAAAGAGATTATCACAGCTGCTGAAACAGAAAAGACCCTGCAAGACCTGAACAAGAGGAGAACTGTGGGATCAGACAGCTCTCCACTGGAATCATCCAAAGCAAGTTCACGTCTGTTGAACCTGTAGGGTGAAGCTGAACAACAAGTCTCCTTCTCCTGATAACTGGATGTGGCTGCCATAATAGTCCTTCCTAAACAGGGCCAGGCTCGGGAACAGTTTGCCACCTACAGGCCCATTTCACTGATCAACATGAATCTAAAGATTTTCACCAAAATTCTGGCAAACAGGCTATAGCAAATTCTAGAAAACCTTATCCACCCCAATCAATGTGTTTTTATGCTCAATCGCAGAACTCGCCACTGCATAAGAATGTTCAATGTAGTACTGGTGTGCCATCATGAGTTGACAGCTATCTATGTGCTCCTTTTAGTTGTCTTTAAGAAAGCTTCCAACATGGTGGACTGGTGCTACCTAACCCAGGTCCTTCATTGTAGGAGATTTGGCCCTTAATACTGCAGATATGTCCAACTCCTATACAAGGAGCCCTCCACCCAGGTCTTAACTAACAGAGTATTCTCTGCCCCCTTTCTGATCCACAGGGGAATAAGGCAGGGTTGCCCACTCGCCCCCCTTCTTTTTGCATTGGTTATATAATTTCTTGCAACATTTATAAGTTGTGGCAGTCAGGTGCTGGGCTGGTAGTGGAAGAAGTGAATTGAGGATAGGAAAGTCCTGAATGCTGATGACGTGCTCCTCTTCCTAGGTAGCCCACAAATGTCAGGTCTGAGGGTCCTGCATATCCTATGAGTCTTTGTAGAAGTCTCTGTCCACATAAGCTGGTGCAAGTCCCGTTGAAGGGCGAAGAGGAAATAGTGTCCTGGATCATCCCAATTCAGTGACTGAGTTGCAAACATCTGGGGACCCATCTATCGGTAGCCTGAGGCAGCATCTCAATCTCACACCCCTGCTAGCAGATACAAAATATTGTTTTCAGAAATGGACTACCCTCCCACTGAATGTACTTGGAAGGATACCCCTATTTAAGATTATGGTACTCTCAAAGTGCCTATATAGCCTTCAAAACGTCCTGCTCATGGTTTTTAATGCCTGGTTCACGAAACTTACTGCACTCATATGAGCATTCCTTTGGGGAGAGAGGCCCTCATGTATGGCTTTGGATAGGTGCTGCCAGTCGACATACGGTGTAGGGATGGGGCTAGTGGATGTCAGGCTCTATTATTGGGCATTGCAGCTCTTGCACATCAAATGAATGGAGGAACGGGGGCTAGAGCGATCCAGCGTTGTGTGTGGAGCTGGCCCTGTTGAGTCTGGACAATGACCTTGGACTTCTCCATGGATATCCCATCCCCTCCCATACCCTGGAGCATACAAGAGTGGCTTTTGTGTGCTGGCAAGCCAGGCTCAACTTTACAAGATAGGACAAAAAATGGATACAACAAACATCATTATGGAACGGCTGCTAGCTGAGCCACACATCCTAGCTAGCAGGATTCTGTCCCTGGGATAACATTGGGATTGCCACTTTTGGGGATATATGGAGTGGCGCACATCTAAAGTCCTTTGCCAAATTACAGGCACACATTCAATTATGACACACCCAAATTCACAAATACCTGTAAATTCAACAAGCACTCTCCAAACATTGCTCAGAAATCTCAAATATAGTCCGTTTTGAGGCCCAACTGCTGATGGGCAGCTTGGACCATGGTGGAGTTTCCAAGATGTAATGTTTTCTGGTAAGCAATGTACCAGACACACTTGGGCTTTTAAAGCTCAGGTGGGAAGGGCGGATAGGGAAGCTTGATGACTCAGACTGGAGAGGTGCTGGCATGGACCCTCAGGAAATCACCACATCCACCAGGCTCATACTCATCCAATTAAGCTACTCACATGTAACATGTCATATCTTGCTGCCTCTGTCATGCTGATAAGCTTCCCACACCCAAGTGCTTCCACTGCTCCCATTCAGATGTGGACTTCTTTCATGTGACCTGGCAATGTTCTAATCTAAATCACCAGAATACTCACAAGGGTATTAGACAGACACATAGGCCTTGCACTTAGAGTAGCCATGTTAGGTATTTTGAAAGGCATAGGAAGAAATTGGGGAGAGTGAGTGCTGGTAGGGGTAGCATCGGTATTAGCTGAATTAGATATTGCATGTAAACGGAACACCTCAACCCCACCCACAATTTCAGAATGGCATTGGACTTGTACTCAAAGCAGGAAAAATTGGTCTACAAAGCAAGGGAATGCCCAAAGAAACATAGACGTATGAGGGGCAAATGGTGGGATATTATGAACTCAATGCGGAAGCCGAGAATGGGGTGCAGGGGCAAGTTGATCTATAGTCTGCAAAGTGTTTATAGGAGGTTGGGCAGTGGCGGCTGAGAGGTGGGAATGATGGATGTGTATTGCCATGTTAGAAACAATCTGAAAAAATAAACATTTGTTTGTCAAAATAAATGAATTAATGCAATGTATTTTAAAGTCAATTTTCTTGTTACAGTGCAAAGATTACATTATTAATGTTTGTGCAATCAACAAATATATATGTTCAGACATAAAGTGGACAAAAAGCAATCTGTTTAGATTGATGTTACATTCTAGTTTCCTAAATTCCTAGATAATAAATGGTATCCATTTTAATAATATACAATATGTTCTGTCTAGTTTGTGTTGTTCAAATTATTTTAAAAGGGCCTACGTTTTTGACAGGATCTCACTTTTTCTTTTTGCTGGGTTCCCTGTTGGTATGTGCTCCACATTTGGGGATATTTTTGTAAGGACATCTTTTTATTATTTTGCATTTGTAATTTTATTTTGCATTATTATTATACCTTTTCTATTGACTACAGGCTTATTTTTACTTTAATTTTCTTGTCAAAAAGTGCACTTGGATTATTTTAATTTAATGAAAAACGTGTATGACAAATGGAGAATTATGGGCTTTTCATGTCTGAGCCCACAATGTATTTTTCTTATGAAGGGCACTTGCCAGTTATTTTAAATGACCCAGTTATTTGGTTGACTTCTTTATAAACCGGATCGTGTACTGTTACTTTTGAAAATGTATGTTAAGAGAGCCTACAATTGATTTTCCATATTATTTGTGCTGACTGTATTGCTGATGTAGCTTTAACTATTCAGTGAATAAATATACCTAAACAAAGGACAAGTGAGTGCCCCTTTTTGGTACGTTTCTTAGCATGTTTTTTAATTCATTTTGTCTTTCACTGGTCCTGCTTTTGTAGTAACTTACCAGTTCCATTTTTGTAGTAACTTACACTTTCTAGCAAGTCCTGCAATGCACATGGCCAACCGCTAGTACTACAATGCCTTCCGACAGAAAATAATGCAGGTAGGGCCTTAAAATAAAAACCCATAGGAAATAATATTACATTTAATTACATTATTTACAATAGTTTTAAAAACAGATACAAATTAATCAATAAAATATAGAAGAATAGTACATCTTTATTATGTATATATAAATATGTAATAACCTATTTTTCATTTAAAACATAATGTAACATTAATTTTTATTCAATATAATGACATTCAGTGCAATTAATTCTATGCATCAATTTGTATAGTTACTGATGCACATTAGAAATATCTTTTTCCAAATGCAAATCTATACTTCAGAGAAAAGAATTTTAATATAATGTAATCTATTTTCATTAATTAAAGTTTAAATCCACAATTAATTTAATAGTGCTTAGCACGTTTTCTATTTTGATCTGTATTCAATGCAAAGATATAAAAATAATTGACAATATTTTATGTAAATTAGAAAAAGACTTCTCTATAGTTTACCATTTGGAGCTCTCCTCCCTGAGTGGTAAAGTATAGGGAAAATGAAAATAAATAATTTAACTCAAAAATAAATATGAAAAATATGTTATGTTTCTGAATATTAATAAGGGAGAAAGCAAATTGCAGCTTGCTACAACAGGAGGGTTTGGTGGCCTTCTAGGATCAGAAGACCACCATGCATGTGATTGCTTTTGGATAAGGATTTTTTTTTATTTTGTTTGAGGTGCTAGTTGCCCTTTGGAATGTTCTGTACTCTTCAAAAAACCTTTGTGTATTCATTACCATCTCCTTTGAGATGTCGGTAAAATGATCTCAACACTCAACAGAATCAGCCCTACTGTATACGGCTGAATCCCTCAGAGCAGTCCTTGATCAAGAAAAAAGGGAAGTCCTGGTTTGATTGGATCTGTCGGCCGCGTTTGACATGGTATCACATGTCATCTTCCTAGACCATTGCGCATCCTACAGCATCTCCCATATAGTCCTGGCCTGGCTAAAGAATTTCTTGCAGAACCGCAGACAAGTCATCACACTTGGCCAATAAAAATCTAAAGAAAAAACACTGCTCTCTGGTGTCCCTCAGTGGTCTAGCCTCAGCCCCACACTCTTCAATGCCTAAATGGCTCCACTGATCAACTTGATATCGTCCTTCAACATAGAGACCATTTCATATGCGGGCGATACACACTTAATCCTGGTGCTGGATAATAACACCACACAGGCGGATGAAACCCTCCAGCTATGTCTTACCGCCACTTTTAATTGGATGAAATTCAACCATCTAAAGTGTAACTCGGAAAAGACTGAAATATTACCACTAGAAAAGAGAACACTTTCTCCCCTAATACGTGGTGGCCAGCTGACACCACCCCCGCCTAACACTGTGAATGTGGTCAGAAACTTGGAAATTAAATTTGAAGCCACCCTCTACTTTAAACAGCAATCACTGGCAGTTGCTGGAACTTGTTTTCATATCATAAAATCACTCACATTTTTTTTTATTTTCTTCCCATCTCAGCCAGACAGACAGTTGCAGTGGCCTTAATCACGTCCAGACTGGACTATTGTAACAGCCTTTACGCAAGCACAAATAAGTCAGTCTTACACAAACTCCAAATGGTCCAACACGCAGCAGCACGCTTAGTGCTGAAATGGCCTAGGAGGTCTGCTGCCTCAGCAGCGTTAGAAAAACTCCATTGCTGCCAATCCACAAAATATTTTTTTATCAAGATCCTGATAATTACTTTCATGGCTGTGCACTCCTAAGGCCCACACTACCTCCGAACCAGATTCGCGTGATATACACCCTCCCGTAGTCTCAGACAATCGAACGCAAAACTGCTAAAACTACCAGCATTTAGATATATTATAAAGGGAGGCAAATAGGCTTGCAGTGTTAGGCTCCAGGCCTGGAACAAAGTTCCAAACCAGCTTCGCCTGTTCCAATCTGAGACACTTTTCAGGAAAGCTCTAAAGACCTGAATCTCTCAGCCCCTGACACCCTTTGCAGAACTCTTATCTAACACCTTTTCCTTGCCTGCAGCCACCTAATCAGTTTCCAACTCGGCTTTCCGCCTAGCGCCATGATGCTCCTTGGAGTGACAGCTGCACTCTACAAGTGTTCAGTTACATTACACTACATTACATGTCAATGTTTTATGACAATGTTTTTAGATACCAAATAAGTAACCACTCTGGATCCCATATTAGAAGTTAGAAAAACGTTTCTGTCTCATAAAATTGGATTAATACATAGAAAATAAACACTTCACCGGTTTGATGCCAAGGATGTAACAGGTACGGCGCTGTTGTGCTTAGGGTGTAACTGTTACATCCTTGGCACCACACTGCATAACCCCTCTGCTGTAAACAGCAGACAAATTTCCTTTTTATTTTTTCAGCCTTGAGAGGCATTTTTTTCCAGTGTAATGACGATTGTGCGCATTGCGCGCAGACGTCATTACATTGAAAGTGAAACTGAGATAAGATGATCAGCTCCTTTCAGTTTCACTGCTTCAGTGCTCCTGGGCCTATCTCTGAACTGCACTGAAACACACAAAAGAGGTATAGTTGTAAAGGGAAGAATCTCTCCTTTTCAGTGCTACCCTTTCCTAGTGGATCCCTGCTTGGAGATCATCGCAGGAGGGTGATCCCCAAACAGGGATCCACTACTAGACACCAGGGAGTGGGGAGCGGCCCCTTGGGCAGGGGGCCTTTGTTCCCCTCATGTTATTTTGGGTATAGGCAGTCTTTCAAAGCACACTAGACACTAGGGATTATTATATTTTCAAAACCTAGGGGTGGGTGGTGCACAAAATGGGCATGCCAATGTCCTCACCCCCAAAAGAGGCAGTCTTTATGTTGCCCCTGCGGAGTACACACAAGTGAGGTACCATTTTTATCTTGGAGGAATGCTGGGTTGGTGGAAGTTTGTGGCTTCCCACAAATTTCATAACTTTCCATCACAGAATTGTGAGAAAATGTGTTTTTTTTTAGAAAGTTTGAGGTTTATAAGGGATTCTGGGTAACAGGAGCTGGTGAGAGCCACACAAGTCTCCCCATCCTGGATTCCCCCAGGGTGTCTAGTTTTAAAAAACTGTACAGGTTTGCTAGCTTTCACTAGGTGCCAGCTGAACTAGGGCCCAAAATCCACAGCTAGGCACATGGCAAAAAAAGGGTCAGTTTTCAGTGGAAAAATTTTATTTTTCCACGTGTTTTGGGCTGTTTCCTATTTCGGGCACTATGCCTACCCACAGAAGTGAGACTTGGGGGAATGCTGAGAGGGTGGAATGTTGTAGCTTCTTGCAGATTCCAGAAATTTCTATCACATAAATTTTGAGGCTTACAAGGGGTTCTGAGTAACATAACCTGGTGAAATCCACACAAGTCACCACATCCTTGATTCCCCTGAGTATCCATTTTTTTTAAATGTACAGGTTCGCTAGGTTTCATTAGGTGCTGCCTGAGACAGGGCCCAAAATCCACAGGTAGGCACTTTGCAAAAAAAGGGTCAATTTTCTGTGGAAAAATGTGATGCGCCCCATTGTGTTTTGGGCTGTTTCCGGTTGTGGGCACTAGGCCTACCCACACAAGTGCAGTACCATTTTTATCGGTAGACTCGGGGGAATGCTGAGAGGGTGGAATTTTGAGGCTTCCCACAGATTCCATAACTTTCCATCACTCAGTCAGTCAGTCAGTCAAACCACTTTATTTGATTAATTAAAATCGGAAAAGTACAGTACACAATACACAATATAATAAAATCGTATGTATGGGAGATGTTAAAAAAGAATTAATACACCAGGATCAATTGTAAAATACATCAAAGCTTAAAAACTATTTCAAAGAAATGTCATAGAAAAATAAAACACGAGTTATCATACAATGTTTAACATTGGATACCTTTTATTCCTAAGACGATCCGCTACAACTAAAAAATTGGCAATATTAAAAATATCCCATCTATTATTTAACAGTTGGAGATAAAATAATGCAGGTCTAACCTGTAAAAAGGCCTTTCCCCTCAATAGAGGAACTAAACATCTCCTGCAAATTTCATTATAGTAGTCACAGAACATTATAAAGTGCAGTGTATCCTGTTGTGAGAAATTATCACAGGGACATGGACCTATGTCCTCTGGTTTACACCAGGCCTGCTTATTACCCAACAAGAAGTGAATTAGGTTAAAACGAAACCTGATTAAAAGTCGGCAATGGAATTATCAGGTATGGCTCAATTAGTGGGGAAGTATTTATCAAGAAATGAGCCCAGACTGAGGGTTTAACTCCTGCTCTTCATGTTCCATCAACAGTAAGTTCAAAATTTTAGTTTTAACGCATTTCACATCCTCTTTTCTAATCCTTTTCGGAGCTTTAAAGAGTTCTGGGTGACCCAGTATAAAGAGCACCAACTTAACATAGTGCAACCAAGGTATACTATGATCTTGTGATTCAGGGTTAAATCTGGATTAAGTCAGGTCTTAAACTAGCAAACCACAGGGGCCAACCTCGACAAATCTGACACGTATCTAAGCCCCAATTCTTGATGAATTGCAAGGGTTAAGGAGGATTGACGTACTGACAAAAGGATACGTAGAAATCTATTTTCGACTGTCTGCACCCCTTCTACATACTTATAGCCCCAGATGGCGGAGCCATATATAGCAATGGCCATGCATTTAGATCTGTAAATGTTAAGCATGGCTTCCAGGGGCCTAGCCCCCAGGCGCTATGCAAACCCCGGTACAGCTGCAGTTGATCTAACCATTGCACTTTTTTGGCTTTCTGTTGGGGGACCCAGGTACCTCTGTCATCAAATAGAACCCCCAGATAAGTAAAAAAGGACACCCTGGACACCTCTGCTCCATTACAGTAAAATGATTTTGCTTTTTTATTTCTTTGGCCCATTGACATAACTTGAGATTTTGTTATATTCACTACTAAATCCAGGGACTTCATAAAGGCCCCAAAGGCATCCAGTAGCCTCTGGAAGCCAATAGCTGTACGGGCTAATAACACAGCATCATCCGCGTATAGAAGAACCAGAATACTCTGTTCTCCTACTCGCGGAATATCCAAGCTAGCCTGGTCTAGGGTCTTATCTAATTTATGTCAAGTCAAGTCATAACATTTATATAGCGCACTACATACCCAGAGGGTTTCAAGGCGCTTAGGAAGGGGAGGAGGATTATTTGTCAAATATCCACGTTTTAAGCTGCTTTCTGAAAGCTAGGTGATTCTGGGTGAGGCGAAGGTAAGCGGGGAGTGAGTTCCATGTTTTGGCAGCCAGGTATGAGAAGGATCTGCCTCCCATGGTGGTCTTGTTGATGCGAGGTACAGTGGCGAAGGCTTGGCTGGAAGAGCGAAGTTGTCGGGAGGGGGTGTAAAAGGACAGTCGAGAGTTGAGGCAATCTGGTCCGATGTCGTAGAGTGATTTGTGTGCGTGGGTAAGCAGTCGGAAAGTAATCCTCTTATTGACGGGTAGCCAGTGGAGGTCTTTAAGGTGACCAGAGATGTGTTCGTTGCGTGGGATGTCTAATATGAGCCTGGCTGAGGCGTTTTGGATTCGTTGTAGTTTCTTCTGGAGTTTAGCGGTGGTACCTGCGTAGAGGGTGTTTCCGTAGTCCAGTCGGCTCGTGACTAGAGCGTGGGTGACTGTTTTCCTTGTATCGGAGGGGATCCAGCGAAATGTTTTTCTGAGCATGCGAAGAATGTTAAAGCAGGAAGAGGATACGGCGCTGACTTGTTTGTTCATTGAGAGTGAAGAATCCAGGATGACGCCAAGGTTCCGTGCGTGGTCTGTCGGGATGGGTGCATTTCCGAGGGCTTCCGGCCACCAGGAGTCGTCCCATGCAGAGGGGGATTTACCTAAGATGAGGACTTGTGTTTTGTCTGAGTTCAGTTTCAGACGGCTTTGTTTCATCCATTCGGCGACTTCCTTCATTCCTTCGTGTAGGTTAGTTTTGGCGGTGCTGGGGTCCTTGGTGAGAGATAGGATCAGTTGAGTGTCATCCGCGTAAGAGATGATGTTGAGGTTGTGTTGGCGGGCGATGGCCGCGAGGGGGCTCATGTATACGTTGAAGAGGGTGGGACTGAGTGAGGATCCTTGTGGTACGCCGCAGATGACTTCGGTGGCCTCGGACTTGAAAGGTGGGAGGCGGACTCTCTGGGTTCTTCCGGTGAGGAACGAAGTGATCCATTCCAGTGCCTTTCCTTGGATTCCGATGTTTCTGAGGCGTTGTAAAAGGGTGCTGTGGCAGACTGTGTCGAAGGCTGCAGAGAGGTCGAGGAGGATGAGGGCGACTGTGTCTCCATTGTCCAGCAGAGTTCGAATGTCGTCTGTTGCTGCGATGAGGGCGGTCTCAGTGCTGTGTTTGGCTCGGAAGCCAGATTGTGAGGAGTCGAGGGATTTGTTGGCTTCAAGGAAGGCGGCGAGTTGGTTGTTGACGGCTTTCTCGATGACTTTGGCCGGGAATGGAAGAAGCGAGATGGGGCGGTAGTTTTTGAGTTCGGTGGGGTCTGCTGTTGGTTTTTTCAGAAGGGCGGTGAGTTCAGCGTGTTTCCAGTCTTCTGGGAAGGTAGCGGAGTTGAAGGAGCAGTTGATGACGTCTCTGAGGTGCGGAGCTATGTCGGAGTCTGCTTTGTTGAAGATGTGGTGAGGGCATGGGTCTGTGGGGGATCCAGAGTGGATGGAGTTCATCAGGCGGATGGTGTCCTCAGTGGAGATTGGCTTCCAGGCGTTAAGGGTGTTAACGGGGGGAAGATGGTCAGCTGATGGTAGGGTGGGTTGGCTTCCGGGTTGGTTGACAAAGCTGTTGTGGATGTCAGCAATCTTGTTGTGGAAAAAAGAGGCTAGGGAATCGCAGAGGGTTTGAGAGGGGGTGATGTCGTTGGAGTTGGCCGAGGGGTTGGAAAATTCCTTGACGATGTTGAAAAGTTCCTTGCTGTTGTGGGCGTTGTTGTCAAGTCGATCTTTGAATGCTGTTTTCTTGGCTTTTCGGATCAGTTGGTGGTGAGTACGGATGGCGCTTTTGAAGGCGTCCTTGTTGCTGGTGGATGGGTCTTTTTTCCAGGCCTTTTCAAGGGAGCGGCATAGTTTCTTGGACTTCTTGAGGTCGTCGTTGAACCATGCGGCCTTCTTGATGCCAAGTTTGTGTTGACGTTTTTTCAGTGGTGCTAAGGTGTCGGCGGTGTTGGATAACCAAAGGGTGAGGTTGGAGGCGGCTTCGTTGGCGTTAGAAGAGAGGGCTGGGGAGGTTTGAAGGAGCGATGTGGAGATCTGTTCTGTGGTGATTTTGTTCCAGTTTCTTTGTAGAGTTGGTTGGAGGTGGATGATGGGTTTCGGCTTGTTGTAGGTGAAGTGAACGCAGCTGTGGTCAGTCCAGAGGAGATCCGTAGTGTGGCTGAAGGAGACATGGTTGCTGGAGGTGAAGATGGGGTCGAAAGTGTGACCTGCGATGTGGGTGGGGGAAGTGACCAGTTGTTTAAGTCCGAGGTTGTCGAGGTTGTCTAAGAGGGTGGCGGTGTTGCGGTCGTTGATCTTTTCAAGGTGAAAGTTGAGGTCTCCCAGAAGGATGTAGTCTTTGGAGGGGAGCGCGTGTGGGGTGATGAAGTCCGTGATGTCTTCACTGAATTTTGCGCGTGGTCCTGGTGGTCTGTAGAGGAGGGTGCCTCTGAGTGTGGTCTTGGGGTCGATGTGGATCTGGAAGTGAAGGTGTTCGGAGTTGGCGAGGTTGGCATCAGAGCTGGTTGAGATGCGGATTGTTTTCTTATGGACGATAGCGATTCCACCTCCTGTATGGTCGGTGCGGTCCTTGCGTGTGATCTTATAGTCATCAGGGATGGCGATGGCGATGTCAGGGGCGGAGGAAGCGTTCATCCATGTTTCCGTTAGGAAGGCGACGTCAGGAGAGATGGTGTCTAGTAGGTTCCAAAGGTCAATGGCGTGCCTGTGGACCGAGCGGGTGTTGAGAAGGATGCATTCTAGGTGGTTGGGGTCGGGAATCTGTGTTGTGGTCGTAGCGGAGTTGGTGACGGTGCTGCTGAATTTGCAGGAGTAGCAGGAGAAAGGTCCATGGGTGCGTCCAGGAGCGGCTTGGACGCAGGTGGGGGCGCGGCCGGGGTTAAGGGCTAGGAGGGTGGCGGCATCGTAGGTAATGCGGGGGGGGTGGGCGGCGAGAGGGGCAGGGGGTCTGGCGCTGGGCGCGGTCCAGGCGTGGACGGGCGTAGACGGGCTTACCTTTGGCGCACCTTCGGCGCGGATTGGGCGCGGTCGCTGCGCGTGAACGCTGCGCGCGGGAACTACTGTCATATAAGGAAGAGGAGGGGGGAGGGGCGAGGGCGACTCAGCTAGGAGGCGGGGCGGGCTGACCACGAGAGCAACAACAAACAAAATGGAGGAGGGGGGAGCACAACAGAGCGCCTGGGAACAAACGCGCTAATACAGCAGCTGAAAAAGTACACTTTAAAGCCAATGCGCGTTATATGCAAAGCGGCAGCCAGGCAGATCAATAAGAGGCACACAGGAGGCAAATGTCACAGAAGCGCTGCAGTAACGATACCTGTACACGCCAGGGGGCACTGGGAGCGACCACTCCGGCCAAAGCGAAGAGCGAGTCACAGCGCTTCCAGGCAGGGAGGCGCTGTTTGTATCCTGTGGGAGGGCGACTCAGCTGGGAGGCGGGGCGGGCTGACCACGAGAGCAACAACAAACAAAATGGAGGAGGGGGGAGCACAACAGAGCGCCTGGGAACAAACGCGCTAATACAGCAGCTGAAAAAGTACACTTTAAAGCCAATGCGCGTTATATGCAAAGCGGCAGCCAGGCAGATCAATAAGAGGCACACAGGAGGCAAATGTCACAGAAGCGCTGCAGTAACGATACCAGTACACGCCAGGGGGCACTGGGAGCGACCACTCCGGCCAAAGCGAAGAGCGAGTCACAGCGCTTCCAGGCAGGGAGGCGCTGTTTGTATCCTGTGGGAGGGCGACTCAGCTGGGAGGCGGGGCGGGCTGACCACGAGAGCAACAACAAACAAAATGGAGGAGGGGGGAGCACAACAGAGCGCCTGGGAACAAACGCGCTAATACAGCAGCTGAAAAAGTACACTTTAAAGCCAATGCGCGTTATATGCAAAGCGGCAGCCAGGCAGATCAATAAGAGGCACACAGGAGGCAAATGTCACAGAAGCGCTGCAGTAACGATACCAGTACACGCCAGGGGGCACTGGGAGCGACTACTCCGGCCGTCTTATCTAATTTATTAATATAGAGGGTAAAAAGTAGTGGCGCCAATATACACCCCTGACATACATCTCTACCCAATTTAAAGTGCCTTGTGCATTTACCTTCCTGGGTGACCCTAACTGTTGCTGGGAGATCCCGGTGTAAATCTGCCAAAAAATATACAAGGCAGGAGTCAATGCCCATTTCAAGTAGGATAGACCACAACTTCGATCTGTTAACCAGATCGAATGCCGAAGAAAGGTCCTTAAAAGCCATCTGCAAGGTACCTTCTTTGGCTATGGTATATTTGCCTATTATTAAATGTAGGTTAATGCACTGGTCAATGGTGCTTCTTCCTTGTCTAAAGCCATATTGTAGGTTGGATAAGACCTCATTATCATTCACCCAATCCGTGACTTGAGCTAGAATCACTTTGCCTAAGATTTTAACAGCAGAATCAATTAAAGATATCGGTCTGTAACACCGTGGATTCCCTCTCTGACCCTTTTTAAATGCTGGTATGATCAAGGATAAAGACCAGGAAGCAGGAAACCCCTATACACTTGAGACAATAAAAACATTAGTTAATATCTTGGCCCAAAATTTTGGGTTACTTTTATTCAAATCAGCATGGACGGAATCAGGGTCCGGTGCTTTATTACTAGACATCTGTAATGTCGCCCTTTCTACATCCTCCTCCTTAAAAACAACAAGAGGTAAAACCCTATCCACTTCCATGCTTATGGTGAATGACATTAGGTCCATAGATTACTTCAAAATGGGAGAGCCACTGGGCCCCTGTAATATTACATTCCAAGATGCCATTCTCTATACCAGAAAAGAAAAAGGTTTCCTAACAATGGCACAGAATTTCGAGCTATCCTTTAAAACTTCAACAGATAAGCGTGCATTCCAGGCCTCCTTTTTTATCTCATTTTTCCACATGGAGACAGAGGTTTTATACTGTTTCCTTAGCATGACTATCTGCTCCTTATCTTGAGGTATATTTTTCAGGGCTTGAGCCAGGTTGCGATGGGCCCGTGAGCAGTTGTTTTGTAAAACCACCTTTCGCCCATAGTTTGTCTGGATTTGTTGTTATATTCAGATCAGATGCTATGACCACAAATGCCTTCAAAGGCTCTAAGGACCTCAACCCCTGGAGTGGTATTTTCAACACATATTGCAGTATTATCTTTAGCTTTTTCACAGAGATTAGATAAAAACACTTCAGGAATTACCTTGGCCCATTTAAGCCTCCTCCCCTGATCAGTTGTTACCACGGAACTTTCCATCACTCAAATGTGAGGAATATGTGTTTATTTTTTACAAATGTTGAGGTTTACAAGGGATTATGGGTAACTGAACCTGGTAAGGGCCGCACAAGTCACCCTATCCTGAGTTTCACTGGGTGTCAAGTTATCAAAAATGGACAGGTTTTCTAGATTTCTCTAGGTGCTGGCTGAGCTAGGGCTCAAAATCCACAGCTAGACACATTGCAGAAAAAGGGTCAGTTATCTGTGTAAAATTGTGATGTCTCCATGTTACGTTAACAAGTAAGGTACCATTTTTAATGGGAGACTTAGGGGAACAATTGTTTTTACCAGTGGTCTTTATATGCATTTCTGCCTTTCACATGTAAGACAGTGTGTAAAAATTGAAGACATTTTGAAAAATGCCCCCTAATTCTCCTGCTAGAATGGCTAACCACAAATTCAGAGATGTGCAAATAACCACTGTTTCTAAACTTCATATCTTGTTCCTATTTTGGAAATACATTATGTAAGTAAGTAAGTAAAAATGTATTGTGTCTGATTAATTAAAACCATTACAAAAATACATTTGAATGCGCATTTGATCAATAAAATTTTTTACAAAAAAAGAAATCTTAGTTGTTAGAAAATGCAATAGTTATAAAATGAGGGTTTGAGGAGTGTCCATAATTCATTATTTTTGTCTAAGCCACCGACATCTTAGTTGGATAGTTTGAGCACCACTAATTTAAAAAATGTTACCAACATCCCATTTAGTAGCGGAAGTCTTGGATCAAAGCATGCAAGGACTGCTTGTCTCCGTGTGCGTATTCTATATTCGTTAAAAGTTGTTTTTAAGAGAGCTACTGTTTCCTCTTTTAGCTTCGAGCAGGAGCATAGCAAGTGTTTGATATCTTCTTTCCCTGCACCGCATAACCTGCATATTGTCCCACAGTTACTTCTCAGCCATGGTTGTAGATGGGGTATGGCTGGTAGGAGTCTTATCCTTCTTTTTTTTTTTTTAAGTTCAAGTTTATTGAAACCAAGCATAACAAAAGATATGAGAAACAATGCAGCAAACAGAATGAGATGGTAATAAACAGAGTAAGAATAATATAAAAGGTGCATAAAAAATGGAATCAATAAACACTTATAACTAAATTTAAAAGGGAAAGGAGGGAGAAAATAAAACAGAGTTAAATTTAAACAGAGTTAAATGTAAATAAGGCATATTAAGAGTAAAACATTGTATGCAATAAAAGATCAGCAAAAAGAGAGGAATAAAATAGAAAATACACAGCAATGGTCAGATATGGAAAAAGTTGAAGGAAAAAGACAACTAATAGATAATCATGGAGGTTTTTGAACATCATCTGAGGGGTTGGTATGAGCAACAATCGTGATGGGATTAGGGAAAGAAAGTGTGGAAAGGTAAGTAGTAAGTGGGATCCATAAGAGGTCTCTTTTTATTGCAAGGGAGACAGGAGTGACATAGTTGGTATCAAGTCTATGATGAAAACAGATACCGTTCCACCAAGCAGAGTAAGTGACCTTTGTAAGGTCTTTCCAATTGGAGGTGATCAAATGAAAGGCGACAGCGAGAAATAGGTCAAGAAGTTTAAAGTGAGAAGGGGACTGAGGTAAGTCTAGGGATAAGGAACCTAAGAGGACATTAGAGGGGGAGAAGGAAAGGGATATGTAGAAGATAATGTTAATACGGGACCAGACTGAACCCCAAAAAGCAACAATAGTGGGGCAATGAAATAACATGTGAAGGAGGTCTGCATTTTGATAAGGACAGGACCAACATTTGGAAGAAAGGTCAGGGGAAAACGAGGCTAATTTTGTCGGGGTAAACAATAAACGTTGGTAAAGGAAATAAAGAGTTTGGGTAGTATTGGCAGCTCTTGACGTTTTATGGATTTTGAACCATAGTTTGTCCCACAAGGAGACCGGCCAGGATATTGACAGATCCCGTTCCCAAGCCAATTCAGTTTTCGATTTGAGACGTTCAGAGGGGGATATAAGACATCTGTAAATGCGAGAAGCCGGAGGAGAAGTATGCAAGAGTGGAAAGAGTGTGGAGCAGGACGGAGGCAGGTCAGAAGAAGTGGGAAGAGATTGAAGATATTGAAGAAGAGAAGGAAGCAGAAGATCATATTGTTTCCGAAAAGAAGTGGGAAGAAGAAATTGAGATTGAAGATCTTGAAAGGATAAAGGAGCGTTATCGGACAGAAGTTGAGAGATCCATAATAAACCCTTGGATCTCCATGACTTCCAAAAGAAAGAACGATTTTTGATACGGAGTGCTTTATTGTGCCAAATAGGTTGTTGAGATAAAGAGAGAAGAGAGGGATATGAGGAGGGTAAAAGTGGAGATAAAAGATGATAAGAATGGGCAATGACAGGGGAGTGTAGGAAAGATGTATTAGCAGAGAAAGCGAGAGCTTCAGGAAAATCGAACGGTAAGATAAGAGATTTTTCCAAGGACAACCAGACTGGAGGATAAGTAGGGGCATCCGAAGAGAGCCAACGAGAAGCCTGTTTAAGAATAAAAGAGGAATGATAGGACCTAAAGTCAGGGAACTTAAGGCCAACAATCGTCTTATCCTTTTTGAGAGAGGACAAAGCGATGCGCGGGGGTTTGTTCTTCCAAAGAAATTTCTGTAGGAGAGAATCTAATCGTTTAAAATAATAAATAGGTATGTGGACAGGTATCATGGAGAGTGAATAGAGAATGACAGGGGCAAGCATCATTTTGATCGAGTCTAATCTCCCCCACCATGAAAGAAAAAGAGGATGCCATCTAGTGCCTGAATCAGTAAGTTTTTTAGTGATATATTCGAAATTAGCTTTCAAAGTGTTGGGATTAGTAGGGGAAATGCAATAACCCTAAATATTTGATTTTGAGAGGCTGCCAGGAAAAACCAGTTTGATGGAAAAAGTGTGGAAGACATAGGAGATTGAGAGGTAAAACTTCGCATTTGTCGCGATTAAGGCGGTAACCAGAGACCATGGAGAAGGCGTCAACCTGACGAAGAAAGGCAGGTAAAGAGGACTCCGGGTTAGAACAATATAAAAGAATATCGTCTGCATAAACAGACAATTTGATTTGATTTGGACCTGGATTATAGCCGGTGATTTGGGAATCTTGCCGTAATTTTGTTAGAAATGGTTCCAGAGCTACAATAAACAATAAGGGAGAAAGGGGGCAACCCTGTCGAACACCTCTAGAGAGGGAAAAGTAATCAGAGATTTTGCCGTTAGCGAAAATGGAAGCTCTAGGGCCTGAATATAAAAGGGAGATTAGAGAAATCAATTTAGGGGGGAAGCCAATCCAAGTGAGGGCATGAAACATAAAATCCCAACTGATCCTGTCAAAGGCCTTTTCAGCCTCTAAAGTAATGGCTGCAAGTGGATATTGTAACGAAGAGGCCTTACTAAGTATGTTAAAGAAAACTCTAGAGTTGTCAGAAGCAAGACGACCCTTGACGAAACCGGATTGTTCAGGGCCAATGAGTTCAGGAAGGATGGGATCAATGCGCTAGGCAAGCAATTTGGCAAAGATCTTATAATCTGTATTTACAAGGGAAATAGGGCGATAATTCTTACAAAAAGAGGGGTCTTTATTATCTTTAGGAATAAGACAAATCATGGCTTCTTGAAAAGTACCAAGGGAAGAACCATTCGCAATAAAAGAATTGAATAGAAGGAGCATGTGAGGAAGAAGAAATTTGGAAAAATGGGCATTGAATTCGATAGAAAAACCATCGGGACCAGGTGCTTTGCCGCGTTTTAAGACAGAGACTGTATGGGAGAGTTCCGCCAGGGTTATGTCGGTTTCAAGGGGAGTAAAATCAATGTGAGAAGAAGGTGGAGAGGCAAGTGAATGAAAGTAGGCGGATAAGTCAGAGGGAAGGGGCAGAGACTCAGGCGTATAAAGTTGTTTATAAATGGCGACAAACTCCTGCAAAATAGTTTCATCTTTAAAATGGGAGGTGCCAGTAGAGTCTACGATGGAAGCAATGCGGGTGCGTTCTTGACGAGTTTTCAGATATGAGGCTAAGAGTTTTCCCATTTTATTCTGACCGCCGTAATAGCGAGCGCTACTTTTGAAAAGATAGGAAGCTGCAGCATCGGTGGACATTTTATTGAAAGCGATTTTAGCAGTGATAAGTTCCTTTAAAGAGGGATCTGTAGGGGAGCGGTAATAGGAGTATTCTAACTGTTTAATTTTAGAAAGGAGTTGGGAGGATTGGAATTCAAAGCTCTTTTTTTTTAGAAACGTAATTCATTATAAATCCTCTGGCGGTCGCGTTGAAGGAATCCCAAATGATAGATGGAGAGGAGTCAGAAGTAGTGTTGGTATTGAAAAAATCCTCAATAAAGGACCTGAATTGGCCTGAAAACGTAGGGTCCGCAAGGAGAGAGTTATTGAAACGCCATCTGCCCGAGGAAGGGGAGAAGGGGATAAGGTCAAGGTCAACACTGACTGGGGCATGATCGGATATGAGGATAGAACCTATGTCTGAAGAAAGGGTACATTGGGTGAGGGATTTACTGAGAAAGAGATAATCAATGCGAGATTGAGATTTGTGAGGAGGAGAGAAAAAACTAAATTCCTGGAGGTCAGGGTGACAGAGCCTCCAAATATCAGTGAGAGATTTGCGACGGAATGCAGTGGTAAATTGAGTATGCATTCTGGACTGGACAAATTTAACGTGGGAATGTCTATCAAGGATAGGGTCGTGAACTTGGTTGCAATCCCCACCAAAAATAATATACTTATCATCAAGAGAAATCAGTTTGTCAGAGACAAGTGGCCAAAAAGTATTATCAACTGAAACTGGGGCATAAATGTTAAAAAGAACCAGGGGTATATTGTCAATCAACAGTCTGGTAATGACCCAACGACCATCAGAATCAATATCCGGATGAGTAACAGAAACATTAAACTTTTTGTGAACTAAAATAACAACCCCATTCTTCTTACCCAGGGCTGGGGAAGAAAAAACATGTCCGACCCAAAGTCGTTTTAATTTAGAGGCTTCAGTGTCCGAAAGGTGGGTCTCTTGTAGCATGGCAATATCTGTTTTCAATCGAGCCAAATGGGACTAAAACACATTGCCTTTTAATAGGATTATTCAATCCTTTAACATTCCATGAGGTAACTTTGAATGTAACAGATTAAGAGCAAGCATCTGAATATAAACAGCATACAATGTAATACAAAACTGTAAAATTATAATCTGATGGAAAGAAGAAAAGGTAAAATTTGAGACGTAGGAAAAAGAAGAAGAAAACTGGAAAAGGAGAAAAACAGGTGAGGAGAAGGTGAAAGTAAAAGAGGAATAGATGAAGAAGTACCATGCAATGAAAGGAAGAGAAGAGGTAAGAAAAGGGGAGGTAAGCAGATGAAAGAAGAAATAGGAAAAGATAGAAGGCGAAGAAACTGGAGAGAGTAAAACGAGAATATCACACATGAACAACCAAAGGGAAACAGGAACCAAAAACATACCTACAGAGGGAAGATTCAAGGAGAAATGGGGAGGGAGGGAGCCAGACGGGATGAACAGCGGAAACCGGGAACGAGCAAAACGGAGGACCAGGAGGCATCACGTCATGAGAAGGAAAGAACTGTGGGAGGAAAAATAACAACATGAAAGGAGGCAATAAAAAAATACAGAAGGATAAAATTCAGTCAGCAAACCGACAAGGCAAACAACAATGAAACAGAGGGAACAAAGAATCAGCCAGCATTTGAAGACGAAGAATCCATAGCATCTGAATGGTGAGCGTTGAAGAAACTCTGAAGGCGGAGAGGATCTTCGTAGGTCGTCGTCCTGTTGTTATAGGTGACCCTGAAAAGGCAAGGATGGAAAAGTCCGTAGTGAGCGCCCATAGCGCGAAGGGCAGGTCTCATGTTGAGGAAGGCCTTCCTTCTGCTCGCAGTGGCCTTGGCGTAATCCTGGACAAAAAATAAAGTGGATCCAGACCAAGTAACACGCTGAGATGACTTAGCTGCAGATAAAACTTTTAACAAGTCTGTATATTCCAAAAAATAAAGGATTACCCCTCTTGGCTTCTGTGAAGGGGAGGCAGTAGAGGAAGGACGGCCCAATCTGTGCGCTCTTTGAATGTTCAGAGTGGTGCCCTCTGGCATATGGAGGACCTTAGGGATGAAAGATTTGAAGAAAGTAAGGGGGTCTGACCCCTCCTGTCCTTCCTCAAGGCCGTAAATACGGAGGTTGTTGCGCCTATTTTGGTTTTCAAGTTCCTCGACCTGTCTCTGTAGCGTGAAAACTTGAGATTGAAGAGGAGAAAGCTGAGCACAAGTATCCGTAAGAGAAGAAATAGAGTGTTCCACCGCAGTGACTCTGTTGTCGATTTGTGACCAGTTGTCGGTGAGAACTTGGAGTTTTGCGTTCGTCTCTTCCATAAAGGGTCGTAGTGCTCTGATCTCTTCCAATAAAATCTCCATAGAGACAGAGGAGGCAGGTTTAGGGGGAGAAGGAGGATTGTGCTTGAGGCGTTTAGTGAGAGATTTCCCTGAGGCCGTTGCAGCAGAATCCAACGCCGCCATATTGACTGCCTGAGGAGGAGATCTCGAGTCTTGAATACAGGAGAATTCGGTAAATATCTTCGAATTCTTGATGAAGATATGCCTTGGAGAAGCTTTCGAAGAGAGAGTGCCCTTTAATCTGCCCATAAGAAAAATTGGCAAAAGCGCGGCCCAAAATTACGTATAAATTGTGAGAAGTAAAGCATCACAAAATGGCCACCAAGTTCAAAGTCAGTCAGAAAGAAGGGGCAACAAAGATAAAATTGGAGGCATGGGGAAAGGCAAAAGCGCAACTAAGAGGAAGAGGTGAGCCAGGAAGAACGTTATCATCGGTGAAAAAGAAGCCACAGTATTTCCGAGGAAACAAAACAGATCGGCATCTCAGCGCGCCAGGAAAAACAAAATTGCGGTCGCATGGCAGCAGCGAGAGAAGAAACTCACATCGTCAAGAAAGTCATGAATTCTCTGCTGGGAGGAACCGCAAATGTCCAAGAAGGAGGAGCAGGTGGTCCGACGTCCTCACATCCAAAAAAAAGCGCTGAGGGAGCACGAGAAGTCACTAGCCTGCAGAGGTCTCCGGAGAGCTTCACCCGGGCGCCGCCATCACCGTCGGGTGCCAAGCCACGCCCCTTTTAGCCTTCTTTTGATTTCCTGCAATTCCCTAGTCCAAGTTAAGCCTGTAACCCGGGTGATTTATATGTGCTTAGAATCATCTAGGCGTGGTGCCTATGGGCAAAGGTGGCTTTGTCCTTTATAAAAGAGAGTCTCTTTATGCATTTATTTACTACATGCTTAAATTGTACATGCGTTAGTAGAGTTTCCCATAGTTCTTTTAGTCCTATAATAGCCAGTGACTCCTCCCGGCGTTTTGGAGCTCCTGCCCAAATCTTGCCAGAGCTGGTGGTTCAGTGTGTTCTCAGGTTAATTCTTTATTTTGTACCAACACTTAATATATGATCCTTTCCTTGCTAGTAATTGTTTTGTTAATCCAAATTCCAACCGGATCTGGGCTTGTGAGGTGTAAGATGGTAAATTTAAGAGGCGTCTATATGCTTTTGAAATGATAGTGTTCAGCAATTTCACATCTGTGCCCCTTAGTGCTTCGTTGCCATAGGTAATGGATGACTGAATTTTAACTTGGGCAACACAAAGCAATGGTAGAAAAGTGGGGCCGGTCAGTCTGGTTTTAAGTTGTCTAAGTGTTGTCACAATCAGCATGCCTTTCCTCTTTGTGGCATCAAGGTGATTTGAGAAACGGCCTCCCCTATCAACTATAACGCCAAGATATTTATATTCTAAGCAGTTCGCGATGGCCTTTGTTCCAAGGAACCAAGAGTGGGAGTTTTTATTCCCAGTTATTGACAATACTTTAGTTTTGTCAATGTTCACTTCGAGAAGGTTCTCTTCAGCGTATCCATGCGGTGTGTTGATGAGATGTGGTAGTCCTACTTTGGTATGACTAACCGGGACCACATCGTCTGCACAGGATATGCTAGGCAAGGCTTGACCCCCTAGTCGAGGGGCATGTGCGTTGCAAGCTTCTAGAGCAGGTGGCAGATCGGCTGTGAATAAGTTAAAAAGGGTTGGCGCTAAAACGCACCCCTGCTTGAGGCCTTTTGTTATTGGTATGCGCCTCGAGAGCTGGGTACCGTTCCCAAGCTCCACCTGAACCCTCGTGTTAGAATGCAGTTCGATCAAGAGGTTTAAAAGAGGAGCAGGGATCCACCAAAGAGCTAATTTTCTCCAAAGATTGGCTCGATTGACATTGTCGAAAGCCGCTTTGAAGTCCACGAAGCAAAAGTGAAGGGATTGTTTGGTGAGTTTTGCTTTGTCAATAAGTAGTGATATTGCCAGGAGGTTTGTTGTGGTTCCGGCGTCTCTGCAGAATCCAGTTTGGCTGGGTGGAATTATATTGTACTTAGTTGCCCATTCGCGCAGCTGTATCAGTAGAAGCCCTGCAAAGTAGTTTGCCTCAATGTCCAGTAAGGCTATCAGGCTGTAATTTTTTGGTAGGGTTCTATCCCCTGCTTTGTATATTGGTGATATAATTGAGCCCTTCAATGATGCTGCGAGGCACCCAGAATGCTGACCAACATGAAAAGTGGGGTCAGAGATTTTGCCCAGTATTCCGGCTCATGTTTGAAGAGGGCTGGGGGAATTCCATTTGGCCCTGGTGCTCTGTCTTTCCTTCCTTTGAAAATTAGTTTCCTAATCATAACAGCGTTGATTTCGATTACTGCGTTTTCATATGGTTTTACTGTTTGTGAAATACATAGATTTCCTTGCTACCTATTTTCCACTCTATAGATTTTTTCCAAATTAATTGCTGTATACTCTGTACAAAATGAAAAACCATTGCAAGGTACAGCTCAGTTTTTGGCTCTGGGTAACTTGGGTTCTTGGTGAACACTACAAGCCCAATATATTCCCGCAACCATAAGGGTCCTGCGGTCGTAACGATATATTGCTTTCAAAATGTAGCATAGTTAGAGTTGTTACAGGTGAAAATGTAGGCAAAATTGCTGTTTTTTAATTTCAACTGTAACTTTTCATAGGAAAACTTTGAATGATCTACACAAATGATCCTTTTCTGGATTCTGAATTTCGTCTTCTTTTCCAAAATGTATAGTTTTCCGAGTTCCATTATTAGCTCCATATCCATTTCTACCACTAACTGAAAGGAGGTCGAAAGCATGAAAAATCGGAAAAATAGGCAATGTCCCACTAAAATGCCAAAACTGTGTAGAAAATGTTGTTTTTCTGACAAATGTCTGCCTGTTCCTGAAAAAGGTGAAGATAGTGATTTTAGCACCACAAGCCCTGTGTTGATATCATTTGCAGGGAAAAAACACAGATGCTGTTTTCTGCAGCACTTTTTCAATTTTTTTTAAAAAAACAAACCAAATTTAGCTGTATTTTGCCTAATTTCTCAGCCCCCTCGAGGGAAATCCACTAACCCTGGATACCTTTAGAATCCTCAGGATGTTGGAAGAAAAGCAGGAAAACTTGGTGCGGATACCTTATGTGGACAAAAAGGTATTTGGGCCTAAGTGCAAACTACCTCAAATAGCCAAAAAAGGGGGAGGCCTGGCAGGAAAGGGGTTAAACACTGAATTGGAGTATTTGTGACAGTTAAAATGCTTAGTCCACCTGGCCCCAAATTTGGAACTAATAAGTGATGACATGTCATAACTTCTCTCATTTCTCCTAAGATGCCACTTCCGGATTCAGGGTGAATGTAGACAATTGATGTAATGGAAGAGAGCCTAAGTATGAAACACGCCTAATCACTGTCAAAAATAAATAGGAAGAAAAAAAATTGCTTTAGAAACTAGTAGGAAGAGCAGTCCCTCCAGTGAAAATTGAATGGTCCTTTTAAATGTGAGCAACATTTTCAATTACCAGGAACAAAATGGACAGTTAGTAAAGAAAGCTTTATAAAGGCAGAAGAACAACTTTTAGAAAAGACTTGGGGCCTGATTTAGAGTGTAGCGGATGGATTATTCTGTCACAAATGTATTACAAGTGCGTCATATCCAAATACCCTTGTAATAAGGTGGACGAGCTATCCATCACGTGTGTGATGGAGTAACCTGTCCGCCAAACTCTAAATCAAGCCCTTTAATGTACACTTACATTTGATCACCATAAACAACTACAAATCAAACTGCTCTTAAAATGAACCTTAATAAAAACAAAGAGCAAAAGTTGATTTACATTTTAAAAAATGTGTATTTTATTTTTACATTCGGATTCAAGGAACAAATGGCAAATTAACATTTATAATACACGACCTTCTATGTGGCACACATCTTTTTTCTACTTTCCTTAATACAATTTGAAGCAAGCCCTGGTGGAGCGTCAGATTCATAAAGTAACTGATATAAGAGCAGTGCCAGGATATGCATGAAAGCTTATGATTTAAATACTACTAGCCAACATGCAATCGTTTTGTTATGAGAGATGAAACACTTGCAGGCCTGGCTTTTATGAAGCATGTGTATGCTTCACCGCCGCTGTTTCTTTAAGTATTAAAGGAAACGTGGTTGTAGAAATTGGCTAACGAATGTAGGCTTTCCGTGCCTTTCCAGCATAATAGACTTTCATTATTCCTTCAAAGCCCTCCATCAAGCCTTTCTCTGTCCAAGAATAGGATTGTGACCTTTTACGGAGAGGGAAAGGTCACTGACATTAGCCCAGCAGGCAGGAAGCGTTGCTTCTCAGCTGTGCTCAGAGCACCTAGGACCTAGAAGTAGACGCTGAAAATTCAGTGGGGACGTGAATGCTATGACCGAGTTGTCAAACACAACCATAATCTATCTTGTGCTGGCCAAGCACCAATTATAAGTAAGAGAAGAGATACGAACTTTTAACTTCAACAGAGAATAATTTCCATAGTGTTCTGATGCACACCTAAAACTACATGTTCGTTACAATGTACATAGGAATATTGTGCTTTTATTGTGTTTAATAGTACTTTAACATACCAATGATTAAATTGAGCCATGGACATAAATGTGCTTTTTCGTCTTTACAGCCTAAAAATCTATGTGTCCTTTCTTTGCAGACATTCACAATTGAAATCAACAAACAGCCAGAGTCACAATTTGGAAATCAAAAGTTGGAAAAATAGTCATGTAGGCTTATTTTCAGTAAATGTAGGACTTTTCAGTAGCTCTTGAATAATCACCAGAGTACACACTTGCACGCCGTATTCATGTTGACAATTGGAAATTCGAAGCTGAAATGTATTTTCAATTTGTACCTTCTTTGGGTTAAATTAACAAGAACTGCCGCTAAGTAGCATTAGCGTTAGTTAGCAGCAGTTTTCTTATGTTACCTATCACCAAAAACTATCGCCCTGTTTGCTATGTATTAATAATATGTTGCTACATGGCGATAGTAACAGCTGGCCGTGGTGAAAACTGCCACTAGCACTAGCATCAAGTCGATAAAAGTGTTGAGGTTAGCAAGAGAAAAGTGATAAAAAGCCCATTAGTGGCAAAAAACTCACGTTATTCAGCTCAATATAATTTTTTTTGCTTCTAGAGGCAAGAATAGCCTATAATTCCACCTCCAGAGGAAGATAGGAAATAAAACCAATGGAATGCAGAATGGAGCAGCCAGGGCCAAAGCAGCCCAGATTGACAAACCCCCCAAGCCCATAACAGCCAGGATGACCAGCCTTAGTAACAGGGGAAGAAGAAGTGCAGATTCAGGGCTACAGGTATGAAACGAGGCGCATTGCTGGGAAAAACCAGTGATGCATACCCTTTTCTTAGCACCCTCCTTGCAACACCATTGCAGCCAAAACCTTGAAAGTGGGGACAGTCCCGGGGCTCGGAGGACTCGCTGGGCCTGAGTCTTTGACTCTAAGTGGGAGGCAGGGGGCTGTGGAGTTGCTGGCCCATGGCAGTAGACATTGAGGCATCGGCGATCACCCTTACCTGGTGGTGAAGTCTGGCAGTTCACATTGAGACACATTGCTGACCTGCGTGAGAAGACCGCCTGGAGCTGTGAACGGTAGAGGCGCTCCTGCGTACCAATGTAGAGAGGACTGTATCGCATACCAGGTGCCACCACTTAACTGGGGGGCTAGGAGGAGTTTACCAATGGTGGGCAGCGCCTCTCTGCATCTCAGGCTGGAGGATGTTGCGCTGGCCTGGACGCTGTGGATAGCAAGGCCCGGACCAATGCCAAACTTGTGTGGTGGAAGCGCTGCAACTTCACGCCTAGGGGCCCTGTTGCATCGCCTGCATCTGGAGGTTTCCAAGCGGACTTGGCGGTGACTGCTGTATGTAGGCTTGTGAAATCCCACCTGGCTGAGGCTCCTGCTGCCTGAGTCGCAGATTTGGAGAGACTGCAGTGCATTGAGCTCCAGTGCCAATGTCCAGGTTAGGAAAAGGTAGGATGCGTAGCGGAGGAGGCCGGATGCGAGTCAGGCCAAGGGTTAGCACCTGTGGGTGACGCACACTATGTTCTGAGCAATCCCTGTACTGCGACTGAACTACATTACAAAGGGCACAACACAATACTGGAGGGGGACTCCACTACCTGGCTCAAGTCACTGAGATCGGCCATTGGTGGCAGTGCGTGCCAGGGGCATGGGGGCCTGTCCTGGCCCAGGCCCTTGGGTATGCAGCTGGATCCACTATCACTCACTGGGGAACTGTGTAACACAAAATCTTGTCGCCACTGTTAGATCAGAAAAGTTAACCAGGAGGTGCTGCCTTCCCTTGTCCCCGGTTTGCTTTTTGGTGTATGGGGGACTAACCCTTATTGGACTTCCTCTTCCCACAGCACTGCACCATCTGTTTGCTGCTGCTGCTGCTGTCCCCATCTGCTGCTGCGGGTTCCTCTGACCCAGAGGTAACATGTTAGAGTCCCTTTTCCACCACAGGCTCCAGCCTGCCCCTCATCTCTGGTGATCCAGTGGTAGAGTGACACTGTTCTGCAACTTGACTGCCCACTTGTCCCTCTTTTCTGCTGTTCCTGTTAATCTTTCTGCTCTTCTCCATTGCTTTTCAAACTTTGTCTATTTTAATCTTTGCTTTGTTTGCCTTTGTTTTTCCTGTGCTTTTTTGCAGTTCCTTTTTCCTTATCCTCTCCCTCGTTGTCAATGTGATCCCCAGCGTCTCGCCCCTTCCAATGTCCTTACCCGTGTTTCCCACCTCCCAGCTGTCCATTCCCCACTGCAGCACTACTTAATGGTGGACGCTGTGCGGCCATTCCTCTTTGGACACTCCACCACTATGACGCCAGCACCCTCCTCGCCCTCAACCATGGATGCCACGCCGCCTTCCACCTAGCATCACTGCAGTATACCCTTGCACCCTGTGCCTGCCAAAATTGCAAATGCCCTCCTTCCACATCAGCACACCAGCACCTCTTGCCACCCAGCAGACCAACAGCGCACCCGACCAGCTCAACTACATCCTTCTCAACGTGCAGTCCCTCCACAAATACGCCACTGAAATCTGGGACCTGCTTGACCCAACCTCTTCAGACATCACCTTCGTTATGGAGACCTGGGCCAACCTCTGCTCCGGACCGGACATCGCCATTGCCATAACCAACGGGTACAAAATCACCCACAAGGACCACCCCGACCATCCAGGAGGAGGCATTGCCATCATCTTCAAAAGCACACTTCGACTGACCACTCACTCTAAAGACCCAAATGCGATCATGGAACACCTCCACTTCCAGACCCGGACCAACCCCAAAACCACCCTCTGCGGCACCCTCATCTACAGGCCCGCAGGGCCATGATCCTCATTCACTGATGCCACTGTACACCTCATTGCACCCCAGACTCTCCCATCCACCGACTATATCCTACTCTGAGACCTCAAGTTCCACCTGGACAACCCCAGTGACCAGAACAGCACCTCCCTCCTGGGGAACCTCACCAACATCGGACTCAAGCAGCTAGTCACTGCACCCACCCACATAGCCGGACACATGCTTGAGCCTGTCTTCTCTGCCAACGGGAACTTCAACTACCGCCACACCACAGAACTCTCCAGGACTGACCATCATTGTATACATCACGCCTTCACCACGCCCACAGTATACCACCGCCATCATTGCCCTTTTCACAGCTGGATCAAAGCCACTGAAAAACTTCTCGTCATCTCCCATCAATGTTTCTCCAACTGTGCTGGCACCCTGGCATCCCTCAAGAAAAGACCAGGCAAACAACACTCCACGAAGGCCAAATTCACCTCCAGACGTCTCGGGTAGAGATGGAGCCACAACATCAATCAACTCCGCAACACAGTCTCCCTTGCACCATAGAGAAAGGGTGCCTGCGTTAGCACATGGCAGCCATTGTGCGCCATCGTAAGGGAAAAATACAGGGGAGCTTGATCCTGAGCCCCTTCCGGAAGTTTAACACCACAGGTGCGTCATTTTCTTGACATACTTGCCATGTAGGTTTGGTTCAGTGAAATCACTCAGATTTCACTGCGACAATTCTAGGATGTCCTAGTTTCAAAACCTTATGCCTGCCTCATGGCAGGGGTAAGGGTGATGCGGTGCCATAGAGATAGGCTGGCCCCATATATTGCTAAAGTTGCATCATGTTGGCAGCACAATTGTAGCAATGCATGACTTTAGCATTGCCAGATACATCAGAATTCCAGATTTATCTGTCATTGATTGCGACATGGAGTGCCATACATTGAATACGGTGCATCCATGGTATCCCAAGGAAGGTGCTGTGTAAATTGTCACAACACTGTTTTGTTTCAGTGATGCAACACTTTTCATGAATTAGGTACAGGAATGCACCATATCTTATAGATGGGGCACATCCCGGTCCTTTTGTTGTGGAGCAGGGCAGCACAGCAATGTTCCTTGCAGCGCTGTCCAGCACCTAAACAACTAATATGTGGACCCAAGTGTTTGCATCAATTTTAAGACCAGCTATTTTCTGGTCTTAAAAAACTGCCTTTAAATGGACTTAGCAGCAGTTTTGGTGGGTTATGGCTAAATGGGAGTTTTATTGTAAATATCGCAAAGTGGGGTTAACGCCAGTTTTCGCTTGGGAACGCCCACCTTGCATGTCATTTTCATTAAGGCCCGCTAACAGAAGTGGCGATCTTAAGAATTCATGTGTATGCTGAAAAGTGCTGCTAACTGCAGTTAGTGGCACTTTGTAAATAAGGCGATTAAAAAAAAAAGCTGCTGTAACGTCAAAAACTTGGCGCTAAGGCAACGTTAGGTTCTTGTACATATGCCCCTATGTTTCTTTGTGGAAAAGTCTCTATTAATTTTGGGTTTGCGTGTGTGTCCACCCTATAAACAGATTTACTCTTGCATCTAACAGGAGAACATCTTTCGTTCATTTAGACGTATATATGGTTGTGAATACTCAAAAACGTGTATTGCTCACATGCCTGCCTGTAATCGTAGTTTTTCTAACATGGAAAATCGATCAGATGAGTAGGACTGCAGGGAATTTAAATTCAATGAATCAGCAACAAGATTTCATCCTTGTAGGTTCACTTCGGAGCAATCAAGCATTTGAAAATCAGGCCCAAATTGTTACATTTCAAAAAGTGTCTTTCTGCTTCTTTATTCTGAATTTGGGATTTTATTTCACTCCTTGCAAGGTTGAAATGAATGTGATCTACATCACTTGATCTCTTGCCCTCATTTAGCTTCCTGTCAATTTCCCAAATATCTCAGTTGAGCTGAAGGTTGTCATGCAGTAATCGGGTGTGAATACCACATGTTATTCTGGCTTTATTAACACGAAACGCGGTAGTAACTTCATAGCAGGAAAAAAACAGGAGGTGCAGTACCAAATTCTCCATGATGCAAAATGACAACATAGTAAGTCATTTAGAGCCGGAGTGTGCCCTTTATTCTTTCAGTGAAACTCCGTGCAAGAGGTCCGCCATATGATGCAGACAGAGAACAACATTTCATACAGTATGTTGATGTGTGCTATTTTATTATTTCAGTGCTTACGTGTGGATGAGGTGGTGTTATCTCCAAAGATGAAATGCTTAAGGAAAGGCACATAATTGTCATTATCATTATTGTTTCTTCTGGATTAACAATCCATATAACATTCAATAAAACATAACAGTAACAACATTTAAAAATAAATAAGTACAATACATAGTTATAAAAACAGATGCACAATCTGTCAACTAACGGAGAATCAACTTTCACAGTACAGATGTAATAATGTTTGTAGCAGTCTAACTATTAAAATAGGACAGTAGCAATTTACTGCTAGAGCAATTCTAAAAGGGCCATTGGCTCCAAAGAGGGAGTCACAATTGCTTTCCGCTCAGTATCCTGTCAATATCTTAATTAGAGCATATGAGGGGCAGTCCCATAAAGTGGTGGTACAGCCCACCATCTCGTAGACCAATTTCCTAAATCTCAGGCAATTGCGCAGATGGTTCCTTCTAGTCGTTTACGAATTATCCAAGCTGCCTGTAGATTTTGACCATACCAAGAACAATCACTTCTCTTGTATCCGACTTAAGAATCCTCAGAGCTAAGTCAAGGGTCCTAAGTCCAATAAGATTGCACAATGGAATGATCCTTGTCTTTCTTGGGGCTCAATAGGCAGTACAATAAAATAGAAAGTGGGAAATAGACTCAGGGGGGTTGTTACAGACAGGACATGCTTTGGAAATGCTGTTGGACTTCTCCCATTTAGGGGTGAATTGTGCCAATGGGAACGTCCCATACCTGAACTTCAAATAGAGCTGTCTGGGCAAGGAATCTTGTATGGTGTCAAGTGCTACTTAGTATGATGACATAATCTTGAAATCAAGGAATTGTTCTGTTAGGCTACCTGTCTTACAAGCTTTAATATTGTCACCTCAGAAACAATCCCTACATTGATCTTTAATCAGTTGTCATGTGTAGCGGGGACTACTTCTGGGTTGACCCAAAGATTTTCAAGAGCTAGAGCATGGAGCATTTTCTTTACTTATGACAGCCAAGGGATACTTAAATGGCCTGCTGTTTTTCAAAGCTTCCTTATTGGGTCCCTATATGGCTCTGCTGTGCCCAAAGCCTATGCCAGAGGACTAACGGTCTCGACTTTATGGTACAAAAAATGTGGGTACAGACCCTTATCGTGCAGCAGTAGGAGTTTAGGCATGCTCTGTGGGAGATTAGTAAGTTGTCTAAGAAATCTATTATCTACCGTGCTCAGCTCTGCCATTTCTGTATTGCCCCAGAGCTTTGTGCCATAAAGAGCTGCACTTTTTGCCTTTACTTCAGCAGCTGAAATGTTAATTAAAGTAGGGGGAGCAGCGATGTTACTAGATATGGTTCATTGGACATGGCTTCTTTCCATACTAGGAACATTGGACAGCCTCTGTGTGTTATTATTATGACCTTGATGCACGCTTATTGCACTATTCCCATCGATCCCCGTAGTAGTGCTCACAGGAACTACAGGAGCACTTGTTTCCTATTTGGCCCTGCATAATTAAACAACCTTTAAATGCAGGCCCAATACAACGCACATTGTCTGAGGTCAGTTTGGAATGCACACTAGTAGTTTGTGGAGGGAGCAACCTGGCTTCCAGGGCAAGGAGACCTTCCACAATTTCCTGATCTCTGATTAGGAGCTTGATGTTATCATATGTACTAGAGTATTTTGACATACGCAGGGCATGGACCATGTCTATTCAAATAAAGACAAGACATTTTCACGGTCAGCGTACCCAGTGTTCGACCTTATTGACTAGACACTCTGTTGCTTCCTACTTGCCCACCTTCAGTTTAGGAACCCTTGTCATGTAAATAATTCCACCCTGTGGTGGCTTGATTGGTGCTAAAGGGACACTCGAAAAGTGGCGAGGGAGCGCACCTAGATCAGGGTCAGGTAACCCTTCTATCTGGTGCCTTTGCCAATGATTGACTTTTCTGTAGCTGAGTCGGTGCCTCAGCCGCAAAAGCAAAAGGCTTTGCTCTGTGGTGGGCTCTGCACAATGAATTTTGAGCGTCTGACTCCAGCTGGAGTCAACTTGTCAGATCCTCTAGCTGCCTATTGGTGATCAGCCGTTGCTGCCACAGAGCACCAATGATAGTGTTCTCCAGGCTTTTGGTGGAGGATGTCTTGGTTAATCACGTTTTGGTGAGAGGTGAGAGTCAGAGGAGGCCCTTCCTTTAGATCTTCGCCTCAACCAAGACAGTCACATATACATTGGCTAGTTTTGTTCAGTTTTCTCTCGCATTGAGCATTTGCGAGGATATTTAGCTTTATTGAGTATTTCCCTATTTGATTTCTGGAGCTCTTTAACCGTAGAGCAGAGGGTTTGCAGAGTTCCCACCAACAACTCCATTGCTATGCTTAGGTTGTCAGCTCCTCCCACCACAACCTCTCTCCCCAATACACTGCAATCATCAGCCATTGGCAAGTTCCTATCATCATCATCCATCTCCAGATTTATAAGATTTAGATATATATCGATCAAAGCAAACAATGTTAGGTAAGAGCTCTGTTGCTGTAGAAACTTGACTCGAATAGGCCAAGAGAGAAGTAGGTGTATGAGAGGCGGATGCTGGCTGTGTAGCAGGTCAAGGCTAGGGAAAGAATCAGTGGTAGATTAGGGCTGGCCCGATTCATCTATAGGTACCTAGTACAATTTCCCCTTCCCTTTCCCCTTCCTACTATATGCGGCCTTTATGCTACTTCCTTTGAAGTAGTCAGTGATCTAGGGTCTAGTACCACCTCCCTCCTAAATGAGTTGTTTCTTCACCCAGAATGCCCTCCACCTCCTCAATTAGCTCAGCAATTGCATCTAGTGTGCAACTGTCAGCAGCATATCTTTTTGCGGACTTACCTACTTGGCCTTGCCCAGTGATGTTCCCCAGGAGTTTCCTCTTGCCCATAACAGGTAGGTCTATTAATATTTCTACGCTCGGGAAGTTATATAAATTAGATAAAGTACTCACACAACCACTGCTGCAAGTCCTCGTTGAAGAAAAGCTAAGGGTGGTGGTCCAGCCCTGCCTCTTCCTGGTGCTGATGGGTGCAAGACGGGCCCACCGTTAGCCTTGGCTTTTCCCACACGTGTCCAGCACCATGAGACCTCGCAGCACACTTTGTAGGGCGCCAATGTCAGCTTACAGGTGCGGCCTGTCAGTAGCCCTCCTCTAGACTCCTGGGCTCCTGGGACTTCCAGTCCCTCCTCGTAGTTTCACCCAGTGAATTTAGCACTCCCCTTCCAAAGATAAACATGCTTTACAGTGTCAAGCTGCTCCAGGTAAACCCTACAGGTAGCAAATGTCAACATTGATCCCGAAATAGGAAGTACCCTGTTAGGCCAAGCACAATGCAAAAAACTTGATTGTACGTTTTCAAGTACATGTCACATTATTTCAAACAGAACGCCTCGGGTCCCTCGAGAGACAGATGTAGAGAATGGAGTCCAGTTTGGGATCATGCGGAACGTCCCTCTTTCCACTCCAACCTGACCTCACACCCAGCAACGTGTGGTGGTGTCTCCTGGTGGTGGCTTTAATGACAGACAGCCACACAGAAGCTCCATTGTCCCGTTTGTTCTGCATAATTCCGGCTCTACAAATGGTATCTCCCCTTCGCTAGCACATAATTTAGGCCCAGATGTACGACCATAGCATTGTGCGACTCACAAATTGCGAGTCGCAATTTGCAACTTGGAAAATGCTATTTACAACAGTGTCTGAGACACTGTTTGTGATTCCCAATGGAGTTGCAAATTGTGTGCTTCATGAATATTAATGAGGCTGTTGCAATATGCGACCCCATTGGGAATGGCTAACACTTCCAGGTATGGTGGCCTGCTGGGGTCAGAAGACCACAATGTTTGGAACTGCTTTGTCAATAAAGCAGTTTTTTTTTAAATGCAGCCCGTTTTCCTTAAAGTAAAACGGGATGCATTTAAAAAATGAAAATGAAACTTTTCAGTTTCATTTCTTAAGGGCAGGGACCACTGCCTGCTCTTAAAAAGTCTTAGTTCATGCATTCCCAAAGGGGAAGGGGTCCCGTTTTGCTGTTTGCGAATGCCTTAAGAAGGGTGGTAAACTGCAAGTGTTTTGCAACCACAATTGCAGTCGCAAAACATTCAGACATGGGTGCTGAACTCGCTATTAGGAAGGGATGCCCTTGGCACACCCCTTCCTAATAGCGAGTCGCTAACCCTAGTTTGCGCGTCGCTAATTGATTAGTGGCTCGCAAACTAGGGTTGGTACATTGGCCACACGTTTTTTGCAGTTGCAAATGGGCCTAAAACACCTTTGCGACCGCAAAAAATGGTCGTACATCTGGCCCTTGGAGGTGCTAGTAAACATGAGAATATTATGAACTTCTACTACTTTTCAAAAAAGCCAATGTAAGAATTGCTATTGTTTAGTTCAATAAATATATTGTGATTTGTTATTTATATGTAAAATTGCTACTCATTTTACTTATTATTAATCACAATCGCACCAGTATTAATAATAAAGTGCATATAGCACTCTGGAATTGTCTTGGTGATTCTCAACCCCTTTGTGATGCAAAAATGAGAAGCGTGGATGTTTGTGATTTAATAGAAAAACACATTTAAATAATACCAAATCTAAACAATTATTTTCCCAAACTGTTTAATAACATTTTTCCTAGACTGTTTTTTCAAAATGATATTTCGTATGATTTTTGCATTTACACGAGTAAACGCCATTAAGCTTGAAATGGGTTATCTGTTGATGATTCTAAATGGGCTAAAGTACCCCTTGACATACATTAGGCTATTGCAAGTCTCTGAGAAGTACCAAGACCGTACCGAGAAACAATGCTGAAGGTCGAGTTCCTTACAAGGTCATAGGACTCCAAGGTGACTTGCAATATCATTTTTATGCAAAGCTGAGGGTATTTTAGTCCCTGTAATGCATGGTTACACCAGCTCCTACACAGAAACTTTTTAAAAACTTGTGTCTTGCTCATTCACGTTCATTGCGGACATGAATAATAAAAACTGTATAGCAAAAGTAAGCAAACCAAAAGGCAGTGACTGATTTTTGGCAAACGATATAATGATCGGTTTCAAGTAAATTAGATTTAAAAATGCTCTAGCAAAACATTTTGCTTTTAAGGATCCTAGATGCAACCTAAAGCTCCTTGTCCCTAGGTTACGGCAAACCGGGCTAACCCACTTGTTTCTCAGTCATTACTCGATAGCTTGGGCAAAACAATATTACATGTTCAATTGTTTCTTCAGCCTGGGGTCAGGATGGGCAAACGTTGTCACTGTTACTTGACTTGTGGTTCTATTTGGCTGTAAAAGCACTTAAAGGAAGGATCCCTATGCAGAATTTTACGTAAGGGGTCTTTGCTATTGGGGGTTGGATCTATTCTTTAATGACTCTGTAGCAAGATGGTTTCCGTCTCATTTAACTTCCTGCATTCTTAGCTTTTGGTCAACCTGGTTTTGGACTTTTACTGTGAGTGAGTCTTGCTAATGGAATCACAGTCACTGGAAACACTTTAATTGATTGAGAGTGCTAACCTTCAGTTTCAGATTTCTAAGATAAGGCCCACTGCTGCAGAGGTTGGGTAAGAGGATATAGGCTGGTAGCACGGGAACACAGGCATACATTCCCATGCACGCGTGAGGGCGGAGAAGAGCATGTGAGACTACTATCTAGCTTATTCAGGTATCTGCTCATAGGTAGCTTGTCGCATAAAGATCCTTTCAGGGACTGGTGCTGACCTGGTGTAGACAATATTATAAAAATGGGGATTCATAGTCTACATCTGCAGTGATTACAGACAATTCAATGTGAACTAGACATTATGGTTGACACCTGCATCAAAGTACGGATTTTGCCTACTTAGACCTAGAGATACAGGTGAGGTACGAATCGTGAGGTAAAATGGATACTGTGTGCATATATCTAAAGTCACTTTTGTAATATATGTACTCCTTATGGCACTTGAGGATTTGCCATAATTCTCTGACTCAGCTCCGATTTTAGATTTCTTGATTTTGTTCCCTACACTGGGTCAAGTTAATTAGAATTGAAAGCATCCCCACAAAACAGGGCCATTGGCAAATGCTTGGACTTGTTCCTGGAAAAGGAAGGGAGGGGGATGAAATCTGCTTGTGATAATTACTTTCCACACTACACCTGGCCTAGGGAGGTTCAAGCTCACTGAAACAAAGGGGAAAGGCCAGACCTTGCGAACTAAACAAAGGAGGGGCTGCACTCCTATAAAGTTTTGGAGGGCAGCCCCCAGTCAGCTTTGAAAGTTGAAGATGGAGCTTAGCCCTCTGAGAATGCCTTTCAACAGCCCTCTTCAAGTAGCCATGTTGGATTGTTCCAGACTGCTCTGCAGGAAGGTTGGGACAGAAGTGGAGGGAGAATGTGTCACCCTAAGATTGGGAAGAGGTGCATACCTTGTAGAATTTCCCACCCCCACTTAAAACCCCTGCACAAGAGTGACTTTCTGGGACCTTTCTGAACCAGGGAGCGAAGACAGTGAATGGATGTCCAGCAGGAAGGAGAAGCCAGATGCCTCTACGGCAAGGATTGACATATGGACTTTGGACTCTAGCAGGCAATCTAGGACAAGGAGATTTTCTCCAAATCAGGTGAAACATTCTGAGTAACAGTAGAGGGATGGACCTGCTGGGGGGACCCTGGATGGTTTATCTGGATCACTTGTACACTGCTCCTGCAGATGGGTGAGCTCCATCAGGAGGTGGATATTTGCTCAGTTGCTGACACACAGGTGCCCTGCAAGATGGATAAAGCCATGATGCCTGAGGATTAAAGCAGTGAGAGTACTGTGTTGGCGGGCTGTGCATGGGCTGCTAAAGAAGTGTTTGGGTGAAGGTAGCTATCCGGAGCCCAGACTAAAATAGGCAGGATCTGAGCTCTTCATCAAAGGGGGAGGGCAGCGAAAACAAGCTCCACCATCGAAAATAACATTTAGATGTCAGAAAGCCTGAAATGTTATGTGGTTTAATCAAGATGATAAAACAGGCTTTATTGATAAGCACAAAGTTAACAGTTAATCATTACATGTTTTGCTGTAAGGCACTGAAATGTTTTGGAATGCTTTACTGACATCACACAGTACCATTCATAGTTATTTTAATGGTGTTTGATTAGATTATTATGACATATATCGACATTTAGTGATGTGAAGACACCATAGCAAAGCCAGTAACCCTGCCTTTGGATAATGACACCTCTTTATATTGTGGCCTGGTCCAGGTGGATATGTTGTGTTTACAGGGTTCAGGGCTCACTGAGGGTGTTAACTGTTATGAGGGTGCCACAATAGGTATTTCTACCTGCGTGTTCATAATCAAATACTTTCCTATTTATAAGTAAAAGCACTGATTGAGCCCAATTTATTGATTATTGTTGATTGTGTGCTTGCAAACTTTCTTCCAGACCCTATATTGTGAAAAAATGAACATGAAGCCATGAATATCATTTATTTATTTATTTAAGCAATTTGTAGAGCACACAAATACCCTTGGGTATCTAGGCGCTGCAAACTGTATAGAAGATCGAGCCAGGAGTAGGGTGCCTATTGATTAAAAAGCCATGTTTTTACCAGTTTCCTGAAGGCAAGTGGAGTTGGGCAGAATTTAATATGCAGAGGAAGGGTGTTCCATAATTTGACAGTGGTGACAGTGAATCTTCTGTCACCCCAGGACACTTTTTTAGTGCAAGGGACCTTCAAAAGGTTGGCTATTGAAGAACACAAGGGTCTATTGGGAGGATAGACACACAAAGCCTTCTTCAAGAAATCAGTTCCAATTTTATGGATGGCCTTGAAGGCAATGCAGAGTGCTTTAAATTTAATTTGGCTTATTATAGGTAGGCAGGGAAGTTTTTGAATTACCGTTGAAATTGGTTGATACTTGGGGGTACCTGTTAACATTCTAATGGCCGAGTTCTGCACCCTCTGTAGTCGATAAGTGACCTTTTCTGAGCGTTGATGAAGAGGCCATTAAAGTAATCAATTTTTGACATTACTAGGGTGCTAATAAGGGTTTTTCCAGCACTTTGTGGAAGAAAGGTTAGGAGTTTTTTAATCATCCTAAGAGTGTAAAAAGATGAAGAGACAACTGCATTGGCATGTGATGTAAAAGCCAGCTTGTCGTCGAACAGGACCCCTAAATGTTCTACTTTCGAAACCGGGGGAGGTGGTGGTCCCAGATTGGCAGGCCACCAAATGGAGGACCATACAGGAAAAAGATTACCAAAAATCCATACCTCTGTTTTGTCAGAGTTTAACTTTAAGCAATTGTTGGCCATCCAAGTACTGATGGGCAGCATTATGTCTTGGAAGCTGGCCGCAATTGCTCCTCCGTCATTGTGGATTGCTAGCACCAATTGTGTGTCATCGGCGAGGGATGTGAGACCCATCCTGTTGTTTTGGATGACCCTAGCCAGGTCTGACACATAGATGTTAAACAAGGTCGGACTCAAGGATGAACCTTGTGGCACACCACACGGGAGGGTAAAAGGGGAGGACTTGTAGTCGCCGAGACTCACTAGTTGTGTGCGGTTAGAAAGAAAGGAGGCCAGTAGTTCTTTGGCCCTCTGTTTGATGCCAATGTTTGAGACACAGTCGATCAATGTAGAGTGATCAACTGTTTCAAAGGCTGCTGATAAATCTAGCAGCACTAGCACAGCAGCACCACCTTGGTCTAGGACTGTTCTGATTTCGAATGCTGCTTTAATGAGGGCAGTTTCTGTACCATGGCCTTTCCTAAAGCCGAATTGCGTTTCATCCAGAAGGTTATTATCTTCTATGTAATGGGACAGTTGCGAGTTCATTATTTTATCAAATATTTTTGCTGGGAATGGAAGGCTTGTGATAGGTCTATCATTTTTTGTTTCTAAAGGACCAAGGTGCGGCTTCTTCAGCAGCTGCTTGATAATAGCCTTTATCCATGTAGAAGGGTAATTACATGTGTTAAATATGGCATAGAAGACTTGTTAGATTTGAGGCTAATAGATCAGGGATCAGTTTTAAAACAGCAGAAGGACAGTGCTCGGTGGGGGAGCCTGACTTGATGGTTAGGATAAGGTCCTTGATCTGTTTTGGTGAGACTTGACTAAAATTTGAAAAGGAAGGGGTATTTTCTTCATTATCAGGGGTGGCCATAGAATAGTCAGCTTTGGGTTGGGCGGCGAAGTTGACGTATATGTTGCTGACTTTGTCTTGAAAAGAGCTGGCCAGTTCATTGCAAAGGTCTTGGGTGGGAGCTATTGGAGAGTTTGTCACCGACCCAGATAGTTTAATGACTACCTGAAAAAAACTGCTTGGTGGAATCTTGGGCCGATTCTATCTGACTAAGGTAGAATTTGCTTTTCTCCAAATAATGAGATGCTTATGCTTGGATATTGCTTCCTTATAAAGGGTTTTGTCAGTGATATTATAGTCTCTACGCCAGCGTCTCTCGAGGTTCTTGCATCGTTGTTTTTCAAGCCTGAGTGACTCTGAAAACCAAGGGTACTAAGAAGTTGAAGGTGTTATGGAGCCATTTGGAATAGCTGGATGAGGCAAGTACAGGGTCTGGTATAGAGTCGTAGTTAGTGGATAACAATATTTTTTAAGGAGCTGCTGATCCATGCTACTCCAAGCTTTAAATTGTGTGGGTGGAGTAGAGATACTGCGCGAAAGACTGTATCTTTTTATCTGAATATCGAACAGGACTGCCCAATAGTCAGTCCATGTGAGGGGTATGGTGTTCATTAACGATATTTGCTTGTTGCTGGTGAAAAGCCCGTCCAGCGTATGACCGGCTAAGTGAATGGGGCTGGTCACCAACTGGAGGAGGTCCACTGCCTCCAATTCTGCAATGAGGGTTAAAGGGTCATTATCATATTTCTGCTGATCACTTTACATTTTAGAAAAATACATCAGAAGAATGAAAGGCAGGTCCTATTTTCCTTGTTTAGAACATAGCTGTAAATATGCTCTGTGACCTATCTTTCATCCTGGCTTCTGTCTCTGGCAGCAGTATTGTGACGTCAGAATTCAACTGTAATAATTTATTATAGTTGGCTGCATTATTTCTATATTTGCAGGAAACTAGATGCATCAGAACTCGCCTATAATAAGAAAATTAGACTAAGGCTTTTATAAAGGGATTATAGACTCCAGTGTATTACACAAGGTTATCACAGACACTATTTGACTTCAACCTTAATTTCCAAAGTCCTATAACTGCCTGATACTAACCTCAGAGCCTCCACCTTCTCTTCTCACTGCTTTCTTTTTCATACCATTTTCCTTCCCTATGAATCATCCGTCCTCCGCTGCCTTCCTCCTCCCACATTTTTGTTGGAGGGGGCCCGATGCACACCACCTCGTTCACTCATTTCTAAAATTAGTTTTCTACAGGGTTGCTTTATCACATTTGATGAATTGCATGACAATAACATTTCAGCATCTACATCACAATACCATAAGGTAACTATATATTTACTATTACACTTACCTCCTGAAGTAAATATGTTATGTTATGTTATGTTATGTTATGTTATGTTAAGGTGAGCTTATAGAGCGCTCTGTCACCGTGGGTTTCCTGGCGCTGATCTGGTGCTGGGGGTGGACAGGGGGGATTAGCTAGATTGTGGGAAAAGCCATGTTTTTAGAGATCTACGGAATTGGAAGAGCGAAGTGGAGGATTTAAGTGAGGGTGGGAGAGAATTCCAGAATTTAGGGGCCAGATATGCGAATCTCCGACCTCCGGTTCTGCAGAGTTTGAAAGAAGGGACAACCAGGAGGCGGAGGTGAGAGGATCTGAGGTTGCGTGAGGGACAATAGGGACTGATAAGGGATTTCAGGAATGCGGGGCAGGGACCAATTAGAGATTTGAAGGCAAGGCAGCCGATCTTAAAGGCTATCCTCGAAATGACAGGAAGCCAATGCAAGTTGGTAAGAAGAGGCTTAGCGGAGTGCCATTTCGGGATCCCGAAGGCCAATCTCGCCGCTTGGTTCTGGACGATCTGCAGCCTAGAGAGAAGGGCCTTGGGCCGACCGTGATAAAGAGAATTCGAGAAATCCAAGCGGGAGAGGACAAGAGCCATGATAACTTGAATCAGAACTTCGGGAGTCAGGAGATAGGCCACCTTCCTGATCCCCTATCTGGGGCTTAAGGGATAGCTCGGAGTCAATAATGACCCCGAGACTCTTCACCGAGGCCACAGGGGTGGGAGGAGGGCCTAGCTCTACCGGCCAAAAGTGCGGGCCCCAGTGGATAGAGCTCTTACCAGGGAGGAGGAGCTTTGTCTTCCCGGGATTCAGTTTGAGTTGATTCTGGCTCATCCACTGGAGAGTGTGGGACATAACCGCCTGAAAATTAATGATAGCAGAAGGAGAATTGAGAGGAAAGATGAGTTGCAGGTCGTCAGCGTAGTTAAAGACAGTGACGTCCCACTGCCTCAGAGAAAAAAGAAGAGGTCAAAGATAGAGGTTAAAGAGAAGGGGGGATAAAGAGGAGCCCTGGGGAACCCCGCAATGTGATCGTTCCTTAGGTGCCCTGAAGGTGCCCAGACTAACTGTCTGAGACCTCCCGGTCAAGAAGGATTCGACCCATGCCAACGCCAGGCCCTGGATGCCGGCCTGCTCGACACGATGGAGGAGGATGTCATGGTCCACCGTGTCGAAAGCGGCCGACAGATCTAAGAGAACCAGGGCCTGGGGGGTACCCCTGTCAGCGCCGCCTCTCAGAGCATCCAACACGGCCAAGATCACTGCCTCCGTGGAGTGGCCGGGTCTGAAGCCAGCCTGGTTGGCTTCGAGAAAGTTGGAGCTCTCGATGAACTGTGAGAGGCAAGCGGTGACGTGGGCTTCCAGAATTTTAGAGAAATAGGGCAGGAGAGATATAGGCCGGTAGTTCGCCAAAACTGCGGGGTCCGCTGCCGGCTTCTTCAGTAGAGGCACCAAAACGGCCTCCTTGAAGGAGCTGGGCACCGTGCCAGAGGAAAGAGAAGAATTCAGCAGAGGAAGAATGCAATCAGGTAAAGTAAGGCAGATGTCCCGTAGTATAGATGGTGGACAGCAGTCGTCAGGTGAGCCAGACTTGATGCGAGCGGCCGGTCTGGCCATAGAGTCTGGATCAAGAGAAGGAAAATGTGTGAAAGAGAGTGCATTGTGAGGGGGACAGACAGTATCTGTGCCGGGACAGGTGACTGGAATAGTATCCTTAATCATAACAATTTTTTCTAGGAAGAATGTACTGAGAGCATTGCATGATTCCTGAGTAGGAGCCTGGTTCGGGAGCGTCCTAGAGTCAGAGGTAAATTCATCGAGGACTTTAAAAATCTCCTTCGACTTACAAGAAGCTGACAAAATTCTCTTGGAGACATATGCTGTTTTGGCCGCAATTATGGCTTTTTTATATTTATTGCGGGCGGCCACGTAAGTGTCTCTGCCTGTGGTGCAGTAATCTCTCCTACACTTACGCTCCAATTGGCGTAGCTCCAGATGTTGGGTATTTAATTGGGAGTTAAACCACTTATAGGAGTGGCTATGCCGGGAGCGGGGAAAGTTGGTTAGAGGGGCAAAAATATCACTAGCTGACGTAAGCCAGTGAGAGATGTTACCGTCTAGCTCGTTGATGCAGATGTCATTGGAGAGGGAGGGGCGGGTCTCTGACAGATGGCAAGGCAAGTTATGAGAATCAGCAGCCCTCCACTTGCGGGCGGCACCGCCCTCTAGTGGCGGGGCCCTGATATAACCATAGACAGAGATTACAGTCTCGATGAGAGAATGGTCAGACCACACACAGGGAGTGATCAACGGGCAAGAGGACTTAACCCCGTGAGTCCAAATGTGGTCGAGGATGTGGCCTCCGATGTGGGTGGGGGACTTGACCAGTTGTGTGAGATTTAAACAGGAGAGGGCTTCAAATAGCTCAGTGGCGTGAGGCCCGGCATCCTTGTGTTGGAACCAATAGTTAAAATCGCCGAAAATGGCGACACGAGAGGAGGATGTAGTAAGATTGGCAAGCTGCTCAGTAAAGGAAGAGGGGAATAAAGGCATGGGGTGGGGGGGCGGTAGAGTATTATAAAAGTGACTGCACCCACCTCAGTTCCCAGGCTGAGAACCAAGTTATCAACTTCAGGAAGAATCATGGATGAGGTGGCTATAATTTTTAAGTCCTTGCGTATTACCGCTGCCACCCCGCCACCAGGGCGGCCCCCGGGGCGATTAGCATTCAACAGATAGTAGTCTGGAGGTAATGCCGCCAGGATATCAGGGAGGGAGTCGTCAGTGAGCCATGTTTCCGATAGCAAGAGAATGTCAGGGCTCTCAGCCATGAGTAAGAGAAAGATGTCAGTTTGATGTCTAATAAGAGAGCGGGTGTTTAAGTATAGTATTCGGATGTGTGACTCAGTAGAAGTTGGTGGAGCATATGACACATCCGACCCCGAATGGAGGGGGATATTCCCCGCGATTCCAAGTGCAGAGATGCGAGCCCTGGTGACAGAGGAAAGGGGGCAGGGGAAGGGCTGTAGGCTCTTAAGAACAGAAGACGTATAGGAGATAACAGAGACAGCGTCCCTGGCCCCAGGACCCGTCCGGCCGCGGACGGGCGCAGACGGGCTGGACTTAGGCGCGACCCGTCCGCTGCGCTCCCTGAAAGGGGGAACCATTTTGTAGGGCCGAGGGCGGGAGGGGCCGAGCGCTAGTCCGCTCGCCTGCTCCCTCACCCAAGATGGAGGCACACTGGGTCACGACCCAGGCAGAACCTATCTCATCTGCGATGGGCGGGCCAGGAGGCGGGGCAGAGAAGTCACCGAGCTGGAGTGCAGCGCGACCAGGAAGGGTCCCAGCGCGCACTCAGAAGCGAGGTGGGGACGAGCAGGGTAAGTAAGTGAGATAAAATCAAGTGTCAGCAGCTCCGGGACCTGCACAACAAAAGAGTTAAAAGCATACACAAAATACAAATACAGGCGGGTAAGCGCAACAATGCTGCCGGCTGTATAAATGCGAAACAAATTTTAAAAGTAGCGTGCCCCAGTCCAGCTAGCGCCTGAGACCACCCGCTAGCACCTAATCACCCGTGAAGTGACTGGCTCGGGTTTTTGTAGGGCCGAGGGCAGGAGGGGCCGAGCGCTAGTCCGCTCGCCTCCTCCCTCACCCAAGATGGAGGCACACTGGGTCACGACCCAGGCAGAACCTATCTCGTCTGCGATGGGCGGGCCAGGAGGCGGGGCAGAGAAGTCACCGAGCTGGAGTGCAGCGCGACCAGGAAGGGTCCCAGCGCGCACTCAGAAGCGAGGTGGGGACGAGCAAGGTAAGGAAGTGAGATAAAATCAAGTGTCAGCAGCTCCGGGACCTGCACAACAAAAGAGTTAAAAGCATACACAAAATACAAATACAGGCGGGTAAGCGCAACAATGCTGCCGGCTGTATAAATGCGAAACAAATTTTAAAAGTAGCGTGCCCCAGTCCAGCTAGCGCCTGAGACCACCCGCTAGCACCTAATCGGTGGAAGTACAATTGTTTGAGAATAGTAAATATTAATTTAGCTCAATAAGTAGTGATAGATCAAAGTAGCGGATGTAATATAGGAAATTACTGTAGATTGCTGTTAGCAACCTCTAAAAAGTGCTATACATCCTTGGCTTATCCTCCTGCCCCATACTCCTCTTTTTCACTTCTTTATGGGGTGCCCCGTATCCTCTTTCTTCATCTTAAAACTGTACCAACCCTGCCCCCCTCTACCATTATCTCCTTTTTTGCAGAACTGGGAGTTCCTATCGGGGCACCAGTTTCTTTCATTGTAAAACACTTCTAGTATGTTAGAATTATCTTTTAACTGTTTTTGTTTCTCTATAATCTTTGGTCAATTTGTATGCCTATTATTTTGATTTTCTATCACTTGGGGTTTCAATTATTTGAGTTCTCCGAAATAGGTTTGTTTTGTTTTTATAAAAATTAACAAGGTACACTTCCTGATTAGATAAGACAACTTCTGGTTTACTTTAGTTCTTAGAGGGTTCTTTTTCAATAACTGTTTCAGTCAAGAACCACTGAATATTGTATGCGTCTCCCAGGTGTGAAAATTCATGACTCAGCTATTGTCACATGAGCATTTCTAGATGATCCACTGGCAGTAGGACACATTTTGGACCACTTCGGTAGGACATACTTGTCATTTGCTGTAAATGGCCCCTTCTGCCAGGTCACCCCAAACCTTTTAGGCTTCCTTCTCCTCTTTTTGCTGAATTTGTTTTTGTTGGCTTTACCGATCTGGGCACTTTACCACTGCTAATCAGTGCAAAGCTGTATGTGTTTTTCTGCTTAAAACATGGTAACATTGGCTTATCCACAATTGGCATATTTAATTTACATATAAGCCCCAAGTAAAGTGCACTGCAGGTGCCCATGGTCTGTAAATTAAATAGCAATAGTGGGCCTGCAGGACTGATTGTGTGATTCATGCGGCCTAACGGATAGAGTGGTCGACCTCAAAGCTGGGGAGCTGAGTTCGTGTCTCAGCAGGAATGCTCAACATTCTGTGATTCTAGACAAATCACTTAATCTACCCATGCCTAACAAAAATGAATGTGTCCATCTGTAACGCAACTGGTGCTCATATATAGTGCTCTGATACTTTTGGGTTGAGTTTGTGCTATATAAAAGTCTCCGCACCCCCCAAAAAAGTAGCTCTTTAAATCTCAGGCCTGCCATTACAGAGCCTGCATTTTTAACTGCCATGGCTAGCTAACAGGATAACCTACTTGTCAGGTCCAAGCCTTAATTTATATTACATATAAAGCACTCCTAATGTCGAAATGGACAGCCCAGGAGCAAGATGCAGAGTCTTTAAAAAGAAGAATGTGCACTTTTAAGTTTTACATGCCCTGTTAGTGAAAAACTCTTAAATTAGTTTTTCTCTATTGCAATACCTTTCTCTCCCAGATGTTAACATTGGGATTGCTTTATCACATGTTATAGGTGCAATTCCCAATTGGAAAGATGTAAGACTCCTAAATCTGGTGCCTCTGTAATCACACTTTAAAACCACACCTCACGGTAAAGTCGGATTTTAAATTGCAATTCTGAATACCCCACTTTTAGAAAGTGGGCATTTTCTTTAGCCATTTGATGCCTGTTGCCTGCCTATAATACATGTCTGGAAAGGGTGACAGCTGGGATTTATTATTATTTATTTATTTTAAGCATTTATAAAGCGCACCTGTCACCATTGCAGGCATCCTGGCGATAAGAGACAAAGAGACCGGAGGGAAGCGGGCTAGCAGGGGAATAGCCAAGTTTTTATCCTCCTTCTGAACGTATTCCCCCTGGACAGCCACACCCAAAGGGAGCTTAGGTGTGACTTGATTGGGCATCCTGGGACTCACACTTAGAGCAGAATAGGCTGTATCCTGTCCCCACAAAACAGCTGCATACTCCCTGTAGTGTGTCTGGAGGTAGGGCAGGAAGGGAGGAACTATTTGCACTTCAAAGACATCTCTCTGAAGTTTTCCCCACTTCAAACACACAACTCGGTATAAGTATTGGACCTTTGACTTCAATGTTTCAGCACACTTCTGGACATGTGGATACTCTGCCAGGAAGAAAGCTTGCCATGTTACAAAAAGGCTGCCACTTTGCTGAACTGCTGCTCTGGAACAATTGCTTTCTTGTTGTGCTGAGCAGCTGCCTGCTGCCCTCCCTGTCTGAGTGAGGGGGACTGGACCCACCTCACTTGAACCTAGAACCAGAGTGGCTCCAAGGGCTTGTTCAGAAAACTTAGGGATATCAAAGATTCTCAACTCACCTGAATCAGCACCGCAACTCTGCCATCAGTGAGTCTGCCCTGCCAAGTGGTGCCAATCCAGTCCTGGGCCCTTGGAAGTGGGTTTAAATTGCTGATGCAGCAGAATCCATTAAAGCAAAGGACTTGGAGCCGATACATCACCTTCAGTCTACTGGTCAACGACGACACATCTACTCCTCTGTGCCTCGCATTTTATCTTTGACAACACAACACCTCCTCTGCAGCTCTCTTCTCAACTTCAACAATTCGCAACTGAGGTACTTATCAATGGACCAACGCTGGTCCCTGTATCAGGCCTGCACTCCATCATGTTAGGCCTGAACTTTTTGAGTTGATCTGGTGTAGCGTGGCCATGGCGTTATAGGCTTGTAATCACTATATTTCAATTTATTCTTTAAAAATCCATAACTCCAGTTCTACTTATTACATTTTTGTGGTTTTGGCCTTATTCTTCCAATACAACTACAAATTCCCTCTTAAGTAAGCCTGACTGGTCATTGCCTTGCTACCAGAGGGTGAGAACAGAATAATTTGGGTGAGTTTGTGACGTACACTGAGTAGGATTGGGGTTCTTGCTTGGACTGGGTGCATACCACTGCCAACCAGAAACCCAATTTCTAAAATCCTTCTTTGTAAAGGAGTGGAGAGGAGTTGGGCAAACGGCAATGGCAGTTGACCTCAAATCTGGGGTACTGGATTCGTGCCTCGTCAATGACGCTGAACATCCTGTTATTCTGGGCAAATCACTTAATCTCCCTGTGCCTAACAAAAATGAATGTGTCCTCATATAACCCAACTAGTGCTATATAAAGCGCTCTGATACCGAAATCGGGTTACGTTTGTGCTATATAAAACTCTGTAAAATAAAATTAAAATTAAAAAATGTAAGCCTTCCATTCCAAGGGTTCCTGTAATATATTTAGATTATTCTATACATTACTATGAAAGACAGCTGCTGAGATTTTTTTAAACCCTATATTTTCAATACAAATCTGGTACCTTATCTGTTCAAAATCAATACTTTGTGTCACAGCTGAAAATATTTGCTTTATGAATATTTATATTTGCACATAGTGAGTTTTTCCCTAATTTGTAAGTACATACTTTATTCAGAGCTCTCCTCTTTTTTCAAGATTAAGTGCAAGAAACATACTAAATGTGGTTTACCAAAATGTTTTCAATTTGACAATTACAGTCATTCCATTATGAGGAGGAACTATAAAACTGAAAGTATCAGAATGCATAATCAAGAGAGCTAAACAAAACGTTTGTTCCAGCAATGCTTATTAAAAAGCATTGCTATACTTAGTGAGTTTAAGCATATTTGTATTCAGCATTTTTTTGATAAGCAAATACAACAGCTAGGAATGTTGCTGCATAAACTGTTCACCATATTTCATAAATTGGGTTAATCGTTTGTGGTTTTGATTTGGTTAAAGCACTCAGAATGTGACAAATTCAGTGTAAAAATATAATTTGAATTATTTCTAGCATATAAAATGTATAAATCATTACAAGAAATTGGGTTGCTGGTTGAAAGGGGTGAAGACCTTCTCAAGTAGGAATCACAATCCTTGTCAGGATGAGGCACAAGCAAACCCCAAATTAACCTGGGCGTATCCCTCTGCTTGGCTTGGCTCAGAGCATTTAGGCTTAACATCGAGGCAATGTGTAAAGTATTTATGTATGTATTTGTATGTATTTATACTTATTAAGCGCAACTGTCACCCAAAGGGTATCCTGGCGCTGAGACCATATCATACTATCAGGTGAAACGCATTACATTGCTCTTGGGAACAGGTAGGTCTTAAGATCCCTTTTGAAGGAGGTCAGATCTTGTCTACTCCTCAGTGCCAGAGGTAGGGTATTCCATAACGTGGCGGCCGTAAAACTAAAGGCACGGCCGCCCATCCTTACCCTGTTGATCCTGGGAATCCTCACCAGGAACGCGGAGGAAGATCTCAAAAGTCTGGCAGCTTGATACCAAGAAAAGAGATTTTGAAGTGGTATCGGTCCTAGTCCATGCAGAGCCCTGAAAACAAGGCATAAGGCCTTAAAGGCAATCCTCTGCTGGACAGGTAGCCAATGAAGATCAACCAGTGCTGCAGATGAAGAAGCAGAGCACTTCAAACAATAATAAAGTGAAAATACAATACAAGAAAACTCCCACACCAATTCAGAAAAATGGAGTACCTTTTAATAAATAAAACAAGATAGAAATTACAAAAATCCAATCGGTAGAACCAGAGATATGCATTTTGAAGATGTAAGTGAAAATAGTGTCAAAAAGCACAAGACACCAACTGTGTATATGTGATTGTGCTAGATCAGGACAAAGTCACAATTTCAGGCTGACCACAATGGAGCTCTGGTCAGCAACAGGGTACTACTAACACCGTTTAACAAGAGTACCTTAAATTCTTGTTGAGGAGAGCCTTGGAGTCCTGCGTCGAGGATGCGTTGCGTAGCCAGGCGATGAGAGGTACGGGTTGTAGATGTATCGCCCAGCTCCAAATGTTACAAAAAGATGCCTCCGAGCACTCTGAATGAATCAATGTTGAGTTTGTGGTATCAACAGTCTTTTATTTACATACTAAGCTTTCGACTACGCCCTCGCCAACACGTGCTCCGACCTGCTCTACAAACATCGCAGCAGACCTCCTCAGGGCTAACATTACAAATGTATATAGTTTTTAAGGAGCAGTCCCTAGGTAAGGTACAATGAGACGACCATCACCTGGGTCGAACTGACTCAAATCATCTTATGCGTGGAAGGTTAAAGTGATTCATCATGGTAAATAGCATACACTATTGTTCAGAATGTAGGGGCTATTATTAAATATCTCTTGAACAATTCCATCAGTACCCCAAAATGACTAACAGGGTAATCTATCCTAATTAATAGTATAAGATATTAGTAAAGAAGGGGGGTGGTTTGAAGTACAGATATCTGTAATCACGCTTGTAATTATGTATATTGTGAAGTATAACAGACAGAAAAGGATAATTAATTTTTTCCTTCTCATTTCATTAGAAACTGTAAGGGGACGTTTAGTGCACATGTAATCATGTATATCTTAAAGTTCAACAGACAAATAAGGACAACGTATCTCTTTCCGTGTCATTTCTTTATAAGCTATAAGGGGAAGTTTGGTTCACCTCTTTTTTTTTTAACAATTCCATATTCTAAGACTGAAGCACTACACAGTATGACACAGCCTAGTTGACACATGAGCTTTAGTTACTAGATAGGAAGACATATTTGCGTCCCCCACCATCTCAGAAGTGACAAATAACTGAGGGGCAGATTTACAAGCCCCTTGCGACACATTTAAGCCACCGTTGCATCACTTCTGTGACGCAGCTACGGCGTAAACCATGCGCCATGTTGCGCCATATTTACAACGTGATGCATCTAGGGAGATGCTTCACGTTGTAAACCCCTGCGCCACATGAAACCTGCTCAAGTTTCATGTGGGTGTTCCGGCGCTGGGTGAGCGTAAAAGTGACGCAGTGAAATCTACAATATTTCACGGAGTCACTTTTATGGCCATGCTGCATCAAAACCCTGCTCCTGCTTGAAGCAGGCATAAGGAGGGACGCAGCATGTTAGGCATAGGGCACCTCGAGCCATGCTTGAGCCGCGTCGCACTTGCGATGCGACTCCAGCAATGCGCCGCATTTCCGCCGGGGGATGCGACACGCATCTGCCCATCTGTGCACCTCAGCGCACCACAATGTAAATGCAGCGCATCACTGGTGGCGCACGGGTGGATTTGCGTGTCGCAAGTGTTCTGGCACATCCCTGCTGATTTGCAGAGATGCGCCAGACCTTGTAAATTTTCCCCTGAATGTTTATCTATGACAGACATTACTGGTAGGGGGAAACTATTATGTTGGAAATATGGAAGATGTGATACAGTCATATGACAACACATGCCAGCACATAACAAAGAGATTGAGATCTCTACATCAAATAGTCATTGACAATACCCAAAACACTAGGCACACTTTGTAACATAATGGGAATACATAGAACACAAGTAGAATATAGCGCTCATTAAGACTCACGCCTAGCGAGTTTTTTTTTCCTCCCATACAGTGCACCCTTTTGGCATTTAGAATCAGTAGGAAGATCCGTCGTACTAGGCATCTTTGTATTCAATGGGAACTCCCAGGGCATCACTGCAGTATGGTACCCAAGGACAGACTCGCGCCAACCTAGTCCCTCCCGACTTCTAACAATGTGCATGTCACATGTAATATCAATAGGTACAACAAGCTGGCACCCAACTAGCATACCAGAACTTTCCCTGACGAGACAGCGAGGGGCCAGGAATACTCTCCGAAGGTATGCAGCAGCTTTAGATTAAATATTAGTCCCCTCATTCTTCAACTCAATGTCGCACAGGATTTTCTATAATAATGCTAGTTACGGCAAAATAATTGTATATGAAAAGGACTGTAGTATATAGGGACGACTTCACTGTAAGGGTGACACGGTATACAGATACCATTCAATGGAGGCACAGGTGTAGAGGGTGCAGGCAAGTAACATGAGTAGAACCTTACTAGGTAATGGAGAGACCGTATTTAAGAGAAAGCAACAAGCACATTATAGATAGGCCATATGGGGTTGAGTGAACGTTCTGGATTTGGCCAATTGAGTAACTTTTTAGAAACTGGATTGGTGGAATTTAATACTGGTGATATAAAGACTAATCACATAAAAAATGGGTGATATGTTGTTTGGTAGGATTATATAGGAACTGATATATGTTGATGTAGAGTGGTGATTTGGGATACTTTCAATATAGGCACATTGCATTCACTATTGCTCCATGTCAACTAGGGAAATCCTCTGCAAATAAGTAGGATACATATTAATCACAGAGATTGAACCAATACTCTAGAAGAGCAACCTAGCAGCACATACAAAAGGCAGGCGCAGTGAGGTAAGACATGAGTACCTGTTTAGTACCTCATTTCAATTGAAGAATTATCACACCTTACTGAATGGGGATCTTATATAATTCCAGCAACCACAAGTAGAAATTATGTGATAGGAAGAAGGACAATTTTTGTAACACAGGGATAGTGAACAAGTGAGCTCTATTCCTCTCATGATAATTGACTTTGGATTTTCATAGACTAATACTCATGGTATTGTCTAGCCGGTTACTAGTCTGGGTGTCTTAGACACAATCATACAACATGGGGCACAAACAGCTTGCTCTAGATATCCATGCCACAAACTACCCCCTCTCATTACGAATATCTTAAACTAATAATTAGAATATAATACCCTGTTAGTTATTTTGGGGTACTGATGGAATAGTTCAAGAGATATTTATCAATAACTGATATATTCAGAACAATATTTTATCCTATCTAACATAATGGATCACTTCAATCTTCCAAGCACAGAGTGCTTTGGGTCACTTTGACCTGACACATGCAAGGGCATATGCAAGGGCATATTTGAAAGATAACTGAGAAAATAAAAGACCGTTGATACCACAAGCTCAATGTTGATTCATTCAGAGTGCTTGGAGATATTTTTTGTAACATTTGGACCTGTTCCAGCATTGGAGATCAGGTGGCTCTTTCTACCCCTGAGCACCAGACACTGGAGGGCATCTTTGGACTTAAGCATTTAGAACTATTGTTATGCTGTAGTGTGTCCACTCTTATCACCAGCCACCAACCTTTGTTTTTTGTATGCATAACACCGCATCTGTTCTAAGGAGCTGCAAAGCTGTGATGCGGGGTCCTGCTTCAACTTCAAGGAGGTCATCGATGAAGGAGGTTGCAATATGAAATCCTGTATCGGGGATGTATTGCGAACCAGCTGCTTCTAAAGAAGCTGTGGGGCTTGTGACGTAGAGTCCTTCATTGTCGTTGAGGTTGCCATCGATAAGAGAAACGTGTTGAGAGAGCCTGCATTGGGGATGCATTGTGCAGCCAATGAGGCTGTGGGCTGCGAGGGCGATGCGAAGTCCTGCACCAGGAAAGTCCACGCAGCAAAGAAGATGTGCCTGTTCTGCTCGGCATTGCACAGCAGAGGAGATGCACCAGTCTGCTGGGTCCCCAGTAGGGTTTGCGGAGCACCTTTAGGCCCACTTCCAAGGATCTAGGAGTGGGGTGGCACCACTTGGCAAGGAAAGGACTCACAGATGGGAGAGCCCAGGTGCTAGGTTGAAGGTTGTTGGAAGCCTGTTATATCCCTGAGGCTTCTGATCAGGATGCCAGCTAACTTGTCCTTGGAGTCACTCTGGGGTCCTAGGTTTAGAGAAGCAGGTCCAGTCCTTCTCAGCCAGGCAAGACAGCAGCAGGTCAGCACAAGAGGGCAGCAGCCTTTCAGAGCAGCAGTCCAGCTGAATGGCAGTCCTTTCGGTAGTGCAGCAGTCTTTCCTGGCATATTTCACAGGTGCAGAAGTGTACTGAAGGGTCCAACATTTATATGTGGTGCCCACTTTGAAGAGGATGCTTCAGAGGCTTCTACCCCTCTGAGGTATCAGACATCCCCTGCTTCCCTGTCCTGGCTCCAGCTTTTCTAGTGTCACAAAAGACTAGTGATAACCCCTTTGTGAGAGTGCTCAGGTCAAACATTTGTGATGTGCAAGTGTGGTAGGTGACAGCTTCTCCCCTCATCAACTCAAAATGGCCCATCCTGCCAACACCTGTTTTCCCTTTGTCCAACTGTCTGGGAGCAATACACAAAGGCCAACTGCCTAGCAACATCTAGCTATGTGACACAGGATCATGCTTCAGGCACCAAATGGTTAGGACAAGAAAATTTGAAACTTCTAAAAGCAGCAGTTTCATAATTGTGATTAAAAATCCTATGTTACCACTAAAGAGAGCTTTTAATTACAATTCTATAGATACCAAACATGAGCTGCTTAACGGCTCCCAATTTAAAGTTACAGCTTATTATCCTATGTGAGAGGTAAGCCTTGTAGTAGTGAAAATGAATGTAGGGGTTTTTCACAACTGTTACATGTAAGACATAAAAGTACTTGCCTGACATTTTACATACACTGTGCCCTGGGCTTTGGGGGTCTACCATAGGGGTGACTTATAAGTATTCAAAAAGAAGATTTGGGCTTTGCAAAAGGTTTATTTTGCCCAGTAGGAATGGCAGTTAACAACCACGCACACAGGCTGCAAAGGCAGGCCTGAGACATTTTAAAGGGCTACTTAAGTGGGTGTCATAATCAGTGCTGCATGTCCACTAGTAGCATTTAATTTACAGGTCCTGGGCACACAAGATATCACTTTACTAGGGACTTACAAGTAAAAAAATAGGCCGATTGGGTGTAATCCAATAGTTCTACCATGTTTTGAGGAGCTAGCACAAGCACTTTAGTGCTGGTTAGCAGTGGTAAAGTGTGCAGGGTCCTAAAGCCAGCAAAATTAAGTCAGCTAAACAGGAGGGTTGAAGGCAAAAAAGGTATGGAAAACCACACCAAGGATGCCATGTCTAACAATTATGAAGTTGAGAATATTGTTTCAGTACCCAAATCACAATACACATATCACAAAATGTAATTTAAAAAAAATGTCACATTCATTGATCAAAATGTCAGACCCATCCCTATTAATGAACAGATCTATTAGGTAAAACAAAACAGCATCAATCAACTTTATTGCACAATCAGCCTCCATTAGCCTATTGTACTGTGGTACATATACTCCATTGCATTGAATATACTGCTGAAATTGAGATGAATAAAGTCCACACAGGAGCACAGAACACAAGATTCTTACAAGCCTTATTTTAAATAACATGTATTAGAAGAGCAATGGCACTTAAGGTGTAAATAACAGCAAGATTGGTGGAGCTCTGGAATATATGTTGAAAGGTTTTTCTATTGAAGACCTTACTATACTAAAGTCTGCAAAAATAATATCCATGTATGTACCATATTGAATGGGAGGAGGAACAGGATTTCAGTTCAAGGCTGTGTTGCTTACCCGTTCAATGAATGCATATATAGTCTTAAGATATGAAGATGGCCCTGAAGCAAAGATCTGTCAAAATGGCAACATTGGTTTGAAAAGTAATATAAGACTAATAGCCATAGTCCCAGAAAAGTACAGGCAATGCATATCAATGGCTGTTTACAAAAGAGGTTAAAATCGTGTTAATGTGAGAATAAAAGTTCACAGGAAAGGAACAATGCTTACATGAAGAATGAACACCAAGTCCCCAGCTCTACAAAAGAGATGATCAGTGTTTCAGAACACTACTAGTAGTATCCATCAATCAAAAATGACTACACTGTGAAGGTCCAATGTCAGACCAATTACTTATGTAATTATTTAGTTGTAATTTGAATGGAAATCTATTTAAAGAAATACAATGACACATTTGCAAAAATAATCAAATAAAGACAGCCTATCTTCAATTGAAATAAAAAAATATCTTTCATCATATTCATGAAAAAGTAAAGAATGCAAGGAGAGGGACAGGCCCACTCCAAAACAATTCTTTCTCTCAATCTCTGTGATTGGATGGAAACAGCTAGTGTATGAAATTTATAAAAAGATATAAATCTGCAACCATAGCAGGTCAATGAATTGGGGCACATACCAGCTTAAAAAGCATCGTAATAGTGTCATTAATTATAATTATGTCATGCTTCAAAAGAGCAAACAAAAGTAACCACTTACAATTAAAAAATGGCAATTTGTAGTACATTTAGGACCTCATCTGGATGTCGGTCGGAAGCCTCCGACTGCTGGTCAGAGGCTTTCCGATCAACATCCATGGTTTGAACTCCGATCACCTTCATACAAAGAAGGTGGTCAGAGATCAAACTGGGCAGTCAATCCGACGGACTTCCTACGGGTTCAAGGAGCCTGTCGGTCAGTCGGAAACGAATCATAATCCCTTATGGACGCGTGTGGATTATGATGTTGGTTATCAAAAGGTTTTCCATGTCGAGCTTCCAACAAGCAACGCCTGTTGGAAAGCGACCTTATTGGCCCCTCGCATGGCCCCCTTCTCTCACTTGCCTATGGTTGTCGGCCAGGGGGTATTTATGGGGCCCCCTGTAAATCTCTGCACCATGTGGCAGGCACCCTGAGTTGCCAGCCACACAGTGCAGAGATTTACAGTGACTCCCATTTCTCTATGTAGGCTTGTACTGCGGCTGGTTTCCGACCACCGCACAAGCTCAGATAGGGAAATGGAAGTTTGTGACCGCACCATGTTAATCTTTCACGCAGAGTTTCAAGAATACAAATATATATACAATACAGGAATATAAAGGAGGCTTCTTGAGATAGCATGCACTCTGAGGATGCAAAGTGTAGAAAGAAAAAATATTTGCATGGGAGATATTGCTATGTTAGAAACACTTGACAGGTGAACAACCTGACTGCTGCTAGTCTCTTATTAGCCAACTGCTTTGGTAAGGACAGCTGATCTGTGAATGATTTCGAAGCCTAATTAAATAAACGAGACATATGTACAGAAATGTCAATAGCTGTAGACTGGAGTGGAAGGAAGCCGTAACCTCATGGTCATAGCACCATGAGATAATATATTGGGTAAACAATGTATACTTTGAAAATTAGATTCTGCAAATGCGGAAGGAGATGTCTACTGATGTTTACCCTTAAAACTTAGTTCATATATTAATTACCAAAGCAAATTGGGTTCCATTTTGGAGCCACTTAGCATACCACGATTTGGTGGGCAAGGGATGAAGATAAAATCTACAGACAGTGGAATTTATTTCTGCACTCAATTTATTGGAAGGTGGAGATCCAGATACTAAAATCCGGAGGATGGAGACAGGGCTACCTACAGAAATCCTCTGAAAGCTTTGTTAGCAAGGAGCAGCTGATTAGTTTTTCCCCTGCACTGTAATTTGGTTGAACGCAGGTGTGAGTGCTGGGACTGCAATTTCTGTCGTTTAAGGTTGAGGAAGTTGCTAGCCCAGTAATAACATCCTGTCTGCCCCCAACCACCAACCTTTATATAAGATTCCCACAATTATTTATCTAGCAGACAGTTAATGTAAAATGGTAACATAGGTCCTTAAGGCATCAGTGACACATATATCTGAATTAAATCAAAACAGCTGCTTTGCAGCCTTTACCTAGCGCCCCCATAAGAAACTATGCTGTCTCATTTATTTACAGTATCTGACAGGAAGCAGAAGACAGTCCCACAGTTATTGACTAAAAATACACTAAGCTGCATACACTTGCAGGAATAGTAGTTTGGCACACCTAGAGGAAAAACATTTAAATAAGCAAACCATTGTGCAGACGACAGTTAATCAATGGCACTGAAACACAAACCTATATTTAATGATCTAATTGCGACACCCTTCAGGAACTGCATCTTGTAGGGAAGAAGCATTATGGTAATGCCGATTTTGATGCTTGTAAGTAATTGTCACTGTCCTCGCTTGTTTCTTGTTGGATGTTTGAGCTGTGATTTTTCTGGATTATGGTTTGTCCGGTTGCCCTTATATACAATAATGAAAACAGTCTCCTGTACCTGGCTAATCAATTCGATTTTGAGAACTGGTGTGACAAGTACCTCTTATGTTTTGTGAAATGGCATTTCTTGGGTTATGTCACAGACTATATATCAACTAATATCAAAATATAAAAGAGGGGACTCTTCCTAAATGGATTTATACACAGAGGCTAAACATATGCACACTTGACACAGGTAACACATACACATTCGTATCTAGAGAAATTCAAACATTGAGGCACACACAAATTAACACACACAGACATCAAGCACACAGACCAGCAGACAACCATGCACCAATGCACTTAAACACTTCTGCATTTAGAACACCTGAACAGGGGCAGAGGGGCGGTGTTAAGAGGGAAATATATATTTTTTAAATGTATTTTTTAAACTGTCACTGCTTCTTTTCTAGGTCATGTCTGAACCAGGAAGCAGCCAGGCTCCCCATAGCCAATCACAACACTGCAATGCAACATTGTGAATGTTCTGAGCACCGGTGCTCAGATTTTTATTTATTTATGTAATGCACTTTTATATAGCGCCGACTTTACCCAAAGGTGTCCAAGCTCTTCACAATCGAATCAAGTACGTTGCATGAGGAGAGTTTTACTTATTTACCAGTTACAGATACATACAAGGAAGAAGAAAAAATAAAAAAAAAACAATAAATGGCAGTTACACAAAAAACACATTAGGATGAAAATCATACAGGCATAGGTTACAAATTTATAATACTGAAAGAACTTCCTAGAGGGACATGAAAAGGATGTATTAGTTCTGGAAGTGTCTTTGGAAGAGAAGAGATTTGAGGTCAGTTTTGAAGGTCTGAGTAGAGGGGGTGGTACGGAGTAGTGGGGGAAGCGAGTTCCAGATACTAACCGCATTGCCTGAGAAGGATTGAGTCATCGATCTTTCCCTTTTGAAGGTGGGGGGCCTCAAGCAGTACATTTTCTGCATCACGAGAAAGTCTAGAGCCTCCAGAGATTTTAAGTTTATTAGCCAGGTATCGAGGAGAGGAAGTGTGCAAGGCTTTGTGGGTGATACAGGCAGCCATGAAGATTGATCTTGCCTTGATGGGAAGCCATCGAAGAGAAGACAAAATGGGTGTTATGTGGTCACTTAAAACGAGCCTCTAAATTGAGAACAGATTTGAGAGGGGAAAGTTGTGATTTGGGAAGGCCAGCATGAATAGAATTGCAATAGTACAATCTAGAGAGAACCAGAGATTGGACCAAGGTTTTTAGGTCTTGCTCCAGAAAGAAACGTTGAATCCCCCAGAGAATGTGCAGTTGGTATTGTGCATTCTTTGCAATGGAATTGATGAGGGAGAGTAGATTGAGTCTTTTGTCAAGTATGACACCAAGGGATTTTGCGCTGTTGACAACAATAGGTTTATTGTTGAGTAAAGTCAGCTGATCCATCCAAGATTGAACAGGAGCAAGAGAGAGTGAGGTAGATGGGGGGAGGAATTCAGTTCTGGAAGGATTCAGAATGAGTTGATGAGCTAACATCCAGTTTTGAATAGAGTTGAGAGTAGAGTTGAGGATTAAGATATCGTGTGCGGAAGAAACCTTAAAGTAGATTTGAGTGTCATCCGCATAGAGATGGTAAAGAATCCCAGTTTCACTTAGGAGATTTCCCATTGCCTCCAAATAAAGATTGAATAAAGTGGGTGCAAGGATAGAACCTTGAGGGATGGCTTGGCCTACTGCCAATGAAAACGAAAGACTGTTCGCTATTTTGATCATTTGAGATCTGTCCGAGAGGAATGAGGCAAATCATTTAAGCATGGTGCCTTCCAAGCCCATTCTCAGTTGAAGAGTGTTAAGGAGAGTGTTGTGATTAACAGTGTCAAAGGCTGCAGAATGGTCTAGAAGAATCAGAAGACAAGACTCCCCCACACCGAGTACACGCAGCACATCGTCGATCACTTGCAGCAGGGCTGTTTCGGTGCTGAAGTTTTGAATGAAACCAGACTGGAATTTGTCAAGTAGATTATTATCATTAATATGTAGGGAAAGTTGTTTCGCTACACATCTTTCTGTGATTTTCGCAAGAAAAAGGAGGTTAGTAAATAGGTGGATGTTGTTGAGGTCATTAGAATCAGCGGAAGGTTTTTTAAGAAGTGGGGTAACCTGTCCTGTTTTCAGGGCAACAGGAAGGGAGCCTTGGCTGAGGAAGAGGTTAACTGAACTGGTCTAATAGGAAAGAGTATGGGTGTACAAATCAATGGGAGTGTCACTAGGTATGGGGTCAAAAGAATGGTTAAAGGGCTTTGTTTCGAGGATGCATTTGAGGAGGGCATCTTCAGAGGTGACGTCAAAGTTCTGCCAAATGACTAAGGATTTGCGCTCCTCTGGGGGGGTAGGATGAATGACCTGATCCACAAGTGATTTAACTTTTTCACCAAAGAATATAGAGAATTCTGCTGTTTACTTTGGAGAATCGTCAGGCTTGGTGGTTGAGGGAGAGCAGTTTGGATTTTTGATGAGGTCAAATAGTATTTTGGGTCTGTTTTTGGCTGAGTCAAGGATGGTTCTGAAGTGTGATGCTTTTTCAAGGAAAATGTGTTTGTGGCATTGTGATCTTGCTGAACATAGAATAGAAAGATTAGTGGTGGATGGAGATTGCCTCATTGTTTACCCAGGATTCTGAGGCTCTTATTTTCTCCATGAAGTGATTTATTGAACCATAGTGCTGAAGGAATAGGCCTTTTCCTTTTGCTTTGAAGTGGAGCAACATTATCAATTTCGACTGCAAGGACTGAGATGCATAGGGAGGTAAGAATTTTGACATCCAAGTTAGGGTCTAACCTTGGAAGTGATAGCATAGCAAAATCACAAAGCGTGTCAAGGTTAATGTTTTTGGTGTTACTTAACCAGGTAGTCGTCCTTTTAGGTTGGCCAAGAGTTATAGAGTGTGATAGGAGAAGAGAGAAGGGGAAGTGGTCAGACCAGTCTACTTGAATAGGGATAGCAATAGTAAGCATGTCTGCTTTAGATATAACAAGGTTCAGAATTGAGCCCTTAGAGTGTGTTGTTCCAGTGCAGTGTTGGATAAGATCATTTGCTGAGAGGAAAGTGGCAGCAAAGTCTTCCAAAGAGCCCCAGTGAAGATTAAAGTCTCACAGGGAAATCTGCTGGTAACTTTGAGAGTATTGGTTGCTGATAAAGTCGGTGAGTTCCTCCAAAAAGTAGGAGCAGTCACCAGGTGGGTGATAAATGGCATGGGGACTTTCAAAGGCTTCAGGTTCCTCACCAGACTGTGCATTACAGTCTGGTGGGGAACAAGCAAAGTATGCAAGACTATTTGGCCTGGAAAGACGGACGGCCAAGCAGTTATTCGCACTTGGAGTGTGCAAACCACTCCTCCCCCTGTGACCCCAGCCCCGCCCCACCTGTTCCCCGTAGCAAAAATAAATAAAATATAATAACATGGTTATCATTTTATTTTAATTTATGTCTGCTCTGCGAGCAGTGGGGCAATGCTCCTTCGCCTTAGCAGAGGAGTCACCCCTGAGACATGTGGTATGATTTTTTTGTTGTATATTTCACACATTATCTTGCCGCGAATGAGAACTGCATGCCTCACAGTTCAGCACGAGCCTGAGGAGGAGGGGCCAGGCATTCTGGATCTCCAGCATGCTATAAAGCCCAGTGGGAAGTTTTCCCGCTGGACACAAGTTGGCTGCGAATGGGCACTGCATACCACACAGTTCACCACTAGTCTGAGGAGGAGGGACAAAGCATCCCTGATCTCCAATGCACTAAAAAGCGCAGAAGGCTTCCCACAGGACCGACCCAGGTGAAGACTTGGCCAAGTGCGGGCCTGTCAAGGGCAATGAGAGGCTGGTCTGGCCCCTCCCCTCTTTCTCTGGTGGGTCTTAAATAGTATTTTTCACCTGGGAATTCTGATACCTTATTGTAACCCACTCCTTTTTATTTCTCTTCCTCTCCAGTGAACATTTCCAGCACTAAGGGGCTAGGATAGGGAAACGGAAAATGGCAGAGGGAGATGACAATGGCTTCCTCATCTTCGCACATGAGTACCACACTTGACTCAATTTTGGTAGGAGCCATTAAAAACGTAATTGACTTGGATGAGAGAAAACTATCTTTGGAGCAAGGTGCTCCTTCTTCTAGCATGCGGGAGGAGGAAAGAAATGCCAGTCCTAATAATACATTCTTCCACTGGCTGAATAAAAACAAGGACTTTGACTTTGATGAATACAATGACATCTTATTTGTTAGAAGGGTAGCCTGGATTGGTCCATCATGTGAGCCACTGACAGGAGTCTGTGTGGTTATGAATTGCAGGAATATGGCTCTTGCAGAGCACCTAATTCTGTTCCACTCTCAATATGAAAGCATCTTTCCCAGGAAGAACTATATAACTACCCTAACATTAGGCTATTTTAATGGCCATTTTTCTCTGATTTATCCAGCTGGGAGGGTCTTGCCCCCTAGGCAGCTGGTTTCTGAGGTCAGAGTCCAATTCTACCTGCTTCCAACAGATTAAGTGCCTTATCAAGCCTGAAAAATCTGGACTGAATGGGGACTGATGATATGGAATTGGGGTAGGAGGAGATGCAAGCATTTATACTGATTTACTAGCCTCATAGGAAATGTCTGCTGATATGGGCCCAATTTCTGCTGTTCAAGCTGCTTTATTATTATGGAATATTGCTGGGCTGAGCTTCAAACAAAAAGATTTGAACTAGTTTATCTTCATTAACAAATATGACATTGCAATGTTGTAAGAAACTTGGGTAAAGGGAAGCTTACTTGGGATGGGTCTGAATCATTTATCTTTCCAGCTACCTGCTCTGTGTGAGGGAGACCCTGAGGGGGCTGGAGATTGTGGTACAGACAACCAAGTTATTCAGGATTAATCAGGCATAAAGATTTTATAGCGTGTCCAATCCAGCAATTTGTATAATAGGTTGATGTAACTGGGTTGCAACATCAATGTTCTGTTCAACGTCATTGAGATTTTGAAAGATAAAGGTGAATGTAAATTAGGTGCATTCTCAGTGATTGTAGGTGGGTATTTTAAAGCTAAGCTCAGGCTATGTGACACTTTATCCCACCCTTTTGCGTTGGAAACCCCAGAAGCATCTGGTTGCTAGGCCAACCATAGAGTGCAATCACTTTTAAGCCATCTGTTGGCAATGAACCTCAGTAACTTTGCTGAAATAGGGGAAAATCAAGAACTACACATTATGACTTCTCTAGGCTGGAAATATGGTACTATTATAGAGTATCTTTTTCTATTTAGGGATTTGGCCAACTGTTTAGCCATGGGGGTTCCATCATCAGTGGTTACAGTGACTGTAATCCCTGAGAAGGGTTTTTTTAACTTTCCATCAGGACAGCAATCTGCCCTGCCGAAAGGAGTTATTGACCTGGCCACTAAGGATAAGGGCCTTAGACTCAGATGGAATCAGCTAAAGATGTCAATGCAAATCTGGGTTTGATTACAGATTATATGTTAAGTGGCGATTATCCACCTTTGGAGGTAATTACCTCTTTTGAAATCTTAAATAACTATATCAAATCTCTTTTACAACTACGATCAAATGTATATACATTATCAGCCAAGGATGGTTTGATAAGTATTGCACAACCGCCAACCGAAAGCTTAGGGATGCCCTAAATTCTAGGCCTAAAGATCAGAATAATCTGAAGCGAGACATCATTGCAAACTCACTGTCAAAACGCACAAGATGTCTATTAAGGCGGAAGCTTGGAATGGACTTGTAATCTCTTGAAAAGAAAAGGACCCTAAAAAATTCTGGGCTATTGTACATGACAAACTGCAGTCTACAAATTAGTGCGATGGCTTAAGTTTGACCATTAGTGGTTGACCATTTCAAACATATTTATTCCTTGAGAAACAATTGCCTCCTGAGTATGATGAGCCTCTCCCCTCCTTTCCATTGCCCATCAGGTTTGACCTTGAGAAGGTAATACAAGCTATCTCCTCTAGTCCCTCAAATAAAGCCCCTAGACCGGATGCAGTCCTCATAAATAAAGAAAACATTGACTTTTGGGCCCCATCATTACTATCACACTGAAAACCGTAGCATCTTGTAAGATTCCAGTTTCCTGGCAGCAGGCCACTATAGTACTAATTTTAAAAAGGGACTTAGATAGGATCCTTGCTGCTACAGGCCAATTTCACTTTTGTATTCTGTGGTTAAGGTGGCAGATCAGGAGATTCTGCACAGGATGGGGGATTGGGTCAAGCAGAATGGAATCCTGAGAGGGCGTAATATTGATTTAGTGAAGGCTTGGGGATCCAGGAGCAATGTCTTAACTTCCGCTTGATAGTGGGAAGATACGCTATTGCTAAGAAAAGTCTGTTATACCTTGCCTTTATGGACCTGAGAGTTCATTTGATAGTGTCAACCGATACAAATTATGGATTATTCTCCAGCAGATTGGTATGTCACAGGATCTGGTGGACTTTTTATGTGCACTACACTCCAAGGTTTTAGCAAAGGTTTGGTTCGATATAGGTGGGGAATGTACCTCGCTTTTTCCCTCATTTATTTTATTTGTTTAAAGAGTTTTATATAGCGCTGGCAAGATCCAAGTGTATAAGAGTGCTTTACAAACATTTGAATGTCAAGCATTTTGCAAAGGCAGTGTTGTGTAAAAGTAGGTTACAGAATAGAGGGGCATATTATCAAGGTCCGGTGTTAAAATTATCGCCGTTTTATCGGCAGGAAACTGCCAATAAAACAGTGATAATGGGCTTGATAACACGCCCTTGTTAATTCCCATAGAAGCCCATGTTAACATCAGAACATGGGCTTCTATGGGAATTAACAAGGGCGTATTATCAAGCCCATTATTGCCGTTTTATCGGCAGTTTCCTGCCGATAAAACGGCTATAATTTTAACACCGGTCCTTGATAATATGCCCCAGAGTCTTTTGAGGTCATATTGACTACAGATTGCAAGTTGCAGAATATAGTCTTTTTAAAGTCAAAACACAGCAATTACTGGGGAGGAACAAACAATATGTGAAACTCAAGGAGAAAGTTCCAGTTCGGATTCAGGTTGTGTGGGAGGTGTTAGAGTCTGAGGTGCTAATTGAGGAGAAGATCTTTTAATTGTCTTTTGAAGCTCAAGAAGGTTTTTTTTCCCTCATATTTACTGAGAGGGAGTTGAAGATTCTGGGTGCCTTGCCAGAGAAAGAGCGTGTGAGGACTTTTTGTTAGTGTTTTTTGGCGTAAATGAGAAGTGTTGAAGCTCCAGAATTTCCTCAATTGTCCTGCTTTAGTGAGTTTGGAAGCAAGGTAGGCTGGTTTTTCAGTGTGATGGGTTTGGGTAGTGAAACAGGCAGGTTTGTAAGAGTGATGGGGTTCATTCAGGAGCCATTTTAGGTTATTTAGGGAGGCTGAGATGTGTTAATGATTTTTGATTCCAGTGACCATCCTTGCTGCCATGTTTAGTATGGTTCTTAATGGAGTTAGGCATGACTTTACGGTGCCAGTGAGTGTGGCGTTTCTGTAGTCTAGTCATGAAAGAACCAAACGGTTTTTAGATCATTCTGGGGGAGGAAGGGATTGATTGTATGTAGAAATGTTTAATTGAAGAATGCATTTTTTGTTGTATTCTTTATGTGTGGGTACATGCATAGACTTGGGTCCAAGATGATCCCCAGGGATTTGATGGAATCAGACAGAGTCAGTTTGCAGTTTAAAGAGACAATAGAATGTATCTATTCTTGGACTTGGGTGAACTGTCCATTGTTTGTTAGGAGGAGGACTTCCTTCTTGTCTTTGTGTTGGAATTGGCCCTTTTTGCAGGGTCATTCCTAAATGTTTTGCCTTTCTCCTAGCTTTTTTCTCTGACATGGTGTTGGTCGTTCAGTGTAAAGTGTAAAGTGCGTGCACTCTCTGTGTTACATATAGTTAGACTGGTCTACACCTGTTTGGCCTATTTAATTTACCTGTCAGTCCCTTGTAAAGTGGGATCTCATATTCCCTAGTGCTGGTAAATTAAATGCTACTGGTGGGCTTGCAGCGCTGATTGTGCCACCCATCAAAGTAGCCTTGCAAACCTATCTCAGGCCTCTGCCACTGCAGGGCCTGTGCACGCAGTGTTACTGCCGCTGTGACGTGGCACCTACAGTGTGTGCCATGTCTATGAACCGGTTTTTCTGCATGTCAGTCACCCCTAAGGTAGGCCCTAGCTAGCTCTATGGGCAGGGTGCATTGTAGGTAAAAGATAGGACATGTACCATAAGTGTGTGACATGTCCTGGTAGTGACAAACTGCCATTTTGGTTTCTCACTACTGTGAGACTGCACTCCCATAGGAATGCATTGGGGATTTCCTGATAAGTGTTTCAGTGGTGATTCCTGATATGAGAGGAGCAGCGTGGTCTAGTGTAGTATATTTGGAATGGTAATAATAAATGCTGCGCAATGATGTGCGCAGATTTATTATAACTATTTTAGAAATACCACTTTTGGAAGTTGGCATTTCTGTGTGCTATGTGTCTGCCTGCCTGATGTGAATTGCATGGCTGGCTTTTGAGTGACAGGGGCTGGTGGGTGTGTGTGGCTCCAGGAGGGCAGGGCGAGTCAGCACTAGGCTGAATAGGACATCTACATTTGGAGTTGTGGGAGTAGTAGTCCCCTGACCCTGAATAGGATTGTGCCTGCCCTGTCCAATGCTGGCTCTACCCCCTGTGGTGTGTCTGATCACCGAGCCCCCACCTGACAAAGGGGAAGAGGAACCTGGAAAACAGAGTGCTCCAATCCCCCCTGAACCTGTTTTTGCTGGTTCCCCCAAGCCCTGTACAGCAGACAAACGAATGTGACATATAAATATAGGGGCTGTGACCCCCATGAGTGTTGTGCTGTTCCTGGACTTGCTGGGGGCTTGCTGCTGCTGTTGGCCCAGGAGGAAGCGCCACATGGGCTTGCCACGCAGCTGGAGGCCCCTGTGTGCTTGCCTCCGTTGGCCCAGCTGTGCCCCTAGAACTTTGCTTTCTGTTTTTGAGGACCTTGAGGACTATAGCGCCTGGAGAGCACTGACTCTTTATTTTTAAAAGAGGAGCATTTATTTTTGCCTAGCTTAACAGCGCAGAGCTGCCTCGTGGAAGAGGGAATCCCCGATGTAGGGATACCCTTGTGCTACTAGTGAGGAGCGGGTGCCCATACCGCATCTCATGCTCCTTTTCGCTTTATGGTGCCTTTTCGAGCGGGTGCCCACCCCGCGTTATGCTCCCTTTTTCAAAAATGGATGCCCACCCCGAATTGTGGCCAAGGAGAGGAGCCACCAGTCGACCCGGAAGTCAGGCTTGTCCACCTAACTGGGGGTTGGACCTGCCGCATATGGCCGGAAGTCTGTGTGGGGCTCCCGTGAGGTGCGAAAGCCTCGCGGGCTCCATTTCCCCCCCCTTCCGCTCCCGGCAGGGAGGAGAGGTGCTGCAGCTGGTCAGCGGGGCTCCTGTGGAGAAGAGAGAGACCCGCGTGTTGCTGCGCTGGCCAGAATAGATCGGGCGAAGTGAGGAGAAGACCCGAGTGACAGACCAGCCACCAGAGGAGTCTGAAAAGCTTGGTGAGTGGGGCTTTGTGGCAAGTCTAGGGGGGTTGATCAAGGCACATTGTCGGTGCCTTCCCCCTGTGTTCCTGAGCCCCAGAGTGGGGCCCCCACGTGCCAGTGCTAAGTTTGTTGTCCTCACAGCTGCACCGCTATAGCGGGCAGCTGCAACATTGGCTGTAATTTGTTCTTGGGGATCCAGAGGGCACCGAGGTGCCCGTGCTTGTCTTTATTTTCACAGTTGCGTCGCCGTAGTGGGCAGCTGCAACTTTGAGGCACAGTTGTTTTAAAAGTCCAAGAGTGGGGTATGAGGCAATTTGTCACTGCCGCCCTGCCTGATAGAGGACAGCAGCAACGAATGGGCACATTTATGAAGAGAGTCCCAGTGGGGACCCAGAGGGCACTGTGAGTGTCAGTGACCACAGTGATCTGCACAGCTGCACCACAATTAGCGGCAGCTGAAACGTTTAGGTCAGCGCAATTGCGCACTTTTGATTCTGCTACAGTGGCAGTCAGCCCTGACATTTGGGACATAGGGCATTTGAGCCCTTTGAGAAGGCCAGTTGGCCAGGGGGTCAGTAGGGTTGGTAGAGCGCCAGGCCTCAATGGGATTTATGTGATGCCTAGGAAATGTGATTTATGCACCGTTATTTATGCCTCTGATGTCTATGTTTAGGAGGTTATTCTCTAATCTGAGGTTTAGGTTTATGGGTTATTTTCTAATGTGATTTCTGCTTATGAGGTTATTGCATACTGTGTTTATGCTTGTGAGATTATTGCATAATGTTTTTAGGCTGGTGAGGATATTTTTACGTAATGTGTTTAGGCGTATGAGGTTGGCGCATAACGGATTATATGCCTGATGTGATACTGACTGCATAATATGATTTATGTTACAGGATATAATTCTGGGTACAGTGTTTTGCAAGTAGTTACTGGTTGTGATCTATATTTACTATTTGTGCTTTGTGATGGTTCTGACAGTGACCCAATTGGCCCTGTCATGTGCATATAATCACCTGTAAATATTGCCTAGTGCCAGTTGGCACAGTGTATATTGTGTGATTACTATTCTAATGTGTTTTGGAAATTACAAAGGCTGTTGTTGTATATAACTTTGTGTGGAGTTCCTTTTGTGGTGTGCCTAGTGTGTCGCTGCTCTGTGTGTGTTGTACAAAACCTTTACACATTGCCTCTGGGATAAGCCTGACTGCTCGTGCCAAGCTACCAAGGGGGTGAGCAGGGGTTATCTTCAGCATATAACTCCCTTGCCCTGATTAGAGTTTCTGCTGGCTTAGGTGCAAGCCCTAGCCAACCAGAAATCACATTTCTAACCATTGAGTTTCAGGTGGTTGTGTTAACCAGTTTTGGATTTTAGTGGGCATGGTGTTTAATCATACTAATTCCTCTGGTGAGGCTATTTCTATGTAGAGCTGAAGGTCGTCAGCCTAAAGGTGGTATAGAATATTAGCTTGTTTGAGCATGGTGGTGAGTTTTTTTTTGTAACTATTGAAGAGTCTAGCTCAGGGATAAACAAAGTATTGGCACAGGGGCCGGATGCGGCCCTCCTGACCTCTAATTGAGGCCCCGTGGTGAACAGCTGCACTGGGCTGCTGTTCACTTGACATAGCAGGAACAATCAGAAAGCTGTGAAACAAACAGTCATACTTTAGTTAACTAAAGTAATGGTAAAGAAGAAAAGTTGTCCTAGACATCTTATCTTTGGGAACACCTTTAGTTTTAAATGCAATTTGCACTAAATATGAAAAATACATGATCAAGTGTATTTTATTAAAATGCATGAGTGTTTTACCTTAGTAGAGCAGATTATATCACTGCATTGAGAGGCATTTATTAGCAGTGATAGATTTCAAACATGATCTTGGAAACATTCATGCCGCCCCCATTCTGAAAACAATGCCTTTAGTGAACCAAGAGGCAAGTAATTTGGCCGGTGCACATTGTGTGTAGCATTGGCTGTTATATAACTGGAACAACATTATAGTTTATCAAATAAAACACAAGCGAAAGTTTTGTACAGCACACATCCTGACCTCATATTTTAAGTAGCTCTCATATGTGATATTGAAGAAATAGGAGGCAAAGTGAAATACCCAATTGACTAGGATCACATAATTTAATCAAGGGGAGAAGTCAGGACTGACACTAGGATTTCTGATTTCCCATTTTGAAATTCAGCCGCCAGATGAGTATCTCTTACCCTCTCACATTTAACATTAGACGGTAATGCTTTAACTTTAATTCTTGGTGCATGAGAATAGAGCTTTGGCAGATCATACATCTGCTTTGCGGCCCCCTACTCCAAACTTTCACCACCCTGACCCTTGCATTGCTGGCATTGGTGCAGCCCTCAGGCATGCAACAGTGATTACTTTGCACTCCCCTGGGAAATGTTTGCAAGTACGGATGGTCTAGGTGAAAGCACTGAGCCTTGGGGGGAACATTGGATTATGGCAGAGCTAACTGAAATAGCGTTATTTATATTTATTTGTTGAGAACGGTCATGTAGGTAGCAGTTAAACCACTTCAGAATCAAGGAGTCAGCTCCAATCTCATTATGGAGGGATTTTAGAAGCAACTCGTGGCCTACTTTGTCAAAGCCGCTGACAAGCCCAGAAGGATGAGTAGGAAGCATTTATCAGCATCTAGCAATTTGTTATCTGCTATGGTCAGAATAGCTGTTTCCATGCTGCAACCTCTTCTGAACCCAGATTGGAGAGAGTCAAAAAGGTTGTTGGAGTCAATGTGTTAGTTTAGCTGGGAGAGAACACATTTTTCAAGATTTTTTGCCAAGAAGAGAAGGTTGGAGATTGGTCTGAACTTGTTGCGGTCCTACGGATCAGCATCTGTTTTTTTAGCATGGGGGAGAATTGGCCTAGTTTGAGGCAGTCAGGCAAAACCCCATTGCTCGGAGAGATTATTATTATCTTGGTCCAGAGAGGGGTTAGGTTATGGTTGAGGCTCTTTGCTACGGGGACCAGCAGAGGGTGTGCAAAATGGGAGGGCTTGAATTTTGAAATCCTTTGTGAGGGGGTTAAATTTGTTCCATCTCTTGGGAGTAGTTAGGGAACCTGAGATTTGATTGCATTCTGCAAGCTCAAGGAGGGGGTCAGGTGTACAGTGGGTTCAAAGAGGGAGTAATGAGAGGGACTGGTGGGTTGCTGGGAGTGGTGGTTTAGGGAGAGTTCTATCTTTGTGATCTTCTCATTGAAAGATTTTGAGAACTTGTTGCAGCCTTCTTTAGACACATGCGTATTCTTCTTGGATGGTTTAGTGGTTTGTTGTTTTAGGATAGTGAAGAGTTCCTTAGGGTGATTTTTATATTCATCAAGCACTCTGCTGCAGAATGAGGCTTTTTCCTTCACAATGTGTTTTTTTAGTGCCTGCTTTCCTCTTTGACCAGTTTAATATGACTTATGGGCCCATGGTTTCTTCAAAGTCTTTCTGCAGCTCTAAGTTTTCTTCTTTCAGCTCTGAGGTCTTTGTTAAACCATGACCTTGAGGGGGTATATCTGACTTTTCTGAGTTCCAGAGGAGCAATTTGATCTAGGATGGCTGTCAATTTTGAGTTGCAGAGATTTGTAAGGTCCACTGTTGAGAGGTTATCTGTGAGGGAAAGAAGAGATGACATTCTTTCTTCAAGATCAGCTAGGAGGATCTGATTTATGTTACAAGGCTATTGGATGTTCTTCCGAGTGTGGATTGGGTGTATTTCCGCTTGGTTGATTTTGAACAGAATGATGTTGTTATCTGACCAGGCAACTGGAAGGATGTTATTAATGTATACCACTTCATTATAGGCTATAATGGCGTCAAAGGTTGCACCTCTGTTGTGTGTTTGGCTTTGCAGTGTTGAGTAAGGTCTTTATTGAGTAAGAGTTCATTTAAGCATTGGATGACCATGTATTTCTCATCATTCCAGTGTAGATTAAAGTCACCTAGGATGATATTGTTGTCACTGGTTAGTGAGCGATGCGTTATCTTTTCTGAACGGTATTCCCTGAAGGAGCTCGCGTTGCATGTAGGGTGGTATATGAGGTGACATTTCGTAGTTTTGCTATTTTTCATTGTTATGCTTGGAGAGAGATATTCGAATGAGGGATAGGTGAAGGTGTCTGTTTCAGTCATGTGGATGGAGTTCTTGTGGATAATGGCTATGCCACCGAGGAGACGGTCCTCCTTGTCTTTCTTGATAATGGAGAAACCAGGAGGGATAGTAGGTCGAGGTTCGAATAAGATGAGTCTTTTAGCCATGTTACTGTTATGAACAAAATGGTAATGTCATGGTTCAGGATGGATTCCATCAGTCCAGGTGCATGTTTGGTTGCAGATCTAAAGTTTATGAGCATGCAGATGAAATTATTGTTGCAACTGAGTTTTTTGAGCTGAAGGCAAAGGGAAATTGATGTGATGTTTTAGTGGTCAATTAGATAGTTTAGGTCTCTACTGGTTCCCGTGATCACCTGGATCTTGCAGGGGGTTTCGGCCTCTGAACTTGATTGTTGAGAGCAGTAGTGAGCCAGCAAAATGGTTTGAGTTAGACATACTTGGGAATTGAGTAGATTTACAGGAGTATGGTTGGTGTGGTGCACAGGGTAGGATTTAGAGACCATTAGGAAATTGTTGATGACACAAGTTATTTATCTAGTTAATTTTCCATGAGAGTTAGACACGCATTTATTTTGGTCATGGATATTGCGTTCAGTGAGATAGTGAGGATGTGTTAAGGTGTGTATGTGTTGTTTGTGGGATTCTAGATTGGAGGAGAGTAGGTCAGTGCGAGTGGGGGTCGAGATCTCATGATTTTTTCTTTGGTTTGTTTGGGCCAAGAGTGAAGGTTGGGAGGAACCATATTAATTTATATTTGTCGAGTTGGGTGGGGTTAGAAGCAGTTTGGGAGTGCTGGATGTGGGTGTGTCTGTGTCAGAGTTCTGCATGGTAAAGGGAGAGAAAAAGGGGTAGAGTGAAGTTTCGGGTAGGGTTGTTAAGGAAATTGATGGATTGGGTTTTAGGGTTGGTGATGTTGCTAGGTGTTGGGTTTGATTAAGTAGTCGGATTGGTTTGGTGGTCAAAAGCATTAGAGTAGAGGTAAGATGCACTGGGGTGGATGGAGGGGGCTGGTTCTGTATAAGAGGATGAGAGGGTCATTGTAATTAATGAGGAAGGGATAGAGTTGGAATGATTAGAGGGTCTCATGGAATTTTCAGACAATATAGACTGTGGCAGAGGGAGTTGAGGAGGGAATGTTGGGTATGTGGTGGACAGTATTGCGTAGTGCAGGAAATGTGGACTCATAGGATCATAGATTAGGGGCATTAGCTTGGCTCATGATATTTCAATTTCTGTATATAGTTATGGTAGCATTACCTTTGAAGTTCGGAGAGTTAGCTATTGTCCGTTTGTGGCCGTAGGGGATGTTGGAGGAATTGGAAACGTTTAGGGAGTTGGCTATGGAAAAAGGTGAGTTCAACTGAAATGAGGGATGCAGCATGGTAGCATGGGTAGAGTAGTGAAGTTAATGGTGAGTGATTAGACTGATTGAAAGTGGACACCATGCAGCTGTGCAGTATGAGCAGAGTTGTGAGATTTCTCGTGAGTTTTTAGATCAATCCAGGATGGCCGCCATACATGTGCACAATGCACTATGCAGCACACATAGAAGTTACAAATTGCCATTCTGGATTGTTTTTCCCTCTTGAACTATGGTGAAAGGTTGCCTGCGTTGGCGCTATGCAGCTTAATTTAGCACCAGCATTAGGGGAAACGCAGGGATTCACCCTGTCTTTTTAAATACAGTGCATCCCTGTATTTTCATAATGGTGTGGTGTTAACAATACTTGATTAACACCACGCTCCATCATTCGGTTGTAAATATACCCCAGAGCGGTAAATGGAAGAAGGGACAGAGAGAAGACATGTCATAAGTAGGGTTAATGGGTCCATGTCCCCTTATTCTTTAAACCCTTTGTAACAAAAAGTAAATTGGAGGCAGAGTAAAAGTTGGTGTCAAGTGTAATTGGCACAGCTGGAGAGAAATCACTTCTAATATATGAAGGAATACTTCATTTTCCATGTCAATTCAAGCATTGCACCCCTTTGGAATCAAGTACTCTTTGCAAGCTCATTCCATCCTTTATTTTAGTGCACTTACCAATTGTACCCACATAGATCCAGCTGCACTGTTACTGACCTTACATGCAAAGGTCTCCCGCACAATGAAGTGGCGGGTCAGTATGAATACGTACATCTCATTTTGTAGTGAACAACTCTAGGGTCCACAATGCTTCCTTCCAAATGACACCATTAATGGGGCACAAAAATGATGCATCACCTCCTGGGTAGTACACAATTAACTTGCTCACTGAGGGCCACATTTACAAGCCTCTATCGCCATCACAACATCACATTTAGTGACGTTGTGATGGCGGTAGGAGCTTCCCCTCTTTTACAAGGCACTGTTAAGTCACTTCACATGGCTTAACGCTGCCTTGTAAATAAGGTACCCGTTCACGCTACACTTAGCATGAAATGGGCGGGCAATGGGTGTTGTGGTTAGCTTTCCATGGCAGTATCCATTGATTCTGATGCTGCCCCCTATTTACAAGAGCAGCGTAAATAGGAGGCAGTGCCACAATTAAGACCAGGGAAAACCTAATCTTAACCAGGAGAAATGAGGAGAAATGCTTTATTTCTACTCGTTTTTGCTTTTTCCTTGTGCTGTGCCTTGGACAGTACACATAGGAACAGCAAAACGCCAATGATTGCTTATGTGCAGGAAAGGGGACCTTCTTGCACATAAGCAATCATTTGAAAACTTCTTTGTGTGCTGCATTAAACAGTACACATAGAAGTTACAAAACAGTATTTAAAATTGTTTATGTGCAGGAAAGGGGACCTTCCTGCACAAAAACAATCTTCTCCTGAACACAGGCACCCTTGCTCTACGGTGCAAGGGTGCCTGCATTGGCGGTAGGCAGCTAATTTAGTGCCAGCGCAGGAGGAAACGTTGGGCTGACCATCTTCTAGTAAATATGGTGCAGCCCTGTGTTTCTAAAGTGACGAAGCTTGTTGTTAGCCTTCATGGCTTAACGACACGCTTCGTCACTTTCTTGTAAATAATATGCCTGAGTGTCTATTTACCAATGCGCCTACCTGAACTATATGACCGGGGTGCTTAGTGAAAGTGTTCCCTCATTTTATTTTGTGCATTATACTAATTTAAAGCAATCCAGCATGTCCGAAGAAATCTGGTTAATGAGTTTGAAGAGTGAATCATTTAACCAAACTTTCAGTTATCAAAGAAATGTACAATTATTTGGTAATTAAAAAACGGGCAAACTTGTGGGGGATATCGAGTTATACGGCAAAGAGAATATCTATCGCTCCCCCATTACATAAAACAAGCAGCCACAAACCAAAGTGGAAAGTACTGAAGTAAGTTACTTTTTCAGAAATATTAAGTGACACCAGTAGAAAGAAAACACAGTTACACAATCAGACAGTGCAAAAAGATCAACTAATGTAGCATCCTATAGACAAGAACATTTTACGCAATTTTTCATACCTTTTCATATACCATTGACAAAGATGAGTGCCCTGTCAAAGAAAGAGAAAGACAGAAAGGTACAAGGGTCAATATACACCAGGCAAGCACAAAATGTACAATCAGTAATGCAAGAATAGGGAGATGGCCAACAAAATCCAAGTCCTCAACCTCTCTTCCTACCATTTCAATCAGAAATTCAGCTTTTGAGCAAAGGAATTTTATTTGTTACAACGAATATCGGCGGCATTTTTTATTTTAAAATCAAATGTATGTATTTTTTCAAATTCGTTTTATGAGTACTTTCGAGACCGTGGGACTAATTCAGAAGATCGTTACAATCCGGAGGAAGTCTCCTACTCTCGGTATTCACTAATTTCGAATAATAAACTTATTACAAAAGTATAAATTACATATCTCCACCTCTAGAGTAAAGCAATTTGCTTACTATTGTGTGGGTGATTGATATCTCTATTTAAAACCTTCCCTAATCCCACCCACTATAGAAGTTAGCTAGCCCATATTTGCAACATTTGCTTGTTATGCATGTGTAAACTCCATAGTCGGGTTAGAGAACTTTGCACACATAAGTACAGGTAAAACGTACATTCTTTACTGTATGGTCATACATTTAACTGACAAAGGGACCCGCATTGTTGTCTTGCTCCCTAATAGATATCAATTTGACATTCAGAGGCAACACAGTAACAATGACCACTTGTGTCTGCTGGTCAAAAATCTATTGCTCAAAATGTACAATGTAATTTCAGTAATGTTAAATGAGGATCTATTGAAAAACTGTTTTAGCGATAAGGAAGTCACATACTTCACCAATCCTGAAACATTCAGCCCCACAATATATGTTCCAATCAAAGTTCATTAAAATCTGTGGGAAGCATCAGAGTGTCTTTTAGGAGGAGTTTGTCAATCATTACAATTGCTACTTTTCAGGTATGCTGACTATTACCAGGCCTTTTGTTCTCCTTACTTCTGTTTTTCCAAAACAACGGTCCGATTTAGCATGGTTGAGAATCAGTTGGTTCACTGTGACTAAGAGATACTTGTCACTTTGGGCATATAATCTCTTTATATGCATAGCTTTCAAGGTCACACTCAAAATATAATGCCAAATATTCTGGAGACCTATATTGGAGATTATGGGGATTCAGTGGGATGTGACTTTGTTTTGCTGGTTTCCCAGCAGTGCTTTCTGTTGTGGGAGTGTAAGATATTGATGGTGTGTGTGAATATGAAGAGAACATGAGATGGGAGAATGTTGATAAGTTGTAAGAAAGAGAGATGCGTGGTGTGCTTGTTCTAGAACTCCAGTGTTCCAGCATGAGAGCTATGAATGACTAACTTGTCATCATCCTATGAAGTAAGGTAGGAAGTCTACTACCTTCATAATAAAAGGTAGAAAGTATCAAATGAGGGGGGCAGTAATCGTTACACTGCATTGCTTTGTTCAAAACAGGGGTCGGTGAATTTCCTTCAAAACAATAAGGGTAATATGTTTTTTTGACATAGAGGTAGGGGGGAAATGGTGTGTAAATACAAAACACACAATAAGTGTGAAATTCATTGCTAGGAATCGGGTTTCTGGATGGTAGAGTTATGCACCCTGTCCTAGCAGGAACCACAATCCTAGTCAGGGTAAGTCAGATTCACACTATAAATTCACCTGTGCTCATCCTCTGGTAGCTTGGCACAGAGCAGGCAGGTGTAACTTAAGAGGCAATGTGTAAAGTATTTGTGCAACAATTCAAACAGTAACACAGTGAAAACACCACAAAAAGACTTAAAGCCTATTTGGAAAAATAGATTATGATTTGATTTTATAAATAAAACAAGACCAAAATGGCAAAAATCCAAAAAGTAGAAGTCAAGATGTGAATGTTTAACTATTAAAAGTAAAAACGGCACTTAGAAACAATAAGTGCCTATTAGGGTTATCTGGTTGCACTGGACCGGGGCAAAGTCAGGAGTTCAGGCCGACCGTGATGGAGTGCTGGGTGGGTACAGGAGCCATGCAAGAACCACTTAACAAAAGTTCCTTGATACTGGTTACAACAGCAAGATGCGGGGTGCAGCCGAGCAATGCTCCAGGGTTGTTCCTGCAATCGAGGTGATCCTTGAATTTCTCCACTCAATGATGGTGAAGCGCCGATTTCAAATATGAAGCACCAGGTTTGAGATGCATTGGTTCCAAACTGAAGCAGCAGCTTTCTCCATGCAGTTGAGGAGATATTGATTGTCTCTCATCTCAGTAGCGGTGATGCGTTGGCTCTGATGCATTGGTTCTGATGGCAATGCGCTGGTTCCAAGTGTGATCCCCTGGTTCTGTTCCCGCAACAGCATTGATGCATTGATTATGCTTCACATAGCAGAGGAGGCATTGATTTTAATGGAGCAATCACCTGGATCGACCTACAATGGACCAGGCACAGGAGCAGGGGGTGAGACTTTGATATACATGAGTCATAAAACGGAATGCTATCCAGCATGTCCTTTGAGATCACTCTGGGTTCAAGCACGATTCTAGTTCCTCCTCAGCAGAGGCAAAGGGTAAAAGGTAGCAGGGCAACATAGTAGAAAAGCAGTTCTTCCAGTGCAGCAGTCCAGCAGAGTGTCAGTCCTTGTAGCAGCACAACAGTCCTTCCTCCTGGCAGATTTTCTTCACAGGTCCAATAGAGGCTGGTTTGGTAGGGCCAGAGACCCAGTACTTATATCCAGTTGTGCCTTCGAAGTGGAGATGACTTTAAAAAGAGACTTTGAAGTGCACTGAGGTTCTCCTGCCCGGCTCTTACTCCAGACGTGCTGCAGGGGGGAATGCAGCCCTATGCATGGAGACTGGACACTGCCTTTTCAGGTGTAGGTGTCAGCTGCTCACTCACATCCTGCCCAGAATGACCCACCAGGATGTGGATGGCCACTCAGTCACACCTAACCTTCCTTTTTATGTGGCAGTCTTTAGAGGGAATGCACAAAGTCCAGCTGTCATCCAACCCAGACATGTATTAGAGAGAGGCTACAGGTACAACCTGCTAAGAGCAGAGAAATGCCATCTTTTTAAAAGTGACATCAAGAAATCAATTATGACTGTACTTGTATACATTATTCAAGGTAAGAAATCAATTTACAACACCGAGTGTATCTCGTGTTCATTGTATTTGAATACAAACGCTTGTTTCATTAGGGGTTCAAAACTATAAAATACTTAAATACATTGATAACCAAACTTAAAATCGTTCTCAATTGGAGAATCTAGATCTCTCCAGTTGAATCTTAAAAAAATCTAAAAGGAAAATTGGGTTAAGACATCGATGTGTCGGTCTCTCTTGTGGTACATCCATGAGACCATCTTCAGGACAAAGCAATTCATATGAAGATCCAAGACCCCTTGAGCAATGAATCAAAAAGCTTATTAAGCTTGGGCATCCACTTCCATTACGAACACTAAAGAAGACTGCCGACGTGTCTCTACTACCACATTAAGTAAACCCAATTGAAGATAATGAATGCTGATGTGTATTGTTCCATGACACCCAACTACATTTGAGAACTTAACTACATACACATTTTGAAACATTGATCAAAAAACTGGTCTTGTGATTTGGTTTGTTACCTTTAATAACATATATAAGCATGATCATAACTGATTTCTTGATGTCATGGTTAGACATCCGATACAAAAGATATAATCCAACAAAGTAGATCACAAAGTATAGCCCTTGTAGGCACCATTACCTGATAATTAAATACTCAAGACCAAAAGGTATATTGGGTTTCCTTCTTTTAGAAGAATCTTTGTAAAAGTGGCATTTCTAAAAAAGTAATGATAAATTAAACTTTGACAGCAAAGAGGATTTACCATTAACATTCCTATGATATGAAACATGACAGACCTACACTTTCTGAATCAGGATTTACAGCTTATAAGCATAATAGGAAATTCCCAATGTTAACCTGTGATAGGGGTAGGCCTCAAAGTAGTGAAAAACGAATAAAAAATTAAATATATAACACCCAAATACAAAGGAGACACCAACACAAAAATACAACGTATATATTAACAAACATATTAAAAACAAAGCTTCTAACGGTGAGAGAATTCATGTAAACACACATTTCTTAACTTGAAAGGGGATAACCCGACCTGTACATATCACAGAATAATACATAGCATCAGTCTGGCAGAAAGTTAGGCTGATTTGGAACAGGGTGATAAATCAATCAGTAATTGTATGTGGAACATCATATAATTTCACACAATAATATCATACTCAAGAAGATAGACATATTATATTACGAGATCGTACTAACCATCAGGTTATAAGTTACTGTCAGTTCATTATATGCCATCATTATCAATCCATACCAACAGGTAGCACCTACAAGTGAATGTGTAACCCCAGAATTTGAAACGAAAATGCAGATAGAGATTCATATGTAAATTTGAGACTACATTTAATCTAGACGCACGAAGCGGAAGGTGTCTTTTATGTTCCGTAAATTGATCTATACCTCTTGTTCAAAAGAACGTCTAACTGATGTAGTACATTAATTATCAAAAAGCTCCTCACCTTTCAAATATCCAATTTTCGTAGTCCAGAGATATATGGGTCAATATGATAGTTGCCCACCATTCAAGGAAAATAAAAGTATATACTGAAAAAAACTATTTGTAAGAACATTAAAACTCAAAGACTATTTCTCAAATAGGCCATACGAACAGGACAGAGCAAAGGAAGACTTATCCGTGGGTTCCCATACCATTGGAAAAGTAAAAGGAGTACATTGCTTACTAACATTAGATCCTCATGATGAAGATATAGATATCCCCTCTATTTTAGAAGATCTGGCGATCCCACAGAATGGTGCGACTGACAGTGGATTTCATCCTACATCCAACTTTGTTCCCACACACTCATACCATCACAATATCAATACTTTCTTTGACAAAGTTAGCAAAGAACTTTATGATCTGGAAACTCCCAACAAATACGCTCCAAAAATTGTCCATAATATAACATCAGCGGAAAGGTTGGCCCTTAAACAATTGAACAATGACAAGAGCATAGTGATCAGAGAGGCAGACAAGGGGGGCAATATTATTATTATGAATCATACTGACTACATGGGGGAGATCCAAAGACAACTGGACAATACTAGACACTATAGGAAGATCAGTGATAATCCGATCCCCGTGAGTACCATTTTGATTAACACCCAATTGATGGAATGGAAGGACATGGGGCTTCTCAATGAAAATGAATACAAAATCTTAAGGGTTGATAGTCCATCTTTCCCCTGTATATACGTACTGCCTAAAGTACATAAGGGTGGGAACTTCCCCCCCGGAAGACCCATAATTTCTGGAATTGGTTCCCCGACTGAAAAAATCTCCCAGTTTGTGGATCAAAAACTTCAAAAATTGGTTCCAAATTTGCCATCGTTTGTTAGAGATAGCAAGGATATCCTAACTAAACTCCATTTTGAATGGTCTGATGACCTAATATTTGTGACCCTTGATGTAGATAGTCTCTACACCTCAATTAGTAGAGAACATGCAGTTAGAGCAATTCGCTCCTTTTTGGACAGAGATGATGCCAGGCTGTACGAATATAATGAAATGATAGTTTCAATGATTGAAATTATACTTAGAAACAACTTTTTTTTGTTCAATAGCAGCTGGTACCAACAGACGCATGGAACCGCGATGGGCTCCAAGTTTGCCCCCTCTTACGCCTGCCTTTTTATGGAGTGGTTTGAGAGGGAGCATGCTTGGGGTCGTGGTGCCTCCCCCTGGACCAATAACATCGTGTACTGGGGGAGGTACAAAGATGACGTTATCTGTCTCTGGTAGGGTACTGTTAACCAACTTGAACAGTATGTGGCCTTTCTCAATGACAATGTCTTTAACATCAAATTCACCATGATGCACCATAAGGAATATATCAACTTTCTTGACATACATTTTTATGTAAAAGATGGCCTGATCAATAGTACCTTGTATAGAAAAGAAACATCCTGCAACTCAGTTTTGCATGTGGCTAGTGCACATCCCCCCTCTGTGAAGAACAACATTCCGTACGGAGAGATGATAAGAGTCCGATGGAATTGCAGTGAGGATGAAATGTTTGCTTCTAACATGAAAGACACTAAGAATAGATTTGCAAAAAGAGGATATGATAAGGACATGCTTGAAAGATCTGAACAGAGTTACAAACCTAAATAGGAGTGACACCCTAAAAGATAAGAGGAAGAGCGAGATTGCACACTCAAAGGCACGATTTGTTACCCAATATACAACACATAGCGGAGATATTTTCAACATTCTTCGTAGACATTGGCATCTCCTTCAGGAAGTCACTGGCCTGAAGAAAGTCATTGAACAAAAGCCTTCTGTTACATATAGGAGAGGGGTATCTCTGAGAAATACGCTATGCCCTAGTTATGTAACAACTCCGAAACCCGTCCCAATATGGTTGACTGAGAAACCCAATGGATTCTTTACATGTGGTACATGTAATATATGTCCCATGGGTAAAAATAAGACTACTAACTTCAGTTACAACTCTAGCAAGAACCATAGAGTAGGTTGTTTTATCAACTGTAATACCACGCATGTGGTTTATGTTCTTGGCTGTAGATGTAACATTATTTATGTGGGCAGCACCGTGCGTCCTCTGAAACTTAGGATTCAAGAACACAGACGTGCCATAATAAATAAAGACATGAGGTATACCATAACAAATCACTATTCTATGGAACACCCTGATGATCTCAACTTTTGGTTTCATGCCATTGATCACAGTCCAATGCCCAAAAGAGGCGGAAATAGAGAAGTCATGTTACGACAAAAAGAGGCAAAGTGGATTTGTCGCTTGAGAGGGACGAGTTTAGGGCACAATACTGACGGTGAGATGCACCATTTTCTATAGAAAATATGAATCTTAGTCATTCCATTGGGCTCAGTGGAATTGGTTATTTGTATTTTTTATTATACATCAATGTACAGGATCATGTAAATGATTAAGTATATGAGAATATGTGAGGTGTTCGTGGTAATACCACCTGTTTGTAAATAGAATTGTATCAAATCCTGTGAAAACATGTACATATGAACTACACTTAGCTCAACACAGTGAAATTAGGCCTGTCTCTTATTAATATCACTGATGAGGGTAACCATAAATACAGGTATGAATTAGGATTTATTATGTAACCACAAATACATTAAGGACTGAACTAGGATTTATTATGTTCCACTTTTGTCTTTGGATTTTCTTATTTTCTTCACCTTTATGGTTATGATTGTTGCCTTAATGGACTTAATGCTGATTTGTCCTATTTTAGAACAATGATGATGAGAGGATGCTGGGGTTATATATGTAGAGAATACTGACGACGCTGGCTTGTTCCTTGTATCCACTATAATACCGTTATTGTCTAACTAGAGACAGGTAGCACAGCGATATTGTATTTGAATGGGTTTTGATTATTTTAAACCAAGCTTGACATCTAAGACTGATATTGGATTTTGTTTAAACTATAATAACAAATATGCTCATCCCAGCTTTTGGACATCCGAAGGTGGCGTCGGTACAAATATCAAATCACTTGCCCGAATATTTGTCTCATGACATTAGATACTTACATGGGAGGCGGAGGAGCGATATGTTATTTTGTCGAATCCGTTAGGCATCCACTTTAAATATAAATTTTTTTTGATGTCGAAATACAAATTTATAAGAATTTGATGGGGATTCTCACACTTTAAATTGATATATTTCTCTGACATAAAACGCCCTATTTTCATATTTATTTACGGTATCTGATCTTAACTATACTTGAATATTTTATATTCTTTTGAACTACAATTAGACACTCAAAGATGGCAGATACACATGAGCCCTCTAACATGTGACCTCTTCCGCTTTGTGACGGAAATGCGGGGGTGGGACTTGAGTGAGGTTTTCTTGCCGGGATATTTAAACCGAACAAGAACGATGGCTCGGTTTACGATTACCCTATCGACTTGTTGCTTTCTACACACGGTGAGTTGCCGGGGACACAAGAATGGGGGATGCTACCCTGTTGTTTCTATTGCCTGTATACTCTCCTTGAATGTTTCTCACTCTCTTTGTAAACATGGGCGGAAACAACTATACTTGCCACTCGAGTTGGGATGGCATTGTATTATATATGTGTTCTCAATTTGAGAATATCTTTTCGTCGCAGTGAGCACTTTATAGCACGCATTAAAAAACGAATTATTTGAATGTCGACAGTTGTCGAAAATATATGTGGAGGTGATTCTAGGTCAATACTTGATTGGAACACATGTATCTCTTAGCGCATGTGGACGGAATATAATTATAATTTTTTTTGCCCAGGATGAGATCGTATTGATTTATATACTCACTCTTTTTGTTTTAGAATGATATTGCTTCTCACTTAGCACTTTTTTAGTACACAGATGAACAATGCTTTTATCATGGGCATTCGTGTAGCAGCAAATGTCGAACTTGATAATCTTGCTATTTAGATGGTCTTCCAGACTGATAGCTCGTTGGTTCATGTGGTCTCAAAGATTACATTATGCCGAGTACTCCAATTACAGGCATATTTCAAATTTGAGAACATCGCTGTTTAAGTGTGACCACAAACTAATAGCCGGTTGGTTCATGTGGTCTCCCATCTCATATTATATAATGCATTACCCGTTACAGGCAGATTTAATCATGACCGCTATGCTGATGGGTCTGAATGTTTATTGTTGTTACCTAGAATAATGAACAGCCTTTAGTTAAATCTCGTATCTGTTTTTTTCTAATAGAATATATATACAAAGAACTAGGTCCGACTGTTCCAACGCTACCACACGGTGGGGACCTGTTCATCACACTATCGAGGTAGGACATATTCTCAATATGAGTGGTTAGCTATAGGTGAAACCACCCAGATATCTTAATGGCAGCTAATCCTATGATATAGACGAAGGATTTGATGACTGATCCCGGCTTTGTTTCAATTTTTTTCAGTATATACATTTATTTTTCTTGAATGGTGGGCAACTATCATATTGACCCATATATCTCTGGACTACGAAAATTGGATATTTGAAAGGTGAGGAGCTTTTTGATAATTAATGTAGTACATCATTTAGACTTCTTTTGAACAAGAGGTATAGATCAATTTACGGAACATAAAAGACACCTTTCGCTTCGTGCGTCTAGATTAAATGTAGTCTCAAATTTACATATGAATCTCTATCTGCATTTTCGTTTCAAATTCTGGGGTTACACATTCACTTTTAGGTGCTACCTGTTGGTATGGATTGAAAATGATGGCATATAATGAACTGACAGTAACTTATAACCTGATGGTTAGTACGATCTCGCTGTCCATATTATATATAATATGTCTATCTTCTTGAGTATGATATTATTGTGTGATATTATATGATGTTCCACATACAATTACTGATTGATTTATCACCCTGTTCCAAATCAGCCTAACTTTCTGCCAGACTGATGCTATGTATTATTCTGTGATATGTACAGGTCGGGTTATCCCCTTTCAAGTTAAGAAATGTGTGTTTACATGAATTCTCTCACCGTTAGAAGCTTTGTTTTTAATATGTTTGTTAATATATACGTTGTATTTTTGTGTTGGTGTCTCCTTTGTATTTGGGTGTTCTATATTTTATTTTTTATTCTTGTTACTGAGTCTTTTGTATACTTTTTAATGATTGCAGCCCTGACGAAGTTCGTTGTGAACGAAACACGTAGGCTGAAGAGGTTTTAAGAGAATGAAATAAAAGGAATTTTGGAATACAAGTTGGACCTTCCAAGAACCACTTTCTTACTGTGCACCATCTATGTATATATGAACTTTTTGATCTGCTTGACAGAAGAGTATTAGTGCGGCATACTCTGGACGTACCGTGCACAACAGTTGTACTTAGACCTCATACTTGGAAATATTTGTGCATAACCTTGGACAGCCGCTTTTTTCTTTTCTATTTGAGTGAAAAACGAATGTAGGTGTTTTTCACTACTAGTACATGCAAACCTTAAACTATATATCCTACCTTTTCATTACATTGCACCCTGCCCTATGTGCTACCGAGGGCCTACCTTAGGGGTGATGTATATAAAATAAAAGGGGAGTTTAAGGCTTGGCAAAGGATTTTTAAATGCCATGTCAACATAGCAGTATAAACTGCACAAACTGGCTCTGAAGCCTGTTTAATGGGCTACTTTTGTAGCTGGCACAATTCTGTAGGCCAACTTGTATCATTAAGTATTATAGGCCCTGGGCACATGTAATGCACTTTTCTAGGGACGTATAGGTAAATTAAATATACCAATTGTGGATAAGTTACTCCACTCATGTTTAAGTGAGCACAAGCACTTTAGCACTGCTTAGCATTGGTAAAGTGCATAGAGTCCTATGGCCAACAAAAAGAATGCAGCAAAAAAAGGGAGTAGGAAGGGAAAACCTTTAGGGGGACCCTTCTGAGAGGGCCATTTTCCACCATGAACCAAACACAATTCAGTATCTTAAACACAAAGTAAAGGTATGAAAACCTCCAAATATGAGATTTAAATGGTCACTGTCACTCGAACAAACAGTCGAAGATAAAGAATGCATCTTATTACGACTTCTCATTAATACATGGGATGGACAAACTGCCAACATGTTTGGTCTCTTCACAAGAGACTTCTTCAGGGCTTGATTTGTTATTTAGTATATTGAGATCTTGAAAATATTGTTCTTTTGTTTAAAGCATAGCATATCCAAATGAGAAATTCCATTGTCCCGAAAGATCAGTGTATGTGTTCTGCTGGTCCCATGCACCTGTTATCCCACAATTCTCTTACAGCTGTGTCAACATATCCCATGTCTCTTTAGAGATAAAACTCCCCATATACGTGTCCAGGGCCTATGTTTGCATCAAAATCAACACCAAAATCATAAAGGCAGCATTCATGACGGGTAGTTGCCGCTGGCACCATGGTGAAATAAACAGGTATAGTGCCAGGATTTCTGAGACCTCAATATACTAAATAACAAATCAAGCTCTGAAGTAGTCTCTTGTGAAGAGACAAAACACATTGCCTACATGAGATATCGGATTTTAGGTAGATAAGAATAAAGGATGTTTTTAATATAAAAATAAAGAACATGCAAAAGAAGTTTGTGCATCTCATGTCTTGATGAGTTGTCGAAATAGGATGGGTACTACATGCTCACAAAGGAAGAATTGTGGTATAGTAGTATGGAGTCATACTCCTGTTAGGAACACTAGGAGGCTGTTCTTCCAGATCAGAGCACCAAAAAAGCCTGACTAGATTACTTAAATGTGATTGGTGCATTCCTTTTTCCCTCAGTCTCATTATTTGTAAATCACCTAAAGATAGAGAATAATATAATTTGGTGCACAATGATCTGAGATTGGTCTGATATAGTGTTGCAGGATGTCCCAAGGTTTGGGTGTACAGATTGAAAAAGAAAAGAGCAATGCAGCAAATGTGTTTGGAACATTGACCAGCCAAGTAGAAAGAGAACACTGAAAGCCAGTTGGCGTAGATGCCTCAAACATGAAAAAGGATCCAAAGCCATGAAAAGAACAATGCTCACAGTTTTGAATTTAGAAGCCACCCTCACGATCACCCTGATTGGCTGTGCTCCAAGTAGCCATCTGACATTTGCGGTCCAGCCGGGCTTCCTTGGACGTCGAGGAAAGCCATGGGAGGCCTGCTGCTGTTAGATGCCTGTCCCAACAGACGTGAGTGAAGTCCATTTGGGGGAAGCATTGCTGCTCTGAATGTAACAAACTTTGTATGGCATTACTGCGGACAAGCCTCTACTATTGCTGGGCCCCTGCCAGAGTGGTTCTGGGTACAGCCCATGAATGACTCACTTTTGGATGCAGAGTGCCGCGGGTTTCTACCTGCCTGACCCCAGAGGACTTTTCTGGCCACAATAACCTGCTCTATGAGGAGAGGCATGCCCACAGCCACCTCCTGTATAACCCTGGGCGTAGTTCACGCGAAGTGCACTGCGCACTACGCGAACTTCACGTAGCACTACGCGAGCTGCGTAGTAGCATGTTCGCACTGTGCAAGATACATTTTCAATGATTGCACAGTGCGAACAAGCATCCGGCACTGTGCAATCATTGAAAACGGCATCTTGCACAGTGCGAGCTGTAGTTTTCTGCCGCTCGAGTAGATTTTTACTCGAGCGGCAGCTTTCTCAACGCGAACTGGTAGTTTCTCATCGCGAGCATGCACGACCACTCGCAATGAGAAACCTGACTTCTCCGCATTGAGAGTCTCGCCGGGATGTCATTTTGCTTGCTCGCGGTCGCGAACATGACGTTGAGGACCGCGAACAAGCAAAAAATGACCGCTGCACTACGCTATGCTGCGCTACGCATGTTCGCACTGTGCTACGTGCAGCTCGCGTAGTGCGAAGTTGCCCAAACTACACGAGCGTAGCATAGTGCTTTGCCCAGGGTTACTCCTGTAGCCACCTGACATGCTATAAAGTGCAACAATTACTCCCACATTGCGGGACGCAGAATGTTGGGGGCTTCTGTCTGCCTGACCTCAGAGGACTTCACTAGGGGAATAATACCTTGCCCCGTGAGGAGGGGATAATCCAGAACTGCCTCCTGCTGATGCTTGACATGCTATAAAGTGCCGGAGGGTTCTGCCTGCCTGACCCTGGAGGACTTCACTGGCAACACCGACTCCACTCCTGCTTTAGAACCTGTGAATATTTAAAGTGTCTTGGATAACGGGAAAGAGGAAAGCATTTGATAACTCCTCAGGGCAAAGTCATGCAGCGAAGAGTGCCAAGCGACCTTGATAAAGGAGGTGGAGGACACCTTGGGTGATGATTCAACCCAACTCAATTACACCCATGTGGCTAAACCCAAAATTACACAGTACTTTAAAGGGTAAAGTAACACTGGAAATAAGGAAGCTTCTACTGGCTACAAGAAACTTGCAAGCAGTGTGCTAGGCAAATATGACCATCCCGATCCTATGGAAACAGGCAATTCATCTACACCTGTGATGAATAACCCCTCTGGGAAACATCTAAATCTGCCATGAAAGGAGGTTTGCCATGCCCCAACATCAACTGTTCTAACCAATTCACCCCTCTCACAACCTTTAGTGAGAGCACCTCCAAGCTCCAAACCAGGGAGTCATTCGAGGGCAACTCAGGACTCAGTGCCTGAAAGCCTTGACTCTTAAAGCTGAGGTGGATGGCTTGAGGAAGGTTGTGGAAGCACTTGGATTTAAGTTCAAGGAGACCCATAGGCTCAAATAAGAACGGGCAGCAAAATACTAGGCCCTTCTGGGCGAACCAGGGAGGTTGAAGCCAAAATCGAGCTTGCTAAGCTTGTCGATGCCCTAAATTGATGCAAGCTCAGGGAGAACAAGTTCTCCAAGACCCACAAGTACCTTGGTTCCTCAGAAAAACCTAACACAAACAATTCAAACCTAAATCTTGGCACATAGAACCCTCCCGCTCCCCCCCCCAGCTATACCAAAAAGGCAGCAAGCCAAAACTACCAAATTCAAAATAACCAAGATTGTGCTACCATTGAAAATACTAAGTGTTCTCAACTAAGTGGGATCCTCCTTGGCATGTCAGTAAATGTTAATCCACAGATCCTTTTGCCAACATCTACCAGCACTCAATCAGGTGCTCAGACTAATATCCAGCAACGCCTCTGTGCCCTAAGCCAGGGTACACCTGTGAGTGCTCCACTGTTTCACCAAAAGAGGGCCTCGCCAGTATTTTGCTTACATAAGCCCGGGCGGCTATTTATATGAAAATGGCCCTTAGGCTGGCCCTAGGCCACAGGGAAGGACCAGAATCTCTAATGAACAATGTTGTACATTGGATATACCACAAATACAAAGGTCTTTCATTGATTCAATCAGATATTATTACTGCAGAACATATGTACAACAATGCTTGATAACAGGAAGCTGAGTGTGAGAGACCAGGCCATTGTAGATGGTCTTCTAGCCATGGGAGCTTGACGACTGCCACCCCTAGACTATGTGATCTAATACAGATCGTCCCCGGTTCTTCCGAATGCATGCTGTTGCGCCAATCCATTTAATATCATTCAACCATCATCCCAAAATAGTTCAGTTCAATCCCCCATGGTAAAAGCAGCAAATGGCCTCACAAGCGCAACACTTGATTTTTCAAAAGTTTCAACCTTGCAGCCATTTACAAACAGATCATGCTCACAAAGGCCCAACCACAGAAAAGGATGACAGGATGCCACCTTCCAAGCAGATCCAACAATGGCTATTGGGCCTCCTTCATCCGTATTCAAAAAATAGATTGACTAACTGGAACCCAAACTACTATTCAACTTCCTACTCCTACCAGTAATTCTGTCCTGGAGCCAAGCAGGAGGTGCCCAGATATGTCAGACATTGACGCCCAAGGAATTCCTACTACTTCTATACTGAAGTCTTTAGTAAATGACTCATGGCATATTCTTTCATGGAAACTGACAAGTTTAAATTCTAAATTAAATTACCCTGATTGGGGCCTCTTTGTCGAACAACATTTGTATTTTCCAGGAAACTTGGCACCCCAAAAACCTTGTTTTTGATGTGGCTATTCAAATTTTTATTGTCCAGCTTTGTCCCGGGCAAAAGGTCGACCAATGAGGGGTTTAGTAATTTAGGTAAAACACGTGCTAAATGTTACCTTCAAGAGGCTGCAAGGTTTCACTCCGGTCATCCTTGGTCTCACCTTACATAAAGACAAGTGCATTTTTAATGTGTATAACAGATCCCAGGGTGTGAAAAGTGAATCGCCTACTCTAGCACTGTTTGACCTGGCTTTTACAGAGGGTTTATCCTCAGATTTTTTGCTTTGTGGTCTTCTATTTCTGACCTCTTTTTGTTGGTTTTATGACTCTCAGCACTTTACCATTGCTGATCAGTGTTAACGTGCATATGCTCGCCCTGTAAATTGTAGGAATGGATTGGTGTTTCCATAATTGGCAGATATGATTTACTAGTCAGTCCCTATTACAGTCTACTGTGTGTGCCCAGGGCCTGTAAATCAAATGCTATTAGTGACCTTGCAGCACTGATTGTGCCACCCACATAAGCATCCTGTAAATTTAACTCAGGCCTTCCATTGCAAAGCCTGTGTGCAGTCTCGTAATGCCTTGTCGACTTAACCTTCCCTTTTCTTACATGTTAGTCACCCCTAAGATAGGCTCAAGGTACCCCTGTGGGCAGGGTGCAGTGTATGTAAAATGTATGACATGCCCTGGTGTGTGTGACATGCCCTGGTGTGTGTGGCATGTCCTGATAGTGAATTACTGCCCATTTTGTTTTTCACTATTGCAAGGCTATCTGTTCCCATAGGATAGAATGGGGAGTTTGTTTATAACATCTTATAAGCATAACTACCCCTGGGAACAAGGTAGGAAAATAAAGTTTGATATGCCTGTAAATGCATCTTTTATTGAGGGTGATTTTTACATTCTGTCTTTGAAAATACCACTTTTAGAAAGTAGTTATTTTCTTGCTTAGCCATCCAGTGTGCCTCTGCTAGAATGTATATTGACTGGCTTTGGAGTGACAGGGGCTGGGGATGTGCAGTGGCTCCAGAGAGTCTGGATAAGTCAGCGCTAGGCTGAATAGGCCTAGTCTGCATTAGGAGTGGTGGGAGGAGTAGCACCTGCACCTGAACAGGGCTGTGCCTTCCTTCCACAGTGATGGCTCAGGCCCCTGTGGTGAGTCTGTAGCCAGGGCTCACACTGACAATGGAGGTTGTTGTGCACTTGCAAAGTGCCCCCCAGAACTAGTTTGGACTGGGCTCAGAGCTTTGGGCCTGGCGATAACAAAGAGATGTACTGTATAAAAAGAGGGGCCCAGACCTCAGAACTTCAGATCAATTTTGAGAAATCAAGAGGAATCTTTGCCAAGGGGAAGAGCTGGAGAAACTGAGAAGGAATACTTCCCCGATGCTGTTTGCTGTTTGGGGTTGGCCTGCAGTGGCTACTTTCTACCAAGGAAAGGGAAAAGGTCTTTGCTGTTTGCTGTGTCCCCTGCTTGAGGAAGATCTCCAAGGGCTTGAAGAAGAGCGTGCCTCCTGTTCTGAAGTCTCAGGGTCACAAAGACTACACCCCCAGCTCCCCTGAACGTCCTTGCTGGGGGTTCTGGCCTGTAGCTGCTCTGGGACTCTGGAGCTTGTTCTGGTTATTGGGAGCTGGGAAAGCAATGCAGCAACAAGAAGCGTCACGCAGCCACACCTGTTTCCAACGCATCGCCGAAGAAATCGTCGCAGCGCCTGTCCGCGGCTCAAGAAATCGCTGCACGCTGCATCGAGTGCACCGATCTCCGAAGTCCAATATCACCGCACCGATTCTGACGCAAGCCCTGCTGCGGAGCTGCAAGAACCCACGCATCGACGCATCGCATTGAGGTGCCATGTCTGTCGCATCGTTGGGGGATGCAGTAAGAAACCGATTCATCACCTCATCTCCAGTAAGGAACCGACGCATCACATTCTCTGTGCAGCAGAAGGGAACTGACTCATCAAGTCCCGTGGAGCAACGAACCGACGCATCACTTTCCCTAAATGTAAGGAATTGATGCATCACCTTCCCTCCGGCCCTTTTTATTTGTGTGCGCGACACATACAAGGTACTTTGTGTGAAATGGGTTGCAGCTGTAATTTGCTTTGAACTGAACTATTTCTACTATTTGAAAGTCAGCTTTTTATTACTGTATTAGGATTGTTGTGGTTTTGGTCTTGTTTGGTTTAGATAAAGATTATCTATTTTTCTAAATTGGTGTGGTGTCCCTTTGTAGTATTTTCACTGTATGTGTTCACAAATGCTTTACATACTGCCTCTGAGATAAGCCTGTCTGCCTGTGCCAAGCTACCAAGTGGGTGAGCAGGGGTTATATTAGAAGTGTATCCCCCTTACCCTGACAAGAAGCAAGGGTCCCTATTTGGACAAAGCTACCTACCTCTGCCAACTAGAGACCCCCATTTCTAACAAGCACTTTTAGATAACCATATAGGCTCCTTGAATCCGGATGCGTACACGATAGTCACAGGTGATTTTAATGTGTCATATGAATTCTTCAGCGATTGTGTACCGTCCTTAACTGATGAGAAAGATGTTCAAAGGCACATCCCAAAGCTAGATATCTCTCACTTAAAGAGAAGCTCCACTCCGGCTCTTCAGTTTTTAGGCACCACACTAAGACTAGGGCTAAAGCCTATAATGGTAAATCCCATTATGATCAGAAAGGTGCTATGACACTCAAAGTATCAAATAGTTCAAATAGAATTGACTACTTTTCACTATCCTTGCACACTTGGTCATTTACGTCTGATATGGTAGTCTTGGAAAGGTGGGACAGTGACCATACTGCCCTGGTATTATATCTGAATGGGCTGGTTGGGCCAGACAAAATGGTAACTAATCCAACTCTACTGGGAATGTAGCTCTTTCCAATAATAAAAAAGCCTTAAAATGGCCCTTTGTAGAATAAAGCGCAGATTTCTTGAAGGCAGGTGTACTCAATTGTGGTAGAGGCTATAGAAAAGAAGAACCAGCTATCAGACTATGTAACAGGCTCAAACCTAATAATTAAAATGCAGGAAGATTTGTTTGCAGGATTGAAGGACCGGCTATCCAGTGCCCTGAGGAGAAGAGGGTGGGATCGTCTCAACCCAAATCCATGGTTTAATACACAGTGCAGCATGCCAAATCCCATGTGCAGGCCTCATAAAAGACTGAGATCTTGATAATATCCCCGAGGCCCTCAAGAAATACAAAGAAGCCTTAGCACAAGTTAAGTCTGACTAGGAAGTGGAGGTCTGGGCTGACCTGACCCAAGCATCCTATTCAGCAGACTCTAAGGCATTTTGGCATATTTCTGCACATGGCAGCAGCTCCTCAATCTCGCCAGTAACATTCTATGCTCACCCACAAAAGGAGTTCACCGTTGTTTGAAGCTATATGCATGCAGTGTATAATGAAGAGGGAACAGAGCTGGATATTACTAATTTGAAATGTACCAACCACTCAATCACCATAGACCCCGTTGCGGTATCTAGCCTAGATTCCTGCCAAACTCTAGAGGCAATTATCGCCAACAAAGCTCCGGGTCTGGACTGTATTGCTGCTGATCTTTATGCAACCAAACGTAAAATCTGGAAAAATTACCTTAATGTTATTACAAAGGCTACACTGAAAGGGGACCCGTTGCCCAAATCTTGGTACAATGTAAAGATTGTGCCTATCTATAAGAAGAGGTCATGGGATGATCCAGTGAACTATAGGCCCATTAGTCTCTTAGAAGGACTTCATAAGATCTTTTGGTGCCAAGTGCTAGGAAAGTTGACTAACTGGGTACAATCTAATGATATACTTGTTGACTTACGAGCAGGCTTTAGGCCAAAGTTACCACACTGGACCAAATTTTAAAATGTCTGACCCTATACTGGAAAACAGTAGTGCTGGCTGGGCAAGGGCAATCTTTACACAATTTTAGAAAAATGAAAATCTGCATTTCATATGGTTCCTTGAAAGACGCTATGGGATGTTTTGGACAGAATGGGAGTCCCAGCTAAAATCCAAGATATCATCATAAGGATTCACAAGAAAAAGTCTGATTGTGTTAGATATGGGTCAAATGGGGAACTGACTGAGGCATTTGGGATAGAGAAGGGCATGCAACAGGGTTGTGTATGAGCCGTACTCATTTTGCACTGTACATTAATGACCTGGCCAAAGCGCTAAATGTTCCATAAAATGGTGCTCCAAAAATTTGCCCAACAAAAATTCCTACCTTGCTATTTGCAGATGACACTCTGCTTATTTCTAAAACACCAAGCGGTCTGCAAGGAATTCTAAAACACTTTTCGCTGTTTTGTGTAGAGCGAGGCCTTGAGTTAAATATATCCAACGCAAAATTTATGGCATTGAAATCTTGAAGGCTTCCTAAAAAATTTAGGGCTAGATGTAGGTAATTGCAATTTACCGACTCTAAAATACCGAATTTTACCGATTCGGTATTTCAGAATCGATAAATGCAATGTAGGTAAAAATTCGGTATTCTTTACCGATTCGGTAAAATTCGGAATCTGCCATTCGGTATTTACCGAATCGTTAAATACCGATTCAGTAAATACCGAATCGGAAATCAAATAAAAGTGAAACTTAAGTAGGCAGCCAATCAGATGCTACCAGCCTCCCAAGTGGCTACACAGGCAGCTGCAAGTAATTAGAAGCTTCTGGAGAGGCTGTGAGAGCTGAGCTGAGTCCCTGAGCCACAGGAAAACCTTTGTGCTTTAAAACTTTGGAAATGGCAAGCACCAGTGAAAAGGAACAGCCAGAGAGGAAGAGGAAAATTAAATTTAGCACCGTGGAGCTGCAGGTCCTCGTGGAGGAGGTGGTGAAGGAACACCAGAAATTGTTTGGCAAGCTGTCCCTGACTGTGGCTGAATCTGCCAAAAGGAAGATTTGGCTTGAAATACAAGCAAAGGTGAATGCTGTAGGAGTGACTCCAAGGGACATAGATGACCTGAAAAAGAGGTGGTATGACCTGAGGAGCCTGACTAAGAAATAAATTGCAGAGCTCCAATAAGAGGAAAACAAAACTGGAGGAGGGAAGAACCGTGCACCCCCCCTGATGGAGCTGGAGGAACTGGTGGGGTCCACCATTGAGCCAGAGAGCGTCTGTGGACTGGGAGATGCAGACAGCTCAGCCAGAGCTGCCACCAGAAAAGGTAAGACGCATGCACAGCAATCACCCCCATCCCATCACCTTCCCTTTTCCCAATGTGGCAAAGTTAACCCCAGTCCGGTAGAGGTAGCACTATACAGGAGCAATGCATCATGGGACATGTAGTCATTAAATGAAACACCATGTCATAGAGCACAGCAAGCAACAAGTCAGGCTATTCATATCAGACATAATCAAGTGCAGGCAACATGTACAGTGTTTCAGTGAGAATTATTTAATTGCAGATGCTGTGAGGCAGGAGCACAGAGCTAATGTACGCTTATTTGTCCACAGGCGAGACATCTCGCCGGCGTACCAGGGAGAAGGAAGGCACCGCACCAGAGAGGGATGACAGGCAGGAGGCAGCCACAAGTGCAGAGAACATCACAGAGGACACAGGTGCACCAACAACACAGCCACCATCCCAAGACCTAGAAATGTCTCCACATCTGCAGGCGTCCCCAGGGCGTTCAGGATCCCCCCTGCCACTGTACTCACATGAACTGCCATTGAGAGAAAACAAGGACCCCCTGGGTATCGGTAATACACAGACTCCTAGGGCAGGGTAATAACCAATGTGGGTAGAAAAACCTAGGCCATCTGCAGAATAAGTGACCAGAAAGTCTAGGACCAGTGGTGAAAGGAATTATCGAAAACTAATGTGTATATTAAAAAATATATATTTAATTGCACATAGATAAAAATCATAAAGAGACTCAAACACATAAGTCAAACTATATGAGACAGTGAAATAGTGACGTAAAATAATGATCAAAAAAAGGGAAAATTCAACATCAATAAATTAAAAACAGATACATCATAATAACATTATAAATCACATAGAATTGCAGCTGATTATACATTCAGAATTAAAAAGTGACATTTACAAATATTACAAATTTATAAGGACTCGACGCGCGTTTCGGCAGAGAAAAAAACGCCTTCCTCAGGAGTCATAGGTGAAACTCTGAAAGAACATTATAGGAAGAGTATTATACATCACAATACATTTGTTGTTTCTCATAATTAATACATATTCCTAACAGCATAACAGATAGTATCTATTATATAATTTAGAATTCGAAAACATTTATTCCACTTATAAGGCCTAGACATGAGGTTTGGTCACTTAATGTCATATGATAGACAGGTAAGTATACAATGTCAGTGCAGTACTTAGCTAGACAGGGAATAGATGATCGACCAGTCATGTAGGGTTTATTACCTATGTAGGTCATGATTAGATGTCATTCATACACTTAAAGGTATTTCTCAGGAGATCTCTCAGTGTAGGAACTGCTAAACAAAGACGTATTGCGATCTTACTTAAGAACATCATAATGTGCATCAGTCAACTTACATTTACAGTGTTGTCTTTCATTCCATTGGTTTAAAGGAATCGATGATAACTTCCTTTTTTTTAAAAAATAAAGACAAAAATCATACATGGAGCCACTTGATAAAGGCTAGTACCTAGTCAAAACAAAATATGTAATAATTATCAACATGTTTAGTAGAGGATAGAGACACTTTGAACACAATGGGCCATCCAATGTATAACTTGTTGCAGTCAAAATTGTCTATAGTAGAGAGAATGTAAGGATTTACAGGGCGGGGAAGCATAACGCTAGGGGTGATATAGTTATAAAGTCTTTGGACTGCTTATTACTGCTAATTGTTGGACCTATTATAGACAGTTCTTCGCATGCATGTCAGAGAATGTAAAGTGGGGTGCCCAGATTTACTCACGGGAGAACAGTATTAATTGTACTAGTCTCCGCTGCCTGTCACTCTAGCTATGAGGAGCATGCGAAAAGGACGAAAAAACTAATCACGGCAAAAAATGTCGGTAGATACATTATTTGGAATCTAACATTAATAGTTCTCCATCTCCAGTAAGTCGACTAATCGTATTAAATCCAAACGGAGTTTACCTAATATCTTCTCGACGTGAATATTGGGGCCCACAATGTATCGGGATATTTCACCTCGTGCGAGTGTCCAAATATATGCACGTAATCATTACTGCAGGGGAAAATAAAAGGGATACATACAGATCTCAGGTCACTTATAGTGCTTAGTAAATTGTGTTAGAAACATATACTGTCATAGACAAGGAGTATACCTTGGAGCATATAGCTGATAATTTCTTCAATCACAGTTTAGTTTATTTCATTGGTGTAAAAACGAGTCGGGTTGCCGGAGGTTTTGCAAAGGCTGAAATAATCAAGAGACATCGAGTGTTCAGAGGCAAGGTAACCAAAGGTTCTGTGTATGCCAGCATACATAGAATACATGACACGGCGGGGGATATTATAAACAAGAAATACCACATAATGAATGCAAGCTACGAGTGGATCTACGGACTTGTCTCTACAAATCAATGATATGGCGACCGGAGCTACAGAAGCATATTGGTGCGTAATTACCTTCGAAGAAGCAACTAGATGCCGACAGCAAGGTGGTGCTGTTCCACTGATAAAAATAGTTTGAAATTAATGACCAGACTTAAAATGGAGCTGTTCCCGATATTCGATAGTAGCTGAAAGTAATGAGAGAGTGGACAAAAATTCAGCGGGTGCCCACATATGACATTACAATGTGATAGTTAACGACTACGGAGGGAATTCTCTTACCTGTGTATGTCACAACGTCTCGTGGAATGCAGGATGGTGCAGTTCCAAGGGCTACAGCGTAGCGATTCGGCCTTGCCGGTCAAAAGGGGTAACGCGCCATATTGGTGACAGCTCTTTTAAAGCTAATAGATGGCGCGAAAAAGTAACTTCCGGTGGATTCGTTTAGAGAAAGTAAAGACGGGCTATCGTGACAGATCCCTAATCTGGAGAAACACCATTCCAAGATGGCGCTAGAAACGATGATAACGGCGCACAATATGTATTGTAATTAACAAGAAAAACCCCACCAATTAGGGGTAGATGTGTTACTTGAAAAGAGGACATTGTAAGCAGTGCATGATATGCCGCTCATTAATATATCGATCTATGAGAGAGAGTACGTATATAAGGAACCAGAATTATATAACTATTAAATACCAGGAATATTGCTATTCAGATTGAACGTAAGGAGTCATGATCTTCTTGTGTTGGGTACAGCCAGGTACAGTAGTACTTGACACATAGACATTAGTACAGTGTCTCTGAAAGCGTATCCATTCGTAAATAAATATCGGTTCAGAAAATTAATACAGAACACATAACCTGGAACTCTGAATCCACAGGTAGATAGGGTTAAATAATAGCATTTTCCCATGGGATCTCGGCATTTAATCCTTTTTTAAAAGTTCCCAAAGAAAAAATCCAAAAGACTTCTCTTTTCTTTCTAACTTTTTCCCCGCCAATGCTATCTGGAAGTCTGATTTTTTTCCAGAATGCACCATTTAAAATCCTCTGGGCCATGTTGGTTTTCCATGAAGTGTTTGACCAGAGGTGCCACAATCTTGTTGGTGCGGATGGCTGAACGGTGTTCTGTGAGTCTGGTCTGTATTGGTCTGGAGGTCTCGCCAACATACCCGAGTTGGCAGGGGCAAAGGATCAGATATACACAGTTAGCTGTTTTACAGTTCCACATATCGGTGGCTTTGAAGTGGCAGCCATTGTGTTCAAAAGACTCTCCTGATATGATATTATTACATGATTTACAGGTAGAGCATCTGACAGTTCCTTTCACTGGGAAGTTGTTATCGATTGACCTTTGTACAAATTCTGAGCCAACATCTTTAGAGGTAAAACGAGAATGCACAATAAGATCTTTGAGATTTGTATTCCTTTTATGTGCAAATATCGGTTTTTCCAGTTTGCAGTTAGTTGGATTGGAATTTAGAATGTGCCATTTGGAGTTCACAATGTGGCGGACAGTTTTATCTAAAGTAGAGTGTTTGGTAATGCAGACCAGTTTTTTGTTCTCTAAGGGTGGCTTTGATTGCAGTAGTGAATCTCGGTCATAGTATCTCGCTCGCTTGTATGAGTCTCTGACCAGTCTATGTGGGTAGCCTCTACTGAGAAATTTTTGGCGCATAATATTCGCTTGAAAATCATAGTCTGCTAAATTAGAACAGTTCCTTCTGACTCGAAGGAACTGAGAAAAAGGAATACTCTCTTTTTGGCATCGGGATGAAAGCTCTTGAAGTGTAAGAGGGTATTCCTCGCAGTGGGCTTAACAAAAAGATCTACAGCTAATTTATTGTCCTGATTTTTGATAATTATATCCAAAAATTCAACTTGGTTATTATTAGACTGGGCTGTGAATTTTAGGTTTTCATCCACCAGATTGATCCACTCTAGAAATTCGCAAAGCGAGTCTTCCCCATTGGTCCAGATAAAGAAGATGTCATCGATATATCTGGACCAATGGGAAATGGATTCAAAGAAAGGGGCTATTTCGTTGTGGATAGCTTTAGTTTCAAAGGCTGCCATGTATATATTGGCAATCGATGGGGCAACTGAGGCCCCCATACTCACGCCCTTGATTTGGCGATATAGCGCATTTCCAAATTCTACAATGTTTTCTGACAGTACAATATCTAGGAGGTCCAAGAGAAATTCTTTGGGACATGGAATGTCAAAATTGTCAATAAACCACCTAGTGGCTGACAAAGCCTTCTGTTGGGGGATGCTGCTATACAATGCCTCGATGTCCATGGTGACTAACAGGTCTGTGCATGGGTTAAAGGATATGTTTTCTATTTTGGATATCATGGAACCTGTGTCCTTGATATATGAAGTGATTTTTGGTATGTGAGGACGTAAAATTGAGTCAATAAATTTAGAAAGGGGTTCGGTGTTTGTACCTATCGTGGATACGATAGGTCTATATGGTGGATCTAGAATGTTTTTATGAATTTTTGGCATGCCATAAATGCATGCTGTTTTATGTTGGTGATCATTCAAAAATTCAAATTCTTTTTCACTAATGTCGCCCGCAGTTAATGCTGTGGTGGTGAGATTGCTGATTTTTTTGGTGATGGAAATAAGAGGATTGCTTCTTATTGGAGCGTAGGTGGTGGTATCTGAAAGCATAGTCTTCATTTTAAGTTCATAGTTGCTGGTATCTATCAGAACTATGCCACCACCTTTGTCACAGCTTTTAATGACCAAAGTATTGTCCTGTCTCAGGTTTTTGAGTGAGACTGATTCCTGTACTAATGTCTATGTGTCCAGTACTACTGTACCTGGCTGTACCCAACACAAGAAGATCATGACTCCTTACGTTCAATCTGAATAGCAATATTCCTGGTATTTAATAGTTATATAATTCTGGTTCCTTATATACGTACTCTCTCTCATAGATCGATATATTAATGAGCGGCATATCATGCACTGCTTACAATGTCCTCTTTTCAAGTAACACATCTACCCCTAATTGGTGGGGTTTTTCTTGTTAATTACAATACATATTGTGCGCCGTTATCATCGTTTCTAGCGCCATCTTGGAATGGTGTTTCTCCAGATTAGGGATCTGTCACGATAGCCCGTCTTTACTTTCTCTAAACGAATCCACCGGAAGTTACCTTTTCGCGCCATCTATTAGCTTTAAAAGAGCTGTCACCAATATGGCGCGTTACCCCTTTTGACCGGCGAGGCCGAATCGCTACGCTGTAGCCCTTGGAACTGCACCATCCTGCATTCCACGAGACGTTGTGACATACACAGGTAAGAGAATTCCCTCCGTAGTCGTTAACTATCACATTTTAATGTCATATGTGGGCACCCGCTGAATTTTTGTCCACTCTCTCATTACTTTCAGCTACTATCGAATATCGGGAACAGCTCCATTTTAAGTCCGGTCATTAATTTCAAACTATTTTTATCAGTGGAACAGCACCACCTTGCTGTCGGCATCTAGTTGCTTCTTCGAAGGTAATTACGCACCAATATGCTTCTGTAGCTCCGGTCGCCATATCATTGATTTGTAGAGAGAAGTCCGTAGATCCACTCGTAGCTTGCATTCATTATGTGGTATTTCTTGTTTATAATATCCCCCGCCGTGTCATGTATTCTATGTATGCTGGCATACACAGAACCTTTGGTTACCTTGCCTCTGAACACTCGATGTCTCTTGATTATTTCAGCCTTTGCAAAACCTCCGGCAACCCGACTCGTTTTTACACCAATGAAATAAACTAAACTGTGATTGAAGAAATTATCAGCTATATGCTCCAAGGTATACTCCTTGTCTATGACAGTATATGTTTCTAACACAATTTACTAAGCACTATAAGTGACCTGAGATCTGTATGTATCCCTTTTATTTTCCCCTGCAGTAATGATTACGTGCATATATTTGGACACTCGCACGAGGTGAAATATCCCGATACATTGTGGGCCCCAATATTCACGTCGAGAAGATATTAGGTAAACTCCGTTTGGATTTAATACGATTAGTCGACTTACTGGAGATGGAGAACTATTAATGTTAGATTCCAAATAATGTATCTACCGACATTTTTTGCCGTGATTAGTTTTGTCGTCCTTTTCGCATGCTCCTCTTAGCTAGAGTGACAGGCAGCGGAGACTAGTACAATTAATACTGTTTCTCCCGTGAGTAAATCTGGGCACCCCACTTTACATTCTCTGACATGCATGCGAAGAACTGTCTATAATAGGTCCAACAATTAGCAGTAATAAGCAGTCCAAAGACTTTATAACTATATCACCCCTAGCGTTATGCTTCCCAGCCCTGTAAATCCTTACATTCTCTCTACTATAGACAATTTTGACTGCAACAAGTTATACATTGGATGGCCCATTGTGTTCAAAGTGTCTCTATCCTCTACTAAACATGTTGATAATTATTACATATTTTGTTTTGACTAGGTACTAGCCTTTATCAAGTGGCTCCATGTATGATTTTTGTCTTTATTTAAAAAAAAAAAGGAAGTTATCATCGATTCCTTTAAACCAATGGAATGAAAGACAACACTGTAAATGTAAGTTGACTGATGCACATTATGATGTTCTTAAGTAAGATCGCAATACGTCTCTGTTTAGCAGTTCCTACACTGAGAGATCTCCTGAGAAATACCTTTAAGTGTATGAATGACATCTAATCATGACCTACATAAGTAATAAACCCTACATGACTGGTCGATCATCTATTCCCTGTCTAGCTAAGTACTGCACTGACATTGTATACTTACCTGTCTATCATATGACATTAAGTGACCAAACCTCATGTCTAGGCCTTATAAGTGGAATAAATGTTTTCGAATTCTAAATTATACAATAGATACTATCTGTTATGCTGTTAGGAATATGTATTAATTATGAGAAACAACAAATGTATTGTGATGTATAATACTCTTCCTATAATGTTCTTTCAGAGTTTCACCTATGACTCCTGAGGAAGGCGTTTTTTTCTCTGCCGAAACGCGCGTCGAGTCCTTATAAATTTGTAATATTTGTAAATGTCACTTTTTAATTCTGAATGTATAATCAGCTGCAATTCTATGTGATTTATAATGTTATTATGATGTATCTGTTTTTAATTTATTGATGTTGAATTTTCCCTTTTTTTGATCATTATTTTACGTCACTATTTCACTGTCTCATATAGTTTGACTTATGTGTTTGAGTCTCTATATGATTTTTATCTATGTGCAATTAAATATATATTTTTTAATATACACATTAGTTTTCGATAATTCCTTTCACCACTGGTCCTAGACTTTCTGGTCACTTATTCTGCAGATGGCCTAGGTTTTTCTACCCACATTGCTCACATGAACTGCCTGCATCACTGCCTCTAACAACACCTGCATCACAAAAGAGCAAGAGGCATGTAGTTGCCACACTAGTCCAAATGGAGTCATCACCAGGTGACATGGAGGGGGATGACACTCAAACCTTGGCTGGGGAAGGAAGCACTGCCACACAGCAGTCCAGTGCTGAGGGTGCCTGTACAGGTACCAGACGCCGCAGGCCCAGAGATAGCAGTGTTGCAGCACATGTGGAGGTTCCAGTGTCTTCCGTGGGCTGGAGGGTAGCATGGTCAAGATTCAAAGGATGCAGGGGAAGGCCATCCAGCCTGTGCAACGCCAGATGAGGACCCTGAACACAAATGTGGAAGACACACGGAAGGGCATCAGAGAACTGCTGGATGTGAACAAGGAGATGGCAGCAGGGATGCGGGACATGATACAATCAATGCAGCTTCTGTGCAGTAAACTGGACCAGGACATGTCAGCAAGGCGCAAGGAGAGGCAGCATGCACAGCAACAAAGTAAGGCAATGAACCGTCTGTGTCTGCCATCTGTTGTTGTTGCAACTCCTGCTGTGTTGGGTTCAGGCAGTGCATGTTCATCATCATGGTCCTCATAGTCGCTCAATTCCACCTCGGTGCCCTTCTTAGTAGCAAGGTTGTGCAACATTGCACAAGTTGCAATCATCTCACAGCAGATGATTGGTGAGTACTGCCGTGCCCCTCCACTTTTGTGGAGGCAGCGGAACCTGCTTTTTAACAGGCCAAAGGTGCGCTCCACAATGTTCCTTGTAGATTTGTGTGCCACGTTGTATCGTCTCTGGCTGGGGTTTGAAGGGTTGAAGTAGGGTGTCAGGATGAAAGACCGTTCGGCATATACACTATCCCCCTATTTGTAAATGTGAAAGACATTACTCACATGCACACATACACATACATCTGCAATATCTATCAAAGGAGTGTCACACAGTGTTTTACCTAACAGGTATCCTTCGCCAAATTCCCCCGCTGTCATGCGTGTGTAGATCCCACTGTTCTGAAAGATGTAGGAGTTGTGGGTACTTCCTGGGAACTTGGCCACTATGTCCGTGATAATGTACTTGGCATCACAGATTACCTGTACATTGATTGTGTGGTAGACTTCCTGTTTCTGTAAGTGTACTCTGTGGCAGCAGGTGGGCATATTGGGATGTGGGTGCCATCAATACAGCCGATGACGTGTGGGAAATGTGCAATTTAATAAAAGTCAGTCTTGGTCTTGAGCAGTTCCGCATGTGTGTCAGGGAAGCTGATGTAAAGATGCATTCTCTGCATCATGGCCTCTAGGCACTTCCTGAAGAAATGGGACAGGCAGCTCTGGGACACCCCACCGACGCAGCAATCACACTCTGGTAACTCCCAGATACAAGCAGGTGTAGGCTACAGAGCACCTGCACATGGGGTGGGATGGCGTGCGCCCCTGGGGTTGGGTGCTCTAACAGTGGGTGCAGGTTCTTGATCAAGTCCAGGATGGTGTGGGGGTGTAGCCTGTACCTTTGCAATATCTCTGGCTCAGTTAGTTGAAATAGCCTTATCCTCTGCCTGTACACTTGCTCCTCCCTGCTCCAGACCCTCTCTCCTGCTGCCTGTAGCCTTGCTATCACGTAGAATGCCGCCATTCTGGTCACACTGTTGCATGACTCTTAAATACCGAATTTCATGAAATTTGGTATTTAAGAAGTTACCTACATCTCAGAAATCATTTTTTAACATTTCTTATTTACCGATTCGGTAAAATGACCAAATCGGTAAAATGACCGAATCAGTAAAATTATCGAATCGGTAAAATTACCGACTCGTATTTACCGAATCAGTATTTTTGGTAACCCTATATCTCAATACCCAAATGCCGGTCGGTAACGGCCGAAATTCGCTATTTTCGTCCGTTACCGACCGGTATTTGGCTACCTACATCTGGCCCTTAATTCCAGCTTTTGAACTCTATAAATCAAAGGCAAAACCGCTGCTTTATACAAAGTGGAACTGTGGGGTCATTCATGTATTAATGAGGTATCTGTGTCGAGAATCAGTTTCTTAGACAGCTGCTAGACCTCCCACAAAGTATGCCAATTCTTCCTTTGTTGCTAGATATGGAATTGTACCCAATAATCTTTACAAGCCACTCCAGACCCCTGTTGTTCTGGTATAGGTTCTGGACAGCACCCGAATTGGACTCCTAAAGGTCGTCTGATTTACTAGCCTTTCCAGAACATTTGAGAATCCTCTGATTGTGATAGGTCTTTCCTGGAAACCTTGTGGGCTAATCCCTACAAAGCTTCCAAGATATTGAAGGAGTTAATTTACAACAGGTGCAGGGATTACTTCTGGAATAAGCAAATTTAGAAAGTTTGTAGACAGCAAGATTATCCCTTTTTGTGAAGATTCCTTAAATTCCATGCTAGTCTCTCTTCATAGACAGCTTAATCTGAAGTTTTATTATGAAGCTCTCCCATTGACTGATTTTGTAGGGATTTGGGGGAACTCAAGCTATCTCACCACCTTTGTCCAACATGTATTTCTGGCTGTGACTCCATTGCCTACCTTGGTTCATGAGTCGTGCCTTTAGATTGCCTCAGAAGAAATGGATTCTCCATGTGTGCTGACTGCTGGGCTGTAATAATTCATATTATAGCTTTCAATCAAATTTCCATTTTGAGGTGATTTTAATCTTTGTTTTTTAACTTATTGAACCTACTATGGGATTGTCATATTAGTATGTATGAATGGTTGATTTGATGTATGTGCTTTATGGATTTGTAATCTGAAATAAACACATTTTGATGAAGATGAATTTAGTGCATTTTTTGCAGGAAGAGTGTAGACTGACTGCAGTGCTCTGAATTAAAAAATGGAATGCACCAATCATTGGATGTTCACTGAATTTTTGCTGATTTGCTCAATAACAAGTTTACTTTTCAGGTATTACCCATCCATTTGTTAAGGTCTATTAAACACTAACCAAACGAAGATACCAGAAGGGGTGAAGACTGCAATTCCATCTCTATCTTTACATGGGGGCAATCGGTAAAGAAAACAACTCATATAATCCCACCTACAAAACTAATGGTTGAAGAAACACTTTAAATAAAATAGATAAGATAACAGATGCTACTAAGAATTCAGTTGCTGCATCGCCTTGGATCATGGCCTCAAAGCGGCATCATCCTTGCTGAGATGATTCCTATTCTTTACTGCAAAAAAGTGTATATGGGTCCTGAAGGACAATAGTGGCAACACATTCTAAAACAAAATTGCCACATGCGATTTGCAACACTGATTACTATTAATTTAGTCATGTCTGTTTTATTACAAGTGCCATAGGATATAATGCACTTGTAAAGGTGGCCGGTATACCCATCACTTTTATGACTAGAGTATCCAGTCCACCAAACTTTAAATCAAGCCCTTAGTTAGAAGGTATTAACCTCCATAACACCGTTGCTAATGAAACACATTCATTCTTACCCCTCAAAGAAACATGGTTTTCTGAACACACAAACCTAAATATATACAGTTCAATCCATCTTTAAAGCTCTCTATGCCAAGAGAGCACCTTACTCTGATGACCCAGCCAAGATTCTCAATCACAATTTCCAAATAATGATTTATTATTTATTTATTTTAAAGTTTACAGAGCGCGAACCAGACCCGTGAGAGTATCAGAATGCTTTACAGGATAGACGGGTGGTATACAAAAGACTTAGGAGGGGAGGGTAACATTGGGATGAAAATAGGTAGATACATTATACAGGAAAACAAGCAGTCTCAAATCCCGGATACATTTGGGATAAAAACAGGTAGATACTTTATACAAGAAAACAAGCAGTCTCAACTCCCGGTGGGATGCCCAGAAGTGCCGGGAAGGTATCATCCGTAAAAGCCATGGATAATGCCATAATGGTGGGTGGAGCAAGGTCGCTGAGGTGATTGTAAAGCGATCATTAGGTGTGGAATATGCCCATTAGGAAAGATTTGGTCTCCTTTTTAAAGCGTGCCAAAGATGAAAGTATTCTCATGGCAGGCAGGAGAGAGTGCAATATTCTTGTAGCGGCCCCAGAGAAGACCCAATTATATTTTTTTTTTCCTGAAGCGAGCTGGTTGAAGCAAAAGGTCTCTGGCAGACCAGGAGTTTCTGGCTCCGGAGGATAGCACAAGTTTCTCGGTGAGAAAAGCAGGGGAATTGGAGTATGTGTAATGTATGTAAATGTATAGGCATTTATATAGCGCACTACTTACCCGTAGGGTCCCAAGGCGCTTCGACCGCTGCGAAACCCTTCCTGGCTTCCCTGAGAGATGGTCCCTTAATGGGTATCTCCAGGGTGAGACCAGGCATCCCCGGCGGTCTGGTGGGGCCGTTAGTGAAGATGAGGCAAGCTAATGCCCAGAGTTGCCGAGTGTGATCGCTGATCAGAGTGGGCACCGAGGCGAGAGAATTATCGAGTCCGCTGACCCTGGTCCAGAAACCTGCCGCGCCGGGAATCGAACCCTGGTCCCGGGCCGTCCTCTGCTCTCGGGTCTGCCGCCTCTAACCAGTGAGCCACACTACTTCACTGTTAGAACCTTATGAGTGATGCAGGCCATCTTAAGTTGGATTCTGGCCTCGAGAGGAAGCCAGTTCAGAGCTTTAAGGTGGGGAGTGATGTGGTTGAATTTCTTTGAACCGGTTAGGAGTCTGGCGGCGGCATTGAGGCAGGCTTTTAATGGGGCCAGAGAGTTCTTGGGTAGACCTGCAAGAGTAGAGCATCCATATTCCAGTCTGGAGATGATGAGTGCCTGGATTGACGCTTTTAGGTCGGGGTGTCGAGGAATGGTTTCAGGTTTCTTAGGTATCTCAGGTGAAATCTGGCAGTTTTGGACATCAAGTTAATATGGTCACGCATGTTCAAACTGCTGTTTACGGTTTTCCAAGGGATTTAGCAGAGTCCTCAATGGTGGAGGGCAGTTCAGTGCTGTGATAGCCTTGATCCATTCCTGGATGTCTCTATTGGTTTTGGGTGGGGAGATTAGAAGAAACTCCATTTTTTTGCGTTAAGTTTGAGCTCGTTATAGGTGAGCCAGTGAACAGTCTGCTCACGGGCCTCGTTCAGGGAGAGAATGTCCTCAGAAGAAGAGATTTTAATGTAGATCTGTGTGTCGCCGGCATACATGTTGTAGGTGATATTGGTGGTGTGTAGCAGCTCAGTGAGCGGTTGAAGGTAAAGATTGAAGAGGGTAGGGGGCAGGGTTGATCCTTGTGGAACTCCAACCATGATCGGAGAGGGAGTGGATAGGTTACCATTGATTGGGACTCTCTGTGAGCGATTCTGGAGGAAGGACCTAAAACATTCAAGAACTGTGCCATCCAAACTCATCCTGAGTTTGAGGTTTTGTGGTTAACCGTATTGAAAGCCGAGGATAGGTCTAGGAGGATTATGAGACAGGTTTTGCTTTGGTCAGGGGCTTGGCGGATATCATCCGCGATGTGAGGAGGGTGGTTTCAGTGCTGTGTCCAGGTCTGAACCCGGGTTGGAAGTTGTCTAGTAGGTGGAAGTTGGTGATGTGTAGGCTCAGCTGCTGTTGCACACATTTCTCCAGAACTTTGGTTAGGAGTGGGATGTTAGATATAGGTCTATAGTTGTCGGGGGAAGCAGGATCCATTGCAGGTTTTTTTAAGATAGGGGCTTCTTTGCAGGCTTTAAGAGAGTCAGGTATCGAACCTTGTAGGAGGGAAGCGTTGACTATTGCAGTCCAAGAAAGGATGATAGCCTGAGAGGTGGCGGCTAGGCAGTTTGAGGGAAGAGGACCATTGCAGTGATTGTTCGGGTTTAAGGAGGATAGAATTTTCGGGACAGAGTGTTCATCATAGACTTTAAAGTTGGACTAGTGGAATTGGTTTTTGGCTGAGGTCTGGGAGGGCAGCACGGAGAGAAGAGGTAGATCCGACGGAGTATGGCAGAAAGTTGCACATTTAGGTTTGTTTCCTAGGGCAGAAATGTTGTTGCAGAAGAAGGATGAAAATTCCTTGCATGATATTAGAGATTTAGGGGTTTCTTTGGAGGTTTTAGCTAGTGTGTTGGATTGGTGGTTGACCAAATTGAATAGCTTGCGAGGTCTATTCTTGGCGTTCTCTAGTTCTGTTCTGAAGAATTCTTTTTTTGAGTTAAGGATTTTCCTATTGTAGGCATTTCTGGCCTGGCGGAGAAGTTTTAGATGGGCTGCTGACGGGTGCTGTTTCCAGTTACGTTCTGTCTGCCGAAGGGATCTCCTCTTTTTGTTGAAGGATCCATTGAACCAGGGGTTCCTGTCTTTGATCTGGGTTCTTTTTAGTTTTAGCGGAGCAAGGTCATCAAGAATGTTGGATATAGTTGAGGAATAATGATCAGTGAGGTTGTTGACTGAAGTGAAATGATGGGAAGGTGGGAGGTCAGTCTCACAGTGCCCCGCCAATTTCCCTTGATCAAGGTTCTTGGTGTCTCTAACCCATCGTTTGGAAATCATGGGTTGTGGTGTCCATGTCTTGTGGGTGTCACGCAGAAGGAAGGAGATAGCGTGGTGGACAGACCAATCACATGGGTCTATAGAGATAAGTTTGACCGCTGCTTCCTTAGTGAAGATCCAGTCTAGAGTGGCACCTTTTGAGTGAGTAGGGAGTGAGCAGGCTTGGGTAAGGCTTGGTTGGTCAGGAAGTCTCTGATTATGTCACTTCTTGATGTTGCTCATCTTACCTTCTCTGGTGCACTGCAGCATTCAGTGGTGGTTATAAAAGGTGATGGACTTACTATGTTTTTACACACATACTATTCCTGTGGGAGTCTTGGCACAATACTTACAAAAAAACTGTTTAGTCTTTTCTACTTAAAATAATTAGCTCTTTATATGCTTTTTTGGAGAGGCATCTGGATTACAATTGGTGCAACTGAAATGGAAGTGAGTTACAGCAGATTGGTCCCTTAGTGGAAAATAATATGCCTTCTTTAGAAAGCAACTTTATGCAGTAAATATCCACCAAATGGAGATGAGAAGTTGTCAGGTCTCTGCAGGGAGTCTTGATATGAATATCATTGACAAGGTAGGTGGTAGCCATATTATGATAGACAAATAATATAAAAGAAACTTGAAATAAAGTAATCAGGTGTATTCGAAGTATGAATTGTGTTTCTTATAAATATCATGTGAATAGCTTATATGTGGAAACAATGATACCAGAGACCGGAAGCTGAGAGCTGATGGTAAGAAGCATTTGTTAAGAATGGATTATGAGAAACTGGTCTAATTAATTGCTTCCTGTAAGCACTTTAATGCCCTTGGACCTGACGGTTGGTTGAACAACAAGTAATTAATGGCTGAAAAAACATGGCTGGACTTTATTTTGTTAACTGTGTTTAATTTGGCCTGGTGGAGTCTTTCTGGATTCCTCGACAGGAACTTTCTTGCTAACCGTTGGATAAAAAGAAAACAAACAAATAGAATTGATATTATTAATAAGCGTTCTCAATGTTATGTCCTCCTGACAAACCTTTTGCTAAGGTCATACAGGAGCAGCAAAATCTGCAGAAGATCATTTTAGTTTTGAAGTTTTTTATTCCAAGTCACTTATATTCGATATCGGCAACCATATTCTGAAAATCATACCTGTATATCAAAACCTGAATCCTATACAACCACATTTTTCATGGACATTATTCCATATGTTGTTGTCTGAACTAAAATGCCCAAATTGGCTCAATATTTTCACAAAAATAGCTCTTTCAAATAGAGTTGTGTTGAACACGTAGTTCTCAGCCAACACATGGTTCGTGGCTCAATACGGTGCGTCTTCAGGGTCTGAAAGCACAAATATAAAAAAACTATTTACACATAAGCTGCATCACTCACAAAATCATCATGGTTCATGCTTAGAAGCTTGAGTAGTGTGGCTATTGTTTGTCATTAATTGATAACAGCTTGAGCAAGTATTAATACAATACTCTTGGCTATTTAAGAGAGAACTACCCACAGTGATCATGCTATGAGGCTTGGATTTCCTTACCCAAAACATGTTGAGTTATCAATCACTCCTTCCAAGTCCCAAACAGTAAAACACAGTGTGGTTTCTTTGATCAGAGTTTCAATAGTCAAAGTCCCACTTACATTCACCCTATTGTATTGTTACTAAAAGGCTTGGTTAGGGAAGGTTGTGGGTTAATAATCTTGATAGTGACAGAAGGTTACCCTGATTATGCCCTCTAGATTCGTTGTCATGTCTAAAAAAATAAGAACAATATGTTAAGTTAGTCTTCTCCGAATACATACAGCACCTGACACTTCAAAGACATAAAGGGTTGTATGTTAGCTTCGTGTCTTAAACCTCCAACAAAATTATCAAAGGCATGCTGTACTTAACCAAGGATTATGCGACGAAACCCTGCGTATGGTTAGACAAGCCCCAAACACCATAGGCAATACAGCGATATGACACATGCATTTATCTTTCAGTACATACCATATGTTGTGTGTCAGAGTGGGAGATGGCGTCATGAGGGAGCTCTGGCTCTGGAGGGTGGGACAAATGTCCAGACAGCGGCTTTGAAGTGCATGGAATTGCGTGTTTCCCTGCCCTGGCTCCTAGTTGGCTGCAGTAACAATGTGGGGTTGTTAGGCCCTTTGTGTGAAGGAAGAGTGCAGACTATTCAGTTGTAAGTGCAGTTGTGCTTAGCTCCGCCCCATCCCTGCCAGCAAATGACTCATTCAGGCACACTAAATCCCTCTATTGTGTGACTTTCTGGGATAAATTCACAAAGTCTAGCTGACAGTGACACCCATGTGACCCAATATAAGCTACAGGCACCAAATGGCTTCGGGAAGAAAATTCCAACTTTCTAAATGTGGCATTTTCAGAACTGCAAAAATTGTGAATAAACAAATATAAGAGCTTTTCAGAACAAATAAAAATGAAAAGTGCATGTCTATCTTTTTAAATACATTGCACCCTGTCCTCTGGGTACTGTAAAACTGGAAATTGTGGTAAGATACAATATGTTTTAGAAACAAATACTCTCAGGGAATTGACATTCCAATAAGTAAGAGCACCACATAGGCCTTTGTGCTTAGAGAGGGATTTTGCCCTTTTAGATACTATGCTACAGGGATCTTGACTCTTTTCTAGTTTACTTGTATACCCCGTCCCTGTATAAAGCATAGGAGTATCTCCCTCCTTTTTTCGTTTAACTTTCTGAATGTGGCATTTTCAGAACTGCAAAAATAGTGAAAAAACAAATATAAGAGCTTTTCACTAACATAACAAGTAAAAATGAAAAGTGCATGTCTATCTTTTTAAATACATTGCACCCTGCCCTCTGGGCTGTCCAACGGTGATATATGTACTAAAAAGTAAGGTTTGAGCCCGGCAAGTGGTTTATTTTGCCATGTCGACATGGTAATTACATCTGAAAACAGGCTCTGCAATGGCAGGCCTGAGACACGTTTAAAAGACTACTTAAGTGGGTGGCACAATCAGTGCTGTAGGCCCACTAGTAGGAAAAAACAATGAGGGTTTGGCTTCAACGCAGCAAGGCCATGCCATACTAACAATAAACAAAATAAATGCCAGTGCTGCAAAGTTATTTTTGCTAATGCTGAAAAGCAATGATTGGAACAATTGCCCTCAAAAAAACACTTTTTCCGTTTCATAAAAAAATCCAAAACTTTATTTGTTTTTGTTTCTTTTCTCTTTTCTTTGAGATTTATTTTTTAAACAAGTCTATATTATTTTAGTAAACGGGAATTTATTACTTTTTATTTTTTGAAAGCCCCTTTGTACACTACAAACCCATTCGCTCTCTAAAGCCTCTGTGATCAATATACATCATACATACTGTGTCAGAATCATTCACCGATTTCCCTTATCCTCACATCCATCCATACACCATATCACACTACACTCATACAATGCCCACCCTGTTGTCCCTTTTTGAAAACAATTCTTACTTACGGTGAGGCATACACAAATTAAACATGATATACAAAATCTATATACAAGGCCAACCAAAAGGCCAACTAAACAATATAGGGCGTTAAAAATCAATGGACAAATTCTATGAACACAGATTGGCCTAAACAACAAAACCGTCTACGCATTTTGAATGACCCCTAATGCGGGGATTCTCCTCAGGACCAAGAATATTTCTGAAAGACAAAAAAATGAAATTTCTCTTTCAGGTTATTTGCATGATGCATATATTCATCCTTGAAGGAACAATTTCTCCTAATTCTGAGAAATTGCCCGTAGGGCAAGTTCTCCTTCAGACTCCGTGGATGATTACTTGTAAAGTGTAGTGCCTTATTTCTGTCTGATTTTTTCTTAAACAGTGTGGTGGCTAGCCCTCCTCCAGATGGATAGATGTATACATCTAAGAAAGACATCTTATGTATTGAGTGAGTCAGGGTAAACTGAATATCCGCTGTTCTATTGTTTAACCACTCAACTATGTTCAATCAATAGGTCGGAATGCGTAAGGAGATCACGTGGACCACAAGTCCCAGCATTCTCTGAGAATGATGACGCATTTATTAAGGCATCACAAATCAGCTGGTTCATGCGTTCAAACAAAGCGCCAGAATCGGGACTACGAACCGCGAGGGTTAAGTCGGAAGCCCCTGCATTTCGTGTTAGGTAAAAAAAAAATACGGGTCCTTTCAATTAATATTCATGTAAATAGGCTTCACAAAGCAGAGTCTAAGCATATACCTTGTATGATCTTGCGACTATGTTGCTCAGAAAGTAGAAAGTTAAATTTAACCTTATTGTCCCACAGTTACAGCTTGAAATTCTTTCTGGAATAACACACCCGTGAACTCCTCACAATCGATTCCAAAGTAAGATATCCTCTTGATTCCGCCATAATTTAGAAGAGATTGAGATGATGCTAAACAGCCTTCTCATTAGACTTTTTATGCTTACAGACTTTTACAGTGTGGTCCTGTGTGAATAACAAAGTAAGAGTCCATTGTTGGCTGAGCTGAGTATTGGAAGCAGGTTACTAGTGAACATGCGAAGTAAGATACAATTTCATTTTTTTGTCTTTCAGAAATATTCTTGGTCCTGAGGAGAATCCCCACATTAGGGGTGAATCAAAACGCGTAGACCGTTTTGTTGTTTAGGCCAATCTGTGTTGATAGAATTTGTTCATTGTTTTTTTACGCAGCAGATTGTTTAGATGTCCTTGTATATAGATTTTGTATATCATGTTTATTTGTGTATGCCTCACCATAAGTAAGAATTGTTTTCAAAAGGGACACCAGAGTGGGCATTGTATGAGTGTAGTGTGATATGGTGTATGGATGGATTTGAGGATAAGGGAAATAGGTGAATGATTCTGACACAGTATGTATAATGTATATTGATCACAGAGGCTTAAGAGAGTGGATGGGTTCGTAGTGTACAAAGGGGCTTTCAAAAAATAAAAAGTAAAGCATTCCCGGTTACTAAAATAATATAGACTTGTATAAAAAATAAATCTCAAAGAAAAGAGAAAAGAAACAAAAACAAATAAAGTTTTGGATTTTTGTATGAAACTGGAAAAAGTGGTTTCTTGAGGGCAATTGTTCCAATCATTGCTTTTCAGCATTAGCAAAAATATCTTTGCAGCACTGGCATTTGTTTTGTTTATTGTTAGTATGGCATGGCCTTGCTGCGTTGAAGCCAAACCCTTGTTGTTTTTTCCTACAAATAGTGGGAGCAGTCTCGCGAGGTATTATCAGTTGACGTGGAAAATTGTCTTTAAATTGATAAGAACTATAGTGGCAACAGTTTGTTTAATTTCATGAAAGGATTGAATTGAACATCAGGTTGAAGGTGTTGGTATATATAAGGTTGTGAATGAGAGGTGTGTGACTGAGTGAATGCGTGAGACAACGGACTGACTCAAATACTTAAGACTATGACTGAACAGGATACATTCGCATATAGTGAAGATCACATCCGTAAACTTTTAAGTAACCCCCCACTATTCGGCTCAGCAGCTTTGAGCACGACTGCTAAGATCAGTAATGAATCTGAAAAATTAATACGACTCAAAAAGAAACAGATTAGAACAGATCTCCATGGTCATTTCCTCCTTCATCATTTGAGAGAAGGTACTAGCCCAGGAGGGTTGATAATTAGAAACATTCCAGTCATTTTTACTGAAGATCCGCTGTATAAAAAAGGATACAGTTGCATAGAAACCAAATGTAGCAGAGACTTAATGGTCTTAACAGTTGAAACAGCACAGAGATTGTCTAGACAACAACTAGAAGAAATTGAGTCGCTGGAAGCAGAAATAAAATCTAATCAATTAATTACAGATTCAAAGGCACTGCTAGATAAAGTGGAGAAAGACATTTTGGAATTTAAGGATTACACCATCAATCAAAAGGAAACAAAACTTGAAAAGGAAAAGAAGAATTTTTCCATAGAAAAAGCGTTCCCCTATTTCCAACAGGATTTCTATTCGAGGCCAGAAGCACGTCGCTTTCTCCCAGATAATCCCGGGCAAAATCACGTTACAACGATCAACCATGGGAGATGTCCACCAGGAGACACAATTACAAAAATTGAATGATTCTCCCGTATACAATCTATCGGATAAAAATCTAACAGAAATCGAGATGAGTGTTTTGGATAAATGCCTAACTTTTGTCCCAACTAAACCCACAAATTTTGTGCAGATGAAGGCAGAATTTATTGAATTCTGCAGAAAAATCCGTCTTACAACCTTCTTTACAGGACAAGCAATAGAAAGTAATTCAGAAACAACAGGACTTAGGAAGAAATCCGGCTTCTGTCCGCCATCCAATAAAATTCCTAAAGAAGTAATTACATTCGAAAGAACAGTGCTGTCAGCGATTGCTGATGAAGAGAAATGCAGACAGGGTTTCCTAAAATGCAATTTGTCGAAGGCTCAGAAAGTAGCTTTACAGAACCTAAAAAATGACAACACCATAACAATCAAACAGGCCGACAAAGGCGTTTCGATTGCAGTATGGGGTGTTTCCCAATATACTGCGGAAGTTAATAAACAACTAACAAATACAGAGTGGTATAGAAAGATCTCCAAAGACCCCACGTGGGAGTTACAAAGACAACTTTTTGAAGTATTGAAATCATACTATGAACAAGGCTTCCTTGGTAAAAAAGAATATGAGTATCTTCAAAATAAGCATCCAAGGACACCAATTTTTTATGTACTACCAATAGTACATAAGGATGAAAAACAACCTCCAGGAAGACCCATAGTTTCAGGCTGCGAGTCTCTATTCGAACCAGTCTCAAAATTTGTGGATTTTTTCCTAAAACCCTTTATGTCGGAAGTACAATCATTTTTAGAGGATACAATGGACTTTTTAAATAAACTCAACCAGATGCCATTTGATGAAAATAAACACCTGTTAGTGAGTATGGATGTTGTCTCTCTCTATACTCAAATCCCACAAGATGAAGGACTAGCAGTGTTGCGAATGTTCCTGGACAGCAGGCCAAGGCTGGTAAAAATTCCCACCGACTTCATTTTGGAATTGGCAAGCATGACGCTCAAAAAATAATTTTTTCAAATTCAATGAAGACTTTTACTTCCAAATAAAGGGAGTAGCCATGGGCTGTCCTTTTGCCCCTGAGCTAGCTGTACTATTCATGAGTGCCTATGAAGAGAAATTTGTGTATGCAAATAATCCTTTTAAACATTGGATAAGTAGTTGGCTTCCTTACATCGACGACGTGTTTTTAATTTGGATAGGCGAAGAACAACAACTCCATGAGTTCTATGAGTGGTTAAACAATAGAACAGCGGATATCCAGTTTACCCTGACTCACTCAAGACGTAAGACGTCTTTCTTAGATGTAGAAATCTATCCATCTGGAGGAGGGCTAGCCACCACACTGTTTAAGAAAAAATCAGACAGAAATAAGGCACTACACTTTATAAGTAATCATCCACGGAGTCTGAAGGAGAACTTGCCCTACGGGCAATTTCTCAGAATTAGGAGAAATTGTTCCTTCAAGGATGAATATATGCATCATGCAAATAACCTGAAGGAGAAATTAACTTCACGAGGTTATCCGATAAAACTTGTCAAACGTGCCTTAAAAAGAGCTTGGTGGACACCCCGAGAGACTCTACTTACCAAAAAAGAAAAAGACCCACTAGAACGGATCGTGTGTGTATAAACTTTCTGCCCCACGTCTAACTGGTTGAAGAAACTAATCAATCAGAATTGGCACCTAGTCAAAAACTTGGATTCAAAACTAATTGAAGCACCACTATTTGCATTCAGGAAAGATAAAAGTATTGCCAAGCAGATTGTTAGAGCAGCTTTACCAAAACAAAACATCGCCACTATGAGGGACTACGTAGGCCTTCAGCCCATCACAGGCCACCATAAATGTGGAATTTGCATCTGCTGCCCACTGAAATAGAAGGTGATTTGTTCTCACATAATGGGATCCATTGGAGACATGTGCAATTTACAAATTGTAAATCCAAATAGGTTCTGTACGGAATATTGTGCCCATGTAAAAAACTTTACATTGGGAAAACCAATCAAGAAATCCGCCAACGAATTACACAACATAAGTCAAGAATTAAAAATAACATACAGACTGCTCCTCTTGTCAATCACTGGAACAGGCATGCCCATACTGATAAAGATTTAAGATGGACTATAATATCAAAAGTTGAACATGATGCTAGAGGATACGACTTGGAGCAAAAATTTACAAAAAGAGAAGCTACTCTAATCATAAAATTCAATACTCCGGTTGAAGGCTTGAATGAGCTATCAGAAATCTTTCACCTGTGAAATCGGTTAAATGACAAATGAAGCATGGAATCATAGTTGGAATCATTATTAATATCTCGAGGAACATATCAGAGAGGTTCCATTCCATTACCACACATGAGAAGTTATTAAGATATAAAATTGCCTGGGACCTAGGGTTAATTCAGCAATATGCAGAGATCCAATTATAAAGACTTCTTTTGTTTCAATATGTTGGTCAAAGGAACCTAGACTGAGTTTACAACCATCACATGCAAACACTCAAGAGGCAATTGGCTTTGCAATATGAATGACTGTCTTAGCAACCATACGCGAATGATCATGCCCGCGAATGGAGCCCAGATTTATGATAATTCTTGGGAACGTTCAATCAATAGATCGGAACAAAGGCCAATGCGTAAGGAGATCACGTGGACCACAAGTCCCAGCATTCTCTAAGTATGACGACGCATTTATTAAGGCATCGCGAATCAGCTGGTTCACGCATTCAAATAAAGCGTCTAATCAGGTCTACGAACCGCGAGGATTAAGTCGGAAGCCCCTGCCTTTTGTGTTGAGTAAGAAAAAATATGGGTCCTTTCAATTAATATTCATGTAAATAGGCTACATAAAGGAGAGTCTAAGCATAGAATAGAGCTCACTCAGTAACTTTACCGGCCACAAAGCATTCAGTGTAGTATCGAGTCCCGCTAGGACTGTTTAATGAATGAGGGCGATTACACTGCACTTCGTGTGATAGCGATATTAAAGATGCAACTATCGGGCGATACCGCACTAATTGAACAAATATTGTTCCTTTTCAGCCAGGGTCTATGCCCCTACGACCGTTCAAAATAAATCTTCAAAAAATATAAAAAGAGAGGACAAAACCAGAAGTATTCAGGTATACCTTTTAGAATACTTGTATGATCCTGCGACTATGTTGCTCAGAAAGTAGAAAGTTAAATTTAATTTTATTGTCCCACAGATACAGCTTGAAATTCTTTCTGGAATAACACACCCGTGAACTCCTCACAATCGATTCCAAAGTAAGATATCCTCTTGTTTCCGCCATAATTCAGAAGAGATTGAGATGATGCTAAACAGCCTTCTCATTAAACTTTTTATGCGTACAGACTTTTACAGTGTGGTCCTGTGTGAATAAAAAGGTAAGAGGCCATTGTTGGCTGAGCTGAGTATTGGAAGCAGGTTACTAGTGAGCATGCGAAGTGTTGGACCTGGCCCTTTTGGCAGGTTCACCCCGAGACTTTTTGCTTTTTCCTAGCCTGTTTCTGTGACCTGGTGTTGGTGATTTTAGGCCTCTGTGCACTTTTTCACTGTGGTACAGTGTAAAGTGCGTGAGCTCTCTGTGTATGTATGGTGTGTGACCTCCCCTCCCATAGGAATGAATGGGGAATATGTATGCCCATGGTAGTTCCTGATGTGTGGGGAGTGCAGGGTCGAGTTTGATATGTGCGAACTCGTGAGATTGAATGCTGCGTAATGGTGTATGCAGCATGGTTGTGTCTAGTGTAGAAGTGCCACTTTTAAGAAGTTGGCATATTTGTGTAGTTTGTGGCTGGGGTGTGTGATTGACTGGTGAGCCTGGCCCAGGAGTGCCTGGGCCTGCTTGTGGATTGACTGTCTGGTTTGAGGGTGACAGGGGCTGCAGAGCCCCAGGAGGTTGTCTGAGTCAGCCCGTGGATGAAAGGCAGCATCTGCTGCCAAGGAAGTGGGTGGAGATAGCACCTGAGAGTGAATGAGGCAGTGCCTGCCCACCACAATGCTGGCTCCACCTCCCCGCTGGGCGACTGTCACCTCTGTCCGTGATACTGAAAGGACTTCCCTATAACCAGTTCTAGCTGGTTCTCACACTGCCTGCACAAAGACTTCAAAGACTTTTCTCTGTATAAGAAGGGGCTGTGTCCCCTTCCAAAATGTTCTTGTTTTTGGACTTGAATCTTGCCAGGGGCGTGCTGCTGCTTGGGCCAGGGGAATCCCTGTGCCCTGCCCAGCCCCTGGACACCTGATGGACTTTCCTGGATGACTTGGCTGCTGAAGGACTTCCTGGGACCCTCTGCCTTGCCTGGGGTGATGGGAGACTTTGTTTTGGCCCTGGAAGCCTTGTCCTGAAATGCCCTGCAGCTGCTGGGACCCTCCTTGCTGTGGGGATCCTTTCAGGGGCGTTTTCGTGATTTCTGGGCTCCCCAGCGCCTCGTGGGCGCTTTATCCTGATTTCTGGCAGAGCGCTGTGGTTATCCCGTGTGGGAACGCTCCTGCCCTTTGTGTGCCGAGTAAACGGGTGCCACCCCGTTTATTGAGTTATTTAGCGAGTGCCTACCTCGCTTGGTTATTTTTAAACCCAAGGGAGCCTACCCCATGTATGCCGCTGGAAGCTCACTGCCATCAGCCCCCGGGGTCCGCTGACAAGACCGAAGGGGCCGCGCTGCAAATGGGCCGCTGAGGGAGGCTCGTTTGCAAGAGCTGCGCTGCAATTGGCCCGCCGCAAGAGGCTCGCCCAGTGAGCCGCGCTAGGATTGGCCTAGCGCAGTGAGGAAGTGCGGCGTCACGAGGGGCTTGTCTTTGAGCAGCGCTCGGATTGGCCGAATAGCTGCCGTGTGTGAGGAGACCGGGGAAGAAGATGGCGTCGGCTGCTGTGGTGCTCCCGTGACCGTGAGGGAGCCCCGAGACGAGAGAAGAGGCGGCTGGAGGCACCGGCAGGGCTCCATTCCCGAAGAGGAGCCCTGCGCTGTGGGAGATGCTTCGCCCGCTGCCTGTGAAGAAACCCGGCCCCAGGGAGCGGGACCGGGTAGAGGGAAGTTCCCCACGCATCCGGAGGGAAGCTGCACCGGTGCGAGACCAGGCGGAGAGCGGAGAGGAGCCCCCGCCAGTAAAGAGCAGCCGGTGAGTAGAAGCGGCTGAGGGGGGGCTCCGTGTGCACAATAGATGGCGCCTGGTCGAGGCGCCGGGTCCTGCCTGCATTTTGTGCGGCCCGTCTGGCAGCGGGCTGCCCCAAAGAAGGGTGATGTCTGTAAGGACGTCCTTAGAGCCTAGAGTGCTCCAACGGTTCCATATGTGCAGCGAGGTCCCCCATGGGGGTCCTAAGACCCTGGAGACCCATGCCGCCCCTGTGGGGCATTATTCTCAGCTGCCCCACTCTAGCAGGGGTCAGCTGCAATGAGAGGGCAGTTGGTTCATTAGAGCCCCGAGAGGCTCAGGGTACATTTGTTTACTTCGAGTCCCCCGAGAGGGACTCCAACGACATGGGGCTGAGTATTTTTAGAGCCTCTGTGGCTCCAATGCACATGTTTTAGTTAAGAGCCTAGAGGGCTCTTAGGGGGCAACGTTTGTGTCAGAGCCTGTGGAGCTCCAACGTGCGCAGCTGTTTCAGAGCCTGTGTGGGCTCCAACCTTTTGGCGCGGATATCTTCCCAAGGGTCAGTGAGGACCCTGTCGCAGTTTGTTTCCCAGCTGCCCAGCAATTAGTGGGCAGCTGCACCGTTTAGGGTCTTGGGATGTTCACAGGTGCCCAGCAAGTAGTGGGCACCTGCACCGTTTAGGCCCCTGACATTGAGACACAGGGCGTCCTAGCCCCAACAAGGCCAGTTGGCCTAGGGACTGCCACAGGTGGTGGCTTATGTAAGGTTTTGCGCAATTGTGTGGTTTTTCCTTGCACCTCTGAATGTTTTAGGCATCATGTGTCTTTGGGCTATTGAGTTGTGTTTTCTTTCCTGGCACCTCTGAATGTTTTTAATGCATCATGTGTCTTCCTTGATTTTACACCTCTGAATGTGTTGGTTGGTGCATCATGTGTTTTCTTTCCTTACACCTCTGAATGTTTTATGCATCATGTGTTTACCTTTTTCCCTACACCGCTGAATGTGTTTTTGATGCATCATGTGTAATGTGCTCTTGCTTCTACCCCTAAATGTATTTTATTCTTAGTTGGTTGTGTTTTGCCTAGTATAGTTTATACTAGAGAGGTTATGTGTCCATGCGTGATCTAGACCTATGGTTATTAGTATTGCGTAGTGTGTACCTACCTTTACCAGTAGTTACTGGTTGTGATTTATAACTGTTATTTTGTGCTACAGTGATTTTATGTCCTTTTATTCTAATTTCTGACAGTATTTCTATTTCTAAAAGTGTTGATTCCGACAGTGGCCTATATGGCCCTGTCTTGTGAATAATCCCTTGTGAATATTGCCCGTGCCAGTTGGCACAATGTACATGTGTGATTTCTGTCTGATGTGTTCTGACAATACAAAAGTTATTTTAATATAACCTTGTGTGGAGTTCCTTTTGTGGTGTGCCTGGGATGTTGTTGCTATTGTGTGCTGGCGCAAATGCTTTACACATTGCCTCCGAGTTAAGCCTTACTGCTCGTGCCAAGCTACCAATGGGGTGAGCAGGGGTTATCATGGCGTGTGACTCCATTGCCCTGACTAGAATGGTGGTTTCTGCCTGGCTTTGGCGTCAGCCTTAGCCTACCAGAAAAAGCCAGTTCTAACATTGTTGGTCAGCGGTGCGGATTTGGACTTGTGTTTGCGCAGTGCCACAGCGACATCTGGCTACATTACAAAACTCTTCATTTTTCAGATAGTCACATGTTTGGGATTATTGTTTATGATTTTGTTTTTCCTCAAGAGTGTCATTTTCAAATTGTGTTCCTGCGCTTTATGTTTAGAGGCAGATGAGAGAAAGTGACAGGGCGGGACGCCAGTAGAGGGGGAGGTTCCCATAGATTAGGAATCCCTTGCTGGGTCCAGTGGCAATCCTGTTCCTGTCCCTGTGTGTGTAGATGGAAGAGAGGGAGTGTGGAGGAGAAATGACTTGCTTGGGAGGGTGGTTATCCCCTGAGTGTAGTGTGTGTGTCTGGATTCCCCAGTATGGTAGGATCCAGTGGTGGCAGCTTAAATCTGTCCAGTGCGTGAAGTCCCATTCCCAGTTCCCAGAATATGGTGCCTGGTGCTCAGTAAGAGGGGTACAGGTTGAGAGTCAGGGGCAGTGAGGAACTGTCTCACCAGTCTGGAGGGGGAGTGTGTGGATGAGTGGTGTCTTGAACTGGAGGAGTTGGTGTGAGATGTTTTTTAAGGAGCTTGCACGTGAGGTGTACCTCTGGTGGTGTGCAGGAGGTCCTGCAGAGGCACTGGACAAGAAGGTGGATTTCTGGCGGTGTGCTAGATGTCTTGCAGAGGCATTAGGGAGTGATTCTAAAAGTAGTGGCTTGTGTATCTGATGATCCTTTGTAGGTGAAGAGGTTCATGTATAGTTTGTGAAGTAACAAGGGCCCCCTGGTAAGGATAAGAATCCTGGGTCAGGGAAAACATACAATATGAAGGTAAACACCCAGGCTATCTGTTGAACAAAAACCAGCTATGTACTCAACTGCATAATTCCCAAAGTTAGAAACTTAAACCATAACACAGACAAACATGATGATATCAAAAATAGTATTTTTTAATAAAAACAAAGATAAATCTATACAATGTAAATATATAGTTATAATGAATTGTTGATAAAAAAATGATAAATTTCCTAATTAAAGAAAACATAAATTTAAAACATGTTAGAAAGACAGTGATACAAGTCCTTTCTACAGTTACTGTGGCTGTTAGGTTTGAGTCAACGCGTTTCGACACGTCGTGGTGTCTTCCTCAGGACAGTTATACTTTCAGCCAATATGTCTACAAAGAACAAAATACTATTAGTTCTTATACATATAGTTTTTTTTAAAAATTCAATGTCACAGTTTATAGTTTCATGTTAGACAGTCAAAATTAATGATTGATATTAGTGAACCTAAAAGTCAGTATCTATTTCATTTTGTGATATTTGGTTCATTTCATTTTAACATGGGAATATCGATTAAAGTTCATTGTTTGACTTTGAGTATTCTTTAATACATAGCATAGTGCACATGGTATACACATACATTGGAGGTGACGTAGGGAGAGCAGGCCTAGACAAATGCAATTTTTATGATATAATTTGTTTTGGGGGTCTAAACTAATACTTGAACCCTTATAAGAAATAAATGAATGATCTTTGTTGTTATCCCTTTCTGTAGGTTCCCTTACTTATCTTTTCTTCTTTTTTTATACTTTATTCTGGGTTCCATTTATCTACTTGAGATAGAAGGTTGAATATTAAAAAATCATTGTTATTAAATCAAAATGTGAATCAGATCTCTAATGAATATCAAGAGCGAAATGTTTGTATACCTTAGACAAAACAAATTATATCATAAAAATTGCATTTGTCTAGGCCTGCTCTCCCTACGTCACCTCCAATGTATGTGTATACCATGTGCACTATGCTATGTATTAAAGAATACTCAAAGTCAAACAATGAACTTTAATCGATATTCCCATGTTAAAATGAAATGAACCAAATATCACAAAATGAAATAGATACTGACTTTTAGGTTCACTAATATCAATCATTAATTTTGACTGTCTAACATGAAACTATAAACTGTGACATTGAATTTTAAAAAAAAACTATATGTATAAGAACTCATAGTATTTTGTTCTTTGTAGACATATTGGCTGAAAGTATAACTGTCCTGAGGAAGACACCACGACGTGTCGAAACGCGTTGACTCAAACCTAACAGCCACAGTAACTGTAGAAAGGACTTGTATCACTGTCTTTCTAACATGTTTTAAATTTATGTTTTCTTTAATTAGGAAATTTATCATTTTTTTATCAACAATTCATTATAACTATATATTTACATTGTATAGATTTATCTTTGTTTTTATTAAAAAATACTATTTTTGATATCATCATGTTTGTCTGTGTTATGGTTTAAGTTTCTAACTTTGGGAATTATGCAGTTGAGTACATAGCTGGTTTTTGTTCAACAGATAGCCTGGGTGTTTACCTTCATATTGGAGGTTCATGTATAGCCCAGCTAGGTCCCATTAGGATGGTAGGGGTGTAGGTTCTCACGTCCTGTCTCAGTGGAGGCGGAGTGAGTGTAGGACGGTGTGTCACACGTTGGCCCAAAACCCTGTCTCTGGGCCTGGAGGGTTCCCCCGGGAGCGCCAGGTCAGGGGCCTAGGCTGTACTTACAGGTCATTTGAGGAGGATCTTCCTGTGTCTAGAGGACGGGGAGAGTCTGTAACCAGAACTCCGGCGGTCCTGGTGTTGAGGGGTACCGCTCCTAAGTGGAGGGTGCAGAACTCTGGAAGGTGGTGCAGAGGGACGGTGTACTTCTGACCCCGGTGCAACCTGAGGGTTTAGATCCTAGGTTGGGAGATTAGGAAGCTTCCAGGTCAAGAGGAATATCTACCAAAGTAGATCAGCTGAAAAGATTGAGGGGGCTGCCCTTGCTGTGTGTTCTGGGGCCCACCTGCAGTTTGTTGTTTCCACTAAGGTAGAGGAAAGGGGGTTTGCTGTGTGCTGTGTCCCCCCACCTGCTTGAAGAGGGACTGTGCTGTGTGCTTTGTACCTTAGAAGTGGAATAGTTTCCAGGTGGTAGACCAGTGATGGAATGAGGTCCTGATCTGGTAGGAGGGTTGTGTTCTGGTGAGTGCTTCCCTGTAAGGGTGCGGAAACCCAGAAGTAGAGGTAGGGTGGGGCATTCTTGCCCGTGACCTCTGGTCAGCCTGAGGGTGTGGTCCCTAGGTTGTTGGATCAGTGGTAGTTGTAGCTACCCTGAGAGGGAGAGTGGAGAGTGGCGATTGTGTGCCAGGGGTTACTGCCCCCCACTCTGTGGATTGGTTAGGACCTGTGATATTTGGATGGCCTAGGGCCTGGTCCTGGCTGTGGATGACTAGTGTGTACCAGTGGGGTACCCTAGTTGTGCCAGAGAGCTTTTGTTGAGAGAAATCTATGTGGGTTCAGAGTGGCGAAAAACTGGAGGGTGTCCCTGCCGTGCGGGCCCGTGTCCGTATTTTGTCGCCCAAAGCAAGGAAGCCCATCAGTGGAGTGATTGGTCTACCCTGTGTTTTGGCTGGAAGGGGGTTGTGTTGGACCTGGCCCTTTTGGCAGGTTCACCCCGAGACTTTTTGCTTTTTCCTAGCCAGTTTCCGTGACCTGGTGTTGGTGATTTTAGGCCTCTGCGCACTTTTTCACTGTGGTACAGTGTAAAGTGCGTGAGCTCTCTGTGTATGTATGGTGTGTGACCTGCCCTCCCATAGGAATGAATGGGGAATATGTATGCCCATGGTAGTTCCTGATGTGTGGGGAGTGCAGGGTCGAGTTTGATATGTGCGAACTCATGAGATTGAATGCTGCGTAATGGTGTATGTGGCATGGTTGTGTCTAGTCTAGAAGTGCCACTTTTAAGAAGTTGGCATATTTGTGTAGTTTGTGGCTGGCGTGTGATTGGCTGGTGAGCCTGGCCCAGGAGTGCCTGGGCCTGCTTGTGGATTGACTGTCTGGTTTGAGGGTGACAGGGGCTGCAGAGCCCCAGGAGGTTGTCTGAGTCAGCCCGTGGATGAAAGGCAGCATCTGCTGCCAAGGAAGTGGGTGGAGATAGCACCTGAGAGTGAATGAGGCTGTGCCTGCCTGCCACAATGCTGGCTCCACCTCCCCACTGGGCGACTGTCACCTCTGTCCCTGATACTAAAAGGACTTCCCTATAACCAGTTCTAGCTGGTTCTCACACTGCCTGCACAAAGACTTTTCTCTGTATAAGAATGGGCTGTGTCCCCTTCCAAAATGTTCTTGTTTTTGGACTTGAATCTTGCCAGGGGCGTGCTGCTGCTTGGGCCCAGGGGAATCCCTGGGCCCAGCCCAGCCCCTGGACACCTGATGGACTTTCCTGGATGACTGGACTGCTGAAGGACTTCCTGGGACCCTCTGCCTTGCCTGGGGTGATGTGAGACTTTGTTTTGGCCCTGGAAGCCTTGTCCTGAAATGCCCTGCAGCTGCTGGTACCTTCCTTGCTGTGGGGGTCCTTGCACGGGCGTTTTCGTGATTTCTGGGCTCCCCAGCGCCTCGTGGGCGCTTTATCCTGATTTCTGGCAGAGCGCTGTGGTTATCCCTTGTGGGAAGCGCTCCTGCCCTTTGTGTGCCGAGTGAACGGGTGCCACCCCGTTTATTGAGTTATTTAGCGAGTGCCTACCTCGCTTGGTTATTTTTAAACCCAAGGGAGCCTACCCCATGTATGCCGCTGGAAGCTCACCGCCATCAGCCCCTGGGGTCCGCTGACAAGACCGAAGTGGCCGCGCTGCAAATGGGCCGCTGAGGGAGGCTCATTTGCAAGAGCCGCGCTGCAATTGGCCTGCCGCAAGAGGCTCGCCCAGTGAGCCGCGCTAGGATTGGCCTAGCGCAGTGAGGAAGTGCGGCATCACGAGGGGCTTGTCTTTGAGCCGCGCTCAGATTGTCCGAAGAGCTGCGGTGTGTGAGGAGACCGGGGAAGAAGATGGCGTCGGCTGCTGTGGGGCTCCCATGACCGTGAGGGAGCCCCGAGACGAGAGAAGAGGCGGCTGGAGGTACCGGCCGGGCTCCGTTCCCAAAGAGGAGCCCCGTGCTGTGGGAGAAGCTTTGCCCGCTGCCTGTGAAGAAATCTGGCCCCAGGGAGCGGGACCGGGTGGAGGGAAGTTCCCCTCGCATCCGGAGGGAAGCTGCACCGGTGCGAGACCAGGCGGAGAGCGGAGAGGAGCCCCCGCCAGTAAAGAGCAGCCGGTGAGTAGAAGCGGCTGAGGGGGGGCTCCGTGTGCACAATAGATGGCGCCTGGTCGAGGCGCCGGGTCCTGCCTGCATTTTGTGCGGCCCGTCTGGCAGCGGGCTGCCCCAAAGAAGGGTGATGTCTGTAAGGACGTCCTTAGAGCCTAGAGTGCTCCAATGGTTTCATATGTGCAGCGAGGTCCCCCCGTGGGGGTCCTAAGGCCCTGGAGACCCATGCCGCCCCTGTGGGGCATTATTCTCAGCTGCCCCACTCTAGCAGGGGTCAGCTGCGATGAGAGAGCAGTTGGTTCATTAGAGCCCCGAGAGGCTCAGGGTACATTTGTTTACTTCGAGTCCCCCGAGAGGGACTCCAACGACATGGGGCTGAGTATTTTTAGAGCCTCTGTGGCTCCAATGCACATGTTTTAGTTAAGAGCCTAGAGGGCTCTTAGGGGGCAAAGTTTGTGTCAGAGCCTGTGTGGCTCCAACGTGCGCAGCTGTTTCAGAGCCTGTGTGGGCTCCAACCTTTTGGCGCGGATATCTTCCCAAGGGTCAGTGAGGACCCTGTCGCAGTTTGTTTCCCAGCTGCCCAGCAATTAGTGGGCAGCTGCACCGTTTAGGGTCTTGGGATGTTCACAGGTGCCCAGCAAGTAGTGGGCACCTGCATCGTTTAGGCCCCTGACATTGAGACACAGGGCGTCCTAGCCCCAACAAGGCCAGTTGGCCTAGGGACTGCCACAGGTGGTGGCTTATGTAAGGTTTTGCGCAATTGTGTGGTTTTTCCTTGCACCTCTGAACGTTTTAGGCATCATGTGTCTTTGCGCTATTGAGTTGTGTTTTCTTTCCTGGCACCTCTGAATGTTTTTAATGCATCATGTGTCTTCCTTGATTTTACACCTCTGAATGTGTTGGTTGGTGCATCATGTGTTTTCTTTCCTTACACCTCTGAATGTTTTATGCATCATGTGTTTACCTTTTTCCCTACACCGCTGAATGTGTTTTTGATGCATCATGTGTAATGTGTTCTTGCTTCTACCCCTTAATGTATTTTATTCTTAGGTGGTTGTGTTTTGCCTAGTATAGTTTATACTAGAGAGGTTATGTGTCCATGCGTGATCTAGGCCTATGGTTATTAGTATTGCGTAGTGTGTACCTACCTTTACCAGTAGTTACTGGTTGTGATTTATACCTGTTAATTTTTTGCTACAGTGATCATATTATATCCTTTTATTCTAATTTCTGACAGTATTTTTATTTCTAAAAGTGTTGATTCTGACAGTGGCCTATGTGGCCCTGTCTTGTGAATAATCCCTTGTGAATATTGCCCGTGCCAGTTGGCACAATGTACATGTGTGATTTCTGTCTGATGTGTTTTGACAATACAAAAGTTATTTTAATATAACCTTGTGTGGAGTTCCTTTTGTGGTGTGCCTGGGATGTTGTTGCTGTTGTGTGCTGGCGCAAATGCTTTACACATTGCCTCCGAGTTTAGCCTTACTGCTCATGCCAAGCTACCAAGGGGGTGAGCAGGGGTTATCTTGGCATGTGACTCCTTTGCCCTGACTAGAATGGTGGTTTCTGCCTGGCTTTGGCGTCAGCCTTAGCCTACCAGAAATAGCCAGTTCTAACACGAAGTAAGATACGATTTAATCTTTTTGTCTTTCAGAAATATTCTTGGTCCTGAGGAGAATCCCCGCACTAGGGGTGATTCGAAACGCTTAGACCGTTTTGTTGTTTAGGCCAATCTGTGTTCATAGAATTTGTTCATTGGTTTTTTACGCAGTATATTGTTTAGATGGCCTTGTATATAGATTTTGTATATCATGTTTAATTTGTGTATGCCTCCCCATAAGTAAGAATTGTTTTAAAAAAGGGACACCAGGGTGGGCATTGTATGAGTGTAGTGTGATATGGTGTATAGATGGATGTGAGGATAAGGGAACTAGGTGAATGAATCTGACAGTATGTATGATGTATATTGATCACAGAGGCTTTAGAGAGCGAATGGGTTCGTAGTGTACAAAGGGGCTTTCAAAAAATAAGAAGTAGAAAATTCCCGGTTCCTAAAATAATATAGACTTGTATAAAAAATAAATCTCAAAGAAAAGAGAAAAGAAACAAAAACAAATAAAGTTTTGGATTTTTGAATGAAACGGAAAAAGTGGTTTCTTAAGGGCAATTGTTCTAATCATTCCTTTTCAGCATTAGCAAAAATAACTTTGCAGCACTGGCAATTGTTCTGTTTATTGTAGGCCCACTAGTAACATTTAATTTACGGGTCCTGGGCACATGTAGTGCCACTGTCTAGAAACATCTCCCACCTTCCAGAACTAGGGTACCAACTCTTCAGTACACTTCTGGGCCTGACATACTCAGCCAGAAAGAAGGACTGCTGTGCTGCTGAAGGTCTGCCACTCTGCCACTCTGCTGGACTGCCCTCTGCTGGACTCTTGCTTTTCAGTACTGACCTGCTGCCTGCTGTCATCTTGCCTGGGTGAGAAGGACTGAATCTGCATCTCTTGAACCCAGAAGCAAGAGTAATTCCAAGGGCTAGTTTTCTAGCCTCCTGATCTGAAGCCTCAGGGACATAACAGGCTTTCAACAATCTTTCATCAGCACCTGTACTGTGCAATCTGTGTGTCTACCCTTCCATGTACAGGGAACCCAGTCCTGGACTCTTGGGATTGGGTTTCAGGTGCTTTGCCAGCATCTGTGGATCCAGTGCAACAGAAACACCACATCTCCGCTGAATGGATTGGAGCCATCGTACAGACATGCATCGGCAACGCATCCAGCAATGCCTTCAAAACTGCTGCTTTACAACACATCCTTAGCGCAGGCCATTGCACCGCTCGTAGACAGCCTCAACGATGATGCCGGACTCTGCATCGCAGCAGAAGAGATCCTCAAAAATGATGCATCCCCTACTCCGGATGTTGCATCTCAAGCTCTTGTCAAAAGGATCCTCAGTGTCGACACAACCAGAACCCCGCATGGCATCTTCAAAACAGATCCACGCATCGCTCCACAAACCAGAATTTAAAGGTAATCTATTCAGTGAATCTAACTGGATCTCTGTAGTTGGCCCATGCTCCACCGTAGTCAGCCTGAACTTTTGACTTTGTTCTGAAGTGGCTTGCCCAGATATCCACAGTTGGCGCTTCATGCCTTTTGGCACTATTTTTTCTAAAAACTTTAAAATTAGAGATCTACGGTAATACTAATTAGGTTTTTGTCATTTTGGTCTTGTTTAATCTATTTAAATCTGATCTAAATTTCTAACACTGTTATGGGCACCTTTTGTGGTTTGATTTCAATATGTTACTGTTTGAAGTGTTGCACAGATACTTTACACATTTCCTCTAAGTTAAGCCTGATTGATCTTTCCAAGCTACGAAGGGGATGTGCACTGGGTAATTTGGACCCTACCCTGAAAAGGATTGGGGTTGCTGCTTGACCTAAGTCTATATCCAATTGTAATTTTTTGCTACCTATTGTCAGCAGTCCCAAGTGCCTCTTTTCTTGAGCGTTCCCATCATTAAATGTCAGTGTTGCCGTGCAGTCTTCTTTTACTTCATAATTATATATTTAATTAAGTTCAGGTAAAGTGATCACTGGGAACATGTCTCCAATATCTATTTATTTAGGACGTCTATGTTAAGGAACTTCTTCAAAGAGGTTTTCTCCTCTTCCATTTGTGGATAATAGTTTTGCTTTATTCTGAATGAGCAAAACCCAAAACTTCAAACTGAGCATGCAACTTCAAATGCTCTTCAACTTCACCAGTAATGTAACACTAATATTGGACATTTTTTAGGGCACAGTATCATATCCATAAACTGAAACAGATGCCTGAGTTACACCATGCTGGTCACGTTTATTTGAAACTAGCTTACCTGTCGCGCGTTGCTGCGATCTCCGAAGAAAGGAAATTCAAGGACACTCGTTATGATAACATTCAATTTACATTGTGTCACTTTTATTGAAAAATATTCATTTTAATATCAAAAACATTTCAAAGTGTCGTTTTAATTCTATTTATTTATTTGAGTGCTTGTGGATACACGATTTTTGTTTTTCCATCTGGTGCGTACATTAGTATTCGAAAGATTATGAGGGCCCTGGGGGGCCGATATTTTTAAAATATTTATGCCAGAAACCATCGCGGGAGTGTACTCAACAACTTCCCAAAATTTCCTGGCGATCGGATGAATGCTGTTTTAATTCTATTTATTTATTCGAGTGCTTGTGGATACATGATTTTTTATTTTTCCGTCTTGTGCGGACATCAATATTCAAAAGATTATGAGGGCCCTGGGGGGCCGATATTTAAAACAATGTTATGCCAGAAACCTTTGCGGGAGTGTACTCAACAACTTCCCAAAGTTTCCTGGCGATCGGATGAATGGTGTTTTAATTCTATTTATTTATTCGAGTGCTTGTGGATACATTATTTTTTGGTTTTCCGTCTTGTGCGTACATCAGTATTCGAAAGATTATGAGGGCCCTGGGGGCCAATATTTCAAAATATTTTATGCCAGAAACCTTCGCGGGAGTGTACTCAACAACTTCCCAAAGTTTCATGGCAATCGGAGGAATGGTGTTTTAATTCTATTTATTTATTCGAGTGCTTGTGAATACACAATTAGTTGTTTTTCCGTCTGGTACATACATCAGTATTCGAAAGATTATGAGGGCCCTGGGGGGCCAATATTTAAAAAGATTTTAGGCCAGGAAACCTTCGCGGGAGTGTACTCAACAACTTCCCAAAGTTTCATGCTGATCGGATGAATGGTGTAGTAATGCATAAAGGACAGACAGACAGACAGACAGACATACATTTGTTTTTATATATATAGATATGTTTTATAACCACGTCGAAGTGCTAGCAAAAGCATCGAGGAATTCTTGGAGCATGATGTATATAGACTGCAAGGTCTCTCTAATTATAGTCATACATGCATCCGAATCACCATGTTTCACAATACTTCAAGCATGGTCTATCCTTTGATTTCTTCCAAAGTATAAGTTGGTAACATAATTTGTGAGCACCTCGTAGAGCATCTAATTGAGCCACCCAGTTCTAACTTTTTTGCCAGTGGCCGACAGTGGTGGTATTCATCTTTGGGGTTTAGGATAATAGAATTTATTTTCAGATTTTGACGCAGAGCAAAAGGAAGAAACATATAGATAGATAAACATTAACAAATGAGGAATGCATCGATGAAAAAAGGCATACAAGAGACAGCTAAAGATATAAAAGTATGTAGGGTGGTGGAAGAAAGAGGTAAAATTTGGAATCACTACTAGACAATAATGGTATTCAGCAATGCAGGCCTATGGACGAACTAGCAGCCCCCTGCAACATGATACATTTCTGCTAGAAAGCAAGAAAGCGGCAAAACGTGCACTACTCAAAACTAGGGGTGTGTGAAATTCGCATAACTTGCTATCGAGCAATAATGTGAAATTTCAGGAAAATTATGTGAAATTACATAAAATGCAATAGTGTTATATTTTCAGACGAAATTCATCCTCATGTGTACTTTCAGGAATTAACATAACAGGCATAACATGAAATTCCCAAAATTGTGCAAATTATGCCAGCATAATTTAAATTTTGCCCAAGCGTACTTAAAATCATTACTTTCCCTTACACTTCACCACTCTTAGATGCAGGGAACAGCAAGGAAAAGTTATCTAGGTAAGTTTTAAATAAAATCACACGTAAAAAGTGCTAAAAAACAAGTTTGGTTCAAGGTTAATGGAAATGTTATAGGGAACGATTTCAGATAAGCACCAGATGTTATTTAATATAAATATCGGATGACGGCTTGTGATGTTCGCCATTGATTGAGAGACACTTTTATCATCACAGTCAATCTTTCCTTATATCACAAAATAATTTATTGTACTGAACATGAAATCTTTTCATGTTGAACAACCCAGTACGCCCAGGTACATATAACAAATATGCTTATTGGCGTGTAGGTGGATGATTTTTTTCTGTGATAAAGGTTTTGGTGAGACAAATATGAGTCTAATGCAAATTCAGGGGCTTATTTATGAGCCTTTTGCGCTGTCGTTGCATTACTCTTTGTGACGCTGCGGCAGCATAAAAAGTGTGCCACGTTGCGTCATATTTACAAATTGATGGATCTAAGCAGATGAGTCACTTTGTAAAGCCCTGACCTACATTATACCTGCATCAGGTATAATGTATGCAGTGTTGGTGTTCCAGCGCAAAAAAGGTCAGTAGAAGTGTTGCAGTGAAATGTATGAGATTTACCTGCAACACTTCTAGGACGCCACTGTGTCAAATCCTTACACCTGCCTCACAGTAGGCATAAGACTGACTCAGGCCCTTTCACATGGTGTAGAAGGACACATTGCATGAGTTGCGACTATTTTCTGACACACCCCAGCACAGCATCACTTTTGTGCCTATCTGTAAATCTCTGTTACATGGAGCACCGCACTGAAAATATGGTGTATCCATGGTGTCGGAAGGGGGGCACACTGAAAAGTTTGCATCGCTGATGTCACGCAGTGATGCAACACTTTTCATAAATGAGGCCCATAATGGATAAAATAAGTTAACTTATTTCAAAGAAGCAGCTGAGAAGCAGTCAAACAGTGGTGCCTTTGGGACACTTTTCTATTACTTTAGAATGAAAGCATGACCTAGGTCCAGAGGCCCTGTCAGCTTGTTCCTTAAGAATGGGTCATCCAGCTTTCCCTTCTAATCAGCACTGCCAGTAATTGAAATTAAAATATGTGCTAGCTACCGAGAAATGTATTAATTGCAATAACAGTGATAACCATTTCTCACCAATTCGATAAAGTTAAGTACTCCCGAGGGCAAAGATCAAAGGTTATTTTTAACTAAGGTCAGACAAATGTATCTTTGTATAATATAATTAGAAGAATGTTGAATCGCCATGCCTGCAGACAAGCGTGAACACAGTTGAAAGCTTTCCAAAGGGCATATAGCAGGGACTGTGCATGAAGGTGCCACCAAACTGCAAAATTAATCATTTGAAATGAAAAAACTCAAGATTTAGAAATGGGTATTGACTGAACGTATTTATCTTGCTTTTTATCACTGACGTGACGCTCACCTCCGTTTCTCAGCCTTGCCACAAGGACATCGGCTGTAGCTAAACTACTTTCGAAGATAGATGGTCGTGCCCGGATCGAGAGCTTTGTCCTCTTGTGCATGCAGCTTGCAAAATCTCTCTTTGTGGCTCATCGACTCTTCAAAGGTTAGCGTCACAAATGGAGAGAAAAGGCCTTCGAAATCAGCTTTATGTGCAGTTTAAAGTAGCAGCAATGCGTGGTTAATGAACCCCTGAGACTGTGAGACTGTGCTGAATAAACCTTTTCATTAACTGTTTAGTTGCCACTGCGGTGTTAGCACACCTTGTGCTGGAGAGCTTTTTTTCACCAAATGCTGCTCGAAGGTAGTTCAGGTATATATACCGTGCACCCACACAAACGCATATGTTTAGAGAGATTGATATTGCTGTGAGCTCTGTATAGTGACAAACTTAAAGATTTCTTCAGTTGCTCATTAAATTTGCACAGTATGTTGTTGCGCTTCTCAATCATAGATGCCAGGACACTATATAAACAAATGTTGTCCTAAATCGAGCATTAGCAAATGTGCGTGTAATCCCATAGGGCTGTACTTTGCATAGTCAATTAAGTAATACAATTAATTATTGAAAAAATGTGGCATAATGCCTTGTTATGGTACACCCTCATTCAATGGCAGATAACATCCACAGGACCAACGGGCAACAAGGAAACACATCATTCATAATTTAGTCCAGCATGCGAAATCTATTGGTACAAGAAACAGCGAATCTGAATATGGGCTTGTTAGAACTCTTTTGAGCAAGCACTGTTTAATTCATCACTAGGAGAATGACCCATGGTATCCAGCATCTCTGAAAAATATCCAGGGCCTTATTTATGATGCCATTCGTCAGTTTTGCACTGCTGTTGAGTCACTTTTTGTGACGCAACGGTAGCGTAAAACATGCCCCCTGTTGCGTTCGATTTACAAAGTGATGCATCTAAGCTGATGCGTGACTTTGTAAACCCCTGCTCTACATTATACCTGCGTCAGATATAATGTATGCAGGGTGGGCATTTTGACGCAAGTAAGCCTCATAGAAGTGACGCAGTGAAATTTATGAGAGGCTGGGGGAGCTATATCCTTTTCCCTCAAATCATAAAGCTTGGTGTAGTGGGGAAGCTGCATCTACATTTCATGTTAAACAGGCACAGATCAGCCACTAGACTACAGCCCGGCCATCAAAAGTGTCATCGGGTGAACCACAGAATGAGGTTATCTCTTGAATAATGGCTGATTAACTCAGAACATATGAAATTCAACTATTAATCTAATGCGAAAGATTTCAGGGAAAATGCATTTCAGACCTACAGAAATCTGCCAACCTAAGAAAATAGCACATAGGCTTCACGGAATTACATATAAAACAAACACTTTTACTGAGCATTTCTAAATTAACACATTACATAAGGCCATCAAATACATGAATAATCGTCAATCACACACACAATTTCTGCTCGTTAATCTTTTCAGCTTAACACGTCAATTCAATGTTAATCTTTTCATGTGTACCTGAAAATACCCCTAACACCACGAGTCACGCTATTACCGTTCACGTTCTAATATCACACATTAATGCAACAAACGAATATATGTGTATGCGGACTACTTGTGACATTGATGCACCCCTAAAAATGATAGAGCAAAATTTGTGCTACATCAAGATATTGGGCACAGGGTCTGAACACAGGCCAGGCCCTTTTGCCAAACCCCACATTGTTAGTTACTGGCTGAAGGCTGTGCAAGGCAGTTGTTTGCCGACTGCGGGAATTTGATACAGGCCTGGTCACAGGCCAATTAAGCAGAGACAATGTTCACAAGAAACACATGTTTAAGTAAATTGATTAGTAATCGCAGCAATTAATGTATCCTGCTTGACTGAAACAAAACAGACAGATATAGAATGAAGCCTTAGCTCAATAAAGCATACCAATATTTAAATAGTTTTAAAGCATTACAACCCACAGGACATAATGTATTTGTCCTCACTTCAGCCTGTGTATTTACATTATATACATTTGCATATTTGAAAGTGAAAAGTGAACCCCGGTGAAATAACCCTAACAGAACCCAAGAAGTATGAAAGGTACAGTTAAAAAACTTGGAGTGGTGGTTATTGGTAAATAAAAGAGGAGCCAATTGGAAATGTAATACAATCAATTTTGTAATACAATTGATTCTTCAGAGACAACTATATGATTTGTTGAGCCAATGACGTTTCAACCCTCTCGCGGTACAGGTTCTCTTCAGGACACAAATTCTGGGGCCTAAAGACAGGACAAATTTCATTATGGTGAAAAGGAAGTAAAAACTGTGGGCCAAGAGACAGAATATGGAGCAGGCTTACCAAGTACCTACATTAGGATGCCTGAGTAGTAAGTTCCTTCTGCTATATTGCTGGGTACTTCCCCTGGTAAGGTCATTATTACTATACCTAACCAGTGAATACATACATCATATAATTTGTTAATAAATTAACTGGGCTTAACTACCTGCTTCATTTGAATCTAGATTAAGCAACACTAATTAACAAATTATGAATGTATTGCCCACTCACTTTACCTTTGCCCCCCCAATGGATTGCACAACATGTAACATGGCAGAAGACAATTGACCTTCCTAAATTTCTGCCCACATTTTTACAGCTTTATCAAACAGTGCCAAAGTTCTTAGCAAATTAACACTTCCTTTTAATTGAGACCCTCTTGATTGATCTTAGTGAAGAAAATACTGAGTACTATAAATAGACTAACATGTTAAGTGTCTGTCAGGTATCATACATATACAATCAATCAATCTACAAGCTTTATTCGGATTTGAAAAAATATATAAGGCACACAATTAAAAAACGTACACTAAATACAGTGCCACAATTGATATTTCTCAAAGAAAAACATATAAATCCATTCTTAAATAGGCAGCTGATCACAAGACAAAACTTGGACAAGATTAATTAAAAACACTAATAAACATTTTCCATGATCATCATACAGTTTTACCCTTAGAAATCTCTATAGTGTATAATGTGATAAACTAACTTTGAATCTTTGTACGAATGCTATTTGAAAACACTCCCGATAAGATGTTAAAACAGCAATTTTTTCCTGTGACACAAGGCTGATTTAAAAAAAGAACTTACACAGAAACAGGCAAGAGGTGAACTAAGTTGCTGAAAATATAACTAGGCTAGTCTTCAAGCAACATAGCCAGAACATCTCAGAATAGGAATTAAAAAATGCCTATTAAATGTGATATAAAATTTACAAAAAGAGGTAAAGTGCAATAATTTTTGGGTGGAGGGTTCATCACAAGGACAAATCAGAATGAAGACCGATCTTACTGTCTCGAAGAAAAACACAAGTAGCATTGTGTAATACCTAATTTAAATTTGGTGAGGAGGGACTTGTCCTGGCTATAGGTAACAGTGCCCAGATGGGGTTCAGCACCTGTGGTGCTGAACCCCATAAGATGCTCTTGATTAGTACCCTTGGCTAATTCCAGAACCTTGCTCTCCTCCCTCCTGAGGCCAAGAAGTTTAGCCATCTTTTGTCCTTGGAAGTTACATTTTCGGGACTTGAATTGATGGTCAGCCCAATTTCTTGCCTACTGATTGAATACATGAGAGTCAGGGAATTAGGAGCCCCTTATCACAGGACAAACAATCTTTAATTATATCCCTGTTTAGAGCCGCTTGTAGATTACCCCAGATTGAACGCCATAGTTATAGTGGGCCAAGTTGATAGATTCTTCCACATAAACAAGCCCCAACTCCTCATGAATAGCACATGTTGGAAAACTTGCAGGCAGGCCCAAAAGTCATCCACACAACTTGTTCTTCTCCAAATGCAGTAATCTTATATCCCCACACCCATGCATAAAAACAGGGAGGCACTTTCTATTGTGAGTTTCCAACAGTGGGGCAATCGGTTTGCTATTGATGGAAGAAGCCAGGTTAAATAAAAGCCACACGGGATTGGAAAACCTCAATGTACACCTCGATTAGGCATGGTCTACAATTACCTTTGAAATCAAATGTGCCACCTAGGTCAGGGAATTCATACACTTTAGAAATAGGTTTCCACTGAAGGGCCACGCTGATGCAGATGAAATACGAAGGACCACAGGTCATAATTAAGGTCTTAGAGGAATTTGTTTGGAGATTTAATTTGGCCCTAAAATAAAGAAATATGTCCAACAAAACCTTGAAACTATTAGGGTTTCTTGTCATTAAAACTTCATCATCAGTAACAATAGGACAGGGACCCTCAAGTTCTTAACCTTGGGCATGTCCCTGGCATGTTAAGTCAGGGCGACTTCTAGCCCATTTATATACAATAAGAAAAGTACTGGGGTGAGCACACAACCCTGTCTCATGCCTGAGACATTTCAGGGCATGAGACTGGGCTGTGTGCTCGTCCCAGTACTTTCCTTATTGTTAATATATGAGCTAAAACCTGCCCTCACATTTCACGCACAAATATCCTCTGTAACCGAGGAGTAGATTCAAGCCCTACTTCCTACTCAGATCCCTGAGATCTAATAATCTCAAACAGCTCCAGATTCCTCGAGTACACAAAGTGATAAAAGGAGGGGGGTCCTTTACTTATCTAACTACCAACAAACTGTAGAATGCATTGCAACCTAGCTTGGGGTACATTCCCCCGGAACCAGTTTTCAGGCACAGCCTGAAAGCCCTGCTTTTTAATGCATGTCAAAAGGGTATTTAATTTTTCCTCTTTTCTCAGAGCTGTCTGCTAGCACCGGAACACCTCTTCTGAGTTAGCTGTGCACTCTACAAATTTCATGAATTGAATTGAGTTAAATTTTTCCCTTCATGATATTGCACAAAAATTGCAATAAAATGTCTTAGCTGCATACTAAGAGAGTGCAATATTTTGTGCAGATGAGCCCATGGCTAGATCAAAAATGTCATTTTAATGGAAGTTGTTCAAACCATAACTATACAGTGACACCCCATTCCAAAGATAGGAGGGGTGCAAACCAAACTAAGTGACTGCTACCCGCTTTTCTTGTGGGGCAAGCGCACCCCCAACCACCCTTTTAAAAATTCTGATATACATATTCCGTCAAGTTCAATGACCAACCACGGCGGAGCACATCTAAAGGCTGTACCCAGCAAGGCGTGGTCAACCGTGGTGGATTGGGTGCCTGAAGCCAGACCCTTTGGCTAATACATACTGCACTTGGACAAAGGCCCTGTGTAGCAGGGCTTAGCAGCCCTAGGAAAACGTGTAGCAGAGGTGACCATGTGTAGCAGAGAATGGCCTTCTGCAGTAAGTGGACACACATTCTGGTTGAAGGCCAGGACCTGAGCACAATCCCTGCTGCACTCAGCCGAAGGCAGGACATAGCAAGGGTTTTAGATCATGTTTTTTCTGGGGGCTCTTGCCCCTCACACTGCCCTGGGGATTGCCACCTCCCCGGGGCATCACTTTCATTATGTCTGAGAGCCTCGTGGGCCACCCCCTAAGCCCAGGGACTACCACCTCCGCGGGGCTTCAATTGAAAAGACCCAGAGACCACCACCTCCCCAAGCATTGAGTAAATTAAATACGGGGGTCTGTAGCAGACCCCCGACCTGGGGACCACCACCTCCCCAGGGCTTTAAATCTGTTGGAGGGTGGCAAGCAGCCACCATTGTGGAGCCCTCCTTGGCCCTGGGGATCGCCACCCCCCAGGGCCGGCTCCTGCAATGTCCTGGGGTGCCCACCCTCAGGATATTTGCATTTGGGAAAATGGGAATAGTAACATTATCACTGCAGTGATATTCACTTTCAAGGGATTAGTAATTATAAATACTAAAACCTCCAGAATACAAAGGGACACTTGTGATAGAAACAGGAAATTATGTAATATCTGTTTGAATATTTGAATAGTGAGTTAACAAGTGGTCAGTTGACCATGAGCAAGGTATCTGGAGATACTGAAATGCGTAGATCTTGTCTCGCTGATAAACCCTGCAAAATAAAGGAGTGAGAGAGAGGAGCCCTCCCCGCCCAGTGCGGGCCTGATGCGATGTCAACCGGCGTGCGCGAGTGTCAGGACTGGTGTTCACCCTGGAAGCGCTGTAATCTGGGCATCGCGGCATGTTAGACACTGGCACAGCAATCCACTTGGATTTTTAAACCGGGACAATTTAATGGCAAGATGCAACAGGCTCACTCGAGCAATACTAACTACGAAGCCCAGAAGGCCTTGGGAAATGAGGCCACGCCCACTTGGGAGGGCATCGTGTTTTAATAAATTTGTGACTGTTTGACACTGACCACCCTAACACAAGCCTCTGAAGAAGTGCACTGCACAAAACGCGTCAGGATTTGTTGTTGTATCCGTGCTGTGAGGTGTTTCATTCTGCGCTGTGGCAGCTTCCTCTATAAAGGTGTGCAAATGAAATGAACCAGAGTGTGGGCTTCTCTGTTCGAGGGTAACTTTTGTGATGGTATATATATATATATATATATATATATATATATATATATATATATATATATATATATATATATATATATATATATATATATATATATATATACACACTTCGAGCCAGTAAAGCGCGCTCTCAGAAGAGGTTGGAAGAAAATAGTGTTTATTTTCTCAGAATGTTACAAGTTTCGAAAGGAAAACTTTCTTGATCACACACTGAGCATTGTGACATGGTGCATTACATTGCTTGGTAAATCACATTTCCTGCACTACAACTATAGTGTCCATACTGGAATTGGCATGTATATAAATAATACAATGGGTAACGGTACACACACATATATGACACTGTATTGGTAATATATTACTCAACAATAATCATATAATATTAAATTACATTTGCAAATTGCTTGTACCGGAGGGACAGAGAAAGCTTATAATAGTATTCTATGCTACACTGCAAGAGCCGGTAAATCAAAGGCATATTCTGCTATTTCAAAAAATGTAAAGACCTTCAATAGATAGTAGAACAAATATTGTCACTATCCATGCCCTTCGATGCATGTGCACAATAAACACCGAGACTAATGTTGTGCTGCTGTGGCTATACAGTGTGGCATGCAAATAATTGATAAGTTACTGGAGTGGAGATCATTACTAAACCGGACACTTATTTGGACGAATACCGTATGATGAGTAGGGGGAAACATACAGGAAGACTCTCCTACACAGTCCATCCCTTGCCATGTCCTGGCATTCGAACAGGCAGTACTGAAGGAAATTGAAACAATCGACTCCCAGTGCATCAAAGGCTATCAGAATTTGAATGAAATGTGAGAGGAAGGCACTCATGGACCTGAAAGAGAATACTACACTTGTCATCAAACCAGCTGACAAAGGCGGCTCAATCTTTATCTTGGATAAAAACATGTTTCCTGAAGATCGCATCTGATTGCTATCAGATGAAAACAGCTATCAAATGCACCGGATGGACCCTACTCCATGACTTGTGAACAGAATCAGAACCTTAGTGGATGAGGCCCTGATGAATGATTGAATAACCAAACATGAGGCTGAGATTTTGGTCGGTGATAATCCCCACACCTCCAGATTCTATACTCTCGCCAAAACCCACAAAAACATGATTCCCCACCAGGAAGACCTATAGTGTAGGGAATAGGTTCAGTCCTTGAACCTCTTTCACAATTCTGTGATTGTTTTTTGTAACCTACCATACAGTCATCTAAATCTTACCTAAGGACACTAAATATATCCTTTGCCTACTTAGAGACCTCAAGATCAACTCAACTGAAGATCTTTTCATAACCATGGACATCGAGGCATTATACACCAGCATACCTCAGAGACGCACTTTGAGTGTGGTAGAACACATTCTCCTGGAAAGAGACTGGGGTTTCATGACACCCAGACATTTCATCATGGAGTGCGCAGAATTGGCTCTCATGGAAAACTTCTTCGAATACGAAGACACAATGTACCATCAGATAAGAGGCACTTCCATGGGAAGCACTTGTGCTCTGAGCATGGCATGCCTCTATGTACACCAATTCGAAGTGGACCACATCTTCTATCAAGATAACCCATTTGCAGCACAATTGAAAGTATGGAGACGATATATAGACAACGTCAATATTGTTTGGCGCGCAACCAAGAAAAAGCAGAGGACTTTGTGAGAGGAACATCTGGCATTAACACATGCAATCAGCAAGGAGGGAGCCGTCTTTCTGGACCTAGCAATAAACATGAAGGCAGAAGGGATCCAGGCTAAAGTTCACAACAAGAGTACAGACAAATAAAACATATTGCTTTTTGAGAGCTTGCACCCCAGATCACTGCGACAAAATTTGCCAGTAGGTCAATTCCTCAGGATCCAGAGGAATTGCTCTAGTATGGAAGCTATGAGGAACAGGCTGAGGCTCTGGGGAAGAAGTCAATTGAATGACACTACCCCAGAAAATATGATCCGAGGAGCAAGGAAAAGAGCTAAAAACAATAACTGAGATGCTCCACTCGAACAACAAGAAAAGAAAATGAATAAAAGAGTAGTATGCGTCACCACATACACCCCAATATCGAATTAAGTACATAACATTGTACATAAACATTGGCATAACCTTAATGGGGCAAAAAAACTGTGGGCCCCCCACTATTTGCTTTTAAATGTAACAGGAGCATCCGTGATGAACTTGTTGACGCTAAGGCACCACCTCCAAAGGACCTGAACTAAACCACGCTATGGGACAAACAAAGACCAGTTGGACACTACCCATGCGGAGGATGTATAGCATGCCCATTTACCAGCACAACCAAAATGGTGGATATAAAAATGAACAATCCATGGATACTAATAAAAACTTTAGCAATTGTAACAGCGAGAATGTTATTTATTTCCTCACATGCCCCTTCAATCTTATCTACATGGGCATGACAACCCAAAAAATCAAGGTCTGCATCAATGAACACAGGAGCACCATTAGATGCAATAAACAAACACAAAGTTGACAAGGTATTGCTTGGAACACAATCACAAGGACACAGATCTGAAGTGCGTAGTACTTGAGGTCATAAAAATACAGGTCCTGCTATCCAGAGGATCCTCCACATGAGAGAGCAACGGTGGGTCTATTGCCTACGTACATGGGACACAGGACTGAATGATGAGATACTGTGGCTCAAGATTGGAATTTAATACAACCTCAATAGGAATAATTCTGATGTAGACCTTGGCGCACAGACAATATCCTACTTGTCTGCATCCAATGTAGGCGTCCCTCTATTAAAAAAATAGCTGCAACCTTTCCATCCTTTACCCAAACTATTAATAGCAACGTTAAAAATAGTTAATAATCGTGAAGGAGCATGTACACTACAGGTCCTCTGACCTTTCCACCTCATTCTGCCTGTATTGTTCCACACCCCCACTAAGCAATTACTATGAATCTGTTATCACATCACAGATCACCATGATGTGCGAAAGTTCACAACGCCTTGCACATAAAATCCAACCCTCCAGCTTTCATAACTATTTGCTTTAATGTGTGATTCGATGTCACCCATGTACAGTCTATTTGGGGAGTGCCTGCGAGTTTGATCACAGATTGCACACCATCGCTTGACCCATACAAAGTATTTCTCTTCCTTCTAATTTTCAAACCACACTGCATTTGTGGTCTTGATTGCAAGAGAGGGGCTATACCATGAATGCAGACAGGGGCTGAACAACCTGACGCAGCACGCAGATGCAGCGCGCAGACTCCAGGCCCAGGCAGAGTCAGGCAGCTTCCCTGTGACATCGGGAACCATTAATTTTGAGCCTCTAACAGGGGCACTTAGCTTTATTAAATACAACTGTGGAACCAAAGGTGCTAATTCTTTGAATGTGGCCATCCCGCCTCTTTCGAATTGCTGACGCTGGGGTCAGGCATGCTTCCAATAATTTAGGGGCACTTGTAAGACACTGGATGTCCTCCTAATTATGAGGACACATGGAGTACATTTCGTGAGTGTTACCAATTAAGGGGACTATTTAAGGCCCAACAGTTCACTGGTTCATTTGCTCCGGGAAGGAAGAGCAGGCACATCCAGGATCACGGCGAGAGGCACACCTTGATGTAGTAGGAGCGTGAGTATGAATGAGCCTTCATCCACATGAGTAAGAAATGAGTGTCAGATGGAAGCTTACTCACCTTATGCTTCTACATCCCTTCTTCCAGAGTTTGACTACAGGGGTCTCTCCTCCAATCTCCTCCCATGTGGCGTGTATGAAACCACCATAGGGTAATGTTGTGAGTTTATCTCACATGTGTTCTCCAATGAGATTATGTGTATTCACAATTACAGTGACACATGTTATACACAAATAACTACTATATGTATTAATTAGTGCATGTATGGCAATCTTACTTCTAAATGACCGAACGTTTTGATGGCAATTTTCTCTTTTCATTTATGTGTGCAGGTTTATGAAAATCTTCTGTTGGTAGAGTGACACAGGTCAACCTACCTAGTGGTAATTTCATGCTGAATAAATTTGGTAAGAAAGCGCCCAGATAAATTATTTTGTTCTGATGAATGCCGCGGATCCTTTGGACCAAATAGGCAGAAACATGTCGACAAATGTAGCCACTATGGTGATGGGGTAATAATTCCCCTCCTTTCACCGTTTCTGTTATTTTAATACCATATAATTGCCTTTATGAATAACCGTTAATTCGACAATTATGCTGGTTTTTAGAACTTAAGTCACATTTCACAGGCCCCTACTTAGCTTTATAAGTGCCTTCCTGTCTCCAGGTGAAAGCCCGATCTCTATCAAACCTAGTTTCTAGAGAGCGAGGAATGCTGATAATAAAGCATGACACCTGGTGGTGTGTGAGAACAGTCCTTCATCTTTTGTGAGATGCTAGCTCCCACAAAGTAGTTTTTGCCACATTTAGTGTTGTCACATTTTAATCAAGAGCAGCTTCTTTTTGTGTATTTATTATATATTGGAGGCCAGCTTGCTCTAAGCACCCTGCACCTCAAGTTCCCTCCTCCGGGAGTTCATAAGGTTAGTGTGTTGCATGATTCTACCATATTTACCTATAGAGGTAATTAAAACTAGGTAGGGTACCATGGGGTCATTCTGGAAGTCTGTGAATGTAAAGATATGTAACTAAGTAAAAGTTCCCTGAAATATAAGACATTTTTTATTTTGGCAGCACAAAACATGATTTTGTAAATTAAATGGTTATTTTCCAGTTTAAGGCTCAAACTAATTATGGAGTGAAATGATTCAGCCAGCATGCTTTAACTACTAGAGATGTGTTTGGGTCTCACTCAACCCATCGTGTCATTACAGAAAGACACCATTCATATGAAGGTGAGTGTTGACCAGGGCCCCTAGAATTGTATGGCAGGGGAAAACCACATTATGAGGCAGGTTATGCACAAGAAAAGCCAAATTATGGAGCTTAGTACTGCACATTTTTTAATAGTATTACTTGATTATTTTGCGATTTGTACAAATGACAATACTATCTGGGTAAAACTTTTACCTCATTAGTACCAGTTGAACAATCAAATACTGAAACAAACAACTGAGAGATGACCAGTAAACCTTTGTGGCGGGACATTCACTACATGTGAATACATGTTGCCACGTTTTTAGTAACTTTTGATCCATTTGGTCTAGAAACATATTTTTTGTTCGACTCTACATATTATGCAGCAGATGATGGATTGTGTTGCAAATGTGGCAAATCCATACTTGTGTGAAAAAAACTACAGCCGCAGAATAGAATATTTCCAGTGATCCTGGAGTTGACTCCACATAAGGAACCCACATTTCTAAACCACAGTGACCTCATAACCAGTCTCAGATGCATATTGGCTTTAAATTATCATGGCTGCCAAATGACGGACAGAGCTATGATCACCTCATGCTACTGTTATTCACCGTTCTTCATCAGACACAGATGGTGTAGTCAATTTTCAATGCAAAAATAGACAATGGAAACTTCTTTATGAATGACCCTTATCTACACAAAAACCCTTCATTTGAGTAACTCGGATAGGTCATATTTCAAATATGATCCTGCAGCCCCCATGCAGATAAATCATTTGAGCCTCCAACATATCTTTTTTGTTGTGTTGCCTGTTGGCCAAGAGCTCACACTTCTGTTCTAGTACTGAACCACATACATTGCGCCACCGATGCGCCTAAATCTTGAACAGTAGCACTGTCTCCTTTCCAGTATTGAGAATGTTATTCGATCCACCTAAGCCCTGTCTAACAGCACTCACTTCTGTCCGAGCACTGAGGCCATGCGCATAGATCCATCAACACACCTCAGTCCTTACCAGGATCACTCTCCTCTGTGCTAGTACTGAGGATATACACCCAGCTCCTCCAAAGCACCTTAGTCATGATGAGAGGGATTCGTGATGTGATATAATGTGAGGAAAATGTATGTAGCGCATGAATGCCCAAGGGCGTCTAGGCGCTCAGAGCGGCAGAAATAGACGGAAGTGAGTTCCATAGCTTTGCTGTGCCAAAGACAAAGCTTCTTCCACCCCAGTTGGCTTTCCTGTATTTTGGGGTCTGGAGAAGTTTGCTCAGGGCTGAGCAAAGGTGTATTGAGGGGTGGTACCAGGTAAGATGTTGTTTCAGGAAGGCTGGTCCATGACCATGCAGTGCCTTATATGATAGGCAGAGAGCCTTAAAATCTATTCCCTTTTTCATGGGGAGCCAATGGAGTTGTTTTAGGCCTTCTGAGATGGACTGAAATTTAGGGATGTTCAGTATTACTCTGGCAGCTGCGTTTTGAGTCCGCTGGAGCTTGGCCAAGTGCTGTTTCTGAATGCCCAAGTACAGGGCATTTCCGTAGTCCAATCTAGCCAGGGCTAGAACTTTGACTAGCGTCTTCACTGCATCAGGGGGAATGAAGGTACGTATTTTACGTATGGATTTTAATGTCAGGAATGTTGTTGATACAGCTTTGTTAACCTGATGTTGAAAGGTCAATTTGTCATCAAAGATGACGCTCAGGTTCCTTCTTCTCCCTTCGAGCCCTGAGCCTAATAGCACAGCTCTATCATTTCACGTTAGTCCCTAACAGTAGCATCGGCTGTTGCTCTATTGCAGAGACCACCTACATAGATCCACCAGAGTGCCTACATTCTTACCAGTAGCGCCTCCTTCTTACGAAGTGCAGTCTGCTGATGAAAGGGTGTGCAAAAGAACTGATTGAGTAAGCCTTCTGCATCCGATAAAATCTGTTACTTCATCAGTCTTGCAGTATTATGAGAATCTGGTGGAGATGCATTCTGGTGGTTGTGTTACTAAACCATTAAACAGGAATCTGAGCCAAATGCTGCAATCCGGAAAAAAATCATCACTTTATTTGCCTATTCATCATTTACCTTATATGTCAAAAATTAGCAGTGCCTAGAAGCAATTAAGTTCTCAGCTTATGCTCAACAAGCACGTTCATTAAAATAATATATGCATGTGCCTGTGGTGCTTACCTACAAATGGCTGGATGAGGGGGGATGGAGATAAGTGTGCAACATTGGCAGTAAGTATGCCAGGCACCAAACAGACAGCGCGAGTGAGGGTGACGAAGCAAGGGAGGTGGGACAAGTGGACTAGACTGAGACTTACTGATGAGCAAGTGGGGACGGGGAGTCACAATAGGGAAGTAAGCCATGATGGATGGGAATGGGAACACCAAAGCACAATGGGCCTGTGGGAAGTGGTCAGCCAGTTTATGTGTAATAGCTAGGGTGTTTGCGTCAATCATTTTGTGTGTAACAATGAGGCAATGTATTTTGTATGTTGATGTTGGCAAACTGCAACGGGCTGGCACAAAACTGATGGACAGCCCTCTTTGCCAATGCCTAAAGCCTGCTGTAGCACAGTAGTCAATGGCTGAAAGGGCTATATAGAAGCGCATATCTGCATATGGTTATTTATGTACTTGTGTGCATTCTCACCAGACAGCTAAAGCTGCCCAGAGGCGAGACTCAAATTACAATTTTCTCAAAATAAGGCACCCACATTATCTGGAAGAAATCCTTTAATTGTGCAGGAAAACAATTTTGGCTCAATGTTTTCAAAGTTGAAGGCTGACCAAATGACGATTTTCACTCAACACAATTCTTAGGTGATTTTTTACTGTAATGTAGTATTGACGTAATGACGCTGACAGAGAGGCTCCGACTCCTAAATGAGAATGTGGAAACACCGTCTCAGACTACACTGATACTTAAAAAAACAATTATGAGCTTCAATGCTCAATATAACAGTGCTCTCGTGTTTCCTAGATCTTTGCATGAATAGGTCGTCCAGTCCATATTTTAAAATTCTTTTCATTTGTAGCCCTTATTTTATAAAATAATCAGCAGGACTACAAGTACGAGACTAAAAATAAATAATCCTGGATGAGCTACTCATGCACGGACATGAATGTAATAATATTCTATGGCGTTCACATTATGAAGAGATTTTCTTTAGTAGCAACTGTGACACAGTCAAAAACATTGTGCGACAAGAGGTGAGGTGTCCATGTGCTTAGATGAAACAGTTTTCCCTCTCTTCCCTGAAGGCGCGTGAAGGTGTTGAACATGTGCCTGGCTTCCTAAAGATCTGCAGTGGGCGCCGGACAAAAGTAACCCGATAGTTTAAGCTTGAGGACTGAAGGAGAAGAATTAGTTAACAGGAACATTGAAGTGAAACTACCTATGGTTCCCACATTTTTACGGAGCTGCACGTGAGGGTAATGAGTAGGTGTTAGAAATGGGATCAATTTAAAAACCACCTTTACTAAAAGATGTGTTATTAAATTCTGAGTTAAGAGAGCCAACTCCAAACCTCCATATTGTCCCAACAGAAAGTAACACTTGCAAAATGTTACAAGGCAGCTCCCAAGCTAACCTATGGGATGGACAGTGTCTCAATAGTGAAAAACTAAATGGCCAGAATTTCACTATCAGGACATGTAACACACACCAGTACATGTCCTACCTTTCACACGCACCGCACCCTACCCACTGGGCTATCTTGGGCCTACCTGAGGGGTTCCTAACATGTAGGAAAAGGGAAGGTTAGGGCTTTGGAAAGTAGGTGCACTTGCCAGGTCAAAATGTAAGTTAAAAACTGTGCAATCAGACACTGCAGTGGCAAGGCTGAGACTCATTTACAGAGCTGCTCATGTGGGTGGCATAACCAGTCATGCAACCCCACTAGTAGCTCAGTGCACTTTCCTAGGGACTTACCAGTAAAGCAAATATGCCAATCATGGATATCCAATCATAATCACAATTTACACAGGGAGCACTTGCACTTTGGCACTGATCAAGTGCCCAGAGTACCTAAACCAGCAAAAATGAAGTCTACCACACAGAAAAAATAAAGGAGGCCAGAGGCGAAAAGTCAGGGGAAACCACGCCAAGGATGTCTGACAGTAGGCTTACTTCAAGTAAGATTGCAAGACTATTAGAGGTGCTACATGTAGGTTGTGTGGCTTCTATAAATGGTTGGGATAGAGAAAATTAGGCCAATTAAGTTAAACAAGGACGTGGTAAAATGATGGCCTATACTCTAAACTAAAAGAGGATAAAGTGGAGTTTTAAGCTGGGTTCCTAGTTGACTCCATGCGAACTAGAACAATTGTTTCAAGCCCTGGGCCTTCAGTTATCAAAACGCTGCATTCTTGGACACGAAGTCTTTGTTAATTTCTAATGTATAAACGCATTCGAAGATAGTGAACTGAAAAGGGAGTGTCCGTTGATTAGAAAATATCTGGTAGCTCCAGTTTAGCGTGGAGATGTTTGGAGCAGGAAAGAAATGTTTTTGTCTTCTCTAACACGGGGATATTAAAACACCACTGTAAAGTGTTATTGACTACTGGCATGATGCAATGAGATGACAATAAATAGACGAGTTCCTACTTTTTTGTTACTGAAAAGGTATGCTATGTTCAGAAAATAGTGTATATTAGTTTCATTTTTCTTAACTTTGGCTAAATTATTGCTCTTTAGGCGGTTGCTCTGTGTGTATTCATGGTTTTAAACAAACGCACCTTAGCTTAATAAGAATAGACTTAAAGTGGGGAAAGGGGACTGGTTCATCTAGCTATACTGCCTTGAAGCTGGAAGATTCTAAATGGGTTCAACTTGGAGGGGTGAGCGAATTATTATTAATAATTTAGGTTTTGGTTTTGCTACATATATTTTCAAAAACCTTGGTTAAGATGAAGGTGATGATTTGTATGTTTCAATATGTAGCACCCGTGCGTTGTGGTGACTATGTGCATGGCTTATTTTGTGTAAACTTAAGTTAAAGGTAGTGCAACCGTAGCCTAAACTGCTAATGTATTTGGGAATTGGGATGGTCCAAGTAACTAGGGAGTATTTAAATTCAAGTGTCAATTCAGTGTGAACAAAGGTGTAGGGGGTATGTTTCTGTGTTGTAGTTGGTGTGAAACGAAATTAGAACGACTGTATTTCGCTGTATTTTTTTTTATCGGGATGGTGGTGCATTTTCATCAGTTACTTGGAAAATGAAATAGCAATTGAAAGGCGAGCTTCACCTTTTCCAACATAAGCTGTCCCCACTTTTTATATTTTGAAATCCTGCAAGCCATTTCCACTGTGATTTAAAAAAAAATATATTTTGAAACTCTGCAACCGATTACCACTGATTTTGGTAAACTGACCAATGTTGAGGCAATTTTGGGATTGACAATACTGATGTGCTACTCTATTGCGGTATTAGTGCTGCCTGTAAAACACGTGATGCCTGAGACACATTTTGAGTGAAAGGCGTATGCAAGGGAGCCGACAGCATCCAGAGCGTGGTTTCAGTTCTCAAAATTCCATTAATCAAGCAAGCTGCAGGGTAAAGGAAAGCCGTGACAACCGTTTAAGAACGAGAAACTCCTCTTGGAAAAGTCCATTGCAGAGCAAATTACATTTTGTTTCACTTTTTATTGGAGTATCGGAGACCCAGGAAGGAGACTAACGTTTCTTGATCACATGCAGTCAGGACACAAGTTCTAAGAAAAATTGTCCGCGTATGAATTACCATATGTAAATCTAAATGACGTCACGATACTTAATGTCAAGTGCTTACAATACTTCTAATAGATAATGTGGACTATTTTACAAGGTTAAAAAATCAATGTCATGATGTAAAATGTTAAAATAATGTTTTTTGGTCTGTTTTGCTTTTTATAAACAAAATGTACTTTTCATATTTCAGTGTGTATTTGATTGAGCTCAGAAATGGCTGTAAAGGACTATTTATAAACAAATGTGTGGTACTCGGGATTTAATTTTAAACTACGGTTAGGGAGTAAATAAAGTATACTTTGCATATTTGTTTAAACAGTCACACTTCCAGCCCCTGCATATTTTCGTATTTCTTTCTGCTGGTTTTCCTTGTCCGATTTTAAAGTACTAAAGCAGTGTACATATTCAGTTCTTGATGTGATAGAAGGGTTAATGGCCTTTGAGTTCATCGATGTTTCTCAAATAAGACAATCGAAGATTACTCCTAGCTGTGTTTTTCACAAATAAAGGGGAAGCTACAGTACCAGCCTGAAAAAGGGTTTATAAACACACTGAGGCCAGGTTCCACGAGCACAGTGTACAAGCATTTTTTTCTATTTCTAGTTTTTAAAGTTTGTAAAACGCTGAATTGCCGTGGCGTCTTGGCGCTAGTGTGTGTGAATCCGGATCCAGAGAACCATAGCTTATGCCAGCCTAAGTTACAAAAAGCAGCGTCTTCAGGTTCTTCCTAAACAGCCTCCTATCTGGTTGGAATCTCATATCCAGCGGTAGTCTATTCCACAGGTGTGCTGCCCTGTTAGATAGTGTCCTACCTCCTCAACCGTGCTGGGGCACAAGCAGGACGCAAGTCGGGGTACCACGCGGGTGGACGGCGTCCCCCCACTTATTTTACGGGGAGCTTGATAACTGGAGCAAATGGAGCCACACATTCACTCTTTGGCCTCTCCGGGGCGAGATCGGAGCTCATTAGGAAGGCTGCTCACGCGCTGGCTTCTTTGATGGGGTGAGCAAGGGGAGGCAATGAGTCTGATTGTGCAATCCACCTTTAGTAACGTCGCTTCCTGTCGTGACGCCAGCGTCCCCTCACTTCTTTTTTTAGGACTACAGCCCCCAGCTAACAAAGCGGCTGAGGTGCCGCCAAGGTGACATGCCAGGAGGCGCGAGGGCCATAAAGAGGCTGCCGGTCTCCAACAAGCACGGAATCCACAATGCCATCACTCCCTGCCGCCTTCCAAACCAGCCTCCAGCCTACAACTTGGCTGGCATCACCAACCTGACGCGCCAGGAGGCGTGAGGGCCATAAAGACACTGCTGGTCTCCCGCAGATTGGGCATGCCCAGACGAAGCCTGGGCCAAGGGCGGGCCAGTCTGTGCCCGCAACGCCAGGAAGAGGCAGGGCTGGTCTACCCCTCTTTTGTCTACCAACAGCTAGTGATTAACTGACTGAGATGAGTGTCCCACTACTTCAAAACGGTTTTTAAGTGTTAATCATGGGGAAGCGCACAGGGACACTGACACTGCACTCTGCTACCACTAGTATAGATAGCATGTTAGAATGGGTTGTTAGCATTGTTTCCAGTGAAATTGAACTCACTGAACAATGCTTATCCTTGCACCCCGGGTTTTAAAAGTTTGGAGAACATTAAATATTGATTGAGAAGACATCCATCACTTAAATAGAAGCATAATGACATTTTCATTGACTCACATTAGTGGATATGTAACAGAACGGATTACGACAATAGGATTCTGCTGTATGGACATTTTATTTTCATTTTATTTTTTAATTTTTAAAGTTTTGTATAGCGCTAGCTAGACCCGTAGGTATCAGAGTGCTTCACATACATATTGTGCAAAGCCGAAGGGCCTTACATTACCTAGAAGGCTGACAGTAAGTAAGCAAACCACGGATAAAGAATACAGTATGAACAATAAGTAACTGTGCAGCGGAGGGGGAGGGGAAGAAAAAAAGAAAAACAAGGAGATTAGCATAGTCCGTTAACCAACAATCCTTGAATGGGAGTCAACTCGGGGTATTGAGGTCTAGCTTAGTTGACGTTGTTCAGGAAATTATTTGTTAAGGAGATGGAGGGGTTGCATCCGAGGACTCCCGGGAGAGTGTTCCATTTCCTGGGAGCGTTGCTGGAAAACGATCGCTATTGGGTGGTTTTCTTTTTCATTTTTGGCGGAATGAGAAGGTGTGAGTTGGAGCTTCTCAGTGTTCTGGTTTGACCTGCTCTTACCAGTTTGTTGTTCAGGTAGTTGGGAGCCGGAGAGTGGAGGGTTTTGTGCGTGATGCAGGCCAGCTTGGAAATGCATCTCCCTTCCATGGGAAGCCATTTGAGGGAGTTGAGAGATGGAGTGATGTGATCCAATCTTTTTACTCCAGATACAAGTCGAGCGGCCATGTTCAGCACTGCCCTTAGAGGGAATAGGTGAGCTTTTGGAGTCCCTGTAAGGATGGCGTTCCCGTAGTCGATTTTAGAGAGAACCAGGGATTGATCTACTGTCTTGAGGTCACCATGGGGAAGAAAAGGTTTCAATTTCTTGAGGTGTTTTAGAGAGAAAAGAGCACTTTTAGCAGAGTTTTTGATGTGGGCCTCCATTGACAGGTTCTAGTCCAGGGTGATGCCTAGAGACTTAACTGAGTCGGATAGAACGAGGGGGCAGTTTAGGGCAACCAGATTCTTGAGCCACTCTTGGATAGGACGATGGTTACTTTTTGGAGAGAATAGGATCAGTTCAGTTTTATCCGGGTTGAGCTTTAAGTGATTGATGTTAAACCAAGTTTGGATCTCCGTTAGAGTGGTATTGAGGTGTTGGATGTCATCGGGGGACTTTATTTTGAAATAGATTTGGGTGTCGTCCGCATAAAGTTGGTAACTCACTCCAGCTTATTTCAAGATGATTGTGAGGGGCTCCATGAAGAGATTGAAGAGAGACGGGGAGAGGATTGAGCCTTGTGGCACCCCAAGTGTGACTTTTGTCGGCTTCGATAGACAGGATTTGATTTTAATTTGTTGCGAGCGATGCTGGAGGAAAGAGGTGAACCATTTGAGTACAGTACCATTTATGCCAGAGCGCTTCCACAAGGTCTCTAGAAGAGCTGTATAATTAATTGTGTTGAATGCCGCAGATAGGTCAATAAGGATGAGTAGGCAGGCATCACCATCATCTAAGGCTTTGCGAATGTCGTCCGAGACGTTGAGTATGGCTGTTTCAGTGCTACAGCCTTTCCTGAATCCTGATTGAAAGGTGTCAAGGAGGTTGAACTCATCAATGTGTTTATTGAGTTGGTGGAGAACACATGACTCCAATGTTTTTGCAAGGAATGAGAGGTTTGAGATAGGTCTGAGGTTGTTCAGATCATTAGGGTCGGCCCCTGGTTTCTTGAGAATGGGTGTGATTTGTCCTAGCTGCAGGGAGTCTGGAACACAGCCTGAGGTGAGAGAGGCGTTGATGATTTTTGTCCAGAAAGGGGAAATGGTGTGATTGAGTTATTTTATGATTGTGAAAGGGAGGGGGTCCATGGTGTGGAAGGAAGGTTTTAGATTAGAAATTATCTTGAAGACCTCGTTTTCCGCCATTTGCTCAAAGTCGGACCAGTGCGCATTATTTTTTAGCTGGAGGCCAGTCTGATTGTCCTTGTACAGAACTCTTTCTGTGTTGTCGGGGGAAGTAGAAGGGGGGCAGGTAATGAGGGAAGGAGTGTTTGCGGTTTGAATGAAGGATTGATCAATTTTCGAGACTTTATTGGTGAAGAAGGTGGCAATTTCTTCACATCTCTCATTTGTGGCTTCGAAATCTTGAGAGGGGGTGCCATTAGTTTGGCTTTTAACAATGCTGAAGAGTTCTCTCGGTCTGTTTTTCGCCAGAAACTAGTTGGCTGCGGAAAAAGGACGCCTTTTCCCTGAAAATTTGTTTTTTGTATGCCTGCCGAGCAGATCTAAGTTCTGTTAGGTGTAAGGTCAAGGGGTTAAGCCCCCAAGCCCTTTCCGTTTGTCTGAGTTGGCGCCGTTCATCGTTTAGCTCCACGTTGAACCAGGGTTTCGATTTGTTTTGCCTCTGTTGTTTGAGTTTGAGTGGAGCGACTTGGTCTAAAACCTCTGTCATTTTTTAGTTGAAGTGTGTAGTGAGGTCATCAGCCATCCATGATGAGGGGTGGAGTTGGAAATAAGGATGAATCATGGATTCAAGTTCGGATAAAGGGATTTTTTTTATGTTTCTGGTCAAGAGTTTAAGTTTGACGTCACAAATAGGTTGGTGGCTGACAGGTGTGTCAATCCTGAACAGAATGAGGTGGTGGTCGGACCAGTCAATGGGAGAAATCTCTCTCAGAGAGACCCGTTCGTTGTTGGTAATGATCGCATCGAGTGTTGCACCTTTGATGTGAGTTGGCTTATTGCAGAGTTGTTTGAGGTTATGTATTTCCAGAAGGTTTGATAGGTTCAGGACAGTGGAGTCTTTTCGGTCATTCCAGTGGATATTGAGGTCACCCAGGAACACGTCTTTGGTATCTGTCAAGGAGAACCGTGTTATTAGGTCTGTTAGTTCTTCGGGAAAAAGAGTACGTTCTCCAGGCGGATGGTAGATGGTGTGGAATTTGAAGGATGAGGTGCCCTTAATGGTGAGTTCGACACCCAGATATTCAAACGATAGGTATTCTGCAGGTTTGAGATTGGTAATCTGTATTCCAGCTTTGTGGATGATGGATAGCCCCCCCCCCCGTTTTGATCGGCCTGTCTTGCCTGATTATGTTGTACCCTGGGGGGGTGGGGATGTCAAGGATGGGGGTAGAGTGGACATTGAGCCAGGATTCCATGAGGAAAGCAATGTCAATATATTCAGCGAGCAGAGCTTCAGCAATGTCAGTGGCGTGTTCTAATGCGGATCTGCAGTTAAGGAGCATACAAGAGAGAGGGCGGGGAGCCTTGATGATGGGGGGAGTTAGGTGGATAGAGGTGTGTTGAGCAGGGGGCCTGGGCAAGTGGACAGTATTAGGGATTCTGTTTGTGCCAATAATAACAGGGATGTGGAAAGGGGAAGACTTCTGTTTGGAAGCGAGGTAAGAGTCATTGATCTCATCTGGTTTCGGTACCGAGAAGGGCTGGCTATCCCAGTTGGGACTAAGTGTCTGACTCGCTGCTGGACTGGGGGGTCGAGGGGTGCTTTAGGGGGGGCATGAGATGTGTATTCTGTGGGGCCAAGGGAGGTGTATTGGGTGGGGTAGGTGCCATGAGAGGTGTATAGAGAGGGGCCGTGGGAGGTGTAATGAGTGGGGTAGGGGCAGGAATACCCAGTGGGAGGGAGCATGGTGGCTTGTCTCTGTTGAGGAGGTTTTTCTGTAAGTGAAGTAAATCAGCAGTAAGGGAGTTAATTTTCTTCTCCATTCTGTTCAGTTGCTGTGTTATTGCACTGAAAAAGTTTGAGGTTTTAGGCAGGGGTCGAGACAGACTTGGGTCTATGGAGGTAGATTTCACAGGGGTCAGGGATAGGATGGAGTACCTGGGATTATGAGAGGGGAGAGGTTTTACACAGGGAGTCGGATTAGTCATGTTCCCATTCGAGGAGTTCAGGGGAGGAGAAGTGGGACTAGTGTCCAGGAGAGGAGGGCGAGAAATTCTAGGCAGGGCGTCCGAGTTCTGGGCCATGTCAGAGAGATTAGCGGTAGTGGTAGGTTGTGCACGTGGGAGTGCAGCAGCGGAAACGGAGTGCGCAGAGGAGGGAGGGGGGAGAGAGACCATAGTATTGGGAATGGCGTTCGACCCGGGGGGAGTCTGGGTCAGGGGAAAAGGGACTGTGTAGGGGGTCGGGGAAGAAAGTGAGGAAGGGTTCAGATTAGCAGGGGTGGGGGGGGAGTGTCTGAGGGGATTTCAGTCGCAGGAGGGCTAAGGTCAGAGACCAAACTGTCTGGATCGGCCATGTGGGGATTGTTAGTTGTGAGTTTGGCGCTCCTGGTGTGCTCAGTTGATGTGATCGTGGTGGGTATTTGGCAACAGAGAGTAATGATAGGGGTGGTGTGATTGTAGTGAGTGATGGAGGATGTCCATGAGTTGAAGAGAGGGTCTTCAGGGCAGGGAGATTGGATCAGTTCCACGTTATTAGTGAGGGTGGTGAGGGGTGGGGGAGATAGGGTTTGATGGCTCAGTTGAGTTAACGAGGAGAGAAGAGTGGGGAAGTGGCGGTCAAAAGTGGTGAAGTGCGGGTCTGTGGCTTGTATGAGAATGGTTCCAGTTCTGTAGATGGAAATGGTGAGTTCCCCTTTGAAGGTCGGGGAAATGGAAGTAGAGAATTTTTCACCATAGGGAATGACTACTGATTTGGCGACTTGGAGGTGAAGAGAGAAGGTGTTTTTCCATTTAGCCGGGCGATTGGTGTATGAAGTTAGTTTTCATGCAGCCGTTGGACGCTGAGTGGTAGTTATCTACAAAGAGTGTTTCCGGGTGTTGTTTTAGAGTACTGTGTTTGAAGTTCTTTTTAGCGTTACTGGTAATTTTGTTAGGGTAGTTAATGGACCAGGTGTTGGGTCCATAATGCACGAGCGTAGAGTTTTGGGTGGGGGTAGGCGGGCGCATGATTGGAAGGTAGAAAAGTCGAGACGTAGTAGGTGAAACCTAATAAGCATTGAAGCACATCTAAAAGCATGAATCAAGGTGCATAAAACATACTAAAAACATTACATTTCTAGCACCTATAAAAAGAAAAAGTAATAGTCCCATGGGCCAACTGGCCATCTCTAAGGGGCATGCCAAAAAAAGAGGGAGAAACCCTACTTATTGTGAAAATAGGGACAGGGTAAGTCAAGTAAAAAAGTGAACAAGGTCCCTAATGGCCAATATTTGGAATTTTCATAGGAAAAAAGGGCACACAATTTAGGTTGACAATTCGGCAAAAGTTAATTCACATGACCCAAACATGAGCTATGTATATACAAGCGGTTAAACCAACAACTGATATTATTAAAAACAAAATCATTAACAAATAAAAAAAATTCTTAGAAGTACATTTTATTACATCATTTCATTGTTAAAAACAATACAAAATTTCGAAAATAAAAACCATAATAATTCTTTTAAAAACATGCACTAATCACAAAATCACAAGTTGATGTCATTGTAGTTCTCGGTTTTTTAGAAAACATAGGTCGACGCTGCGTTTCGGTGATTTGTTTAAAATGTTCACCTTCTTCAGGACTGTTTTCTATGTTGGCTCAATGGCCCAACGAAGTATCCGTTATCAGTATCGATATGTACTTACACGTGATTAACATTAATATTTGCAATACAATTGTAAGTATTGGTCCAAGGATAATACCCTGATTATGAAAGAATTTTCAAAATAGGGAGACCATACGTGGGTGCCACCGAAATGTATAATTAAAAGACTCTGATAACGAGTTCAGAAAAGACTGTAAAATTAGTCTGTTGGCATTTCGCTGGAGAATGGCGGGTTGGCCTGGTATCCTCAATAGGATTTTTCTTGGCGTTCTTCCAAATGTATAACTGCCTCCCTGCACCCACTCGGCTTCTTTTCTTTTTTCAGAAGCCGAGTGGGTGCAGGGAGGCCGTTATACATTTGGAAGAACGCCAAGAAAAATCCTATTGAGGATACCAGGCCAACTCGCCATTCTCCAGCGAAATGCCAACAGACTAATTTTACAGTCTTTTCTGAACTCGTTATCAGAGTCTTTTAATTATACATTTCGGTGGCACCCACAAATGGTCTCCCTATTTTGAAAATTCTTTCATAATCAGGGTATTATCCTTGGACCAATACTTACAATTGTATTGCAAATATTAATGTTAATCGCGTGTGAGTACATATCGATACTGATAACGGATACTTCGTTGGGCCATTGAGCCAACATAGAAAACAGTCCTGAAGAAGGTGAACATTTTAAACAAATCACCGAAATGCAGCGACGACCTATGTTTTCTAAAAAAACGAGAACTACAATGACATCAACTTGTGATTTTGTGATTAGTGCATGTTTTTAAAAGAATTATTATGGTTTTTATTTTCGAAATTTTGTATTGTTTTTAACAATGAAATGATGTAATAAAATGTACTTCTAAGAATTTTTTTATTTGTTAATGATTTTGTTTTTAATACTATAAGTTGTAGGTTTAACCGCTTGTATATACATAGCTCATGTTTGGGTCATGTGAATTAACTTTTGCCGAATTGTCAACCTAAATTGTGTGCCCTTTTTTCTGATAAAAATTCCAAATATTGGCCATTAGGGACCTTGTTCACTTTTTTACATCTCTAAGGGGCTCCAATGCCCACTGTCCAAAGTCAGGGCGATAAACCTAAACGTGGCAGCTTCCCACTACTTGCTGGGCCGCTGGGCATCTTCAATGATGGGCCTAAACGTTGCAGCTGGCATTACGTGCTGCGCAGTTGTGCAGGCCAAGGTAGGGGCGAAGGAGTACATCTCACTCCTATATAAAGCCCATGCCCCCTAAAAGTGAAGGACCTAAACGGTGCACTGCCCACTACCAGTGGTGAGGGTTCCAATCTGTTGTTTGATTGCTTTACGGGTGTTGGACTTGGCCCTTCTGGCAGGTTCACCCCTAATCTTTTTGCTTTTAGTATGTGATATGTGGTAGTGATTTTTGGTCTCTGCGCACTTTTTCCCTGTGTCCCAGAGTAAAGTGCATGCGTGTAGTGAGACTGGCCTGCCCTCCCATAGGAATGCATGGGGAATGTGGGTGTCCATGTTAATTCCTGATGTGTGGGGAGTGCAAGCTTGAGTTTGGTATGTGCGAACTCGTGAGATTGAATGCTGCACAATGATGCATGCGGTGTGTATGTGTCTAGTGGGTAAGTGCCACTTCTAGACATTGGTGTGTGTGTGCAGTAAGAGGCCTGGCGTGTGATTGGCTGGAGCTGGCTGGCGAGCTTAGCTCCAGGAGTCTGGATGGGTTTGCCCGGTGGTGAGTGGAGAGAATAGCATGAGTGATGTGAGAGAGGGGTGCACCTGGGTCCTGAATAGGGCTGGGCTTTCCCCACACAATGCTGGCTCCGCCCTCTGTGGTGCGACTGATGACCGTAGCCTGCCTGGTGAATGGAAAGAGTGGCTGGGGAAAACAAAGTACTCAAAAACCAGCTGCGACTGGTTTCTCCCCCACCCTGCACCTACAAACAAAGGATTTACCCTGTATAAAAAGGGGCTGTGTCCCCATGACTGTGTTCTCTTCCAGGATCCTGTCTGAGGGGGGCTGTTGCTGGTGCTGGGCACCAGGATGACCACCACTTGGATTGCCTCCCTGCCTGGAGGCCCAGTGCGCTGGCTCTGGGCCCAGCCTTGCCCCCCCTGCCTGCCTCCAGAACTTTGCTGGAGCTCTATTTTGTTTGAAGCGCCTGGGAGCGCTTTATTTGCCTTTAGCGCTTGAGAGCACTTTATTTTTTGTTTCTAGCGCTTGGGAGCGCTTTTGTTCACAGCCGGTGCCCACCCGGCATTTGCCTCGCATACTTGCCGAGTTTAAAGTCCTCTGGCAGGTGCCCACTCCGCCAGGGACCTTGCTGCTATTTTTGTGGCCCCCAAGCGAGTGCCCACCTCGCTTTTATTATTGATTTAATCAAGGGAGCCCACCCCTCTTCAGCCCCGCATCACCGCCACAGCCCAGGAGTGTGCGAAGAGCCCGCCGCGCCGCCGCGCTGCCTGTGACGACCCGGAAGTGGTTGGCCAGCCGGCCAATGGTAGGGCGGCCTGGCCGGAAGTCCCACCCCGCAGCCTCGGGGTGAGAAGGAGTCTTCAGCAGCCGTCCGGAGCCTATCGAGGCTCCCCTGGGGATGGAGCCCCGCCCGTGGCACCAGGAGAAGCAGAGCCACCGCCACACAGAGAAGCCGGTGAGTGCACAGGCAGCTTAGAGAGAGAGGGGACGTCGGGGCACATTGCTGGTGCCCGCCCCCCCTCCAGTGTGAAGTGCCTGTTGAGGCTCAGGGGCATACCTCCGTTTTAGAGCCCGAGAGGCTCTTGGGGGGCAGTAATTTGTTTAGAGCTGAGCCAGGCTCAGAGTGCCCAGTACGGTCAGAGCAAGAGGGAGGCCATCGGGGCGCATTGCCAGTGCTCGGCCCCCTCCACCAGTAGGGCCGATTTTCCTGAGGGAGGCTGGGAGGGTAGAGCGGTCCCAGCAGTCGGCGGGTCGCTCCCCCAGCGAGGCCGCATTCTTTCTTTGAGCCCAAGAGGCTCCAACGCAAAGGGGGCATTCTTTGTTTTGAGAGCCCACGAGGCACAGGGGACATTTTGCTTATTAGGAGCCCCGAGGCTCCAGGGCCCCATTGTTGTTCTAGAGCCCTGAGAGAGGCTCAGGATGCCATTCTGCTTTTACGAGCCCAGAGATTCTTTTGAGTGCCACTTTGTTTGTTTAGAGCCACGAGGCTCTTGGGGGACACCAGTAAGTTGTTGCTAGAGCCCCGAGGCTCCCACACTGTGTTTGGCCCCATTGTTGCTCTTGAGCCCACGAGGCTCCAACGTTGGCCCCATCAGTGTTTTCAGCTGCCCGGGACTTAGTGGGCAGTTGCCACATTTAGGCTTGTTCTTGGCTGCCTGCGCAGCCTGCCCTGACATTTGGACTAAGGGCATATGAGCCCTTGCGAGGCCAGTTGGCCTGAGGGACAGTTCTGGTATTGTGCCTATGTGCACCTTGCGCTATTTGTGATTTACTTGCCAATGTGATTACTGCGCAATTGTTATTACCTACACCTCTGAATGTTTTTATACATCATGTGTTTTGCTTCCTTCCCTTTGCTATGTGTTATTTGCTTAGGTGATTGTTTTTTCTTCTATAGGTCCTGCTAATAAGGTCCTAGTTCCCTGCGTCATTTTCCTTAGGTGGTTAGGGTTGCGTAGGAGGTATTTACCCTTTACCAGTAATTCCTGGTTGTGTGCTACATGTACTATTTTGGTGCTACCGTCATTATATGTTCTATGTGCTTAGTGTTATACCTACAAAAATTATTATTCCTACAAAGAGCTAATTACAGCAAGTGCTAGTTCTAAAAGTGCCTACCCCTGACAGTGGTCCATGTGGCCCTGTCTTGTACATAATCCCTTGTAAATTTTGCCCGTGCCTCGTGGCACATTGTAAAGTGTGTGTTTTATCTAATGTGTTTTACTATAATACAAAGGCTATTTTTATATAACCTTGTGTGGTGTTTCCTTTGTGGTGGGCATTGGGTGTTGTTGCTGGGTGTCCGCGCAAACGCTTTACACATCGCCTCTGAGATTAACCTTGCTGCTCGTGTCACGTTACCTAGAGGGTGAGCGGGGTTATCTTGGTGTGTAACTCCCTTTCCCTGACCCTGGAAATGGGGGTCTCTGACTGACTTTGGCGCGAGCCTTGGCCAGCTGGGGACCCCGTTTCTAACACTGGTGGCAAGCGGTGAGGATTTGGACTTGCGTTTGCGCTGTACCACAGTGGCAACAGGCCACACTACAAAACTCTGCATTTTTAGATAACCACATTTTGGGGATTATTGTTTTTTTGGTGAAGTCCCAGTATTTCTTCTCCCCAAAGGTGTTATTTTGTAATTGTGTCCAGTACATTTGTTCCCCGCCCTGCTCCCAGAGTTGGTACCTCTGTCGCTTATGGTCAGGTTGAGAAATCAGGGGTGGTAGAAACTGCCTTACCGAGGGGGTGTGTGTGTGAATGAGTGGTGTGTACACTGGACAGAGGAGTGCGAATTCTCTGAGATAGGGAGCTTGCTGAATTTTTTAAAATTGTATGCTCCTGTTAAGCTCAGACCCCTAGGTTCCCTGTGTCAAACTCTTCTTGAGAACGTCCACCAAAATGGAACCTGCTTTTGATCTCTGTGGTATTTTTAGATACCGTAGGTTAGAGCTGGTCAGATTCTGTGAAGAGGGAGGCATGGAGGTGAGTGAGTCGGATACTCAGTCCCAGCTTAGGGACAGCCTGATCCAATGGCAAAAGGGTCAATGGGATCTTGAGCGCAGTGAGAGAGATAGGGCCCGGGCCACACGCCATGAGGGTGGGGAGTCTGTGGGGAGCCCTGAGGAATATGAAGAGGGTGAAGATGACAGTGAATGGGCACCAGCACTTAGTGAGGACCCCATAGATAGGGAGTCCCTTGCTGGGTCCAGTGTCAGTACCAGCGCCCCATCCCTTGTCCTGTCCCCAGAGGAGTGGGAAGATAGGAGGCAAGAAAGGGAGCATCAGCTAGCTATGGAAAAACTCCAGTTAGAGCATGCCCAGGCTATGGTGCAGCAGGGTGTTAAGAAGCAACAGCTTGAGACCGAGAGGGTCTTAGCGCAGGAGAGGATAGAGGAAGAGAAGAGGGCCCTCGCCAGAGAGAGATTAGCTCTAGAGGGTAGGTTATCCCCTGCGCACAGTTTTAATTTTCTGGATTCCCCAGGGAGGGTTGAGTCCAGTGGTGGCAGCTATTTAAATTTCAGTGTAGAAAGTCCCACTCCCAGTTCCCAAAGTATGGTACCTGTTTCCCCAGAAGAGGAGTTCAGGTTGAAGTTCAGGAACCTTAGGAAACCACCTCACCAGTCTTGGGAAGAGTTTGAGGAGGAATGTAATGCGACACTGATTGATTGGGTGCGAGTTCGCACGGAAGATGATTTTGACGTATTGCACGGCATGATTATCAAAGAGCAGTTGTTCAATGTTTGTTGTCCAGAGTTGCGCCAACACCTGTTGGAATATGGGTCTCCTAGTTCAGAGCAGCTTGCAGCGGAAGCAGACCGCTGGGAAAGTGCGAGAGGTTCTTTAGAGTCATTAGAGAGTGATTCCAACAATAGTGGGTCTGGTGTCCTCCAGCCCAGCGTGGTGGAGGAGGGTCAGTGTAGCCCAGCTAGGTCCCAGTATAGTGAGGAGGGTGTAGGGGCTTACTACTTGTCTCAGTGGAGAAGGAGTGAGTGTGTGACCGAGAGTCCCCAGACGCCCGAAGCCCTGCCTCAGAGCCTAGATGGTTTCTTTAGGGAACAACAGGTTGGGGACCTAGGCTTGCCTGTTAGTCCACTTGAGGGAGATCTCCTAGTGTGTAGAGGACCTGGAGCATCTGTAAGCGGAGCTTCATGGTTCTAGAGTCTGGCAGTACCGCTCCGGTAGGGAGGGTACAGGAAACCAGCAAAAGGAGTGATTGGGGAATAGTATGTGAGTCCCCAGAAGTCCTGGAGTGCCAGCCAATTATTCCACGGACGGTTTTAGACCAGAATTCGGGAGGCCAGGTTCAGGTTCAGCCTGACCTGAAGGGTGGGACGACTGTAATCAGTGTCCTGACCAGTTCTTCTTCCAGAGGTACCGCCCCGGTTGGGAGGGAGCAGGACTCTGGAAGGGAGTGCAGAGGGTGGGAGAGCCCACCTCTGACCCCGGTGCAACCTGAGGGGTTAAACCCTAGGTTGGGAGAATGGCGTTCTGAGGGTACCCCTTGCAGGAGGAGGAGAAACCCTAGAAGAAGAGGTAGGGGGAGGAGAGCCTTCCCTGAGACTCCTGGTCCGCCTGAGGTTGTAGACCCTAGGAGAACCAGTGGGAGTCTTGCCTTGTCTTGCAGACAGGAAGAGTGGAGAATGGCTACTATGTGCCAGGGGTTACTACCCCCGATTTTGTGAGTAGGCAGGAACCAGTGGCACCTGGGTGGCCTAGGGCCTGGTCCTGGCCGAGGACAGCTGGGGAGTACCAGTGGGGTAGCCCAGTTAGTCCCTACAGTAGTTTTAGAAGGACCACCAGGGGTTCACCGTGGCGTAGAACAGGAGGGTGTCCCTGCAGTTGCGGGCCCACGTCCGTGTTTTATCGCCCCAATCAGGGAAGCCCATCACGGTGGTGATTGGTCCACCCTGTGTTTTGACTGGAAAGGGGTTGTGTTGGACTTGGCCCTTCTGGCAGGTTCACCCCTAATTGTTTTGCTTTTAGTATGTGATCTGTGGTAGTGATTTTTGGTCTCTGCGCACTTTTTCCCTCTGTCCCAGAGTAAAGTGCGTGCGTGTAGTGAGACTGGCCTGCCCTCCCATAGGAATGCATGGGGAATGTGGGTGTCAATGTTAATTCCCGATTTGTGGGGAGTGCAGGCTCGAGTTTGGTATGTGCAAACTCGTAAGATTGAATGCTGCGAAATGATGCATGCGGTGTGCATGTGTCTAGTGGGGAAGTGCTACTTCTAGACATTGGTGTGTGTGTGCAGTAAGAGGGCTGGCGTGTGATTGACTGGAGCTTGATGGCGAGCCTGGCTCCAGGAGTCTGGATGGGTCTGCCCGGTGGTGAGTGGAGAGATTAGCATGAGTGATGTGAAGGAGGGGTGCACCTGGGTCCTGAATAGGGCTGGGCTTTCCCCACACAATGCTGGCTCCGCCCCCTGTGGTGCAACTGATGAGCCTAGCCTGCCTGGTGAATGGAAAGGGTGGCTGAGGAAAACAAAGTACTCCAAAACCAGCTGCGACTGGTTTCTCCCCCACCCTGCATCTACAAACAAAGGATTTAACTGTATAAAAAGGGGCTGTGTCCCCATGAATGTGTTCTCTTCCAGGATCCTGTCTGAGGGGGGCTGTTGCTGCTGCTGGACACCAGGAGGACCGCCACTTGGATTGCCTCCCTGCCTGGATGCCCAGTGCGCTGGCTCTGGGCCCAGCCTTGCCCCCCCTGCCTGCCTCCAGAACTTTGCTGGAGCTCTATTTTGCTTAGAGCGCCTGGGACCGCTTTATTTGCCTTTAGCGCTTGAGAGCGCTTTATTTTTTGTTTCTAGCGATTGGGAGCACTTTTGTTCACAGCCGGTGCCCACCCGGCATTTTCCCCGCATACTTGCCGAGTTTAAAGTCCCCTGGCAGGTGCCCACCCCGCCAGGGACTTTGCCGCTATTCTTGTAGCCCTCAAGAAAGTGCCCACCTCGCTTTTATTATTTATTTAATCGAGGGAGCCCACCCCTCTTCAGCCCCGCATCACCGCCGCAGCCCAGGAGTTTACGAAGAGTCCGCCGGGCCGCCGCGCTGCCTGTGACGACCCGGAAGTGATTGGCCGGCCGGCCAATGGTAGCGCGGCCTGGCCGGAAGTCCTGCCCCGCAGCCTCGGGGCGAGAAGAAGGCTTCAGCAGCTGTCCGGAGGCTAGCGAGGCTCCCCTGGGGAAGGAGCCCCGCCCGCGGCACCAGGAGAAGCAGAGCCACCGCCACACAGATAAGCCGGTGAGTGCATGGGCAGCTTAGAGAGGGGGGGGACATCGGGGCACATTGGTGGTGCCCGCCCCCCTCCAGTGTGAAGTGCCTGTTGAAGCTCAGGGGCATAGCTTCATTTTAGAGCCTGAGAGGCTTTTGGGGGGCAGTCATTTGTTTAGAGCCGAGCCAGGCTCAGAGTGCCCAGTACGGTCAGGGCGAGAGGGAGGCCATCGGGGCGCATTGCCGGTGCCCGGCCCCCTCCACCAGTAGGGACGATTTTCCTGAGGGAGGCTGGGAGGGTAGAGCGGTCCCAGCAGTCGGCGGGTCGCTCCCCCAGAGAGGCCGCATTCTTTCTTTGAGCCCAAGAGGCTCCAACGCAAAGGGGGAATTCTTTGTTTTGAGAGCCCACGAGGCTCAGGGGACATTTTGCTTATTAGGAGCCCCGAGGCTCCAGGGCCCCATTGTTGTTCTAGAGCCCTGAGATAGGTTCAGGATGCCATTCTGCTTTTACGAGCCCAGAGAGTCTTTTGAGTGCCACTTTGTTTGTTTAGAGCCACGAGGCTCTTGGGGGACACCAGTCAGTTGTTGCTAGAGCCCCGAGGCTCCCACACTGTGTTTGGCCCCATTGTTGCTCTTGAGCCCACGAGGCTCCAACGCTGGCCCCATCAGTGTTTTCTGCTGCCCAGCACTTAGTGGGCAGTTGCCACGTTTAGGCTTGTTCTTGGCGGCCTGCGCAGCCTGCCCTGACATTTGGACTAAGGGCATTTGAGCCCTTGCGAGGCCAGTTGGCCTGAGGGACAGTTCTGGTATTGTGCCTATGTGCACCTTGCGCTATTTGTGATTTACTTGCCAATGTGATTACTGCGCAATTGTTATTACCTACACCTCTGAATGTTTTTATGCATCATGTGTTTTGCTTCCTTCCCTTTGCTATGTGTTATTTGCTTAGGTGATTGTTTTTCCTTCTATAGGTCCTGCTAATAAGGTCCTAGTTCCCTGCGTCATTTTCCTAAGGTGGTTAGGGTTGTGTAGGGGGTATTTACCCTTTACCAGTAATTCCTAGTTGTGTGCTACATGTACTATTTTGGTGCTACAGTCATTATATGTTGTATGTGCTAAGTGGTATACCTACAAGAATTATTATTCCTACAAAGAGCTAATTACAACAAGTGCTAGTTCTAAAAGTGCCTACCCCTGACAGTGGTCCATGTGGCCCTGTCCTGTACATAATCCCTTGTAAATTCTGCCCGTGCCTGGTGGCACTTTGTAAAGTGTGTGTTTTATCTAATGTGTTTTACTATAATAAAAAGGCTATTTTTTATATAATCTTGTGTGGAGTTTCCTTTGTGGTGGGCCTTGGGTGTTGTTGCTGGGTGGCGCGCAAACGCTTTACACATCGCATCCGAGATTAGCCTTGCTGCTCGCGTCAAAGCAGCGAGCTGATGGGCACCACACAGTGAGTTCTGAACACGATGATAGCGTTCCAAGGAGTAACTGCGTTAGTGGGTGTGTGATCTATCCCCTAAGAGGGCCAATGACATAGGTAAACAGGCTGGTATATGCCAGTGTCAGACGCAGGGTGCTGCCACTCAGGCATAATACATTACTGGACACATCTGCCAGTCGCACCTCACCTCCCAACTCTGCTCCAACTGTAGTGGCCGCAAATCATACCCAGCAATTAGTGTGGGTTCCCCATACTCTCCAGGGGCCCAAAGAGTGCAGTTCTGTATGTCGTGCAGCGACCCCTTTGGGCAGCACAGTCACTCCAGAACGGTGGCACTTCTGCCTTCACCACTTGTAGATCTGTGGGGACAGCTCCATTTTGGACCTTGCAGGTTTTTCTTCCACTCCCTTAATTCTAGTAGCGGTTTGCGGGATTCAGCGCCATTTTGGGTTGTGCAGGTTTCACTTTAACTCCCTTTTTATTCTTTGATTGTGGCTCAAAGGGCCCCAGGCAGTCTGTACGCTGGCTCGTGCTCAGAATCCCTTGGTACAGTCTCATCACAGTCGCATATGCTTCGCACCCGTTTTAGGGGCTTTGCCAGCTCGAGTAGGGAGTGTCAGCAGTCTTTATTGGATCGCTGCCGCCACTCTCTTCCCTCATGCAGTCGCTCATTAATGCATATTGTTGGACTTGGGCCTTCTGGCAGGGTCACCCCTGAACTTTTTGCCTTGAATTATAGTGATGCCTGGTCTTTGCGCACTTTGACACTGTGGCGCAGTGTAAAGTGCGTGCTCTCCCTGAGTGCGTGTGTGAGATTGGCCTGCCCTCCCATAGGAATGCATGGGGAATGTCTGTGTCCCTGGTAGTTCCTGATGCGTGAGGTGTGCATGGTCAAGTTTGGTATGTGTGAACTCGGGGGAGTGAATGCTGCGAGATGGTGTATGCAGCATGTATGTGTCTAGAGGGGAAGGGCCACTTCTGGACATTGAGATATGTGTGCAGTGAGGGTGCTGGGGCGTGATTGGCTGGAGCTGGCTGGCATGCCAGGCCAGGCTCCAGGAAGTCTGGATGGGTCTGCCCGGTGGTGAGTGTGAGATTAGCATGAGTGATGTGTGGGAGGAGTGTACCTATGTCCTGGATGGGCTGGGTTTTCCCCACACAATGCTGGCTCCGCCCCCCTGTGGTGTGACTGATGACCCAAGCCCTGCCAGTGAATAGAATGGGTGGTTGGGCCATCAAGAGTGCTCCAGAACCAGCTGCAACTGGTTCTGCCCCCACCCTGCACCTACAGACAAAGGGTTGCTCTGTATAAAAAGAGGCTGTGACCTCTTGAAAAAGGTTCTTGTTTGCTGCTTGAATCTGCCAGGGGCGTGCTGCTGCTTGGGCCCAGGGGGAAGGCTTGCCTCCCCTGGGCCCTGCCCAGCCCCTGGCTTACTGATGGACCCTGAAGGACTTGCTACTGCTGCTTTTTGAGACCCTAGCGCCTGGGAGCGCTTTATTTGAGCTTGGCAGCGTGGAGCTGCTCTCTGTCCTGCTCGTGCTCCTCGCAGGTGCTACCCTGCCCTATGCCCGTATTTTCATTGGATTTATTCACGGGTGCCACCCCGTTTATTTTTCAATGCCCCAAGTGCGCAGGAGCCTACTCTGCGACTTTGTCCGCCTTCGAGGGTGCCCACCCCCCATTTTCCGATCCAAGATTCACCGCCGCGGCCCGAGCGCCGCAAAACAGGAAGCCAGGCACTACGGTGCCTGACGCGGGGCGGGACTTCCGGTTTGCCGGAGGAAGTCCCGCCCGCCGCCGCACCGCGATTGGCTGCCTGCGGAGCCCCGGAGGAAGAAGCCGAGTGATGGCCGCCCGGGGCTCCCGTGAGCTGGGGAGAGCCCCGGGCCTGCCAGGAAGCAGCCGCCGGACCGGAAGAAGAGTAATCCGGCTGTAAGTACCGCGGCCCCCCCCCCCGTGCTACGAGGGAGAGCCCCGCAGAAGAGGCAGCCCCGCCTCCGCCTTGCAGAGGAGCCGGGAGAGCAGAGCGAAGTCCCCGAAGTACACGCCCGGTGAGTAACGCGGGCTGGGGGAAGCTCTGGTGACGCTGAGAGGCCCAGGGGGCCTCACCTGCTTCTGAGTCCCTCGAACGGGACTCCCACGTTTAGGGCAATTGTTGTTTCTAGCCTCCCGAGAGAGGCTCCGGGCATTTCTTGGTTCCAGAGTCCCCCGAGGAGGGACTCCAACGCACCGGGCAGTTGCTTCTCTTGAGTCCCCAGAGGGGGGACTCCACAAAAGGCTCTGGGGGCATTTGGTAATTAGGAGCCCCGAGGCTCCGGGCACTTCTTCAGTTTCCGAGCCCAACGAGGCTCCAAGCACACAGTTGTTCTCAAGCCCGGAGAGGCTTAGGGTGCCATTTTATTCTACGAGCCTAGAGAGGCTCTTGAGTGTATTCCTGTTCTCGAGCCAGAGAGGCTCCATCATTTGCATAATTGTGCAGAGCCTGGGAGGCTCCCACATCGTTTTTTGGTGCTATTGTTTCTTTTCTAGGGACATGCACTGTGGACTTTAGGAGTGAGGCGCACTCCTTCATCCCTGGCCTTTCCCCAGCTGCGCAGCATTTAGTGCCAGCTGCCGCGTTTAGGCCCCCTGTTCTGTCCCTCAGCTGCCCAGCACTTTGTGGGCAGCTGCTACGTTTAGGTCTTGGCGCAGTGGCGCAACCTGGACTTTGTGAGTTCTACGCTAAAGGTTTAGATGCTGTTGTGATCTATGTCCTATTGCTTTTGGGTGTTAGGAAATGTACAATGTGTAGTATGTTTTGCTCACCCTGTGTTCTGCACCTCTGAATGTGTTGTTGATACATTATGTGCCCTGTTCCTTACACCGCTGAACGTGTGTTGATGCGTCATGTGTTCCTTACACCGCTGAATGTAGGTTCTGCATCATGTGTTTTGTCCCCAGGTCTATGCCCCTACTTGTATTGTGATACTGAGGTGGTTGTTCTTGCTAGTGCAGGTGGTGCTAGTAAGGTCCTGGTTCCCTGCGTGACCTGTTCCTAGGGTGGTTAGGATTGCGTAGGGGGGACTTACCAGTTACCAGTGGGTACTGGTTTTGTGCTTTATGTCCTATTTTGTGTTACAGTGATCTTCTGTTATAAGTGATCCCAAGGGCTTGATACTAAGCTTGCCCCCTGACCAGAGTCCCAGGGCCAGTGGACTCTATGGTGCCTTCCCTGCCAAATTGATGGGACTTGTCTGATCTCCCTGGGCCCCTGGGGCCTCGCTGAAGTGTGCCTCGCTCGTTCCCCTCGGCAGCTCGTGCCGGCAGCCCGTCCAAGCCTCGAGCAGCGCCGCTCTCCCCTGAGCCGCGCCGCTTCGCTGGGTCGCCCGCATCCTGCCTCCCCCTCCTCTTCTGAGCCGCACACATTGGTCGCCCCAGAGAAACGCTTGTACCGTGCCGGCAGCCCGTCCAAGCCTCGAGCAGCGCCGCTCTCCCCTGAGCCGCGCCGCTTCGCTGGGTCGCCCGCTCAAGCTTACTAAGGAGGTCACTCGCATTATCCCGTGCAACCAGGACGGAAGGTACTGTCTGATAGGCTATGTTCTAAGTTCTAGGCCTACAAGTATTGTATTGTTACTTCTAAAAGTGCTGATTCCTGACAGTGGTCCAGGTGGCCCTGTCTTGTAAATAATCCCTTGTAAATTCTGCCCGTGCCTCGGGCACATTGTAAAGTGTGTTTTATCTAATGTGTTTTGGTGTAATACAAAGGCTATTTTTATATAACCTTGTGTGGAGTTTCCTTTGTGGTGGGCCTTTGGTTGTTGTTGCTGGGGTGCGTGCGCAAATACTTAACTTACATCGCCTCCAAGTTTAGCCTTGCTGCTCGCGCCACGTTACCTAGAGGGTGAGTAGGGGTTATCTTGGCGTGTAACTCCCTTGCCCTGACTTGGGTGTGGTGGTCTCTGACTGACTTTGGCGAAAGCCCTGGCCAGCCAGGGATCCCATTTCCAACATTGGCGGCAAGCGGTGGGATAAGGATTTGTGTTTGCGTTGTACCTTAGTAGCAGCTGGCTGCACCACAAAACTCTACATTTTAGATAAAAACATTTTGGGGATTATTGTATGGAGTTTGCTAAAAATGTCATTTCTGTGGAAATGTGTTTCTTGTGCACTTTGAGTTAGGTGTCCCTAGCTCGGGAGGGTAGATCATCCCCCTAAGTGCAGTGTGTTTTCTGGATTCACCAGAAGGGTGGGATCCAGTGGTGGCAGCATAAGTGTGTCCAGTGCATGTGTCCCCCGTCCCTGCCCTGGAGTAATGGTACCTGTGTCAAGTGTGGTCAGGTTGAGAAGTCAGGGGTGGTAGAAACTGCCTTACCAGTCTGGGGAGGGGTGTGTGTGGATGAATGGTGTGTGGCACTGGACGTGTGTGTGAGTTCTCTGGATGGGGAGCTTGCTGAATGCTTGTGTACTCTTGTTTTGCTCAGATACCTAAGTTCCGTGTGTTAAACCTTTCCCAAGAACGTCTGCAGATAGTGGAGCCTGCTTTTTGATTTCTGTGGTCTGTTGAGAGACAGAATTTTGGAGTTGGTAATGTTCTGGGAGGAGAGAGGCATAGGGGATGGAGTGATTCCAAAAGGAGTGTCTGAGGTGTCTTCCAGCCCTGCGTGGTGGAAGAGGTTCAGTGTAGCCCAGCTAGGTCTCGGTGTAGGGGCTCACGTCCTGTCTCAAGAGGAGAAGGAGTGGGTGGGACTGCATGTCTCCAGGTGCCCGAAACCCAGTGTCAGGGCCTGGATTGTTTCTGAAGGGAACATCAGGTCGGGGGCCTAGGCTGTACCAATAGGTCATTTGAGGAGGATCTTCCAGAGTGTCTGGAGAACGTGGAACCTCTGTAACCAGGGTTCCAGTAGTTCTGGTGTCTGGCAGTACCGCTCCAGTTGGGAGGGTGCATAAGTCCAGATGGAGGGGTGCGAGGAGGATAGGTTCCCCAGTGGAAGAGCCAGTGGGTCAGGGGCCAGCCAGAAGGGTTGTGTCGCCAGTGAGTGACCATGGTGATGCCACTTCTGTCCTGAGTGTCAGGCAGACTTGTACACGACACATTAGTTGTGTCACCCTCAAGGAAGTCCTGGTGCGCCAGGCATCTGACCAAAGAGGTACGTCCCTTGGTTGGGGAGCCAGTAGCCGGTGTTTCCGGATCTGGACGTAAGGGCAACTGTATGTAGTGTCCTGAAGTTACAAGAGGGAACTCCTGCCTGAAGAGAAGGAACCAGGTAAGCTGTATGGGGTATTGACCTGCAGTGGTTGCCTTGCTGCTGAAGGAGGAGAGAAAGTCTTAGATTTTTGTTTCCAACTTGTAGAAGTCCTGGTGCGCCAGGCATCTAACCAAAGGGTAGCGTCCCTAGGTTGGGAAGCCAGGGTCAGGTGTTGCCTGTCCTGGACGGCAGGGCGACTGTAGCCAGTGTCCTGGCCGGTTTGTCTTCCAGGGGTACCCCTGTGAACACAGGTGGGGCTCATCTTAAGTGAAGAGACCCTGTGTTTCCCAGAAGGGGTGGTACAGGCCTAGCAGGGATCTTTAGGGTCCTTGGCTGAGTGTTGTGGTACTACCCTGAGAGCAGGTGGGGCCTACCTTAAGTGGAGGGACCCTGTTCTACAGTGGGAGGGTGCAGAACTCTGGAAGGGGGTCAGAGGGAGTCTGACCCCGGTGCATCCGGTGAATTTGGATCCCAGGTGGGAGATTTGTGTTCTGGAGGGTGCTTCAGAAGTAGAGGTAGGGTGGGGCATTCTTGCCCGTGACCTCTGGTCAACCTGAGGGTGCGGACCCTAGGTTGAAGGATCAGTGGTAGTTTGGAACTACGCTGAGAAAGGGAGTGGAGAATGGCTATTGTAGGCCAGGGGTTACTACCCCCCACTCTGTGTATTGGCAAGGACCAGTGGTATCTAGGTGGCCTAGGGCCTGTAGTGTAGCTCCTATTTTCCCAATAGGCTCTGCGCATTGGAATAGTACCTACAGCAGTAAAGGCCTAGACCAGACGTTAACTAGGTCTACTACTGTCGATACTAGACTTAATTTTTGGGTTTGCCAGCTAAGCTCAGAGTTTGCTAGAAACTTTCTCGAATGTTCAAGGAAGGAATTAACTCCCCTGATTAGACAAGAAGGGATTTAGTTTCTGACAACCATAGAACATGACAACTTTGCTCTCCCCTAATCAAGAGTCAATCTCATGAGTCGTGTGAGCACAAGGCAATTATTTTACTCAGTCAGTACGTGCATTCTTAGTCTCATCAGAATGTAGAGAAAAGGAAGAGACGGGCGTGTTCAATAAAAGATGTTATTTATTGATCAGTCTCTTTTCTCGTACAAGAGAAATGGATCGATATTATTGCAATACTTATAGTTAAGTAAAGTGCATACATTAGAAGCAATAGTATAAAATAATACTGTAAAAACATTGATATGGTTTCTGAGCCATATGATGTTTAAAATGATTAAAATATATTTACATACACATATACATTTGACTAAACGTACTCAACTGGTGTTTCTTAATACGCCTACCCCGTGTACCTGACCTAAGTCTAATGCGTGGGCGGGAATAGAAAGTTACAGTTTAAGTTAAGTTTGTTTTTGCCAAGTGAATAACTAAAGAATTCTCTAGGAGGGGTTATTCAGTTCTGTACCTGGAATTTAGGATGAATGAGGAATGGTATCTCTTTCTCTGCTCTCGATATTCCAGGCTGCCTGCGAGGGCTGCCCAGAAGCGCCGGTGCTGGGTCTCTCGGCTTGAGATAGCAGCGCGTCTCTCAGCGCGTCAGGAAGGCGGGGCTGCTGCCTGCGGGGTCTGCTTCTGCTCTCGGCTTCGGCAAGTATGGCTGCTCCGTCTTGTCACCACGCGTGTCTTTGCATAGGGCAAGGTCGGCAATATTTATACCTTAAAGGTGCCGAGATTGACGTAAGGATGGACATAGGTACGTCAATAAAGATGTCATACGACTTGCTCGTTAGCACATTCTTTTGCAAAAGTTCTCTGTGAAATCAAAACAATGGCCGCACGGATTTTCCAGGTTGTCATAGGTTTGATTTGTTATGAGAACGTCGTATGCCTTATCAGGGGCTGGAGGAATGTCGCTTGTCTAATTAGATCTCAAGCGTTATGACCTAATCAGATAACACGTTCCTGTGCCGTAGTGTGACTGCGTCAGATAACGGTATCTGCATCATGGGGGATTTCTTGCCTCATGGGCTGACTGTTAGTTAACTAGCTAGGTAGTTTAACCAGAATAGGGTCAGGAATAGGGGGATCGATTCAGGACCTATAGAAATACACGACACCCACTCCACGCTAACTATGGACATATCTACTAATCTATGCATAGTATAACATAGTACAACATACTATAGAGTATAGTGTATACCTTACCACCCCAAAATACATAAATGCATTTCGAAATTTTCAAATATACTGAAAAATTGCAGTCATATATATTGTATGCACTTAAGCTATGAATTAAATGCAAAAGTAAACACGCATTGTAATGCATTATTGCTTTTTGGTATATGAGAAATACACATGAAATGGCTCTTAATATAGCTATACAGAAAGGAAGGTCGAGACCATTTCATCACATGATAAAATATTTGTGAACATACCAGCGGGCAGCTAAAGTCTATATAAAGTATCTAAAATAGAAATCTTAGTTCTCTAGGAATAGTTTCTTACTTTAAGCAGAAGATCAGTGTCCCGGGGAAAAAATATATAGAAAAATATTTTAAGGGCTTGCTGAAAAAAGTTGCTGTCCGTGAACTGGATTGTAATTGTTCATGTGACTTTATTTTTAAAAGTTGAAGGCCGAATTCAGGGAACGCCGTGTGCGAGTTTACTCAAAAGTCTCTATTTCTGTTCCGGAGAGAACATCATATCATTCAGGCTTTCGAAAAAACTGTCAACAGCTTCATGGGAAAGTTCCACTAAGTCGGAAATAGGGGTAACCATGCATTCGTGCGCATGATTGTCTGCATTGACATTCTGATTTGCCTTGCTGACAGAAGGTCGTACCTGTTCGATGTTGCTTTCATCTTGAACTTCACTACTCTTCAATCGCAGTGGTGAAGATTCCAGGAATGCCGTCATCAGAATTGGCAGCCTTTGAGGGCAGCACAAAGCGTGAACCTTGGTAGGAACCAACAGTGTATCTGCATCCACCGGCGCATCCGATTGTAGCGTCAGACAGGTGTCTAACACGCATTCTTCTCCGCATAGCAGACACCTTAGTACAGGTAAAACACACCTTTGCCACATTGGTCGAAATGATAGAAACCAAGTCATGTTTAGGTCTCTAAGCCGGGAGAGTCCCAGGATTTTTGATATCCGGTCCCGGTATCCAATGGCTAGGATCGTATCTTCCATTGTCGCGAGAGTTTGATCTGTGACATGGGTTGCCATAACGAAAAATAAGGACTAGGAATAGGATTCCTGCAATTAGTCCCAGGATCAGGGGAAGTCCGCCAAAAATCGAATGGACGAAATCTGGAAAAATACCCAGTATGGCTTTGAATGGTGTTAATGCCATCGAAAATACTGTCTTAAATACCTTTGAGACCCCAGTGTTATCAGAAATATTTAAGATTTCGCTCAGGATTTCCGCGAAATGTACGGGGGAATTAGTTGATAATAATGTATGTATCTCTGCAGTCGTCCTTGCGACTTGTAGATCATACGTTTCTTTAGATGACGTGAGCCTTGTAGGCGTCTGAAGAAGCACTGTTTTCATTCTGCTTAAAGTGTCTATTCGAATAGAAGTAATTTTCAAACCGGGCCATGCCCTTGCCTCCCTGTCTGGTAAGGAGCTGGGGAACAAAGAACGTCCACAGCACTTGACCTTCGCCGTCGTGTTGACGAGATAAGGAGTCCCGGGCATAAGACTACAACATCTGCGGTCTACAATAAGAATGTAACTCCCATTATAGAGTCTTTGAAAGAATGGTTCTATTTCAGTTGCAGGTGCGCCTTGCTGGTGACATGAAAGGTTGTATGAATTCCCTTCACAGGCTCCGTGCAAACTAATACCGTTACACAGAAGCGTGCCGCTTAGTGACATAGCACAATTGTTGCCACTAAGAAACACTTTCTGTCCTTTGTTACTGACACATGCATGTGAATAGGGCAGGTTCCAAGTTGTTTTAAGGTACCCCTTTCCCAATTTCTCGTACATGCCAGCCTGTATATATTTTTGGCAGTATTGAAACCTGAAGGTTGAGATTGGAATATTTATGATTCCGTGGATTATCCATTCACTGACAGGTCGTTCTGACATTGTCATTGGTAATCTTTCTAGTTTTTCAATGCTCAAGATTGTATAATCAGCACCCTTCTGCGCCATACCGATTTGTCTATCAGTAAGGTTAAAGATTTGGAATAGTGACGTTGTGTTGATTAAACGCCAAGGCACATAGCCTGAACGCAGATTTTGTAACGTCCAGCCAAGCTGTACAATAGAGCGCAATTGTGACTGACCATGTTGTAATAACAGTAAGTCTTGCGATAATATATCGATTGCTGAAGACACAATGCTGTCCAATGAAAATATTCTGGAGGACAGAGTCATTAACCCATTGTCCACTACAGAAAGTGATTTTTCCAAATTAATACGATCAATTTCACGTATTCTCTCTGCTGTTTCAATTTGAGTAACCTTCCAGGCCTCATTGTATGCTGCATATACAGAGGCTGCTATGAAACGCTTTTGACGCTGTTTGCGTGGTCCCAGTATGAAATCACGCAAGTCAGCACCATCAGTAAGTAAAGTTAGGTGTTGCTTAATTTCAGGCAGTGTGGAAGTTTGTAGCCATTGAAGGCATAATTTGCCCACACTGTAGGTTGTTATTATCCCTGGGTGATGTCTTTGAGGATATCTAGGGTCTGGCCTGGTCATTTTGAAACCCTGTGTTTTATTCAGGAATCTATCTTGACAGTTATTTGTATCTGTGGGCCAGATCAACCATTGTTTCCAATCAGGATGTGTTCTGTTTTGGTTAAGTATATGGCTTATGTCTATTTCTTCATCTGTATCAGAGTTATTGCTAAACATTGTTGGCTTTGGAATAGACAGGTTATTTAAATCTTTGATTTTGGCTAAGCCAAGACAGGTGGTTTGTTGAACAGTGTCATTTAAAAATATCATTTGTTCTGGGATCATGCAGGCTCTAAACAAAGCTTCTATACCCTGTACTTGCCATTCTTTTGTACCCCAAACACTTTTCAAATCAACATTTTTGTCCCAATAATCAAATCCAAATGTATTCATTTTTTCAAAGAATGAATCTGAATATATCAATTTTGTGTTGGTTATCATGGTTTTCATCCCTGTCTTGTTTGACAATTTGTAATAAAATGTTTCAGCATTAGTTATGTTAAAACCTGAAAAATATGAATATTTGTCATAAACGGTTCTAGAGCTCCCTTTTGGAGGTGTAGCACAATGTTCCCATTGATTATAATTTAAAACATTTCTAGGTTGTGCAGATTTATGCAAGAAATGGTTACCATAATGGTTATAGCAATACATACTATCATAATTTGTAGAACCTTGCAAATAATCATGTTTTGTAAATTTAGCAGACATTACTAAGTCAGACATCATATTGTTTATACTTTCAAAGTCCCAATCATCAGCAAATGATTTTGGTTTTGCAAAGTCACTCAAGGAGATCTTGATTTGGTGTGGATATTTCAGGATCTCGACCGGACCATAAATTTCATAGTCAGTGTTGTCCCAGGCTACCCCACCAGGTATTGGAATTGCTGTGAAGTTGGCTGAAGAAAGTTCTGAAGAAAGTTCTCGTTTCTCGACGTGTGAAGATGTGTGTGGTTTGAGGACCAAGTTGATGTTCTGACTTGCTGTGTCCATTTTAGCATATTTTCCCTCAATGAAGCGTCCCAAAGTAAATACCATGATGAGCCAAAGTATGAGGATAAATGCACCAAAACCCACCCAAAATTCAATCCATGGAGTAACCAGATATGTTTCTTTCAGTTGTTTCAAAAGTTCCTTAGCTTTGTCTTTAAACGATTTTGATGATGGCTGTGTCTTTTGTTCGCTGAAACCTTCAGAGGAATCATCGAAGTTGATGAAGTAACCAGATGCAGTTCTGTCAATTGTTCCAATTGGTTCAGGATTTTTGTTTCTTGCATTTTCACTTGGAACTTCATTGTAGATTGGTGTGTCTCTGCTAAATGTCTTTATTTGGGTTTTCAGAGGTCTGAGTTCTATTGCATTGTTGCATAGTCCTTGTTGTTCTTCTTTAGGCGTTTCAAATGTGATGAGCCTCTTTGTTAGGACCTCTGTACTGGTAGCAAACCTTGGTGTTCTGCTACTTATTGGGAGTCCACTTGGCCCGCTGTTTGTTATCGGCCACATGTTGTGGTTTTACCAGGTCGATGGATACAACTCGGTTCTCCTTTTTTCCAGCAAGTGGCGGTAGTACAACTGATCTTGTCCCGTTGACAGACAAGACAGGAACTGCTTTTCTGTAAGAAGGCCCAAATTCCTTCTTTACCGCGATCTTCTCCCTGACTAGATCCCCGACTTTTGGAATCCAGACAGGTCTTGCTGGGACAGGTGGTGATTCTTCAGTGGTTGTTGGCTGTTGTTTCAACTGTATGTTGCTCAGGTCTTTTCTTGTTTTGTTTAAGTCCTGCAAAATAGCCAAACGGTCTTTGACATCAAAGGTTTTTTCTATTACCACTGAAGTCTGACTATCAAGGTCAGAGATCAACATCCTAGTTCCGAATAATAATTCGTACGGACTGAATCCCTTCAGAGAATTTCTTGGCAAGTTATTTAGACTACGTTGGACACTTATTAGATGTTTGACCCACCCAGCTCCCGAACCTAATGTCCTTTCCATTATAGATTGCTTTCTGCCTTGGTTTTTTCTTTACACCATCCCATACCCTCAGGAAGGAAGTGAGAAGATTCCCGCTGGGCTGTGCTCATTTGGCCATTCTTTCCCCCCCCAGGCTGGATTGCCTGAGTGAAAAAAATGGTCGAACGTAGCATGCTCTTAGCGTATATGCCATTTAGACTCGCAAATCTTGTATAACAGTCCGGACGTCAGCCGAGTGCTGTGGATCTACATTATAAGTGGAACTAGCCTGTGTATGTTAATCGCAAGCCATTCTTTTTGTTGGTAATATTATCTGCCTTGATACGACGAGGTATTAAACTGCTTCTCTCCCCACTGCGATCTCTGTTGCAGTTTGGGCAGTTTTTTACAAACATGGTGTAGTGCAGGCTCATGCCTGGCCACCAGTACCGTGATTGTAATTCTTCCAGAGAATCTTTTAATTTAAGGTGTCTGAGACCCTCGCCCATGTGTGCGTCTGCGATTAACAAGTGTCTCCTGTCCATGTTTGGAATCACTCTATCCCCCACTCCAGGGATTCGAGCAAAAGGGACGGAGTTTGCATCGATTATGTATGTATAATTGAGTGGATAGTTGATCGGTAACGCTGAGCAGTCGCCTTTTAATGACGTTTTCACCGCCAGCAATGTTTCACCGTCAATGTATTTTAATGTACGCTTTTTTCGATCTACGGGAGCCGGTTTACTGGCTGCCGCTGCGGCTGTTTCAGCCAATGAATTCCCTACAACGTGAACGCCATCACGTTGATGACTCAGTGAGTGTGTCACGTGAGTCTTTGGTAGTTCTTTTTTCAAAAGAGCTACTTGTTCCCAGAGCAGTCTCTGTTTTATTGGTGCATCTGTGTCATCTCTGTAACCGTTCTGAATCCATGTCTGCAAATCTTTGTTATATGCTTTGACGCAGAAATATGAATCTGACACTATAAGTGTCGGGAATTCGCGATCCGCATTATTTAGCGCCATTTTCAAAGCTATTATTTCAGTTTGTAGTTCTGAATTAGTTTCTACTGAGTGTGATTTTGTTAATAGAGGTCTTAGTTTACCTCCGCGCCACACTTCTTTTGTGATCTCACATGTGGGATTGTATGCATGTTCTCCCCAAACGGAGGGTTGAGCATGTCCGTCTGTATAGATTACACAGGCGTAATGTCGTAGAGGCAGAATGTCGATTGGCAGAGGATACGTCTTTTCATATTTTAGATTTTTTAATTCTTCTAGTTCTGGATCAAAGTAGTAGTATACTTTGTCCGTTGTGATTGAATTCACCCATTGTATCCATTCTGGATCCAATGTTGTTGATGGTAAATTACACGGTGTTGTTAATGCCTCAAAGGCTGATTCAGCTGTTCTGACTGTGATATGTCTACGGTCAGCTATGTCTTTTTCTCTAGCTATTGCGGTTTGAACTGCTTGAACAATTTTTCCTTTGTTGCTGAATCTCTGTTCAGCTTTTGTGTACAAGTGTGATTTGAATGCAATTGGTACCTTTTCTCCCTCATTAGAGGACAGGTATGTGAATCCGCATCTCCCTGGGATGACTCGGATCACAAGGTTGCGTGTATTATCACGGGTTTCTAATTTTGTCTTAATTAGCATGTCTGTTTGTAAGGATCTCAAAATTTCTGTGTGTGTTTGAGTCCAACTGGATCTTTTAAAGTCTGGTTTAATTAGATCGTAAAGGGGTTTTACCCTTTCTGCGTAATTTGCAATGTATGTTCTTCCGAAATTTAGGAAGCCTAAAATTGACTGTAGGTTTTTTAGTGTTTTAGGAGCTTGGATAACGGCACATTTCTCTAGGAAATTGTCTGCCAGGCTTTTACCTTCACTTGATAGCTCATATCCTAAGAATAGGACCGTCAGATGGGCAATTCTGGACTTTTTGAAGTTGAATTTGTAACCCTCTGCAGCGAAACCAAGTATTATGGTGTTCACTCTTTTCAAGTGAGTCTCCAAGTCATCATCTGTTAAGTAAATGTCATCGACATAAGATAATGCTTCATCATCATATAGTTGTAGTAATTCTGTTACTCTCGCTGAGAATACCCCCGGGCTGTTCTTGTACCCCTGGGCTAACCGACAGAATTGTTTTTGAGTGCCATTTACTGAGAAAGCTGTTAAATATCTGCTCTCTGGTGCTATGTTTTGACAAAAGAATCCATTGGAGATGTCCAAGGTTGTTTTGTATTTTTTGCGCACTATGTTATTCATTAGTGCAGCACTGTGTGAGTTTTGCACTGCAAAGGTTTTGCAACATGTGTTAAGGTGTCGGTAATCCAAAACTAGACGGTACGAATTGTCTGGTTTGGAGACCGGAAACAAAGGATTGTTCATTTGTGAGGTGCAAGTTTCAATCACCCCCTGGTATTCTAGCTGATCTAGTATTTCATTTACTTGTTTTTTAGCTTCTTGCTTAATTGGGTACTGCCTTTGTGCAGTTGGTTGTGATTTTAACTGGATTTTGTGAGGAGGAGAATCCTCATCCCATCCTACATGATTTTTATATAAAGCAGGTGCTAAGGCCACTGCCCACTTTCTAGCAAGTGTATATTTTTTATGAATCGGCATTTGATTCGAGAAGGCAGGCATAATTACTTCTTCGCCATGAGGGCACTCCCTGACAAACTCTGGTGGCCAGTCTTTTTCAGCTAGAAGGATGTCATAACCCTTGGAGAGGTTATCCCAAAATAGTCCCCTTATTTTCCTAGTCTTATCTCCCTCTATACGTAATGTTATCTCGTATATTTTGTGGGGCTTGCTAACTCTGGTATCTGCAGTTTCCACTTGAAGGTATTCATTCGTGTCCACTGTCTCCAGATGATTCATAAGGACTTTGCGAGCTATGCTCACCTCTGCTGCGCTGTCTAGCATTGTCTGAGCCCACTCTCCGTTTTTCAGTTGTGTCCTCAGTATTCTCGGCATTGTTAACTACCTTGATACTGGCTACCTTCTTTTTTGGAAATTGTGATTTCTTTTTCAGTTGAGCAGGTTGCTTGTCTTTGGACTTGGTGTGCTCTTCTGATCGTCCTCTTCTTTCCGATTTCTGCGAGGAATTCTGAAAAGATTGAGAGGGACGTGTATCAATGTCTTGATATCTATCAGGTTTTTTAATATTATCCCTATTTCTAAGGTTATATCTATTCCCAGAGGGTTCACTCTGGGGTGACCTTTGTCTCGGGTTTGGAGATTTCTCTCTTCGCCTAGGAGACCTTCCTCTGGACTGGAATTTCTTTTCTTTAGGATTGGATTGTTTGTTCCCATCCCAGTTCTTTTTTGGTGAATTATTATTATTATTAAAAAACATTTTTTCTGGACTTGTAGTCAGTTGCGGTTTTACTGGTATTCCACCTAGACTATCTCTGCCTAGTTCTTCATAGGATTTTTCTATGATTCTGGCAATTTCAGCTGGTTGGTCTGCTATATCTGTCTCTTTTAACCTCTGGCGGATCGCCACGTTTGCTGCTTCACCTTTTATGTTGGCTAATAATATAGCCGAGACCTGCTTGAAGTCTTTCAGTAATTTCATACCAAGAGTTAAAGCAGGTTCTGGACCGTATTCATCTTGAATTTGTTTTAGCACATCTGGTATCATCGAAATGGATGGAACACCGTGCGTTTTTGTATAGATGGAAGCAAAGACTGTACCCCAAGTGTCACAGTCCTCAATGTGTGGTGCGATTCCCATTGGGAGACATATAGTCAGAATCCTGTGTTTTTCTAATGGGGTGGTGTCAAGAAACACCGCCTCTATTTGGGTAATTTTCTGTGCCAACCAGAATGGTATTTGTTCCCGTTTAGCTGGAACTTTACCTAGGCAGGATTGGATGTTCTGTGGTGTAATTTTATTTGTGTTCCCCTGGTGAGGGGTCAGCTGTGGTAGTTTAATCGCTGGCTGAATTGTTGAAGTCCGCATTACATACTGAACTAATTGTCTATGAATTTTTAGTAGTTGTTTTAGCTGTATTAACAGCTCTGCTGCAGGCATTCTTTCGATGTCTGGATGTGGTGTGTATCCGGCTAGGACCGGCCACGTTGCTCCTGGTCTTCCTAAAGGACCGAGCCTTGTAATGTGATTGTTATGTTTTAGGGCGCCATCAAATAAGAGCAAATGCTCTTGGAATTTGAGTGGTACTTCCACCTCCTCGAAAGGAGTGTACGTTTCAGGAGGTTCCTCTACTTTGTAATAGTGGAAGTACTTTGTTACAGCATTTGCTGCTGGAAAATGTATCCATGTATAGTATACCTCTGTCTGCCGATATTCGTGTGCCTCAATTACGAATATGACTGTGCCACCTCTAGGTGTCAGTCCATTTTCTATAAGTTTTAAGGTTATAGATCTCCTTTTGGCGACCTGGATGAGTATTATATCCGGGTCTGCTGTTTGCATGGTAGCATCAGCATCTGCTATTTCAGTAGCTAATCTAATTGCCTCTCTTTCATCATCACTCTCTGCCATTTTACAGACAGGATGGTATTATGTTTGTTTGCAGATCAGGTTTCTTATGGAAACAGAGATTAGATGCACAATATTCTGGAACTGTTTTATCCTTCAACGTTGACTAGACCAAGAACCATACATAGGAGTTCCCTCCTGCGAGGTTTTGGAGGATATAATAACCTTTCACCCACTCCAGACGTCTTTGGAGTATTTGGGAAAAGGGGTCTGAGTGAGAAAGCACGACTGAGTTACTCTAAATGTCTTACGTTAGTTTTATCGCCCTTTCCAAACGCGTTAGGCGCCATGTAGTGTAGCTCCTATTTTCCCAATAGGCTCTGCGCATTGGAATAGTACCTACAGCAGTAAAGGCCTAGACCAGACGTTAACTAGGTCTACTACTGTCGATACTAGACTTAATTTTTGGGTTTGCCAGCTAAGCTCAGAGTTCGCTAGAAACTTTCTCGAATGTTCAAGGAAGGATTTAACTCCCCTGATTAGACAAGAAGGGATTTAGTTTCTGACAACCATAGAACATGACAACTTTGCTCTCCCCTAATCAAGAGTCAATCTCATGAGTCGTGTGAGCACAAGGCAATTATTTTACTCAGTCAGTACGTGCATTCTTAGTCTCATCAGAATGTAGAGAAAAGGAAGAGACGGGCGTGTTCAATAAAAGATGTTATTTATTGATCAGTCTCTTTTCTCGTACAAGAGAAATGGATCGATATTATTGCAATACTTATAGTTAAGTAAAGTGCATACATTAGAAGCAATAGTATAAAATAATACTGTAAAAACATTGATATGGTTTCTGAGCCATATGATGTTTAAAATGATTAAAATATATTTACATACACATATACATTTGACTAAACGTACTCAACTGGTGTTTCTAAATACGCCTACCCCGTGTACCTGACCTAAGTCTAATGCGTGGGCGGGAATAGAAAGTTACAGTTTAAGTTAAGTTTGTTTTTGCCAAGTGAATAACTAAAGAATTCTCTAGGAGGGGTTATTCAGTTCTGTACCTGGAATTTAGGATGAATGAGGAATGGTATCTCTTTCTCTGCTCTCGATATTCCAGGCTGCCTGCGAGGGCTGCCCAGAAGCGCCGGTGCTGGGTCTCTCGGCTTGAGATAGCAGCGCGTCTCTCAGCGCGTCAGGAAGGCGGGGCTGCTGCCTGCGGGGTCTGCTTCTGCTCTCGGCTTCGGCAAGTATGGCTGCTCCGTCTTGTCACCACGCGTGTCTTTGCATAGGGCAAGGTCGGCAATATTTATACCTTAAAGGTGCCGAGATTGACGTAAGGATGGACATAGGTACGTCAATAAAGATGTCATACGACTTGCTCGTTAGCACATTCTTTTGCAAAAGTTCTCTGTGAAATCAAAACAATGGCCGCACGGATTTTCCAGGTTGTCATAGGTTTGATTTGTTATGAGAACGTCGTATGCCTTATCAGGGGCTGGAGGAATGTCGCTTGTCTAATTAGATCTCAAGCGTTATGACCTAATCAGATAACACGTTCCTGTGCCGTAGTGTGACTGCGTCAGATAACGGTATCTGCATCATGGGGGATTTCTTGCCTCATGGGCTGACTGTTAGTTAACTAGCTAGGTAGTTTAACCAGAATAGGGTCAGGAATAGGGGGATCGATTCAGGACCTATAGAAATACACGACAGGCCTGGTCCTAGCCGTGGACAGCTAGGGAGTACCAGTGGGGTAGCCTAGTTGGGCCTGTGTTTTTTTAAGGATGTGCTTGTCTTATGGATCAACTTGGCGTAGAACCGGAGGGTGTCCCTGCAGTGCGGGCCCGCGTCCGTGTTCTATCGCCCCAAGCAGGGAAGTCCATCACGGTGGTGATTGGCCTACCCTGCGTTTTGGCTGGAAGGGGGTCGTGTTGGACTTGGGCCTTCTGGCAGGGTCACCCCTGAACTTTTTGCCTTGAATTATAGTGATGCCTGGTCTTTGCGCACTTTGACACTGTGGCGCAGTGTAAAGTGCGTGCTCTCCCTGAGTGCGTGTGTGAGATTGGCCTGCCCTCCCATAGGAATGCATGGGGAATGTCTGTGTCCCTGGTAGTTCCTGATGCGTGAGGTGTGCATGGTCAAGTTTGGTATGTGTGAACTCGGGGGAGTGAATGCTGCGAGATGGTGTATGCAGCATGTATGTGTCTAGAGGGGAAGGGCCACTTCTGGACATTGAGATATGTGTGCAGTGAGGGTGCTGGGGCGTGATTGGCTGGAGCTGGCTGGCATGCCAGGCCAGGCTCCAGGAAGTCTGGATGGGTCTGCCCGGTGGTGAGTGTGAGATTAGCATGAGTGATGTGTGGGAGTAGTGTACCTGTGTCCTGGATGGGCTGGGTTTTCCCCACACAATGCTGGCTCCGCCCCCCTGTGGTGTGACTGATGACCCAAGCCCTGCCAGTGAATAGAATGGGTGGTTGGGCCATCAAGAGTGCTCCAGAACCAGCTGCAACTGGTTCTGCCCCCACCCTGCACCTACAGACAAAGGGTTGCTCTGTATAAAAAGAGGCTGTGACCTCTTGAAAAAGGTTCTTGTTTGCTGCTTGAATCTGCCAGGGGCGTGCTGCTGCTTGGGCCCAGGGGGAAGGCTTGCCTCCCCTGGGCCCTGCCCAGCCCCTGGCTTACTGATGGACCCTGAAGGACTTGCTACTGCTGCTTTTTGAGACCCTAGCGCCTGGGAGCGCTTTATTTGAGATTGGCAGCGTGGAGCTGCTCTCTGTCCTGCTCGTGCTCCTCGCAGGTGCTACCCTGCCCTATGCCCGTATTTTCATTGGATTTATTCACGGGTGCCACCCCGTTTATTTTTCAATGCCCCAAGTGCGCAGGAGCCTACTCTGCGACTTTGTCCGCCTTCGAGGGTGCCCACCCCCCATTTTCCGATCCAAGATTCACCGCCGCGGCCCGAGCGCCGCAAAACAGGAAGCCAGGCACTACGGTGCCTGACGCGGGGCGGGACTTCCGGTTTGCCGGAGGAAGTCCCGCCCGCCGCCGCACCGCGATTGGCTGCCTGCGGAGCCCCGGAGGAAGAAGCCGAGTGATGGCCGCCCGGGGCTCCCGTGAGCTGGGGAGAGCCCCGGGCCTGCCAGGAAGCAGCCGCCGGACCGGAAGAAGAGTAATCCGGCTGTAAGTACCGCGGCCCCCCCCCAGTGCTACGAGGGAGAGCCCCGCAGAAGAGGCAGCCCCGCCTCCGCCTTGCAGAGGAGCCGGGAGAGCAAAGCGAAGTCCCCGAAGTACACGCCCGGTGAGTAACGCGGGCTGGGGGAAGCTCTGGTGACGCTGAGAGGCCCAGGGGGCCTCACCTGCTTCTGAGTCCCTCGAACGGGACTCCCACGTTTAGGGCAATTGTTGTTTCTAGCCTCCCGAGAGAGGCTCCGGGCATTTCTTGGTTCCAGAGTCCCCCGAGGAGGGACTCCAACGCACCGGGCAGTTGCTTCTCTTGAGTCCCCAGAGGGGGGACTCCACAAAAGGCTCTGGGGGCATTTGGTAATTAGGAGCCCCGAGGCTCCGGGCACTTCTTCAGTTTCCGAGCCCAACGAGGCTCCAAGCACACAGTTGTTCTCAAGCCCGGAGAGGCTTAGGGTGCCATTTTATTCTACGAGCCTAGAGAGGCTCTTGAGTGTATTCCTGTTCTCGAGCCAGAGAGGCTCCATCATTTGCATAATTGTGCAGAGCCTGGGAGGCTCCCACATCGTTTTTTGGTGCTATTGTTTCTTTTCTAGGGACATGCACTGTGGACTTTAGGAGTGAGGCGCACTCCTTCATCCCTGGCCTTTCCCCAGCTGCGCAGCATTTAGTGCCAGCTGCCGCGTTTAGGCCCCCTGTTCTGTCCCTCAGCTGCCCAGCACTTTGTGGGCAGCTGCTACGTTTAGGTCTTGGCGCAGTGGCGCAACCTGGACTTTGTGAGTTCTACGCTAAAGGTTTAGATGCTGTTGTGATCTATGTCCTATTGCTTTTGGGTGTTAGGAAATGTACAATGTGTAGTATGTTTTGCGCACCCTGTGTTCTGCACCTCTGAATGTGTTGTTGATACATTATGTGCCCTGTTCCTTACACCGCTGAACGTGTGTTGATGCGTCATGTGTTCCTTACACCGCTGAATGTAGGTTCTGCATCATGTGTTTTGTCCCCAGGTCTATGCCCCTACTTGTATTGTGATACTGAGGTGGTTGTTCTTGCTAGTGCAGGTGGTGCTAGTAAGGTCCTGGTTCCCTGCGTGACCTGTTCCTAGGGTGGTTAGGATTGCGTAGGGGGGACTTACCAGTTACCAGTGGGTACTGGTTTTGTGCTTTATGTCCTATTTTGTGTTACAGTGATCTTCTGTTATAAGTGATCCTAAGGGCTTGATACTAAGCTTGCCCCCTGACCAGAGTCCCAGGGCCAGTGGACTCTATGGTGCCTTCCCTGCCAAATTGATGGGACTTGTCTGATCTCCCTGGGCCCCTGGGGCCTCGCTGAAGTGTGCCTCGCTCGTTCCCCTCGGCAGCTCGTGCCGGCAGCCCGTCCAAGCCTCGAGCAGCGCCGCTCTCCCCTGAGCCGCGCCGCTTCGCTGGGTCGCCCGCATCCTGCCTCCCCCTCCTCTTCTGAGCCGCACACATTGGTCGCCCCAGAGAAACGCTTGTACCGTGCCGGCAGCCCGTCCAAGCCTCGAGCAGCGCCGCTCTCCCCTGAGCCGCGCCGCTTCGCTGGGTCGCCCGCTCAAGCTTACTAAGGAGGTCACTCGCATTATCCCGTGCAACCAGGACGGAAGGTACTGTCTGATAGGCTATGTTCTAAGTTCTAGGCCTACAAGTATTGTATTGTTACTTCTAAAAGTGCTGATTCCTGACAGTGGTCCAGGTGGCCCTGTCTTGTAAATAATCCCTTGTAAATTCTGCCCGTGCCTCGGGCACATTGTAAAGTGTGTTTTATCTAATGTGTTTTGGTGTAATACAAAGGCTATTTTTATATAACCTTGTGTGGAGTTTCCTTTGTGGTGGGCCTTTGGTTGTTGTTGCTGGGGTGCGTGCGCAAATACTTAACTTACATCGCCTCCAAGTTTAGCCTTGCTGCTCGCGCCACGTTACCTAGAGGGTGAGTAGGGGTTATCTTGGCGTGTAACTCCCTTGCCCTGACTTGGGTGTGGTGGTCTCTGACTGACTTTGGCGAAAGCCCTGGCCAGCCAGGGATCCCATTTCCAACACATATGCTGCCACTCATCATTTTTAGGGCTAGACTTTCTGTTGTCTTGGCTTACTTGTTAGGTTGTTAGGTTAGGTTGTTTCAGTTTCGGGTCTGCATTCTTTAGCTTGCCATCTTGCCGCTCCTCTCTGTGCTCCGTCCCCCTCCGTATTATACCGTAATATTTTGCATGTACTGCGTGCTGGTAAACAGAGCTCTGTTTAAATCTAGTTTCCATTTACAGGCAGTTGCATTATTTTTATTCTTATTTTGGATTGCCGTTTGGTAATCTGCATTTGTACTTGTTTTCGTAATGTGAGAGGGTTGATACTTTTTGGATGTTGTGACTTTTTGGATGTTGTTTTTTTTCAAAATTGGATCGGGTTAGGGGTGAAGGTACACGCAAATGCATAGGTAGCAGCAGGGGATTGCACATGTTTATTTTTGCAGGTTTATGCTCAGAGAACGGTGTCTTTAAGAATTTGAATTTCCTGCAGATTGAATCACGAGGTACAACTGTTATATAGTGTATGTAACACGAGATAGCACGAGATGTCCTCGTGTCTATCTCGTGTATGTAGTTGTTGTTGGTGCACATGCTGCTGCATCTTTTGAAGGTGGGAGTTGGAAAAGGGTCATAACGATCTTGACTTGATTAAGAGAGCGGTGTCTCTAATAAACTCCTAAGAAACCTCATCTTGGCTTCGGTACTTTTCTCTACGCTTCCTACACTGGCGACGAGGGTAAAAGGAATAATATGGACATCTAACCGACTTTCAAAAGATTACAAAAAAACTAAAGGATTTTCATCTATTAAAAAAAAAAGGTATAATAATTTTTGGAGCCCTGAGATTTGGACCTACGGTATCTGAGATTCATCGTAAGGGAATCGTTGGAGAAGATCGTGGAGACCTGCGCGGAACATTTCAACCTTTTTGAGGTATTTAATTCAAAAGAGTACCTCGTAGTCTCCAGCGCGAGGTTTGCTGTTACCGCGCGTTTGCTGCGCGTGGTTCCTGGCGCGAGGTCTTTGGCGGATGCAAGTACTTCCAATTCCTCTCAAAATAGGCGCCTAGCAACAAGCGTATGACGTCAGACGCTTGCGAAACAAGCCCCATCAGCTTTAGAAAGAACGTGAAAACAATGGCGGCCATTTTGGGAAAGTGAATCTCGATCAACATAATTTCTCCGTGTTTTTTTCTTCAACTATACATTTAATGAAACACGGAAATTGAGACTTTGACGATAAAACATCGGTACAAGGTATCTATTGGATGTTGGTTTCTATTAGTCTATCATTTTATTAAATAATCAAATATTAATAATAATAAGCAACTATTTGGTTACATTACCTAGTTTATCCTACTACATTAAACAATGAGTGGCATTGTTCCTCCTCCCTCATTTTTGTCAAACAAAGGTGACCCACCTATGGACTGGGAAATATGGGAACCAGTTTTTTTAGCTTATGTGGAGGTTTTGGAAGGGACGGAGTGTGAAGCTGAAAGGAAATTCTCACTTTTAAAGCACTGTCTTGGGGGAATTGGTTTAAAAGAATTCCTCACTCTTCCTGCTTTGATCAATCCTGGTGATAAGAATGTGTATGACCGTGCAGCAGAGCAGCTTAAAATAAGATTTGGCAAGAAAAAGAACATTGTAATGGAGAGATTTATTTTCTACTCTCGTAAACAACTTGCAGATGAATCTATTGAGGATTATGTATCGTCTCTCAGATCGCTTGCTGTCACTTGCGACTTCGAACATATAACTTATGAACAAGTATTGAGAGATCAAATACTAATGAGAACAAATAATAAAAAAGTTCAGGAAAGACTTTGGACAACATCAGACATGTCCTTAAATGCAGCAATTGATATTGCAAGGTCGATTGAACACTCCGAGAAATTCGTAAAGGAAATAAGAGGAAATGAAAAAGGAGATGTTTTCAGTGTTTCCAAAGAAGGGGAAAAATTTAAGAAAACTTTTGTTCAGAAGCACGATTCTTATAATAACAAGAATGATTCCAGATTTAAATATCAAAAAAATAAAAAAAAGAACGCTCAATGGGTTTGTTTCAGATGTGGAAGTTCGAACCACTTAGCAAATTCTAAATCTTGCTCAGCACTTGATAAAGTATGCTTAAAATGTAATAAGAAAGGGCATTTAACAAGATTTTGCAAATCTACCACTAGAAAAGTGAATATTGTTCAAGATGTAGATGAGTATGAATTACAAAATGAGAATGATATCAACACTGTTATAAATATTTGTGGTAATGAAGGTGTAAGTAAGTTTCCATCTTGTGAAGTGATCATAGATGGAAAGATGATAAATATATTTGTTGACACTTGTGCATGGTATACCCTACTAGGCTTAGACATTGTAGAAAAGAATTGGCCAAACAAAATTTTACTCGAATCTGACATATCACCAGGAGGATATACAGGACACAAAATTGATTTAGTTGGTTTTTTTTGGGGAAAAATCACTTTTGCAAGTGAGTCTACTTATGGAAAAATATATGTTGCAAAGTCTGGGCAATCTCTTTTGGGATGGCCACACCAAGATCAACTGGGTATTAAGATAGATCCTAGAGCCAATCCTCCTGTATATTCCATTATAGGTACTAATGATTCTGACAAGGATCTAATGCTTGGTAAGTTGAGATCTGAATTTTCAAATGTATTCAGTGGAAAACTTGGTCAATATCAGGGTTTTAAACATACTATTAAGCTGAATGATGGTGTGATACCTGTTCGACACAAGGTCAGAAATGTCCCTTTGACATATAGAGATAAACTTAAAATTTTACTCAAGGATTTATGTGACAAAGACATAATTGAGCCCATCGAGTCATCACCTTGGGTCTCTCCGATTGTTATTTCAGTTAAATCCAACAACGAATTGAGATTATGTGTAGACCTTCGCAGCTTAAATAACTCCATTTGGATTGATGCCCATCCCTTGCCAAATCTCCATGAGATGGTCTCAACATTAGGAGGTGCTAAAAAATTTTCATGCATCGATTTAGCAAGCGCCTACCACCAAGTAGTTTTGGACGATGAATCCAAAAACCTGACGGCCTTTATTACCCCTGAAGGTCTTTTCAGATATAAACGTATGCCTTTTGGGTTGGCTAGTGCTGCCTCGGTTTTTCAAAGGCTTATGAAAGAGACACTTGATGGGTTGACAGGGGCAATCGCCTTTCAAGACGATATACTTGTTTTTGGGAAAAATGTTGAAGAACATGATAATAATTTAAGAAATGTGATATCTGCACTATCGGTTAAAGGTCTTACCCTGCGTCTTGATAAATGTAAAATCAGAGAAAAGGAGGTAGAATACCTAGGACATTCCATCAGTGGTGCTGGTATTAAACCAAAGCAGAAGCACATTGAGAGCATTATTAAGGCTCCTGTGCCAATTTCAAAGGAACAATTGGTAGCATTTTTAGGACTAATGGAGTTTTATGCTAAATTTATTCCCAATTTCTCATCAAAAGTAGATATTTTTAGACCTCTTTTAAAGAAGAATGCAAGGTTTACATGGTCTGATATGATGACTGAAGCATTTCAAAGTCTCAAATCCTTTATTGTAAATGCACCGTGTTTGAAACCTTTTGTTGTAGGGAAAAGGTGTACCATTATGGTTGACGCAAGTAGCACAGGGTTAGGTTCTGTTCTCATGCAGAATGATTGTGGGAAAGAATGGATAATTGCCTATGCTTCAAGGGCGTTGAAGGATGCTGAAAAACATTATTCAGTGATCGAGAGAGAGTTATTGGCTTCAGTTTGGGCAGCTGAACATTTTAAAACATTTTTGTGGGGGACAAAATTCACAATAAAAACTGACCACAAGCCTCTTATCTATATGATGGCACCTGGTGGAGGCCGTACCATGTCAGCTCGCCTGGCTAGACTAGCTTCCAGATTGCAAACTTTCCAATTTGAAATGATGTACGTAAAAGGGAAAACTAATGTTCATGCAGATTGCATGTCCAGACTACATTCCTTTGGTGATGTGTCTGGTGACGATGATGAGTGTGAAGTTGCTTTTACTGCTCAAGACGTTTTGATGGTATATGGGGAAAATTTTGATTTAAGTAAGGAAGCCTGGACAAGAGAAATGGAAAGAAGCACTGAATTAACTGAAGTTAAGAACTACATCCTGCAAGGGTGGCCGGAGCAAAGGAATTTTTCAGGTGAAATGATGAGTTATGCTAAGGTGCAAGATGAGTTAGCTATTGAAAATGGTTTGCTTATGAGAGGTGATAAGTTTATTCCTCCTCCTTCATTGAGGAATACCATTATTAGTATTGCTCATGAAGGACATTTGGGGATCTCGTTTACTAGGAGGCGAATAAAAGATTTTTTTTGGTGGCCAGGCGTAGATGGTTGCGTGGAACATTATGTTCAGAAATGCATTGAGTGCGCTAATAGTGACAAGTCTGCTGTCCCTTTGCGTCCTACACCTTGTCCTGTCGAGTATCCTTTTGGTCCTTGGCGTAAATTAGGACTTGATTTTATTGGACCGTTTACTGTTTTGCCTGAGCAAGGAAAGTTTGGCATTGTTTTGATAGATTATTTCTCGAAATGGCCAGAGGTCAAAATGGTAAAGGACATTACAGCTAAGAATGTAATAGAGTTCTTAGACGAAACTTTTTGCAGGGAAGGGATCCCAGAAGAGTTAGTCACTGACAACGGACCGCAGTTTATCAGTAAGGAGTTTGAATGTTTTCTTACTAAGTGTGGGATAAAGCATAATAAAATCGCTGTTTTCCATCCAGAAGCCAATGGGCAAGTTGAGAGATTTAACAGAGTAGTTAAGGAGGCTATACAACTTTCAGTTAAAGGTAATCTAAACTGGCGTAACGCTCTTCAGTCCATGTTGTTGTCTTACAGGACGTCACCGAATTCTGTCACTATGGTCAGTCCATTTGAACTTTTAAGAGGTAGGAAACCCAGTACTCGATTGACTCCGTGGTGGTTAAAAAAGATTTTGAGTGAACACTGTAGTTTTTCAAAGGTCGACTATGATTTGGTTCGTAATAGAGTGTGTGCATATAAAGACGAGATGAAAAAAAGGATGGAGAAGAAGCGAGGTTCAGTGAGCAAACATGTAATTTCTGTTGGTGATTTGGTACGTATCAAGAGAAAGGAAGGAGTGTTGAAAGGGGGGCAAATTTGGTCGCATCCTAAAGAAGTTATTGAGGTCTTTAAGCATGCGGTTAGAATTGATGATGGAAGTGTATGGAATTTGAACAGGGTTTCTATATTCAAGGGTAGAGAGAATGTTAAATTAGATGGTGATGGTAATGTTTTTTTGGATGTTGAGTCCGGGAATGAAAGATGTTTTCCAAATGATAATCTTCCAGATGGGGATGTTACATTTTCTGGTAATCTTCCAGATGGA